>NW_027507784.1:57333606-57933606 GCF_037356315.1 Lithobates pipiens
CATTTATTGTAAGGACACATTCACACCAAATGCGCTGACAAGTGTTGAACACCACATGTCAGTACATACGCTTTGAAAAATCAATGTATTTCCCTAGGAGCAGGTGACACCAGTGTTGCGCTGATGTACACTGCCCTGAAAACAGAAAAAGAATAACACGCACTACTTTTTTCAGTGCAACAATATAAAAGTCAACACAATCAGTTGAGGTTTTCTTTACAAATAAAGCTTTGTAAATTGAACGAAAGCCTGCCAAGCAGGTGACAACCTTCTATGGGCATCTCCAAGCAATGGGAGTGGACCCCTTCCAGATCTCACAGCGTAAATGGCTGAAGTTTGTACCTGAGCTCTCGGAGGACTGGGATGAGGCCACAGAGGTAGGTTTCCAGGATATCATTAGCACTGCGGACATTAGGGTACAATTTAAGTTTACACATCACTTGCACTATATACCTGCCAGACTGGTTAAAATGGGGTTGGGCCCTGATATTGGATGTAACACTTTTGCTGCTGACTTCTTTCACATGTTTTGGACATGCTCTGGCCTTTCCGGATTCTGGAGGGAATTGTTTCAAATTCTTTTAGAATATATTCATTCTCTCTCTCATTCTCTCTCTCTCACACACACACACACACACACACACACACACACACGTGAAAGGGGCCGCTTTTGTCCGGTGTCATTTTTAGCGCTGTAGTGCCTGAAAAACACCTCAGTGTGAAAAGGGCCTCAGCCTGACCAGCAACACCTGATGACTCACATGACCCGGGTAAAGAAAAATTAATCACTGCAAGTGTGTTTTCAAAGCCTGCTCCGTGTCCCACAGCTGCCTTCTGGAAGCACCACATGCTTGGCTTACACACCTTAAAATAAGCTGGGTGTGCGCCAGAGCATCCTGTGCGTGCGCTGTCCCAGTGGAACTAGCGTGACTGTATTCGCATATGACCCGAATCTTCGCGTGCACAGATAGAGGCTATGGCAAAGCCGGATGCACCATGGCCACCAAACAAACTGCTGAGCCCAACGGTGCTCTTGCTTACGCACGTGCGCCATCATACAAAGCGAACCAAGGCGAAATGGAGCACAGTCGTGCGCCATCATACAGCTAAAAAAAAAAAAAAAAAAAAACAGCCAGACACAAGCAGAAAAGGTACACTTTGCAAACACCCACAGCTAGCCCAAAACTCCTCCGTATGGTCACCGCACCCAGGTGTCCAGCTTTTAGCTAATTTGACTGATTGTTACAATAACCGGAACACATATAGGGGTAATATAGGGGGGATCACTTCTTGTCTGAAGACCTTTGCTCTACCAGTGTCCATTCACCTGATGATGAAGTATAACCCAGCAGGTAATGAATATTAGCCTGATTCTGTATCCCATGATGTATGAAAAAGAAATGAAGCTTTTCCTCAAAACTCTAAGCATGTTGAAAGTGTATGGAGTTAAAGTGGTTGTGTACTCAATTTTTTTAACTTTTACCTACATGAAAGCCTATAATAAGGCTTACCTGTAGGTAAAAAAAAAATCTCCAAAACCTGTACGGTTTAGGAGATATTCCCCTCGGTATGCGCCGCTGACTGCAGCGGTGCATGCGCACAAGGGGGTTCTCGGCCTGAAAATCCGGCAGTGGCCGACCGGCCGGAATGAAATCTCCCGCGCGCATGCACGGGAGTGACGATATCGCGGCTCCGGCCACTCACAGCGTCGGAGCCGCGATACCCGGAAGAAATGCAGAGGGAGCATGTCAGCTCCCTCGGCGTGGATCGGGCCAGATGTCGGGGCCTCGTTCTAAGGTAAGTATTTCATAATGAGCTAGTATGCGGTGCATACTAGCTCATTATACCTTTTGCTTTGCAGGTTTAAAAAAAAAATAAAAAAATTTGTGGGTTTACTACCGCTTTAAGGGGGTTACCATGCTTGCAAGATCAAACCACAAAAAAATGATATGCCACGCTATAAGTTACTTTTCCATTACTGCTGAACTCTTTATGCTGTATTCGTACATTCATAGTTCAGGTATTTCTTTTTACGTCACATTTTCATTCCATTCAATGAAGAAGCACACACGTGTTACCCTTATGTGAAGACAATTCGTTTTCTTGTGCCATTTATCATGAGCGAACCCGGCACTGAAGAGGAATGTCTGGAAAGCGTAAAAAGTCTGACAGAACAGATTTCTCATCAACCAGTTGCGGACTGTGTTAAGATGACACATTTTCCAGAAATCTGAGTGATAAGGGATGGGGGGGGAAGCTGAAGCTTTCAATTTCTCCTCTTTGTTTGCATTGAGGGGACTCTGTCTCAGTAAAAGACAAGTGGCTAAAAGAAAAGCACCAACTAAAACATTTACATTTTCTGGCTTCTTAAGGGAATACCAGTGCACAGCGTTACCATATTGTACCCTATACAAGTGAAATCCTCAATGAATGCTTAAAGACAAAACTATCATGGATTTTGGTTAAATTTTATTGTACGGTCTTGTCTAAATGTTTTGGTGTCGTGTGTTTATGTGTAAATGCGGCGGTCTGCAGCTACACCCTCATACTGCAAAGCCCATTTTTTTTTCCTGCTTTCAACACATCAACTTCAGACACGTTTACTTGCTGCCTAATATATCCCACAAGGTGCCATTGTAACAAATTAATCAATGCTATACACTTAACCTGTCAGTGGTCATAATGTTATGGCTGAGCTGTGTATATATTTACTTAATTTGCTTGTCAAGGGATTAATTTAATGCATCACCTAAAAAAAAAAAAGATAGTGGCCAATTTCCTGGAGTACTGTGCTGTTGGGTCATTAAAGCCTACGTTTTTTTTTTTTTTTTTATAAAATCACCAGAAGGGACATTAACTACTTTGAGATCAGCAACATACCAGTACATCACTAGACTACAAGTGGTTATACCGAGATGATGCCGCAGCTGCTTTTTTCCTTTTAGAGCCGACGGTCGGCTCACTTGTAAAAAAAAAAAAAAAAAAAAAAAAACACAATCCTAGCCGCTAATCAGCTGCTGGATTACCTTTAAAATCAGCCTGAGTGGACATTTTTTCATGCGATTTGGGACAAACCGGTCGCACCAGTGTGAACGGGAGCTACATGGCATGAAACAGACATCATCTTTAAGCCCTGGTTCACACTGGAGCGTTTTGACATGCGATTTGACATGTCAAATCAGCGGGCAATTGTCAATGGCACTGTCCTAATGTGGGAAGCTGCACTGATTTCAAAGAGTCGTTTCTGTACTACTTTTTGCGATTTCGGCCTGAGATTTACATGGACAGATGTCTCAAACTCAAATCGCGGCCAAAATCAGAACTCGCACAGCTTCATTCTCGCAGCTCAGTGTGAACATGGGCTAAAGAGGAAAAAAAAGAAAAGCCTCAAATGGCCGTTTCACTTCTGTAGTGTGCATAAGGCCTTAAATGTTTGAGCGAGAGAGAGAGAGGTGCGAGTATATAGATATGCATGTATGTATAGAAAGGAAAAAAGTTTAAACAATAAAATTGACCCAAACTAAAAAGAAAAAAAAAAAAAAAAAAAAAACTTTGCTATAAGTATATAACACTAGTGGATATACAGGGCAATATGGAGATATAGGGGAAAGGAAAGGCACACAAATGTCACAGCAGGTTTATAAGAAATAAAAACATTATGCTGTTGGGTTCGAAGTTACAAGTGCAATTTATTTCTAAAGGTTTGTAAAAGGTGATTTTTTTTTTTAAATGAATCTATGTTATTGTAACTGTGAGGAAGTGTGGGCCAAAATACAATTCTCTGTATTTAAATATTATACTTTTATTGTTTTGAGATAAAATATTAAAATCTTCCCCAGCGGGCATAAATACTGCTCCAAGGTTATTGCCTCACATACTGCAAGTACCAGCTACATTCACACTTTGCTTTTCCTTTAAGATGTTGCTGTGGTTTTCTCTAGTCCTGATCTAACACAGTTACACTTCCCCACAATTACAGCAGTCATTTCTCCATTTAGCGCACAGCTTCTCAATTGGAACAGTCGCGCTTTTCATAGAAATTATACTAAAACCATTGTGTGGGAGAAAACCAAAAATACCAGTAAACCTCAGTTTTTCCACTATGAGAAGCAAACTTGGCAGAAAAGGTGGTTTGTTTTTTATTCTAGTGCCTTTGGTTAAACAAATTCGGAAGACTGCAGATCATTCTTTCATTACAATGCACAATGGGGTTTTGGTTGATCTTATCCAATGAAAACTCAGGCTGCGGAGCGCTAAGCAGAGACAGTCAGCAGTGTATTACATCAGGTGCAGATCAGCAAAAGCACTGGTCATCAAGTAAGATGAACAAGATCATTTTTTCCAAAAAGCCAATGTGTATTCTGCCATTTCCATCAATAACTATTTTAGAATCCACTTAAAATACTAAAAACCAGCTATGAAAATACAAGCATCAAAACGTATTAAAAGGTGGCCTTATAAAATGTAAGAACATGGGACACTGACCCCCCCTCTCATGGTTGATCCATTCTTTGCAAAAGTAGTCCTGTGCTGGCATTGGCAATGACAGGTCCACTTTATGAAAAGATCTGGGCCTATTAGCCCCCAGATCCCTCCCCTCTGCCCTCCAAAGAATTTGATCAAATCAAGATCAGTTTGATCTGAGGCTTCCACAAGCCAGCACTGGCTTCTTTACATGAGACCGAAGCCATAAGTGACAAAACCCTCGTCACTTAGAGTTTGACATCACAAAGTGAGAAGAACATCATCCGTGTCTCTCACCATGTCTCAGAAACAGGATACCATCGGTCGCCACCTTGCTGCGCTCCCTGATCGCTTTGGAGAGCCAATAAAAAGCAGCGGCGGTGGAAGAGGGTTACCCCCTTCCGCCACCTGTAAAAGTAATTGGAGCGATTACCAGCTTGAGAATTGCTGGCTGCAAAAAAATTACACCTCAGCCAGTTGCAATCTTCCAATCCAGCAACGTACGGGTTGCTGTTCAGCAAGTGGTAAAACAAATGAAAGGCAACGCGTTTGTGAATGCATATAAAAAAATAAAAAAATGTATTTTTTTGGAAATTATCACATATAATTGTTCTCAGCAGCAAACGGAACAGAGAGCTAGAGGTGAAGAAATAGTAGCACATTGGTCTTCCCAGTGAATGGCTGCGCGTGGGTGTGTCAGCAGAAGTTGAATTATTAGGGCAGACTAAATTCCCAGCACAGCCCAAAAACTGACCATGCTGTGCTCTCATGCCTAGTGTGGTCAGGAAAGCAGAGGGACTGGCAGAAATGCCAGAGATTTCACACAAAGGAAGCAATACAAAAAGAAGAGGATATTTTTTCATACAAGTACATTAGTACAGCAGACACATATTAGGACTATAAGGCTGGTCATAGACTGTTTGAATCTCGGCCAGCTCCTGCTGAATTGGCCAAGATTCAAACCATGTATGGGGCAAGGCTGAATGTACTAAGTTAATGGAACTTGGAACAACCAGCCTGACAGATTTTACATGCGATTTTCGCTACCCGTGGTTATATGAAAGAAATATGCTCCTGGACATGGCCTACATTAAATGTTGGGGAGACTTTTTTTTTTTTTTTTTTTTTTTTTTTAAATAGAGGGGAAGAAAAGCCTTAATGAGAGAAAAAAAAAAAAAAAAAAAAAAAAAAAACAGGTTATGGCCATTTTGTGCATGTGCCCCTACCACATCAATGACTCATTCAGGAAGAGATTTAAACCTCGGCTCACAAAACACGCGTGACAGCAAAAGTGTGGACTTTCATGTCCACACGCTACACACATGCGTCGCTGGGCAGCTGATGTTTCTGTGCTGAGAGCACACTCACTGCTTGCGCACAAGCTCTTGGTCCCAATCACAGCGATCGCCCGATCTTTCCTACCCCCCCCATGATTGAAATCTTTTAAAGGGATGCCGGGGGCCTGGGGGGGGGGGGGGGGGGGGTAAAGTATTACTCAGCAGCAGCATCACTGACTACACATTGTTGATATTTAGCAGTAGTGGCAGCCAATAGGGTCACAGTACACTGGAAGGATGAAAATGTTAGCATGAACAAGTGTACAGCAAAAAACATTGTCCATTTGCAGGACAGTAAACTGATTTTCTAGTTTGGGTTTATGCAGCTAAACATGAAGGTCCAAGAAAGCAGTGTGCACGGGGCCCATATTATACAATACTGCACTGTTCATAGCATGAGTACAGATCTGAACACAGTAAATTGTATGCCTCCGTTTATGAGCCGTTTTAGTGCTATCCATTAACAATAAAACATTCCTGTTGTCTTTTTGGTGTATTGGTAGCAAAGATCTTGCTATTTTTTACATCATATACAAGATATTTATAAAAGATACAACTGAAGCCAGGAGAAAGTGTGCAGCCAGATGAACAACCACGTTAACTAAACTCAAAGGACAACTTGGCCTTACCTGTTCTTTTACCGACGCCAAAATGTTTGTAGCGGTGGCTTCTGGTTCCATGCTGGTAGTGGGAGGAGCTTCTTGTGGGACTTTCTGTAGCCCCTCCTCCATCAAGGGAGTCTGCTCAGGAGCTGGCATGGCATCTAGACAATATAGAAAACCAGCTGGTAAGTAAAGCACAAACTTCGCATCCAAAACAACATTTGTCAACTACACGACAAAACAGGAGTTATCTTTTGGTAGATTTCACAGTAAATAATTGTGATGCACATAACATATATATATATTTTTTATTTTTTATTTTTTTACAGGAAATTTACCATATACAGCGATTAGAGGAAAAAGATTAAAAAAGGGAAGTTCACTCTATTTTCAGCGAGTATATATTTTGAGCCATTATGCTTGGACTTTTCTAAGCTTTGCAGGATTTTTGCAAAATTAACACATTAAAAATGGTTGTGCCCTGGTGTCAAGCCGGCATTGATCTGTGCATATTGTGGGGTAAACCAGCCCAAAAAAAGTAAATAAAACAACCCCAAGAACACCAGTCGTCCCAACTGTCATTCATCACTGAGCAGCCTAACCAGCATGTAAAAACTCTAAAGACAATACAAAGTTGTACTGTAAAGCTCTGTGCAAACAGTTGGCGCTATATAAATCCTGCATAATAATATAAAAATAGAATGTATGTACTGGAAACTATTACATGTGTTCAACACAGTTATCAGATAATACTTTGATATAATGGTTCTCTAGAGTGTGAACTTGATTGTTAAGTTGCAGTCACTGTGTATGAATTCGATCACCTCTGCCTCTCTCTTTACCTGTCACTTCCTGCTGCTATGCTTTCCAGGATCACAGTGCAATCACTAATGGGCGTTGTTTACATTTAAAACATCAGCCTTTAGGCCTCTTTCACACTGACGATCCGTTCAGGCCCGCCTGTCAGTTTTTCAGGCGGACCTGAACGGGTGCTCCATAGAGGTCTGTGGAGCGCCGGATGTCAGCGGTGACATGTCCGCTGACATCCGACCCGCTCCGATCCGAAAAAGTGTAACGGAGGAAAAAGCTATTTTTCCATCCATCTGCGGATCGGATCGGATGACGACGGGCACTGCGGTCCGTCGTCATCCGATCTCCCATAGGGGAGAGCGGCGCTGTGACAGGTCCGTCCCTGCGCAGTGTGCAGAGACGGAGCTGTCATCTCCCTGCTCAGCGGGGATCGGCGGAGTGATCCCCGCTGAGCAGACGGATATCCACGGGGCGGATCAGAACTGATCCGCCCCGTGTGAAAGGACCCTTACTTTTTCATTTCCAGTGGCTGTTGAAATTCCTCCTGCTACTTGCAAGTAAAGCAAATCGGCTGAATCATAAATAAAAGAGAAAACTTCTAAAAAAATAAATAAAATAAAAAGTAAAAAAGTATGCGTGCAAGAAAATATGCTGTTAATATCTGGATAATACCAAAGCTGGGGCAGACTTAGTTCTGTATGAACACCGATAACATGATGTAGTAGATGTATGCATATACACATATATATACACATATATATATATATATATATATATATATATATATATATACACATATATATATATATATATATATATATATATATATATATATATATATATATATATATACACATACACACACATTTTTAATCTGAATTATATGTGATGGATCAGAACACAATGCATGTGTGAATGTATTTACCCCCTTTGTTATGAAGCCCATAAAAAGCTCTGGTGCAACCAATTACCTTCAGATGTCACATAATTAGTAAAATGATGTCCACCTGTGTGTAATCTAAGTGTCACATGATCTGTAATTACATATACACTTTTTTTTAAAGGCCCCAGAGGCTGCAACACCTAAGCAAGAGGCACCACTAACCAAACACTGCCATGAAGACCAAGGAGCTCCTCAATCAAGTAAGGGACAATGTGGTTGAGAAGTACAAGCCAGAGTTAGGTTATAAAAAAAAATATCCAAATCGTTGATGATCCCTAGGACCATCATGAAATCTATCATAACCAAATGGAAAGAACATGGCACAACAGTAAACCTGCCAACAGTAAAAAAAAAAAAAAAAATGGCACATTTTGATTTTTCAAAAAGGCATGTGGGAGATTCCCAAAATGTATGGAAGAAGGTGCTCTGTTCTGATAAGACTAAAAGTTAACTTTTTGTCCAAAGAAAATGCTATGTCTGGTGCAAACCCAACACAACACCCAACGAACAGTGAAACATGGTGGTGCCAGAATCAAGCTGTGGGGATGTTTTTCAGCAGTAGGGACTGGGAAACTGGTCGGAGTTGAGGGAAAGATGGATGGTGCTAAATACAGGGATATTCTTGAGCAAAACCTGTACCACTCCATGTGCGATTTGAGGCTAGGACAGAGGTTCCCCTTCCAGCAGGACAATGACCCCAAACACAGTGCTAAAGCAACACTTGAGTGGTTTAAGGGGTTAACATGTAATTTGTGGGAAAAAAGGATATCAATTTTGTTTGGATACAGAAGCGCACGACCTCGCAATTGTCAGTTAAAGTGATGCAGTGTCAAATCGTATAAAAATGGCCTACTCATTGAGCAGCCAAATCTTCCAGGGCTGAAGTGGTTAAAGGACGGAGAATCCTCTACTGGAATCATGGTTTCTTTATTCAACCCGGAAACAGGAGGGTCCACCACCAGTGGACTCCATGGCAGCATCAGACTCAGATGAGAAACTGAGCAGGAGAAGGTGGAGGACGCTTCCTGACTGGCCTTTGCCCGCACACCACTTCCACCCAGGATATCAGGGACTCTAGGACCGCTGTCGGTGCATTAACAGGAAGCTGGGGTTCTGAGGGACCAGGAGCCCCCAAGAGAGGATCAGTGGGGCAGATGCGACCCTGAGGCTCCATGGATTAAAGGGAGACCGCACAAAAAGGTGTTTTGGCACTGCTATGGACATCCCCTACTAAAGGTGCTTGCTGGTAAACAGAAGGGTCCCCCAAGGGGACCAGATTGGAGAAAGCCGGATTGGAACACTTAGCAAGCTATGTGTCTCTCCTAAGTATGTATCCCGGGAGGAAGAAGGGGGGGCCCGGAAGCTTTGTAGATCATGATCCGCTTTGCCTGTCTCTGCACAGCTGTTAGTTTCCAGCATCGTGCCAGACTAAGGGAAAATGGCCACCGGCTGTGATATCACAGATGGTAGCCAGCCGAGGACCTAGCCAGACTGAGGGAAAATGGCCGCCGGCTGTGATATCACAGATGGTAGCCAGCCGAGGACCTAGCCAGACTGAGGGAAAATGGCCGCCGAATGCTGGCAGATCATTCCCAAAATCCACAGAAGCCTCTGCTGCCCCCTCTTCATTGGGACCCCCTCATCCGGTACTATACCCGCACTGGCACGAGCCCCCCAATGGACAAGATTAAGAAAGCTCTGTGTTTGTCGAACTAGAGAAATACTGATTTTAACTTGTAAGCAACAAATGTCAGAAAAAGGCTTAATCTAAGTGGTTAAACTGACCTCATTTACATACCGAAGTTCCCCCCTTTGATCTAAAAGAACCAAATTGGACAATGTTTCTCTTAACCTCTCAGCTGCTGAGCAATTCTGTGATTTAAAAATAAAATGCAGCCTGCCAAGTTTACTGACAGCTGCGAGCAGAGAACGACTCTGCACTGAATTGTGGAAATGCTGCATTAAGATCGAGAGGGGGGTTGAATTGAGATTGCTAATTTTTTTTAACGATTAATCGTGCCTCTCTAACATGTACATGAAGCCTAGTACACACAATCAGAAAATCACAATCTTGAAAAACACAATTTTCGAAGCGAACGTGAGATAATCTGTTAGTACACAGCTTTCGAGAGCCTACCAAGAAAGTTCATGTGAAATTGTCAAAATGAGACAAGCACAATTTTTTTTACTTGAAAGATACCAGAATGAATGATGGTTTGAGTACTACAGTATTCGTCTGGGGGGGGGGGGGGGGGGGGGGGGGGGGTAGAAGCGACCAAGACGGCTAATGCTGAGAAACGAAAGAATACATTACAATACTTCGTAAAGTTAGAAATTATAAATACTTCACTTTCGAATTTGTATTCTGTCTTAAGAGAATTGTTGTAGCCTCTTCATTCTCTATAGGAGACTAGCATGTAAAAAAATAAATAAACAGACGATCATCCGTCCGATATTCTCATGTTTACGAGACATAAATCTAATTGTAATGGCTGATGAACATACGTAATTAGGCTTCAAAATTAGCTGGATTTTTCTGCCAGTTCCTGGCAGAATGATCCGGTGTACACAAGATTATTTTAATACATCCATGTGCATGAAGCATTACACTGTGGTTGTACCTCATACTGTTCTGCGCTACAATTTCAAGTCAGGTCAATGAAACGGAGAACAGCTAAGGCTTCATATGTACAAGGGACTTTTTACAACCTCTCCTGAACGATTTAACTTGACAGATATGAACTGTTTAACCACTTCAGCTCCGGACCAATAAACACCTTAAAGTGGAGTTGCCCCCCAAAAAATAAAACTACTTAAAATTCTTAAAAAAAAATCAAAAAAAAATTATTGGCAAAAAAAAAAAGTTTTACTCACCTCTAAATACCGGTTGCTAGGGGGTCCCTCGTAGTCTGCCTTCTTCATTGCCCGGGCTGGTGACATCACTTCCCCTCGCGCCGCACATTCACCTGGGACCTGTCACGTGTCCCAGGTGACTGTACGGCGTATCACGGCGCCCTGCGCCGCTCGCGCATGCGCAGTGGGTGCCCGGCTGTGAAGCCACAGCCGGGTGCCCACAGTATGCATGACGGCGCCGCGAGCGGAGCGGGGAGCGAGGGGGGGGCTTCCTTCCCCCGCATCGCTGGAACCCGGGACAGGTAAGTGTCCGATTATTAAAAGCCAGCAGCTGCAGTATTTGTAGCTGCTGACTTTTAATTTTTTTTTTTTTAGGGGGTACCCCACTTTAAGGACCAGAGGTCTTTTTGCAATTTCGCACTGCGCTGCTTTAACTGTTAATTGCGCGGTCATGCAATATTGCACCCAAACGAAATTTGCGTCCTTTTCTTCCCACAAATAGAGCTTTCTTTTGATGGTATTTGATTGCCTCTGCGATTTTTTTTTTTGCGATATAAATGGAAAAAGAGCGAAAATTTTGAAAAAAAAAGATATTTTCTTCTTTTTGTTATAAGAAAAATCGAATAAACTAAATTTTAGTCATACATTGAGGGCAAAATTTATTCAGCCACATGTCTTTAGTAAAAAAAATGTCAATAAGCGTATATTTTTTGGTTTGCGCAAAAGTTATAGCGTCTACAAACTAGAGTACATTTTCTGGAATTTACACAGCTTTTAGTTTATGACTGCCGATCTCATTTCTTGAGGTGCTAAAATGGCAGGGCAGTACAAATCCCCCCCAAATGACCCCATTTTGGAAAGTAGACACCCCAAGGAAATTGCTGATGGGTATGTTGAGCCCATTGAATATTTATTTTTTTTGTCCTAAGGGATTGAATAATGACAAAAAAAAAAATAATTTTACAAAAAGTTGTCACTAAATGATATATTGCTCACACATGCTATGGGCATATGTGAAATGACACCCCAAAATACATTCTGCTGCTTCTCCTGAGTACGGGGATACCACATGTGTGGGACTTTTTGGGAGTCTAGTCGCGCACGGCACCCCGAAAACCAATCACCACCTTCAGGATTTCTAAGGGTGCAAATTTTTGATTTAACTCCTCACTACCTATCACAGTTTCGAAGGCCATAAAATGCCAAAATAGCACAAAACCCCCCCCAAATGACCCCATTTTGGAAAGTAGACACCCCAAGCTATTTACTGAGAGGCATGTTGAGTCCATGGAATATTTTATATTTTGCCAAAAGTTGCGGGAATATTACAAACTTTTTTTTTTTTTGCACAAAGTTGTCACTAAATGATATATTGCTCACACATGCTATGGGCAGAAGTCAAATTACACCCCAAAATAAATTCTGCTGCTTCTCCCGAGTACGGGGATACCACATGTGGGGGACTTTTTGGGAGCTTAGCCACGTACGGGACCCCGAAAACCAAGCACTGCCTTCCGGATTTGAATATAAAATGTTACCAAAAAAACCTGTTAGCGATGGCAGGGATCAGGCCTGACTCTGCGATCGCTGCAGTTATGTGTTTAGTGTTTTGTAAGTGACAGTGATCGATCGATACTGCACTGGGGTGGGCTGGGCAGAGGGGCAAAACGCAGGTGCTAGCAGGTATTTGGGCTGATCCCGCTAACAATGCGTTTTTTTGGAACCCTAAACTGCTGGGGACGCTAGTATAGATCTGATCAGATCAGATATTGATCTGTTCAGATTCTATACCACTACGGGA
Organism: Lithobates pipiens; assembly: GCF_037356315.1. Classification (NCBI taxonomy): domain Eukaryota; kingdom Metazoa; phylum Chordata; class Amphibia; order Anura; family Ranidae; genus Lithobates; species Lithobates pipiens. The sequence goes on from NW_027507784.1 coordinate 57,346,417, forward strand.
GGTGTATGCTTTGCGTGTGGGTGTTAGCGGTACTGGCACTAACCTAGCGCTGCCTGGGGCGACGCAGACCCTGACCCTAAAACCTAATTGATATCACCCGCCGGGTGATCAGGGGGTTAAACCTTTATTGGGTAATAAATGGTGGGTGCCCTGATGCTATAAAAAACAAACTAACCAGAGTCACCCGTAACACTTATACGGTGATCAGTGGTGAAAGGGTTAACTAGGGGCAATCAGGGGGTTCAAATTTTTATTAGGTAGTATATGGGGGTCCCTGGCGCTATATAAAAACCTGACGGGGAACCTAAATAACTAACTGGCTAACCAGCGTCACCAGTGACACTTATACTGTTATCGCTGGTGAAAGGGGGTGAAAGGGTTAACTAGCAGCAATCAGGGGGTTAAAACCATTATTGGGTAGTATATCGGGGTACCTAGCGCTATAAAAACCTAGCGGTGAACCTAAAAAAATAACTAGCTACCTAGCGACACTAGCGACACTGATGCAGCGTTCAGAAAAATTATCGCTTAGTGACACTGGCAAAAGGGGGTGAAAGGGTTAACTAGCGGAAATCAGGGGGTTAAAACCATTATTGGGTAGTATATCGGGGTACCTAGCGCTATAAAAACCTAGCGGTGAACCTAAAAAAAATAACTAGCTACCTAGCGACTGTAGCGACACTAATGCAGCGATCAGAAAAACGATCGCTTAGTGACACTGGCAAAAGGGGGTGAAAGGGTTAACTAGCGGCAATCAGGGGGTTAAAACCATTATTGGGTAGTATATCGGGGTACCTAGCGATATAAAAACCTGGCGGTGAACCTAAAAAAATAACTAGCTACCTAGCGACACATGCAGCGATCAGAAAAATTATCGCTTAGTGACACTGGCAAAAGGGGGTGTAAGGGTTAACTCTAGGGGCAATCAGGGGGTTAAATCTTTATTGGGGGGTGATAGGGGGCTACCCTGGACCTAACACTAACTGTCCTGACAGTTTTTACTGTCACAACTGACACTGAATGCATTGATCAGTAAAGAAATGATCAATGCAATCAGTGACACTGTGACTGGGGGGGGAGGGGGGGCGGGGGGGGGGGATCGGGGGGGGGGGGGGTTTGTGTGCCTGTGTGTACCTACATGTCAGTGTAGTGTTGGTGCACACTTACTATTAGTCTTCTCCTCGTAGTCCGGTCAAAAAGACCGCACCGAGGAGAATGACATCACTTCCTCCTTCCTGTGTAAACAATACACAGTGGGAGGAAGCTTCTCATTTGCCAGGAGCGATCCAGAGGGGGTGGCCGAAAACCAATGGCCATCCCCTCATCACGGAGCGCTCCTGGAGCGAACCGGACCGCCGCAGCCAGCGGGAGGGGGTCCGATCGGACCCCCCACCCGCTGGAAGGCAATCACGTACATCTACGTGATTGTGCCTGCCTGTGCCATTGTGTTGACGTACATTGTCAATACGGCGGTCCTGAAGTGGTTAAACGGTCACATTTAATAATTTTTTTTATATATATATATATATATATATATATATATATATATATATATATATATATATATATATATATATATATATATATATATTATATTATATATTATATTATATATTATATTATATATTATATTATATATAAAAAAAATTCCTTCAAAGTAGCCAAAAGTGAAAAATGCCTATAAAATACGAGTTACTGCGTTTACCACTTGAAATGCCTGCAAACTCAGCTACTGCACGCTTTTTGCTTTCAAAAAATGCCTCTAAACTCAACTGCCTAAAAATGACAGTAAAGATCCTGTGGACACATGGACAGATAAGATAACAGAGGAGAGTTCAGGGGAAAGATGGAAAAAACGCTCAACTGCTGCTAAACGTCCGTTTAGTAGCAGCAGTGTACATAAGGCTTAAGAAACTGCATCAAAATGCAGATAACTACAAAATAAATACAGTAAAAGTTAATACATAGCAGCAAAATTAAAATATAAAGAAATTTGTAAACTCCTTTAGCAGCTATTATCCAATCAAGTCAATTATTAAATTGGTATGACCAGAAAAACTTCCACCAAAACCTTCTTTGGCCAACAAAGCTACACTGGAAGAAGCAGCTCCCCAAGGGAAAAGCAGTAACATGTTGTCAGAAGTCTTAAACATTAAGGCCCCTCCGTTTGCGGATGAAATACGGGCATACATTCATCCCTATGGGATAGCGGGTGTCTGCGGATGAACATCCGCAGACACCCGATTTCCTCCGCCTCCGCAACAGTCCGATTCTGCAGACGGAGGAAAATCCTATTTTTCTATCCGCCTGCAGAGCGGATCGGATGAACACGGACACACGGTCCGTGCTCATCCGATCACCATAGAGGAGAGCGGAGAGCTGACAGGGCGGTCCCCGCACAGATAGAATATAGAGATAGAAAAATAGGATTTTCCTCCGTCTGCAGAATCGGACTGTTGCGGAGGCGGAGGAAATCGGGTGTCTGCGGATGTTCATCCGCAGACACCCGCTATCCCATAGGGATGAATGTATGCCCGTATTTCATCCGCAAACGGATGGATGAAATACGGACATATCATCCGCATGTGTGAAAGGGGCCTCACACTGACGTCCCGTTCAGGCCCGCCTGTCAGTTTTTCAGGCGGACCTGAACGGGTGCTCCATAGAGCTCTATGGAGTGTCGGATGTCAGCGGTGACATGTCCGCTGACATCCGACCCGCTCCGAAAAAGTAACGGAGGAAAAAGCTATATCGGATCGGGTGACAACGGGCACTGCGGTCCGTCGTCATCCGATCTCCCATAGGGGAGAGCGGCGCTGTGACAGGTCCGTCCCTGCGCAATATGCAGAGACGGACCTGTCATCTCCCTGCTCACCGCAGATCGACGGAGTGATCCCCGCTGAGCAAACGGATATCCACGGGGCGGATCAGAACTGATCCGCCCCGTGTGAAAGGACCCTAAAGTGTATCCCAACCAAAAAAAAATGAGTTTAGTCGTCGGTTATGTGGTTGCCTTTGTTTTTATTTATATATTTTTTTCAAACTTCTTTTGCTTTGTTTTTGCCTGGTAATCCTGTAAATAACACACTTTGTTCCTCTAGGTGGCTATGTCACTTCTCCACTGTATTAATAGCTGTCATTGTAGGCTGCTCTCCTAATATGAACTACAAACCTGCATATTTATTCATCTACATAATATGGAAGGCAGGGCAAATTGTAGTTTACAGAAGATAGCTGGGAACGAAGATAACCTTTGGTGCAGCATTTAACAGAAAGGACTCTGCATTTCTGGCAGCATCAACAGGTAATTGAAGTATATGCTCAAAATGTTCTTTGCATGAAAAAACAAAAAAACGAATGCAGCCACTACATCCAATGACTGTAAGCGGCAACATTCCATTTTTGTTGTTGGGTTTAGTTATTAAGGGCAAAGAAACAGGTTTGCTTTAACCCATTACCAACTGCATACACGTACCATTTCCTTTGTTGGACACCAAGAGCTAAAACATGTACTTCCAACAAAAATGGAGGAGCATGTGACAGCGCTGAGCCAATCAGCACAATTACATGGGGAGTACAAAGCCGTAATTAATGACTGGCGGCTTTTCCCTTGGTGGGAGAAGGTGAATGCATTGTGGATTTCTTTTCAGGGCAGTAAGTTGTTTTTCTGTAACTTCATTGGAGTTGTGTAATGTGGAAACGGTCGAAGCTAAAAGCATCTTTTACTTTTTTCTTTAGGGTTCCAGTGGGGTCTTTTCAACTTGTAAAGAATTACAAAAACATCAAACTGCGAATGACACAAACTGGCAGTAACCATACTGTACACCTGAGTGCTATGTAAAAATAGGCTGCTTATGAAATGAACTCAGATACAATATAAACCATTCATGTGTGCCGGATCCAACAAGGAGAGTTAATGAGTATGTGTCTGCTCTCCCCTCCAGCGAGGCTGACTGCAAGAAGGACAAGCCTGCAGAGGTCTAAACACAACCACAAAACAAAGTGCATGCCTCCATCCTTCTGTCCTCAACTCCACTGCAATTAAATGAGTTATTCACCTGATTAATTGGACTAATCACAAGATATTATTTTTAATACATAGAAAAAAACACCACCACATTTGCCTTATTCAGTACTCCCTTGTGACTCCTATTTTCATCACCAACTGGCGAGAACGCTTAGCTGAGTCGCCCCATAGTGAGAATATAAACTCGTAGGTGGAAAGGAATTTTGTCATTAAGAACAAAAACACCTGTCCTTGCCAGGGGGTTCAAAAGACTAAGGAAAAGCATAAGTCCATCATTGCCAAGTGTTCATTTGTTTGACGTTCGTTTTTCCAGCTATATGCAACTGCCTTTGTTTTTATATTTTCACAGTTCTATGCTATCCTGTGTCCTTCTCAGCCTCACCTACCTTTACAAATTTTTCTGAATGTTGCAGGTGGTTGTTTATATATTGAAGAACAAAAAGGGACTGCTGTAAATCATCCCAACCTGAGGGCCCATTTAACCGCCTCGCACCCGCCGGCCGTCGAATGACGGCCAGGTGGCACAGCTCTCGTTTTGGAGCATTTTCACTCACCACACATAGGGCTGCCCACCCACCTGAATGGTGTGCCCTACACGCAGCAATCGCCTCATTTTTATAAAAAAAATTTTAAGAGCGGAGCTTTGTGCAGCGCATTTCTGAAATGCAAGGAAATGCACAGATGTGAATGGAGTCTCGTTCTTGTGTTATTGCACCAATTTCACTTCCAGGCCCCATTCACATCTAGCACAGTGGGAGTGCACATTTTGTGTCTCCTTTTTCCTGTGACACGCATAGGGCAGCCCGATTTATATGGGCTGTGCTATATGTGGCTTATGGGACATGTTGGCGTTTTATGGGTTGCATGTTTTTTTTACGGTATGTTTTGCAGCATTTGCCATTCGTTTTTTCACAAGGCAAAATGTGTGTTTGCTTCTGTGTTTGGTGTGTTGTTAACAGTTAATGACACTGAAAGCGCAACTAGACATTTTAGGTGTATAAAGGTGGCCATATACTATAAAATCTGATTGTACAATCCCCTTTACATCTGCCGTTATGTAGTTCAAAGGCCTGCCTGTTCGGATATAGAGTGATTGGCTAGGCGTTTCCTCCCATTATATAAATTTGGTAAATCTAAAGAAGATTGTACAATCAGATTGTATAGCGTATGGCCACCGTTATACAACTAAAATTACCATTTGCGCTTTCAGTGCCATTAATTGGCAACGGCACACCAAAGAGAAGCAAACACACAAAAAAAACAAAAAAAAAAAAACACACACGTGGGGACGAGAGTTCCCACTATGCAGAGATGCAAACAGGGCTTGACAGCTGAGTGTTTGTTCTCTCCCTCCTATGTACTTGTATAAAGATGGCCTTACACTATGCAATCTGTGAATCTAGTGAGAAGGGTGATCACCGATTGGCTAACCGTAAAAAAATCGGATCACGTTCAAGACCCTTTGCCTCACCCACAAATGCGTGCATAGAGAAGCTCCGCAATACCTAATGGAGAAAATAAATCATTACACACCAAACCGCAGTCTTCGATCAGCCAACAAAAACCTCCTCCCCGTGCCCAAAGCCCGATATAAATCCAAGGGGGATCGGAGATTCGCTGTCCAAGGGCCTCGGCTATGGAATGCTCTACCAATCAACATCCGCCTGGAAGAAAATCACCTGGCTTTTAGGAAAAAACTCAAGACCTTCCTCTTTTAGCAGATGATCAAAGCTCGCCACAGCGCCTAGAGGCGATTCAGTTCACATTGTGCGCTATACAAGTATTTCATTCATTCATTGATTGCATTTAATTTTAAAAAACGTGCAGCCGGGAATAGGTGGGTGGATGAAGGGTGTGTGCTAATGAGTTCGTGTGTCGTGACCTAGTATGAAACAAAGACAGAAGCAATAGATACGTTTGGATTCATGGATGGAAGACAGTACAGTACCCGTCTAGATTTTATGGACATGAGGGCAGACAGTTGTTACAATAGAATTCAATACAGGATGAACCAGAGGGCCCTTGCTCGTTGGAGCTTACAATCTAGGAGAAATGTGAATGGGCCAGATCGTAACGGATTGCCAAGCACAGTGAAACCCAGCAGTTGCTAGGACACACTGTGGGTCAGGTGCACTTTAAAATGAGCCCAGTAACCTCTGTAGTCGAAAGAGCTGCAGTGAGAATTCCAATTTGTGGCTACCATAATACAGTGCTCAATGCCGGAGTGACCAATGCCTCCCATAATACAGTGCTCAGTGCACCTGAGTGACCAATGCCTCCTACAATACAAAGCTCAGCGCCTGAGCGAAATATTACAAACTCTAGGCACAATCACATAGGATGGAGGATTGGTGTTCTGCGCACAAGACTTTCCAGGGCTCTGCCAGCTCATCAGGAAGGCTGCACTTAAAAATTTAAGCAGGTACAAGTCTTCATGGTGCCTACTGTACAGTAGTTTTATTACTTTCCGTAATATGTATTGAATAGTTCACTTTAGTTTACTTGGTGAGTGAGAACATTTTGATCACATTGACCTGTGCACAAATGAGGAAAAGAAGCAACGTTCAAACCAAATATAAAATAGGCATGGGTGACTTTCAACCACAAGAGGAAACCACAAGTCCCACATACAAAGTAACAGGGAAGAAAGATTGACTAGGAAAGGAAGACCTCGGAATCATGAATTATAGCAACCCAGTGGGGGGAGGACACTTAAAGGACAAGTGTATTTTAAGACATTAGCCCACTGGAGCTAAACTACACTAACCTCCCTCCCCAGATGTTTACCAGAGAGCTTCCTTTAACTCTGAGCCTCAACGTATCTTTAATCAGCTCAATTTGCTTTATGAGACCTCATAGACCTCAGACTTGTGAGCCAAAAAAAAAACTTTTACAAAAAAAAGTTTATAAAATTAAAAGGGACAGTGTAAAAATAGAATTCTTTCTCCTCTCCTCCCATTTTTTGAAACCATATAAGCATGATAATTTTGAATGGCTATAAGTGTTAGTACCAACATTGTTATGCTCACAGTGAATTGAGTACCTCGGTCAGTAAGTTTTAGGCATCTCGCACATCCTCATCTTGCCCTCCGGGCAGAGACGATCTTGGATTGTAATTATGAAATGGTATAGTTGTGCAATGACCAGAATGTAATGGTTTGACACCACTGTAACACTGTTTTTGAACATGTACCTGTGCTTTTATGTACCTTAATATTTATCAAAAATCTCTTTTCAATAAAAAAAACATTACTTGTATTGTGTGTTAAAGTAAACGGCACAGTAACACACTTATACAAGTATTGTGCTGTAGTAACATGCAAGTTAATGGCAACCCACTGCATCTTGCTAACGTGCGTTGCAGTGCTTCACAAAGATGGGTAATACACTACTGTATGTTGTGGTACACTGCATCTGCATTACAAATAATAGTACATACACCTTTCAGGTTGCCTTAGTGCAATGCACATTAACATATGATGCAACAAGTGTCAACACAACGCCAATGTGTGATCTCAGCCTAAACATTTGGTCAACTCCTCTACGTGCCTTGAACATGATTGTGATGGGGTATTTTTTTTTCAGCCTTTAAATGCCCCTCTTCTAAAACACCTGTAAATGCCTATGTATGCATAGACACATAGGCTAACATACAGGTTAGTTTACAGGCTGAAAAAATGACAAACGTCTGTAAAAGCACCATTTTATCTGCCCCGTTTGCACAAGATCTAGAAAAGTTATAAGCAGAAAAAAGAAAAAGTGGAACACTGTATATGATGATCAGATCCCAGATCAGTCCAGTGAGAAGGCAGCTCACATAGCGGTTGGACGTTTAACTGGAGTGCTACTTAGTCAACCAGCACATTTGAAGGGGTCTGAATTCTAAACTGAACTGAGCAGTAAATGTTTCTTGTTCAGCTGCAATGTAATGCCCTTTCATGCTAGACCGCCCAGCAGTCTGAAGCAACAGGAGAGCAATTAAACAGCACAGAAAAAAACATATTGCCTGACCTTTTCTGGACAACGAGGCCAACTGAATGCAAAGTTCTCATAGCATTAAGAAAGAACCCCATATAATCCATGTGATTTACTAAGGTATTCATGCTGCACAGGTAAAGAAGTCACCACAACAGCATTGTGGTATTTTATACAGCACGGGTATGCAGATGTGGCTTGTATTGTACAATAACAGGGATACATGGTGATAGAGGCCTGAATATTAAACTCCAAAGTGCATTTGATGCAGCACTATTACCCCAGGGAAAGAGGACATCCTATAATTGTGCAGCTTGATAGGCAGAATTATGAAGCTACTTCATAATACAACTAAAGAGAAAAGCTTTCAAATTTAATTTAATTTTTTAATAGACTAAATGTTCTTTCATAAGAAACTTTCTTTTCTTTGCGAACTATGGTTGTAAATTAAACCTTTCAAGAGAGAAAAACTGTTGGTTTCCATTGCCAACCCGCTTGTAAAAATTCTGGATATGTGGAGATCATCCTCGTCTTGACTTCGCACTAACCCAACTTGCTGTATGCTTTTCCAGCTCTGCGATTTAGAAAACCTTGGGAGCCAAGCCATTATAAATTTTATTAAAATGTAAGTAATATGCAACAACGTATTCCTAACTCAGATAAAGCCTTTTCAGATCTGTATACTTGTTACAGGAAGTGACCCAGGAATTGCTGTGGGGTCAGCATCACAGACACCTAGCACTTTCACAAAGGTTACCAATCTCAGCCTCCAATTATTTCTCTTAGGCCCCTTTCACACTGACGTCCCGTTCAGGCCCGCCTGTCAGTTTTTCAGGCGGACCTGAACGGGTGCTCCATAGAGCTCTATGGAGCGTCGGATGTCAGCGGTGACATGTCCGCTGACATCCGACCCGCTCCGATCCGAAAAAGTGTAACGGAGGAAAAAGCTATTTTTCCATCCATCTGCGGATCGGATCGGGTGACGACGGACACTGCGGTCCGTCGTCATCCGATCTCCCATAGGGGAGAGCGGCGCTGTGACAGGTCTGTCCCTGCGCAGTGTGCAGAGACGGACCTGTCATCTCCCTGCTCAACGGGGATCGACGGAGTGATCCCCGCTGAGCAAACGGATATCCACGGGGCGGATCAGAACGGATCCGCCCCGTGTGAAAGGACCCTTAGGAAACATTTACATTACTTACATACTGACTTAAAGTGGTTGCAAACCTCAGACATAAAACATGAACAAAGCATATCCCTCCATAGTGTGTGCCTGTCTCAAGAGCACTAGGGATTTTATTATTTTTTTTACTAAAACTGGAGTGCAAAACCTGATGCAGCTCTGAACAGAAAGCAATCAGTTTACAGGTTTTTTTTTGTCAACGCTTAAAGGACAAGTTCACCTTTGGGAACAGATTACATGTTCCACCCTTTTTTCTTTTTTTTTTTTTTTTTAACACCCTATGACCAATTTTTCGGCACCTGTTTGACAGGTACATATCATTGCAATTTTTTTACAGCAAGGCCAATTCTTGCTTTCATCAAGTGTGTCTCTATAGGTTTACGGTGGGAAGTTGCCACTTTTTTACGCACCTGTTACTTGTATCCAAAGTCAAAGTGACACCAGAGTTTGAGCAAAATAAAGGCAGTTTGCAGGGAAAATAATTTTTTTTTTTGGGCATTATAAATGCAATTATTGCTGCAGCAGATTCTAGACATGGTACAGCTTTTCCACTTTACAGGTAGACTTATGCCGCGTACTCCCGATCGAATTGTCTGGCGTACTTAGTCCGACATACAATCCGGCGGATAATCCAGCGGACTTTCTACCAAACGGACTTGGCCACATGACGTACAGCACGTACGACGGGACTAGAAAAAGGAAGTTCAATAGCCAGTAGCTTCCTTTTTCGTACTTGCTTCTGAGCATGCGTCATTCTTAGTCCGCCGTACTAGCATACTGACGAAAGTATTGTCCGCTGAAACCCAAGTCCGACGGGAAGATTGGAGTGCAAAAATTCTTAGTCCGCCGGACTTCACGCTGGAAAAGTCCGCTGAAGCCCACACACGATAGAATTGTCAGTTGAAATGCGTTTCGGCGGACTAAGTACGCCGGACAATCTGATCGTGTGTACGCGGCATAAGGGGACCCCCCAGGCACTATATTGGAAGACATTTTTCATTTTTATGCTTTCAACTTAACTATCGTATGCCTAATTACGTGCATACAAGCCTTCAAAATGGGCACTTTTGATTTTTGACATTTGGGTCCCATCCTTTGGCTTTAATGGGGATCGTTATTTGGGTCGCCCTCGGTGTTTGAAAGTTCTGGTGCAAACTGAACAGGGGTCCGTTCAGCCCACCCCTACTAGCTGGAAAGTGTGCTTGAGATTTTTTTGTGCATTGCACTCAACGCAAACAGTTTAGGAGCACAGGAAGTCTGCAAATAGAAGAGCCATGAAGGTCAAGAGGTAAAAATAAACCAAACAAAGCCATTTCTTGCAGAAAGACATTTTCTTTACCTGTAACCTATGTTTATTAGCTACCAATGAATTGAGGTTTTGGTTTTGTCTCAAGCACTTACACCCTGAAGTACCAAAACTCTTTCAATTCAAGTAATTCCAACTACAGCAAGTTCTCATATGAAAGGGCACAAAAACGCTAACATTTTCAAGAGGAAAGTCTATGCTCACAGCCATCCATTAAGAATTATGTGCTTTATTCCAGTATAGAAAGCCAAGGCAATTTCTCTCGGCTCCTCAGAAATACAGACACATTCAGATATTTGGCAGATGGCTGGCAGGCTTGCACATATTTGGACTCCCACACACACTTAAAATGTTGTTACAAAGCAGACTGTAGATATTTTGAAGCTACAAAGCAAAGTCAACTTTGTTTTGGCTCCTAGCGGCAGCAGGTACCGCATGCATTAGTGAAGGCTTCATGAGAACAGACTTCATTATTTTTTGTAGTTATATTTTGAAACATTAAAAAAATGTTCCCGTTTACTTCAATGAGAAGTGAGGGGAAGAAGGAAAGCTATAGTGCAGGGACACACTTGTGTCACCATTGAGAAGGAGACGGATACTCTCCTCTCAAGTCTAGAAAGAAAACAGCAAAAAGCTCCATTTTAAAGAACTTAAAAAGAAGCAGAGACTACTATGTAATGAGTACCCCAATTTCACAACTCCAGACACAGGTTTTTTTGTTTTTGTTTTTTTAAATAAACTGTAAATTTAAACAATTTAGAGTTAGAACACCTGTTAACATTTCAATGCCATCTTTTGGGATTTTTCTACTCATTTTCTATTTAACCACTTAAGCCCCGGACCAAATTTGCAGCCAAAGGACCAGGCCCCTTTTTGCGATTCGGCACTGCGTCGCTTTAACTGACAATTGCGCGGTTATGCGACGGGCCCCCAAACAATATTGGCGTCTTTTTTTCCCCACAAATAGAGCTTTGTTTTGGTGGTATTTGATCAGCTCTGCGGTTTTTATTTTTGCGCTATAAACAAAAATAGAGTGACAATTTTGAAAAAAAATGCAATATTTTTTACTTATTGCTATAATAAATATCCCCAAATAAATATATAAAAAAGTTTTTTTCCTCAGTTTAGGCCGATACGTATTCTACATATTTTTAGTAAAATCGCAATTAGCGATTGATTGGTTTGTGCAAAATTTATAGCCTTTACAAAATAGGGGATATTTTTATAGCATTTTTATAAAAATTTTTTACTAGTATTGGCGATCAGCGATTTTTATTGTGACTTCGACATTATGGCGGACACATCGGACATTTTTGACACATTTTTAGGACCATTGTAATTTATACAGCAATCAGTGCTATTTAAATGCATTGATTCCTGTGTAAATGACACTGGCAGTGAAGGAGTTAACTAGGGGGCAGTGTAGGTGTCATGTATGACATTATGCGTTTTTTTGTAGGGGGCGTGGCCTGACATGTGACGTCACTGATAGTCTTTCCCTATAAAAGGGAAGAGACCATCAGTGACAGGCTCAGTAGGAAGCCCAGGGAGAGGTTTGTTTACACAGACCTCTCCTTGTTCTTCAGCTCTGTGACCCAATTGCGGGACACCAGCAGCGATCAGGTCCGCCGGTCCCACGGCCACGGAGCTCAGGACCGGGTCTGGTGTCCTTTTTACCATTATGAATGGTATTATGTACCAAGGGAAAAAAAACAAACACAAAAACAAAAACAAGACATTTTGGGATTGTCCCCAGAAAAGTAATAAAGGGTAAATCTTCCAATGAGGACACTAGTTCTGGTGACTTGAGGGTCACTTTGTAGGGACTTCCTCTCACATCCTTTTTGGCTATGGGACAGGAAGAGAAGGGAAATCTCTGTAAGGGGACACAGATGGCAGGGAAAAAAAATAAAATAAAAATCTGATGGGGTTATACCCCACCCTTACACTATACAAAATGAAAAGAAAAAATAGCCTACAGTTCTACTTTACGCTTTTTCTACTCTTAAGGGCCTGTTTGGACCTATTCCTCGCAGTAACTAATGGAACATAAAAAGCAGGAGGACATAATGCCACTGGACTGAAGGGTGCAGATAAAGTTAAGTGTATTATGTTTTTAACCATTTGCTTACTGTGCACTTAACCCCCCCCCCCCCTCCTGACCAAACCAATTTTCAGCGCTGTCACACTTTGAATGACAATTGTGCGGTCATACTACACTGTATTCAAATTACATTTACATTTTTTCACACATATGGAGCTTTCTTTTGGTGCCATTTAATCACCATTTGGGTTATTTTTTGCTAAACAAAAAAAAAAAAAAAAAAAAAAAACACGTTTCATAGTTGGTTATAAAATTTTGCAAAGGGGTAATTTTTCTACTTCATTGATATGCACTGATAGGGCAGCACTGAGGGCACTGATGGGTGGCACTGGTGACATCTCCACAATCGGGACCGATGTCCCTCTCACAGTAGCCGGCGATTGGCTTTTTTTTTTTCTCCTCACGCCATCATTGGCTGACAGATGATTATGTGGTAACAACAATAAGGCTTACATGTAGGTAAAATTAATATCTCCTAAACCTGTATGGTTTAGGAGATATTCCCCTTGCATGTAGCCGCTGACGTCAGCGGCAGAAGCGCTCTGAACGCCTGGCTCTGAAGACTCCCACACGCATGCACCAGAGTGACGTCACCGCAGCTCCAGCCACTCACAGCACCGGAGCTGGAAACATGGAAGAAACGGCAAGGGCAAGATGTCAGCTCCCTCAGCGTGGACCAGGCTGCGATACAGGGTCTTCGATCTAAGGTAAGTATTTCATAATGAGCTAATATGTGGTCCATACTAGCTCATTGTCTTTGCCTGCAGGGTTTTTTTTTTTTTTTTTTTTTTTTTTAAAGACTTGAGGGTATACAACTGCTTTAATGCCAAAATGACTTTGCTAGAGGCATACTAAAAGCACAAGCCGATTCTAGTCTTCAAACATCCCGAGTTCCCAGGCCCTCTGCCACACCTTCATTACAGAACCTGCAATTCCGTTTTCTAATCCCTTCAGCTTAATGCCACACACAGAAATTGTGCCAAGTCCACATTTCTCAATATTTTCTCACACTCAAAATAACATGAGGAAACTAAAATCTTCTCTTTTTCCTCGCTGACATTTTCCATTAATACCGCCGAGAAATGGACACTGATTGATCGCCCATTGCAGACAGCAGTTACTGTTTATGACAGATAAAAAATAAGATAAGAAAAAAATATGAGCATTAAAAATTACCTTTCACAGCATGCGATGCTCCAAGTACATCTAAGCCTTACTACTGTATGTTGCAGATTTCCTTAAGTGATTGTATTGTATGATCCTCAGCCACAAAATTGTTTCTATATACTCATTCATCCATCCCTATTCCTGACTGACCTAGAATATATGAAAATTCAGCAATGACAAAGATGACCGTTTGCAGAGATTGATAGCTGCCACAGTGAGACAGACTGCTATATACAAGGATCAAATTATGGCGTTTCAATCATCATGTACGCTATGAAGAGGTGTAAATATATGGATATACATCACCACTAGTGTTGCCACCTCATCCCTTGAAAAATAATCATACATGAACTATGAAGGCTTTATAGCTAATTAAAGTCAGTCAAGACGCAGAGTGAATCAAATTACCATCCTAATTAGTCACAGAACATGTGTAATTCATACGTTTGGTATTAAGGGCATGAAGCAGCAACACTAAATTATAAACATGAGATATAAATAAATCAAAGAAAAAAAATTATATATACATACATACATACACACACACACACACACACACACACACACACACACACAGTACTGTGCAAAAGTTTTAGGCCCCATTCACACCTGAGCGTTTTGTAGCTTGAAGCCCGAAGCTACAAAAACGCCAGAGGGCAAAAAAAATCAATTATTCTCTATGGAGATGGTTCACATATCCACTCCAAAACTCCAAAAGCCAGAAGCTTCAAAACGCCTGAAGCTCAAACAAGTTCTGAAACCTGTACAAAAATCACACAACTAACTGCCTGACACGCTACACTCAGGTGTGAACCGGGCCTTAGGCAGGAGTTTAAAAATTCTGTAAATTAAAGCGGAAGTTCACCCTAAAGTGGACCTTCCACTCATTGGAATCCTCCCCCCCTCCGGCGCCACAATTGGCACCTTTCAGGGGGAGGGGGATGCAGGTACCTGTACAGTACAGGTATCTGCACCCACTTCCGGTGTAGATTCTGCAGAAGGTACGCCCCTTTCCGATATTCCCCCGCTGCCTGCTGGGAAACACATGGATCCCAGAGACAGCGGGGACCATCCTTATTGCGCAGCGCGACTCGCGCATGCGCAGTAGGGAACAGGGAAATGAAGCCAAAAGGCTCCACTTCCTGATTCCCATACCCAAGATGGCAGCGGCAGCACCCGAGAGACGATCGAGAGATCGGCTTCGAGTGCCGACATCGCAGGCACGCTGGGCGGGTAAGTGTCACTATTTTAAAAGTCAGCAGCTGCAGTATTTATAGCTGCTGGCTTTAAAAAACAAAAACAAAAAAAAAAAGGCGGACTCCCGCTTTAAGAAGGTTTTCAGAAACAGAAGTGTTATTAGCTGATTATCAATTAACAAAATGAAAAGTAAATGAACGCAAGAGAAACCCAGATGAAATAAAAATTTGGTGTGACCACCTTTTGCCTTCAAAACAGCATTAATTCCTCCAAGTACACTTGTACATGGTTTTGAAGGAACTCAGCAGGTAGATTGTTCTCATGAGAGAACTAACCACAGATCTTCTGTGGATGTAGGCTGCCTCAAATTCTGTCTCTTCATGTAATCCCAGACCAACTCAATGTTGAGATCAGGGCTCTGTTAGGACCAAACCATCACTAACTTGTTCTTCTTTAAACTGAAGATAGTTCTTAATGACATTGGCTGTATGTTTTGGGTCATTGCCCTGCTGCAGAGGAAATTTGGGGCCAGTTACACACCTCGCATGATGGATAAGTATCTGCCTGTATTTCTCAGCCAACCCACTTCTAAAAAGGTCCAGATACAATTTTATTCCATTAAAAGTCAGCGGTACAGTCCATAAAATAGCCACTATATTTTGGGGGTCGAAGATAGCCCTGTCTCCAATCATGGCTATCTTTTGGGATAAGAACATAAGAAGATCTAAATATCAGTCCGATATCAATACAATATCCTCTTCACATAATTAAAACCTAATAGTCTATAAAAAAAAAAAAATGTTTACAAAAGGATTAAAGTGATACTAAAGTCCGCTTTCTTTCTTTAAAAATAGCAAACATGTACTTACCTACTCTGTGCAGTGGTTTTGCACAGAGCAGCCCAGAGCCTCCTCTTCTCGGGTCCCTCTTTGCTGCTTCTGGCCCCTCCACCCTGTCAAGTTCCCCTACAGCTGCAGCTCAGTGTGTCCATGCAAACACAGAGCTGCCATATGGCCCCGACCCTTTCTCTCCTGATTGGCTGACTTTGACAGTAGCAGGAACCAATGGTGCTGCTGCTGTGTCTCGGACGGCCAGGGGACTCGTGGACCTTCGCTGGATAGAGATGGGGCTCAGAAAAGTATTGGGGGGGGGGTGGGCTGTTGCACACAGTTTTTTTTTAATCTTAATGCATAGAACGCATTAAGATAAAACACCTTGACTTTACAATCACTTTAATAATGATACTAACAATAATAATCACCATTGCTAAAATGGTATAAATCTATAAAAAAAAAAAAATAAAAAAAAATAAAAAAAAAAAAGTAACAGCTTTACTTTAGGTATGTATGCTAATCACATTGCTTAAGATGTCGTTACTTTGCGATATACAGATGACCACCGGATGGGTTTCTAGGTAGCTAAATACAATACAAAAATAATTTTTCTGGTAAAATGTTACAATAATCCAAAATGTATACTTAAAGGGAAATCACGGCGAATTTTCAGTAACACTCATGTCCTTTCAATAGAACAGGATCTATTTGCAAGTCAGAATATGACAACGCTGAATGTATTTGAGTCTACTACTACATACTACCAAAAGACAACACAGCTTGTTTTCTACCAGATGTAAGCAAACACAAAGAGAAGGTTACAGATTTTCTAAAATAGTGATAGGATCACAAAACATGGCCATTTTAGTCATACAAAAGTAGCGCAAGGAAAGAAGGGTGACCCCTGGAAGCCACACATCCAAGGTTTGATGAGTGGGATGAGTGGCGTGGCAACTTCAGCCTGCACTCAAACCAGGCCACGTCCCCAATGTGTTTCGCTCTGCCCTCCGGAGCTTTAGTCATACAAAGTACTTACCAGTAACTAAAAAAAACAAAAAACTGCCAACGCCTAGTTCTACAAGTCATCAAAATGGCTCCAAAGTAAAAAACTTTTTTTTTTTTTAAACTATGATAAAAAGAAAAAAGGTTCTATATGTGCACTTGTGCAAACATATGTGGCGGTACCATCACTGGTCATATAGTGCAATGGCCTGACAATATAAATCTGCAGAAAGCAAATACTAAATTCCCGGAGTATTTGCTCCCATTTAAAACACTCAAAAGATGCATTTTTCACCGTTTTCATAAATGGATTTACAATCTTAAATGAAGTCTATTGTTTACAGAATGAGGCATTATACCAATTTTGTGTGCCAGAGCTAAGCTGTTCACCGCAATTACACTTTCTATTCTTACTGCAATATGTGCTTCTTGAAATATACTGTGTATCCTTGAAATGCCGCTTGGATGGCATTGTTCCTGCAATAGACTGAGAAATTAAATCACTGGATTTGTTTGGCTTTGGAAGAAAACAGAACATTGCTGGTAGTGGAAGGATGGCAGCGCCAAGGTTAAGAAATGATTGTGACACTAATAGGCAACATTTTACAAATAAATCAGACTTCTATAGAATGCTAGGAAACATCCTGGGAACAGAACATACAAAAGGCACACAGTAAACGGGGGGCGTGGGAGCAACATTGGCTGAGGCCGTCCCACAGATCGGCTGGGTGAGCGGTGTCCTATACTTTTACTCTACCACTCACCTACATGTTCTACTGGGGAAGAGTCAGAAAGGTTCAGTCTACCCAATACTGATCTACGAATTGTATACATATGTACGTTGGCTGAATGAGACACGAGTTTCTCAGGTTCCATCTTCACAGACCCACTCCTTATTAAGTTTCTGTTGCCATAATGTGACATAAGTGAAATTTACAACAGGTATACCACAAACCCTTTGTAACAGCCACAGCAAATGGTTGGAGCCAAGAATACTGCTGCATTGATACACTTTCCAGATTCATCAATATATAGATAGATAGCCTACACTATGCATGACTGAACCTACTGACTTCTATTCAAAATCAATAAGTTTCATTTGCTCACAAAGTCCACTCAGTTAATTGCAGTTAAGAGTTCTACATTTTTATGATGCTGGATAGGGCAGGTCTTTGGGCACCACTGGCTAGAAATGCATCCTCTTACGAATCTACAACTATAATTTCCAAGAGTAGGGTGTGAACAACTTTGGAGTAAGGCAGGCCAAAGACGGTACAAATTTCATTCCTGCAACCACAGGTTGTAGGAAAGAAATTTGCACGATAACCTATCAACAAAGACAGTTCTGGAGGGAAAATCCCTCCTGAGAAATTGTGTTCCCCCAGCAGGGAGGTGAGGGAAGTAATCCCTGCCGGGAGAAGGCCGTGATTGTCACTAGCGGTTGCTAGCAATAATCGCATGTAAAATCAAGCAGGCTGGTTTTATGCAAAGTTGATCAATAGATCAACTTGGTACATTCAGCCTGTCCATATATGGTTTTAATCTCGGGCATTTCCTGAGATTCAAACAGTATATGGCTGGTCTAAGCATAAAATTCCAATATCAGCAATGCATAAACAGACAGCCATGAAATTCTGACAGGTAGATTTGGGAAAATTGAGGGTCTGTAAAATGTCTAGGCTTGGGACTTGGTGTCACCAGAGTGCCAAAGAGTTTAGCAGAGCTAGAGTGTCACAATATTATCATGCATTACCAGGACAAAATTCAGAAGCCTTGAGAAAGGCGTTCAATGTTTGTATGTCTATCAACGCTAAATATTCATGCATGATACCACTAAAGCAAACCCATGCTTAAACAAAAGTTATGATATGTCACAACAGGACTACAATCCAGCAGAACGACTCATGACATGCAAAAGGAAAAATAGGCGTGCGCAGGGGGTGTGCCTTGGCACACACTCTGTGCGTTGCCAACTCCCCCAACTGCCAAGGCCTCCCCCTTGGCTCTCCCGGGGATGTTTCAGGATGGATAGCGGGGGAAGGGCTAACCAATATGTCATTTACCAGCCCCTTCCCTTTCTAAATGAACACAATCACTATGTTCATTCACAAGCTGAAGCATGGTAAACAGTTTACTATGCTTCAGTGTTTGAGCTTTTGGGTGCACACCCGAAGCAATAAGCTGCACATACCTATGCAAAAGGGTAAACAGGTATGCGATTCAACCAGCCATTTGTATACTTAAAGCAGTATTAAACACAAACATATTTCAGCTTACCAATTTTAAGATGTAACGATTGTTAACTTTTTAGATGTGCTTTCTTCTATTATAACTTAGTCAGTAAGGCTCCATGCACACTGGCTCAAAAAAAATAAAATAAAAAATAAAATAACCCCCCCCCCCCCCCCCCCAAAAAAAAAAAAACACTTTGCTTCTACAGGAGTTTTGTACTCTTCCTGGATAAAATGATGTCCCAGGATCACTCCAGTGTAACCCTAGCTTTGGCCGATAGATCGGTGCAAATCCCTAATGAAGTTTAAAGTGGTGTTCTGCTTAAAAAAAAAAAAAATATATATATAAAAAAAAGTCAGCAGCTACAAATACAGCAGCTGCCGACTTAATGATCAGACACTTGCCTGTCCCAGGGTCCAGCAATATGGGGGAACAAAGACCCGCTCATTCCCCCCCTCCTCTCTGCAGCACCAGCATTGTAACTCTGGCCGCCCGGCTGTGGCTCCACTGCGCATGCACCAGCCGGTAATCATCTGGGACCTGTGACATGTTGGTTTCTCTTCCGATGCCACAGTCTGCAGAGGAAGCGAGAGCTGTGATCCTCGAAAAAATAAATAAAAAAAAGGGGGGGTATCCGCCCCCCACTAAAAATGACATGCCAAATGTGGCATGTCAGGGAGTCACCTCCTTTAAAGCAGAAGTTCCATTTATGGGTGTTTAGGATGCATTAAGGTGAAAAGACATGAAGGT
This sequence comes from Lithobates pipiens, assembly GCF_037356315.1. Taxonomy (NCBI): domain Eukaryota; kingdom Metazoa; phylum Chordata; class Amphibia; order Anura; family Ranidae; genus Lithobates; species Lithobates pipiens. The sequence goes on from NW_027507784.1 coordinate 57,366,193, forward strand.
TTACAACCCCTTTAAATACATCATCACTATGCTGCAACTGCATGCAATGCACACAGTTGCGGAGTGATTTCAGTGCAGCCCCAATCACCTAGGGATGTACTTGAAGGGTGCCCCAACTGGAAAAAGATTGAGAAACACTGGCATAGAGGAACCCATCTCTCCATTTCCCTCCTGAAGCCGCTAAATGCCTGCGGGAGGGAGAGGTGGAGAAGCAGCGAGAAACTGAGAAATTGTTTCCTTTACATGCAGCCACCCACTTGCAACCGGGCCCTGTTGTTCCGCCACCGAGCTCAGAGGAAAGGGCCCTTCATGGTTTCTTGCATCGGGGCCCTGAAGGTTCTAGTTACGCCTCTGAGTGCAAGGTATACATCTGTTCATAAGATAAAGATCTGGTGTGGATTGAAACATTTTGTGTTGCTCATACTGGACTATAATTATTTCAGTTTGTCTATGTGGCCTTTGATACTCATAATTCTGCATGCAGACAGCGTGTGCACTTTAGCCATAGTTCTAATTAGGAAACAAGCAATGATGCTCTTATACTAACAAGTGGCAGGAAGAAGGAAGAGGATAAACCCAGGGTGGGAGCTTTCAGTCTACTAAATAAATACAAAACTCAGTAATGTTGGGTTTCAGGATGTTTACAAAGGCATCTAACCAAAAAAACAAAAAAAACACATACAGAACCTTTATAGAAATATAGGAAACAAGCAAAATGTAAATCATAAAAAGAGCAACTCCACTTTTACTGAGAAAAAAAAACAAAAAAAAAAAAAAACATTCACTCTGGGTATTTAATGTACATTGCATAGATTTTAGCAAACTGTTGCAGATTCCTATCTTTTGGGACACAAATACCTAAGCAAAAATCTGACGGGTTATAACCCTCCCTTGCTCTATCCAAAATGAAAAGGGAAAAAAAAAAAAATAAGTTGTACCCCTTAGTTCTACTTTACATGCTAATTTAGTGCATCTGAACCCAAAACTGGAAATTGAATATATTGCAGCTTGCTCGTCTTTGATGTGGGTTGCGGTGTTTTCTTTTCTCCAGCTTCTTTTGCTTTATTTTCACCCGCCAATTGTACTAATCAATTCAAATTGTATCCAAGGGTGGCTACAACACTAATGTATGGGGGAGCCATGGTGGTCACCCTATGCTGCTCTCCTGATATGGACTACAAAATATGTCCATATCTCTTCATCTCCATCACAAAGGAGACAGGGCAGTTCTTCGTTTCACAGATAATAGCTAGGAAGGAAGCTATTCTTAACTACTTAGCACTGGCCCATAGCCAAATGTCGGTTACAGGCGGTTGCTTAACTCGCGGGGGTTGAGGACATCACCTGAGAACATCCGTGAGCGCCGGGTCCTCTGTAGTGACCTCTGGGTGATCTTTATACGTTGCAAGAAATTTAACACACTTTGTTGAGGATTCCTACTTTTTGTTATTCTGAAGAAATCCATGTGTTTGTCTGAGTCCATGTGGTAAGTGAATCTAATGGGATTGGTTTCACAATCAATCAGCTACTGCACATGCAGGGCTCAAATTAAGAAAACTGCAGTGTCTGCACCCCTTTGGACGTGGGGGGGGGGGGGGCATTTTTATATATTCTGTGTACAGAACACCTCAAGGTAGCCATATTGTATTTAAAGAAAATGTGTGGCAGATTGAAAAGGAAAGGTCATTTTTAATAACTTCAATTCAATTACAATATGGCTTGTGTCACAATTGTGTATATATGCTTTATTTAGTTTTATATTTTACTATTTTATTTCCCTCACAAAAGTGGAGTTACCCTTTAAAAGGTTTACACTTCCACCATGGGTCAGCGACTAACCAAACAGCTAAGCAAGCACGTATATTATATTATATTATATTATATCTGCCACTGTACTGCAGCTCTTAAAGTGGAACTTTAGACTAGAGAATTACCGTATATACTCGAGTATAAGCCGAGATTTTCAGCCTCTTTTTTGAGGCTGAAAGTGCCCCCCTCGGCTTATACTCGAGTCATCGCTGTCTGCCCGCTCGATCAGCGTGTCGAGCAGACAGACAGCGGCCATTCTATTCAAAAGCCGCGCCTCCGGCTCCGCCTTCGCCTGTGATAGGCGGAACACTGAATTTCCCAGCAGCCTGTGTTCCGCCTATCACGGACATCGTATCATCCTCGTACTACGGACGAGGATGATACGACGTCTGTGATAGGCGGAACACAGGCTGCTGGGAAATTCAGTGTTCCGCCTATCACAGGCGAAGGCGGCGGCGCAGCTTTTGAATTTTACAATGGCCGCCGACGAAGAGGGCACGGGACGGAGGCAAGGCAAGGCAAGGCACGGCACGGCACGGGACGGGACGGGACGGGGGCAAGGCAAGGCACGACACGGGACGGATGCAAGGAGGCAAGGCACGGCACGGGACGGAGGCAAGGAGGCAAGGCACGGGACGGAGGCTCGGGACAAAGGTAGGCTGGACACACACACACACACACACACACACACACACACATGGATGGAGACACACACACACAGGGATGGATGGATGGATGGATGGAGACACACACACACAGGGATGGATGGATGGACACACACACACACAGGGATGGATGGATGGACACACAGGGATGGATGGACGGACACACAGGGATGGACGGACACACAGGGATGGACGGACACACAGGGATGGACGGACACACAGGGATGGACGGACACACAGGGATGGACGGACACACAGGGATGGACGGACACACAGGGATGGACGGACACACAGGGATGGACGGACACACACACAGGGATGGACAGGCATGTCTCACCCTCGGCTTATACACGAGTCAATAAGTTTGCCAGTTTTTTTGGGGGTAAATTGGGGGCCTCGGCTTATATTCGGGTCGGCCTATACTCGAGTATATACGGTAGGTCCTACTAGATCACTTCAGGCTGGCCCTTTTTGCAGGTATAGCCATGTAAAACAATAGACATAAGTGCCTATACCAGTGATGGCGAACCTTGGCACCCCAGATGTTTTGGAACTACATTTCCCATAATGCTCAACTGCACTGCAGAGTGCATGAGCATCATGGGAAATGTAGTTCCAAAACATCTGGGGTGCCAAGGTTCGCCATCACTGGCCTATACTGTTTGCAACCCAGTAATACCCTCTCACCTTGCTCTGCACATGCTCAGTTGCTCTCTATTTTTAGACATTGTGCCAAATTTGTAGAAGTGCTGAAATGGAAATTTTAACTGGTTTGATGAAAGACTCTGAACTTTTAAAATACCAGTTAAAGTGTCTAGCTACAAAATTCAGAGATAAGGAAAGGCACTGCCTGTACCAACTGCATGCACATAATTAACAGGCCAGCCAATGAATGTAAGACTTCAGGTGACATCAGAGCCTCCGATTTCTTCAGCGATGGCAGTTTCTATATTTCTATGCAAACAGGTTCCTTTGAAATATAAATTAAAAAAGCTGGAAGCAAATTGTATATGCCACCAAAATGATCGCTGGTATAGATTTGTTTTTTTATTCAACTAAAACACAATCTAGCCCACAATCTTCATTGACCAAATTGATTTCCAGCAGCTATTAAGGCTGAATTTGCAACGTGCAGTGACTGGCATTTTATTGCATTGTAAAACAGCCACCGCAAGGACACACAGAAAGTTTTCTGTGTGTCCCATTCATAGTGCAACACAGCCCAGACCTGCACTGAAGTAAGCTGCAATAAAATGCAGACATGTTGTATTTTCTGTAGAGCACCATACATGATCCCATATCACTGTACAGCAGCACATCATCATGCAGCTATACAGTGACATGAATGAAGGGCACATTTGTGAGAGTGAGAAGGGGGGAAAAAAAAGAAAATGGACCCGTGTGATGCATTGAATCGCGCACCACGCCACCCCACACCGTATCTCACAAAGGCGAGTACACCCCTCACATTTTTTGTAAATATATTATTATATCTTTTCATGTGACAACACTGAAGAAATTACACTTGTAAATAGTGTACAGCTTGTAAAACTGTGTAAATTTGCTGTCCTCTCAAAAGAACTCAACACTCCGCCATTAATGTCTAAACCACTAGCAACAAAAGTGAGCACACCCTTAAGTGAAAATGTCAAAATTGGGCTCAATTAGCCATTTTCCCTCCCCAGTGTCATGTGACTCAGTGTTACAAGATCTCAGGTGTGAATGGGGAGCAGGTGTGTTAAATTTGGTGTTATCGCTCTCACTCTCTCAAACTGGTCACTGGAAGTTCAACATGGCATCTCATGGCAAAGAACTCTGAACAATAGAATTGTTCCTCTACATAAAGATGGCCTAGGCTATAAGAAGATTGTCAAGACCCTGAAACTGAGCTGCAGCACGGTGGCCAAGACCATAAAGCCTTTCAACCACTTAAGGACCGCCTCATGTACATATACATCAGTAATTTGAAGAGGGATATCTTGGTAACGGCAGCAGCTGCTGCCACAATCGAGATGTCCCTCTTTACAGGAGGCGGTCCTGTGTACAATAACGGTGGTCTCTGTGGCGGGTTCACCGCGAGATCACCGTTATCGGCGGTGGAAGAGGTGCTACCCCCCTCCCGCACCCTCCGTCGCTTACTGGAGCCGCCGGTAGCGGCAGAGGCGATCGGCTCTTTTCCTCGGCTGAGTATGGAGACGAGTGAGGCTAAGATGGCACCCACTCGTCTCTATACCATAGGAGGGCAGAAGCGATGTCAAAAGGTCACTTCCGCCCATACCTCTTAAAAAAGGTATTTTTTTTTTTTAAATGCCTTTTTTTTTTTTTATTGCATTTAAGTCCAAATATGAGATCTGAGGACTTTGAACCCAGATCTCATATTTAAGAGGACCTGTCATTCTTTTTTCTATTACAAGGGATGTTTACCCTTGTAATGCAAAACATGCAACCTGTAGAATTTTTTAAATAAAGCTTATGGAGATTTGAGGGTAAAAGTTTGACGCCATTCCATGAGCGGGCGCAATTTTGAAGCATGACATGTTGGGTATCAATTTACTCAGCGTAACATTAACTTTCACAATATAAAAAAAAAAAATTGGGCTAATTTTACCGTTGTCTTTTATTCAAAAAGGCGTTTTTTTTTTCCAAAAAAAGTGTGCTTTTAAGACCTCTGCGCAAATACGGTGTGAAAAAAAAGTATTGCAATGACCGCCATTTTATTCTCTAGGGTGGTAGAAGAAAAAAACAAAATATGTTTGGGAGTTCTAAGTAATTTTCTAGCAAAAAAAAACTGTTTTAAACATGTAAACACCAAATCTGAAAAAGAGGCCTGGTTCTTAAGTGGTTAATAGGACAGGATCAACTAACAGGCCTCGCCATAGTCAACCATGCGTGCATGTTCTCAGTGTCATATCCAGAGGTTGTCTTTGGGAAATAGACGTATGAGTGCTGCCAGCATTGCTGCAGAGCTTGAAGGGGTGGGGGGGTCAGCCTCTCAGTGCTCAGACCATACACCGCACACTGCAAATTGTTCTACATGGCTGTCATCCCAGAAGGAAGCCTCTTCTAAAGATGATGCACAAAAAAGCCAGCTAACAGTTTGCTGAAGACAAGCAGACTAAGGACGTGGATTACTGGAACCATGTCCTGTGGTCTGATGAGTCTAAGATAAACTTATTTGGTTCAGATGGTGTCAAGCGTGTGTGGCAGCAACCAGGTGAGGAGTACAAAGACAAGTGTGTCTTGCCTACAGTCAAAGTGGTGGGAGTGTCATGATCTGGGGCTGCATGAGTGCTGCCGGCACTGGGGAGCTACAGATCATTGAGGGAACCATGAATGCCAACATGTATTGTGACATACTGAAGAGCATGATCCCCTTCCCTTAGGAGACTGGGCTGGAGGGCAGTATGCCAACATAATGACCCCAAATACACCTCCAAGATGGGCACTACCTTGCTAAAGAAGCTGAGAGTAAAGGTGATCAACTTGGCAAGCATGTCTCCCGACCTAAACCCTTTTGAGCATCTGTGGTAGAGCGGCACAATTCTGGCTAAAATGACAATCACAATTTCTCTGCTTAGCATAGAGCTCACAATTCTCACAGCGCAACAACTTTCACATACAAAAAAAATTGGGCCAACTTTAATGTTTATTTTTTTTTAAATTCATTGTAGTGTACCGTTTCCCAAGAAATTGTGTTTTAAAGAATGCTACGCAAATACAGTGCGACATATAATATTGCCATTCTATTCCCTAGGGCAGTGATGGGCGAACCTTGGCACCCCAGATGTTTTGGAACTACATTTCCCATGATGCTCCACTACACTGCAGAGTGCATGAGCATCATGGGAAATGTAGTTCCAAAACATCTGGGGTGCCAAGGTTCGCCATCACTGCCCTAGGGTCTCTGCTAAAAATAAATAAATCTATCTACAAATACATACACACACATATATATATTATATATACACATACATATACACACTATAGATATAGATAGAGAGATATTATACACACAATGTTTGGGGGTTCCAAGTAATTTTCTAGCAAAAAATACGGATTTTAACTTTGTAAGAGATAAGCGTCAGAAAAGTTTAGTTTTTAAGCACTAAACTTCTCTCACATCAGACCGAAGTACATTCCTTTGATCTAAGGAAAAAAGTTACAACGTTTATAGTTATGTACCAGCTTGGACAATGTTGTGAAAAACTCGGCAGACTGCCCAGTTTTTACACCTGAACGTTCCTTTTCAGGCAGAAAGTGAAGTGTTTTTGCCGTGATTTTGCACAGGCCAAAAAGGTCACCAATGTAAAAAGCAGAAATATGCCTGTATTCTGCCCAAAAAGAAGCTCATGTACTTTTTTGAGCTTCAGGTGTTTTGCTTCAGGCTACACAACGCTCAGATGTGAACAGAGACCGTTTTACAAGCTGAAAACGCTCAGGTGTGAATGCAGCCTGACAGCTGAGTGAGCAGAGAACTCTCTACACTTGTTAACCACTTCCTGACCGACACAAACATATGCGCCGGCAAAATGGCACAGTCAGGCAAATGGCCGTACAGGTACGCCCCTTTAAATTTGCTGCCATGCCATCGCGTGCGTGCTCCGGTCGGGACCTCTGCGAATCTGATCGTGGATCCCACGGACTCGATCGCCGCGGGGATACCCACAATCATCTCACAGGGAGGAAGAACTGGGAGATGCTAAAGTAAACAAGCATCTCCCCGTTCTGCCTAGCAACAGTGACACTGATCTCTGCTCCCTGTGATTAGAGCAGAGATCAGTGATGTGTACAACACAGCCCCACCCCCCCAGTTAGCAACACACCCCTAGGACAAATTTAACCTCTTCACTGCCATTTACACAGGATTGCTGTATAAATGACAATGGTGCCAAAAATGTGTGCCATAATGTCTCAGTCACAATTAAAAAAAAAAAAAAAAAAAAAAAAAAAAAAATCGCTGATCGCCATTACTAGTAAAAAAAATTTTGTTTGGGAGACATATTGCACGACTGCGCAATTGTCAGTTAAAGCAACATAGTGCTGAATCGCAAAAAGTGGTCTGGTCTTAAGCCAGCAAAATGGTCCGGTCTGAAAGTGGTTAAATGAATGAATCAGGAAATTCTGCATAGAGATCGTGAGGGGGGGGGGGGGGGGGGGTTGAAATGAAATCACATTTTTTTTTTAATGATTAATAGTGCAGCTCTAATCAGTGGGGCATCCACCAGCTCCATGATGATGTCATGTAGGAGTGGAAGAGGACTCCGGTGACAACCTGTGAAGCTCTGGTGAACTCCATGCCCAAGAGTTAAGGCAGTGCTGGAAAATAATGGGAGCCACACAAAATAAACACTTTGGGCCCAATTTGGACATTTTTACTTAGGGATCTACTCACTTTTGTTGCCAGCGGTTTAGACATTAATGGCTGTGGGTTGAGTTATTTTGAGGGGACAGCAAATTTACACTGACTACTTTACATTTTAGCAAAGTGTAATTTCTTCAGTGTTGACGTATGAAAAGATATAATAAAATAGTTACAAAAATGTGAGGGGTGTACTCACTAGAGCTGCAACTAACGATTAATTTGGCTGTCGACTAATCTATCGATTATTTCTTCGGTTAGTCAACGACTATCCGATTATTTTTTTTATTTTTTAATAAATCTAGTGTTTTTTTTTTTGATTAGCTAATTAATCCTTTGGAGAACCTTGAGAGTATTGTAGGGCAGAGTATTGTAGGGCAGAGTATTGGCGGGCAGAGTATTGGCGGGCAGAGTATTGGCGGGCAGAGTATTGGCGGGCAGAGTATTGGCGGGCAGAGTATTGGCGGGCAGAGTATTGGCGGGCAGAGTATTGGCGGGCAGAGTATTGGCGGGCAGAGTATTGGCGGGCAGAGTATTGGCGGGCAGAGTATTGGCGGGCAGAGTATTGGCGGGCAGAGTATTGGCGGGCATTGCAGGGGAGGGCAGGTCATTGCAGGGCAGAGCAGAGTATAGTATAGTATTGCAGGGCAGAGTATTGCATTGGCAGGGTATGGAGGGATGGCTGCATCCATCCGACCTCTCCCCTCCACTGCACAGATCAGTACAGAGAGGGGAGAGAGAAACCGGCGTCATGTCATGACGCCGGTTTGTTTACAAGTGATCGCTCCATCGGAGCGATCACATTGTAAACGCCTGGGTGTAGAAAGATGGCCGCCGCTTCGGAGCTAGGCCGAAGCCGCGGCCTCTCCTAAGGCTGAGACCGCGGAGCGCTCCGCGGATCGCGGCATGTGCACACGGATCGGTGACGATCCGTTGCACCCCTAGGGACGGCGGCACGGAGGGGGAGAAGAGAGGGGGACGGCGGCACGGAGGGGAGCAGTAAATGCTAAGCACTGCCCCCACTGTGACGCATCGACGCCCTGCACGCACGTCGACGTATTTTCTTAGTCGACGTAGTCGATTACGTCGACGCGTCGTGGCAGCTCTAGTACTCACTTTTGTGAGATACTGCACATACACACACCAATGACACAAACCTATAAACCATGCAGTTTTGAACAATATGCTAACATTTTACTAGATTTTTGCTGTGCTTTCTGAAAATATCAATCCTTTTTCATAAAATTACTGTAGACATTTTCTATATAATTATAATTAAAAAAAGAAAAAAAAAAAAAAAAGTCAATGCAATTCACACACTAAATGGATAGAAAATGTGTAAAAGGATATTTTGGCTGACATTAAAATCATGCAGCTTGTGAAATGACTGCATAGTGTGACTAATCCATTATGTCTAAAAATATTTTTCGGCAATATACCCTTTATTTAAGATTTAGAAAAGAACACCAATAAATCCAGTTTAGCTTTTAAAACCATCAGGCGAAAGGAATTGATGGCGTCGGCTCAATAGAGCCCCAAAAAAATTGCTTTTAAGAGCCTAAATTACAAATACTTTAGTATGAAAGAAAAAATAAAATAAAGAAAGAAAAAAAGATGACAATAGCATGATGTGAATGTGTCCAGATTAAAAAAAATAAATAAAAGTCCCATTAGGAAAATAAACACAAAATACAACAAAAGTTTAACAGCTGTCCTTCTATACGCAGCAGGATGCCAATTAAAGCAAAGTTCGATGCTTATGGATCAATAACAAACCATTTGGGCTGGCTTTCAATAAGCTAGTATATCAAATGTGCGGCGCTTAAATAACTATAAAGCTAATATACACGTGTAGCACAAGTACAATAACCAGAAAATATATCCTGTGATGTGAAGGTAATTAAATGTACAAAAAAATAAATAAAATATATCACCACTTTGAGACAGAGTCTGCAACCCTGGATCCCGACGTTCACCCCGTCCTAAGCCTGTGCTGCAAGAGATTCCTTGCTTACTTCGTCAGCTAATCAAGCAGGATCGGCGGGCGAGGAAGTAAGCCAGGAGTCTCTTGCAGCACAGGCTTAGGCAGGATCCCGGCCTGCAGATTCGGACTCCAGGTTAAAGTTATCACCCCTCTGTCTATAAGCCTATCAAGGCGTGTTTTTATTATGAAAACAGTGAGCGTAAATCTATGTGGAATTTAAGTAGCAATAAACCGATTTTAAACATTATCACACTATTGCAAGCTTCTATTGTTTTCCACATGTGTTATATATGAGGAGACTGCGGCTTTTGATCTGCACTTTAATCAGGAGGAAGGAGTGGTCCTTGTATCAGCATTTAAGCCAAACTTAGCCACCACAGGAAAGAGGAATCATAGGAGGGATCCTTTCAAGCTGATAATATTTATCACAGGCTTTTATATAAAGCCTTTAGGCCCCATTCACACCTGAACATGGTGTTTTCAGGCAGAAAATCATGCAATTTTGCAGCGTTTTTACCTCGATTTTGCTGCTTTTACTGCGTTTTGCCGCAATTTTGTGCAGGGCAAAAGGTCACCAATGTAAAAAGAAAAATACCCAAATCTGTCTGATTTGAGCGACAAAAAAGGGTCCAGAACTTGTTTGAGCTTCAGGTGACTTGGAGCGCAGATGTGAACCATCTCCATTGAGAATAGATTTTTTTTTCCCCTCCAGCGTTTTATAGCTTCAGGCTTCAAGCTACAAAACGCTCAGGTGTGAATGGGGCCTCTTTCACGCAGGCATTTTTTCAGGCGCTTTAAAGTTGCACTGTAAAGTGCCTGAAAAACAGCTCCCCTGCAGTCTCAGTGTGAAAGCATGAGTGTTTTCACACTGAAGCGATGCGCTGGCAGGACGTTTAAAAAAAAAAAAATAATAAAATTTGAAAAAAATAAAAATGGAAAAAAAAAAAATTAAACTGCTGCAAGCAGCATCTTTGGAGCAGGGTAGGAGTAGTGTATACACCGCTCCTTCACATTTAAATGCATAATGGGCAGTGCCATCGAACCGCCAGCAAAGCGCTGCTGTAACGGCGCTTTGTGTGTCACTTTAACCCTTTTGTCCGAAAGCAATGGTTAAGCTCTGCTAAAAATAGCAGCGCTTTACCGCATATGGCACCGACGCCCCAGTGTGAAAGCAGCCTTAAGGTGATGGTACATCTGGTTGGAGGGTGTGTGCACACTGAAGATATCACCACCACGTTTTAGGTTTTTATAATGGATTTTTGAAATATTATTATAGATTTTTGTGCAATACACCAAGCACGTGCACTTTATATATTTCTTTTGGACATTTATTAATTACCTTTGCATCACAGGATATACTGTTTATTGTATTTGTGCTACACTTGTATATTAGGTTTATAGTTATTTAAGCATCACACATTTGATATACCAGTTTGGATGGTCACATTTTGAGAAGTGCTGCGAGACGTTTTTCAGTTTTTTTTTTTCACTGTAGGGCTTTCAATAAAAATACTGCTTGTAGGAGCTATTGTATATACGCCTTGAGAGGGAGTTTAATACGTTTCACTGTTACAGTATTGAGCGATCTCACATTCAATAAGCATAGCTTTGAATTGCTCAATCGAAGACTTTCACAAGAAAAGTGTGAAACCAGAAGCGGCAGACAGTTTTGGTTTTAAACAGCCATTTTCTCCCTAACCTGAACCAAAAAAACTTGGTGCCCTTAAAGCCAAGCTAAAGATAATCTGTGCAAAAATAACTTGCTAACTGGCAGGCATTTATGGTAAAGACGCTGTATGGCTCTTCTGCCATAAAAGCACTTTCCCTGCGTGCAAGCAAATTTTTACTCAAGGTACAATGACAGCCACTAATACACAGCTTAGTGTACAATCCCAGCAGAATTGGCTGATATAGAAGACAAAAGAATCCAGACCCTGAAGAAGGAGCAGGTGGTAGTGGGTGCAATGAGGGGGAGGGCAAACATTTGTATGGTTGGCACTTTGGGAGGTAACCTACAATATTGAGCAAATATGGTGTGCCAAAAAACATAGTTCCACTTTAAAGTGGTTCTAAAACCTCAAGGTTTTTTACATTTGTAAATTCTCTGCATTGAGGTAAAACCTTCTCTTCCAACCTCCCCACTCCCCACTTTATTCTTACCCGAGCCAGATCTGATCCAGTGATGTGCATGAAAGCGAGGGAGCGGGGGGCAGGGCTGTGTCCCACTCTCCGTGGGAATGGATGCAGCGGAGCTCAGGAGTGAGCCCTCATGGTTACCCCCTTGGATATCGGTTTTCTATTGGGGGCACCAGCAAGAGAGGAGCCAGGAGCCCCGGTGGGGGTCCTGAGAAGAGGAAGATCGGGGGACTGCTCTGTACAATTCTTTTGCACAGAGCAAGTATAGACAGATGCAGAGACCCATGCCCCATGCTCAGCATATTTTAACTGTGTGTGCGCATCCACCTTAAAACTGCATTCAGGTAGCCATTAGAAGTGGATGCAGATGCAGTGGCTGCATGCCAAAACCTGACATATGGGCAGGAGCAGGCGCATGGATCCATGCATTCGCTTCTGCTTGCATGTCAAATTTTGATATACTGTTGAGGAAAGTGGATAGATAGCGTTAGACCCGTACGTGTATCCAGCTGGTATGGTTGTTTTAATTGTAGGATACCGATAGTGTAAATGATCTGGTTCCTGGGCAGGAGGCTTCTACAGGCTCCTTGGCTTGAAGTGTAATTGAAATTTAAGAACCACACCACTGCTAAGAGAGGTCCAGGTACAACTTAATGCCTTTAAAAGTCAGGGGTGATATCCAAAGGGTATCCAGCATGTTTCAGGGGTCCAAGAGTGCCCTCTTCATCAGAGCTAGAAAGAACATAAGAAAATACCCATATCAATCTGATATCAAAACAATATTGCCACCATGGAGATGTAATTAAAACGGTTAATAGTAACAGGAGTGTCAGAATTAAGAGACAAAAATAGAAACATGAGTACTAAAACTATATGGTTTTAAAAAAGAAAAAAAAAAAAAAAAACACATATACCCCAACATACCAATATATAAAATATATAAGGCGCCAGCTATGGGGGTAACTCACCCCAAATATCACTTATACAAAAACGACCAAAATTCCATTTTAACAAATGTATGGACAAAAAATATATATACTGGCCTTGTCGGCAATTTGCCGAAAGAGAATTCACCCCGATAATGGCACCGCCCCTTGTACCGCCCATTACAGGGGTGTTATCTGGGAAGATCCTAGGCGGGTGCAGTTCACCCGGGTGCCACAGAGGTGGGGGCGCTGAAGCGCCAGAGTGCTCCCCACCATCATCCTCCTGCTTGTCGAGAAGCGGCTCTCCCCGACGGTCGCCGCCGATGTGTTTCCCAAGCCCATCTCCCCTACCTCCTCCTGTCAAGAGGATGTGAGCGAAGCAGCCGGAGATCGGAGCAGCTGTCTGTGTGAAGAGAGACTAGCCGCGCAGTGGCGTCGCTGAAGGGGTGGTCCGTGCCTGCAGTGACATGTTTTCTCCTCCTCTGTCTCAATTCCTGCCTGCTGTGATCTGTTCTCCATCTGTTTTTATATACCATGGGGGGGGGGGGGGGGTCTGTACTAATGTAATTTGACTTGGTGTCAGCTCATTACAAGGCTTATATTACAAAAAAAAAAAAAAAAAAAAAGAATGCATCTAATAAAATTTTTTTTTTTTTTTTTTATCTTCCTGGAATTCAGCTTTAAAGTGATACTTTAGCAAGAGCTCAAAAAAAGGCCAGACAATTTTTTCATGATGATATAATAGTAAGTGCGTTACCCACCACACTGTAAAACCCGGATGTTGACCCCACTATATAGTACTGCTATTGTGAAATTTTATTCCTCCTAGGAGCCCCCAATCAAAATTTGGCTTACTACCTGACAATAAAAGAGGAAAATGTGATTGCTATAGCGGAGCCCAAAGTGAGGATCAATAGAAACATGAAAGCTGTGTGGTGAAAAAAAAAAAAATTCAGTTTCTTGTTAAAGGTTAGCAAGAGTGCTACATCCCAGCATGGTAAGGCTCCATGCACACTGGCTTAAAAATAGCTGCTTCTACAGGAGTTTTGTGTTTTGCCTGCAGAAGTAGCTCAGTGTTATCCTATGTGTCCATGCACATTAGGATGATTAGAGGCTTATTTTAATCTTAATGCGGTGTTTTGCACCCCCCCCCCAAAAAAAATAAAACAAAAGTTAAAAGCCTGCAGCTACTCATACTGCAGCTGGTGGCTTTTAATAGGACACTTACCTGTCCTTGAGTCCAGCGATGTTGGCACCGCAGCAACAGCTGTCAGGTGCATGCCACCGCCATTGCGGGTAAGGGAACCCGGCAGGGAGACCCTACTGCGCATGCGCTAGGCCCCACTTCTCTCTCCTACTGGCCCGGCGAAAGGGAGGGGAGGGAGCCTCCCAGTGACGTGACAGGGCCTGGACTCCCGGAAGTGGGAACAGGTGCCAATTGTGGCACCAGAGGTGGAGAGCAGACAAATGAGCAGAAGATCCACTTTTGGGTGGAACTCCACTTTAGGAGGCAGGGGGAAAAAAAATTCACCTTACGTTGAGTTTGATTGGAGCTTTCTGGCAGAAAACCACTAAACTCTCTTAAATGACGTACAAAGACACACCATAGGAGTGTTTTTTTTTCTGCTGAGGGATTTTTTATTTTTTTAAGCCCAGTGTGCCCAATAACTATATAAAGAAAAAAAAGAAACATAGCTGTAGGGCAACAAAGGTCATCAATTCATTACTCAGTGTAATTTGGCTTATTTAAGAATTTGTCATGCTGTCAATTTAACTGTCACTCTGACACACTGTTTGCAGTTTAACTTCAATATTCAAATATTTGTCTTAAAAATCAAATGCTGAACGTCAACATACAAATATTTTAACTGACAACTAAAAGCTAGGTTCATATACAGTGCCTTGCAAAAGTATTCGGCCCCCTTGAACTTTTCAACCTTTTGCCACATTTCAGGCTTCAAACATAAAAATCATCCAGAGTGATCATGGGCCTCTTGGCTGCATCTCTGATCAGTCTTCTCCTTGTCTGAGCTGAAAGTTTAGAGGGACGGCCAGGTCTTGGTAGATTTGCAGTGGTCTGATACTCGTTCCATTTCAAAATGATCGCTTGCACAGTGCTCCTTGGGATGTTTAAAGCTTGGGAAATCTTTTTGTATCCTAATTTAAACTTCTCCACAACAGTATTACGGACCTGCCTGGTGTGTTCCTTGGTCTTCATGATGCTCTCTGCGCTTTCAACAGAACCCTGAGACTATCGCAGAGCAGGTGCATTTATACAGAGACTTGATTACACACAGGTGGATTTTATTTATCACCATCAGTCATTTAGGACAACATTGGATCATTCAGAGATCCTCGCTGAACTTCTGGAGTGAGTTTGCTGCACTGAAAGTAAAGGGGCCGAATAATTTTGCACGCCCCACTTCATTTTTTTTTTATTAGTTAAAAAAGTTTCAAAAATCCAATAGATTGTTCCACTTCACGATTGTGTCCCACTTGTTGGTGATTCTTCACAAAAAATAAAAATTTTATATCTATGTTTGAAGCCTGAAATGTGGCAAAAGGTTGAAAAGTTCAAGGGGGCTGAATACTTTCGCAAGGCACTGTATATGCAAGTGTAGGAACGTGTGTATTGCACCGATTCCCATACCCTCGCAGGCATCAACTGGCAAAACACGCTGCTATTTACCAGATATGGCTACCAGAAAAATAGGATTTTTTTGTACTCGCCGTAAAATCCCTTTCTCTGTAATTTACCGACCGACACAGCTCCTCTCTTAGGCATTGGGTTGTTACGCCCACCTTTAGGAGAATACTAGGCTTTACATGTTATGTAACACGCAGAACTTTCCAGTTCCACCCAGGGGGCGGTCCCTTGATTAACAACCCTTCACCCTGCCATGCAGCCATCAGTACGTCAACAAGCAGTATAACTTAAAGAGGAAAAGGAGGGGCGGGTGCTGTGTCGGTCGGTGACTTACAGAAAAGGGATTTTATGGCGAGTACAAAAAAATCCTATTTTTTCTTATATTCACCGACCGACACAGCTCCTCTTAGCCATTGGGACGTCCCCAAGCAGTGCCAAACAAGGTGTGGGAAAACAGCATAAAAAAACAAAACAAAAAAAAAATTCATCCACCATGGCAAGTGGGAACTAGTGAAACCTTACCCACAAAAAAACAGTGCGTGGAAGAATCCACCACAAAACCAGGGTACCCTCAACAGGAGTGACTACCCACAACCGCACCAAAAACCGGAATGTAATGCAACAGTGCATTAACTTAACAGTACTGCATTTTTAATCGAAAAAACTGAAAAAAAAAAAAAAAAGTGCACACTCAATTGCAACTTATGCAGCCGCCTGCAAAACTTTGCGGCCAAAACAGGCATCAGCCGATGCAGACCTTTACCTTGTAGAATTTGGTAAACGTGTGGACAGACGACCAGGTCACTGCTTTACACACTTGAGCGACAGGCGCTTGGTGTCAGAAGGTCCAAGACGTTCAGATTGCTCTTGTGGAGTGGGCCGTGATCGGAAAGGGGGCACCTGCCCCTTCAAGGCATAGGCTTGCACTACAATCTGTCTAATCCACCAATGGTGGCCGAGAACGCCATGCCTTTCTTTGGACCAGCCACCGAAACAAACAGTGAGTCTGATTTCTAGAAGGGAGCCGTGGTAGACAAATATACCTTCAGAGCCCGAACCATGTCCAGAGCGTAAAGGGCCACCTCCTTAGGATGTGTCGGCTTAGGACACAGATGTTAACACAACGTCCTCATTGATATGAAAAGCCGCCTTATCCTTGTGGATAACCAGATAGGCTGACTTGCAGGACAAGGCCGCCAGTTCCGAAACCCTCCTGGCCGATGTGATGGCCATTAGAAAGAAACAAGGAAATCTCCCTGATATTTTCAAATGGCAGTTTTTGAAGCGCCGATAACACCAGGTTCAGATCCCATGGGGTTAACGGTTGACGCACCGGAGGGACTAAATGTTGCACCCCTTGAAGAAAGGTGCTCACTGATGAGTGAAATGCCAGGGGTCGCTGAAAAAAAAAAAAAAAAAAAAAAAAAAAAAAAAGAAGGACAGCCAAGGCTGATGATATTTGCCCCTTAATGGTGCTTAACGCCAATTTCTGGTCTACTCCTTGCTGAAGAAACATCAGGATCATGGATATAGAAAAGGAGCGTGGATGCCATCCTCTCTCACACATGGAGATGTAAGCCTTCCAGGTCTGACGATATATCTTCCGAGAAGATTTCCGTGCTGTCAACATAGTGGGGATCACAGAGTCGGACAGACCCCAGTTCCTCAACACCTGGCTCTCAATAGCCATGCCGTTAAAGCCAACTATAGCAGGATGGAGAATCTGACCTTGAGACAGAAGGTCCTCTCAACGGCAGCCGCCATGGGGCATCTGCCACCAGGCGCACTAGGTTTGTGTAACAAGGGTGTGACCAGAATTACTGGGATCCCCTCGACTTCCACCCTGCGGAGCAGATATGGTAACAGCTTCAGAGAAGGAAAGGCGTAGATCAGCAGGTACTGATCCCACAGAGCCACCAGCGCGTCTGTCCACGGATCTCTTGTCCTGGACACGAATCTCGGCGCCTTCCGATTGAGATGGGAGGCCAGAAGATCCACGTTTGGTGTGTCCCACCGTAGGCACAGTAGCCGAAAACCTCCAGATGCAACGCCCATTCTCCTGGGTCCAGCATCTGGCGACTTAGATAGTCGGCATGGCAGTTCTCCACTCCCAGGATGTAAATGGCTGACAGGGCCGGTACGTGTCACTCTGCCCACCAAAGTATGTGAGTGACCTCCCGTGCGGTGGCCGAGTTTCTTGTTCCTCCTGCTTCCATGGAGTCCACCAGCAGTACTCCTAATGCTGAGTCGGTACTACCACCAACTGCTTTAGGTTTAACAGCCACCCAAGCTCTTGCAGGGTCTGCATGGAGATCGCCACATCCTCTTCTAATTCTGATTCGGAAGATGCTCTCAGAAGATCATCTAGATATCCCCCAATCACGATCCCTCGTTGCCGCAGCAACACCAAAACTGGAGCCAATACCTTGGTAAAAACTCTGGGGGGTTGATGCCAAACCAAAAGGGAGAGCCACAAACTGGTAGTGGGCTTCTGACTGCAAACTGCAGAAACTTTTGATGCCGGAGGCATATGGGTATGTGCAGGTACGCATCCTGAATGTCCAAGAACGCCAGGGAGTCTACTTGGAGTGCAGAGACTACTGAACGAACTGATTCCATTCTGAACCTCTGCACTTTGTGCAGAGATTGTAGTTCCCAAGAAGGAAGGGGTACGTCCAAACAGGTTTGAGTAGAACACCTGGAAACGTTCCGATTCCAGAACAGGTACAATCACCCCGCAATTCAGCAGGTCCCTTACTGCCCCCAAGAGGGCCTCCCGGTGAGCCAAGGAAACTGGTAAATGCTGGAGGGGAAGAATCTGTTTTGCGGCCAAGAGAAACTATTTTGTAGCTATAGGAAATCAGATCGCAGACCCATTGGTCGGACAGTCAAGAGGACCACCAGGCTGCAAACACCCAAAGGCGACCCGCCACCCAAGTCATGGGTGGGGGCGAACATTCATGCGCTAGCACTTTTGTTCACAGGCTTGCGGCTCCAGGGAAGCTCCGGGCTAGATTGAAAGCAGAGCTACACACTGAAAATGAAGATTTCCCACTTTGAAAGTAGATATTACTAGTGAGCGAGGAAATTGGCATACGGAGATATGCATCTCTGATGTCGATTGACGTCAGAAGTTCTCCTCCTTGTAGGATGGAGATAACCGATTGGATTGACTTAATGAAAAAAAAATGGTTATATTCAGGAATTGAATTTAGATTTTTGAGATCCAGAACATCCATTTGGAACCAAACCCTGACCTCTGTTCTTACATGGGGGCCCCCCATGAACACTTTTTGCCAAAAGATGGTCCAATGCTTGAGAGAAAGATCTCTTCTCTGGATCCTTAGGAACGTTTGATCTGAGGAAAAAAACTCTCAGAACTTCAGTTTGTGCCATGGAGCTAATGAGGAACTCTCCCATTCGTCGACAGTCCTTCTGCCAGATTCCTGATGAACTGCAGAAGAATTCTCCCTATTGAGCAAACGGGGGCACCTCCTCATAAGGAGGTTTCTGTATCTTGTAGACTTCTGCCCCCAAGACCCCTTTTGTCCCTGGGCTTAACCCTGAGGATTACCTTTTGAACCCAACGGCAGAAGCCGTCGTGACTGCCTGGAGGATGATGCCCCTGGCACAGAAGGAGCTTTGAAACGAAAATAAATTTACTCCTTCACTTAGATAGCAAAAAGGGTATTTTTTCACTAGAAATTCTTTGGATACATTGTCAAAAATATCCCTCATTAGCGGTTTCACCACAAAAAGGAAGACTAGCCAGGAGCTTCTTGCATGAGGCTTAGCGAAATCTGTCATAGCAACTATTGCAAACATAAAGCTGCCTCCTGGTCCCGCTGAGCAGGATAACCTTAAACACCTGTTTAAACTGGTCTTTCAACTTTAACCAATTACTGTCTGTGCAGGCTGAGACACTTAATCTGCCAGAAAAAAAAGGGTTTTGGGGGGGGGGGGGGGGGGCGTTTTAATAGGAATTCCAACCTTTTATCCGTTGGATCCCTAAGTATTTGAGTATTGTCTTGTTTGTATTGTTTTTGTTACAAGTGTATCTAGGGAGTAAAGTAGAATCTGCCCAGAAAGACACTAAGAAACATGACCGGTGATTTAAAGAGCAACTTAAGACTTTCGCCCAATTTATTTTTGCAAATCAAATCAGTCAACTTACCACTGTAAAAATTAACACATTACCATGGTAACACTTTACTTAACCTGTAAACAAATAAGTGTTTCTAGAATGCCATTATATCCAAATGCAGGATTTTCAAAGCCATATCATCAATGGGTTGATATTTCTCTCCTGGAAGAAGGTTCTAGCTTTTTATAAAAAATGTCGCTGGTGAAGCAAGTGAAGGACAAGGGCAGCAAAGTGAGCAAGTGTTTGGTCATTAGCAGAAGCTTTCTATTTTTAAATTTTACGTTCATCACTTGTAAACAATTGACAGATGCAAATGTCCTCTTTAGGCAGAAGTGAAACGAATGTCAAACAAATTCCAAATTCACAAACCATTTATTCTTCGGTTTAGTTTTTATTATTTGAGCATCATTTTATTTCATTTCACAAACACATCACTGAAAGAAAAGCAAACTTGTTTGTTTTAGAAAAAGTTGATGGTTATTAACCGGGTCAGGACGCAAACTGTTCTGGAACAGAACACAGAAAATGTTACCAAAGATAAAACCGAGAAAATTAATATAAAAGCATAATACAGCTACTGAGATTGTGTGAATATTGCAGATAATTACACAGATAACCAGCAGCCTCACATAATGAAAAGTTTCAGTGAACACGAGTAAAAATCACAAATCACTTACAGGTTTCTACAGAAACAATTCTACCACTAAAACTAATTAAAAGGATCACTAAACCTTTTACATATAAAATTTGGTCTACAAAATATACAAAAGCTAGTTTCAATAACACCATCAGCAGTGCTTGCTCCAGTGATTTGCAAGCAGTCCACCAGGAAAGTGTTCCCAAAGCCTGTGTGCCATCATTGCATGGCATATCCTGGCCACCCCAGAGGGAATATTAATGTGAGGATGAGGGAATTGTTATTAAAATGACTCGGCTGCCCATCACCACACACATGGTGACTTGCAGAATTTTGTCACCACCACCACCTCCTAAACTAATAACCTCTCAAGGTACCACTAAGTGGACAAACCACGAGCTGTGCTCTCTTAACGGAAAATAGTCTTTATTGGCTCCAAACCCCCTCCCCACAAGAGAAGCCAAAGAAGATTAAAGTCCACTTTTGGGAATTCCAGAAACGACTGAAGCAGTAGGTAAATGCTTGTCAAATGCAGGGGATGAGAAATAAGGTATAATACTTACCTTAAAGCGGAGGTCCACCCTAAAATGGACCTCCGCTCATCGGAATCCCCCCCCCCTCCGGCGCCACAATCGGCACCTTTCAGGGGGGAGGGGGGTGCAGTTACCTGGATAATCCAGGTAACTGCACCCACTTCCGGGCTAGCTCTCTGCGGAACGAGCGTAGGTTACGCCCCCGTTCCGCAAGCGCCCGGCTGCCTGCTGGGAAACACACAGCTCCCAGAGGCAGCGGGGACCGTCCGGATTGCGCCGCGCGGCTCGCGCATGCGCAGTAGGGAACCGGGAAATGAAGCCGAAAGGCTCCATTTCCTGATTCCCATACCCAAGATGGCGGCGGGACCCGGCAGCCGAGCGAGCGATCGGCTTCGGGTGCCGACATCGCGGGCGCGCTGGACAGGTAAGTGTCACTATTTAAAAGTCAGCAGCTGCAGTATTTGTAGCTGCTGGCTTTTAAAAAAAAAAAAAAAAACGCGGAGTCCCGGTGGACTCCCGCTTTAATCCTCACTGAGGCAGGCTTCCACCATCTGGGCCACAAAGGGTAAATTATTACTTATTCCTCAACATCTAGAGCAGGGATGTGCAATTAGAAGACCTCCAGCTGTTGCAGAACTACAAATCCCATGAGGCATAGCAAGACTGACAGCCACAACCATGACACCCAGAAGCAGAAGCATGATGGAACTTGTAGTTTTTCAACAGCTGGAGGTCCGCTACTTGCAGATCCCTGATCTAGAGATCAAGTGGTTGTACAGCCTCAAGGTTTTTTCACCTTAATTCTATATGTTAAGGTGAAAAACCTGTGTTGATGCTGCCCCCCCAGTTTTTTCTTACCCAAGCTCAATCCAATTCCATGAGCATAGCGGCTCCAGCCGCTGTCACTCCCCTCCTTTGACAAACTGGAGCCATTGGCTACCGCCGCTGTCAAATGCAGTGCCACAGGAGGCAGGGGCGGGGGGCAGAGTACTGCTGTCTGTCAATGGATGCAGCATGGGACTTAGGAGTGAACCCACACAGTGGCCCCAGGGAAACCGGCTTTCATTGGGGGTACCCGACTAAGAGGAGGGGCCTGGAGCACCGGCGGGGCACCTCAGAAGAAGAGGATTGGGCAGCTCTGTGCAAAACAATTGCACAAAGCAGTTAAGTATAGGCGTGTTTGCCATTTAAAAAAAAACAAAAAAAAAAAAACAGGGTTTACAATTTAAAGGATAACGAAACAAAAAACAAAAGATGCAATGTATACAATGTCCTTAAATGTGGTGGGTGCATTAATTTTAGGCTTTTTTCATGGCAAAAAAATTTTCAGCAAGTACAGAGAATACGTCTTAATCTGGTCAGAAATGACCCTGTCACTGCACTTAAGAATATCTTCCTTCCTAGCTATCATCCGTTAAAGAACTGCTCTGCCCCTTTGTAATGGAGATGTGGACCTGTTTAGCAGTCCATATCAGGAGAGCAGCTTAGGGTGACCACCATGGCATTACAGTAGTGTTGTGCCACCAATGGATAGAATTTGTTTTGTGGAATTGCCAGGTGAAAAAGAAAAAGAAGCTTGAGAAAAGGAAACACACACCGCAACCACACCAAAGAAGAGCAAGCTGCAAACTATTCAATTTTCAGTTCTGGGTTTAAGATACATTTTAATTGGCATTTAAAGAAGAACTATAGCTAATACTTTTTTTTTAATTTTGGATAGTGCAAGGGAAGGTTAATACCTTCCATCAGATTTTTTTCGGCATCTGTTATTTGTGGAGATTTTCCTTCACTTACTGTCCCGTAGCCAAACAGGAAGTGAGAAAATACCTGCAAATTAAGGGAATTCCCTGGGGACCCCCAGGTCACCAGAATTAGTGCCCCTCTCCATTACTTTTCTGGGTGAAACCCAAAATTTGGGATTTTTTTTTTTTACTTTCATTTATAAAAATAGTAAACAGAACAAAAATAGAGGGTGAC
This sequence comes from Lithobates pipiens, assembly GCF_037356315.1. Taxonomy (NCBI): domain Eukaryota; kingdom Metazoa; phylum Chordata; class Amphibia; order Anura; family Ranidae; genus Lithobates; species Lithobates pipiens. Next base: position 57,389,010 of record NW_027507784.1, read on the forward strand.
TAACATGGGCACAGACAGCAATAAAAATTGACAAGTGTTCTAATCCCTCTACACTCTATCCAAAACTAAAAGAAGAAAAAAAAAAGTTTTGCCTTTAGTTATACTTTAACTCTTGCAGTGCAGAGGGGCACCCACTAAGTGGATATATATTTTTTGCAAATCTTTTTAGATATATATCAAGTGTAGTCAAAATGCTTTTGTTTTTTTTAAACCAGGATTTAAGAATGAATGTTTCAAGATTTACCTTTATTGCTCCTTGCAAGTCCTATAGCAAAATCTCCTTGATAGTCCTTGGACCATGTGCCTGTTTGTGTCTTTTTTGTGTATTTAAAATGAGGTGGTTGTATTCACCTTTTACTATGAAGAATGTGCCAGTAGACATTTTTTGCTGATGCCAACGCTGAGCAATGCAACACTGCTGGTCAAAAAAAGATCAAATATAGATTTTATTTCAAACTATCTTTTGTTTGAAAAAAGGTCTTTAGACATAACAGATTGATTGCATTTTCGGCCAAGCCCAATTGTTCCCTTTCAATTAAACCATCAGATACAGATCAAATCACCCATACAGTGAAATTGATTCCTATACACAAACATCTATCATGCTTTCAGCTTGGGCAGTGCACCATACCGTTGGTCATACTCGTTTTAAAAACGATTCACCCAGTGGCAAATAGTGGCTAATATTATTCTGGATTAAAAAAAGTTATGGACAGTGCTGAATCAAGGGAACAAAATAGTACCATATGCCTGTAAGCAGGTTGAAAATGTATGCAAGTTAGGTGCTGTCCCGGACGGGAGGGTAGATGTTAATGTGTTCCTGGTTCTTTGGTTTTAGCCAGTGTTCTTTGGTCTGACCCATTGAGCCTGTGGATATAAAAAGGACAGTGTTCCAGAGCAGGAGAGGGCAAAAAAAAAAGAAAAGAAAAGAAAAGAGGCCTGGGGCTGCCAGGTATGGAAGAGTTAAAGGGGTTCTAAAGTTTCTTTTTTTATATAAACATATACTTACCTCCACTGTGCAGTTAGTTTTGCAGAGAGTGGCCCCGATCCGAATCTTCTGGGGTCCCCCCAATGACACTCACAGCTCCTCCACACATCAGGAAACCCCCTAGGAGAAGCACGCTCCCTGGGGGAGATAGATACATAGGATGCATCAAGGTGAAAAAACACGAGGTATCGGTGATACGTTTGACAGGTGGATGTGGACAGGGCTCAGCGTGTCCCTCCTAAATGCAAGTTACGGAGATGGTGTTCACTGCCATGGGGACCTGAGTTAAAGTGTTACTAAACCCACAACAGTAAATTCTGTATATGAAGGAAAGTATACTTGTTCTACTCACTGTGGAAGCTAAGGGGTTAATCCTCTACATTGTGTATAAAGGCTGCGTGATCCTGTCTCTCTCATCCTCCTATTCTTTAAAGCGGTAGTAAACCCGCAAATTATTATTATTTTTTTTACCACCTGCAAAGCAAAAGGCATAATGAGCTAGTATGCACCGCATACTAGCTCATTATGAAATACTTACCTTAGAACGAGGCCCCGACATCTGGCCCGATCCACACCGAGGAGCTAAAAATGCTCCCTCTGCGTTTCTTCCGGGTATCGCGGCTCCGGTGCTGTGAGTGGCCGGAGCCGCGATATCGTCACTCCCGCGCATGCGCGCAGGAGATCTCTTTCCGGCCGGTCGGCCACTGCCGGATTTTCAGCATACACAACCACTTTGACTCCAATCCATCTTGTGAACACAGCATTAGGAGTCAGGCTGCACATACTCAGTCTGATGTGTATTGCTAGAGTATTTTTTTTTTCTTGGGAGTGTGCATGTGATCAGCACAGGGTCAATCAGAACTGTCAAGACGGGATCAGGGGAGAATGAAAACTCCCCCTACAAGCTTAAGCAGAGACTGACAGAAGTCACAAGACTGCTATATACTGCTGATGAGAAAAGGTATTTAACAGTTTAGATTTACTAAAAATAATTGCATTTTCATGTTGTGTGTACTGTGGGAGACCAGATTATAGTGAATGCAGGATCCGGGGGTTAAGGAACAGTAACTGGAGAACAGTTACAGTGCAGGTGTACACAGTGTATGTCATCTCTAACAGCAGAGGCCCGCCTTAGGGTCGAGTATTCCACTACAGTTGATACCAATTGTGAAAACTCAGCCCTTCACAATGGATATCCAAGTAGTTTTCCTGTGCCATTCCATAAACAACTGCAGATGAACATACACAAAGGCACACTTCTATCAGTAAAAATAATCGTAATATTTCCAGTTTGCACAGTGGTTACTTCGCCAGCTGGTATATGGCTGGCGAGCCAGAGTTAGGGGTGAAAGCAGATGATATAAAGTTAATTCACACAACATAATGAAACACGCCATAATAAGAGCTAGAACAAGAAGAGAAGAAAACGTAGCTGTGAGCACTACTCCCGATAACTAAACATTTGTCACACACCTGTCAGCTGAGAGCTCACACAATTACCATTCAGTAGCTTTAACTCAGGTGAAGAGCGGATCTTATAGCCAATTCCTCTTTCACAGATTCAATAAAGCAAATTACTTCAGAATTTTTCCAACAGTTAGGCAATCCTTTCTACAATAAGCCAATCAGACATTTATTACACCTTTCCAAATTTGCTGAGTTTGGTGCGGAAATCTAAAATGACACAGAGATGTATTCAAATACTCCATGCCGAGACACCTGTGCATGGAGGAATCCCAACTGAAGATAACTAATGAGAAGGCTTTACATGTTCATGCATTATGTATTCATTATGTGCATTAGCAGATCATAAACTTCCCTTTTCATTTCTAAGATATTACGTGAAACACTATGAATCAAAGTCTGGCTTCTAGGGTAGCAGGGACAGGTCAAGCCTTTTTTTTTTTTCTTATCAAAAAGTTACTACACAGAAAAAAAAAATGATATTTAAACACACATGGGAACACAGGATTCCCGATTGAGGATTTTTCCACTATTCATGTTCAGCAGACCAAGCTTTGTTTCGGCCCGTTCACACCGGTGTGATTAAAAGCAGTATGCGTTGTTCAAAAATGCACATCGTGTTTTTAATGCGGTTTTAGTTTGTTGCGTTAAAATTAAATGCAATGCTTATGCATCTTAGATGTGCAATGCATGTGTTTTCAACAGTGGACACACGACTCAAAAATGCACAATTCTGATGTGTTCCTGAACCCTTAAAAGGGAAGTAAACCCTTCCAAACAACTTGGACCTATAGGTAAGCCTAGATTAAGGCTTACCTGTAGGTCCAAGCAATATCTCCTAAACCTATATGGTTTAGGAGATATTTGCCCGAAAATGGGCACCGCTGTCTACGGCGCATGCGCCGTAGAAAGCGGCGCGCATGCGCACTAAATGCGGCAAGTCCAAGAATGGATTTGCCAAATTTGTCGACTCCCGTGCGCATGCGCGGGAGTGACGTCATCGCGGCCTTGCCGTATGACAGCGGCGGAGCTGCGAGGCGCGACTCCCGTGCGCATGCGCGGGAGTGACGTCATCGCGGCTTCGCCACTGTCATTGGTCGGAGCTGCGAGACGCCACCAGCAAGATGGACGCGGCGGACTACAGGGATCAGCGGCGACTTCGCTGGCTCCTGTGTCAGGTAAGTGACACATAATGAGCTACTATGCGATGCATAGTAGTCCATTATGCTTTACCTTTGCAGGGAAAAAAAGAGGAAGTAAACCCATCAGGGTTTACTTCCTCTTTAAGGAGAAATGATCTCCCTCCAGGCATACCTGCCCTTAAATCTATCCACCGCTTTACTGTTCATGCTCCAATATGGAAAGACTCAAATATAAAAGAGTTAGGTTCACACTTCACAAAGGAGCCTTAATGAGGCAGTGCAGCTTCCACATATTCCCAACTTCTGTTTAAGAGTGGGTTTACACTATTGCAAATTGGATGCGGATTTCGGCATCCAATTCGCATGACAGGAGATTGTGATAGACTCTCTATGGAGCCGGTTCACACATCTCCGGAGCAAATTGCAAGGGAGTCCTGTGCGTCTTCTGGTTAGTTTCGGATGAACAGCGACGCACCAGACCCCTGCTGAGAGCAGCTCCATGCTGCGGTGTGAACCCAACCTTGTCAGACAGTGCCATTTTGCTTTATTTGGAGGTTAGCTGGCAAGTGTGTTGGAAAAACGTGGTTATGTTGTGCAAAGTCCTTCCATGTGAACCTTAATTTTTGAGCAAATTATAAATTGGGGTGCTTTCCATTTTTGTACAGCTACCTTAGTCCAGAAGTTAGTACCCATTTCACTTGTTCTGTACATCACAAACCTTAAAGTGGTGCTAAAGCCTTAAGGTTTTTAACCTTATTTATTGTATTCTATGCTTTAAGGTGAAATACCTTCTGTGCTGCAGTCCCCCCCCCGCCCCCACACTTTTTTTTTTTTTTACTTGAGCCCGATCCAGCATTGTGCATGAGCGCAGAGGCTCCTACCACTGACTCCCTCCTTGCAGGACTGATTGATAGCAGCAGGAGCCATTGGCTCCTGCTCCTGTCAATCAAAGGCCAGGACACAGGGGCAGGGCCGAGTCTTGCTATCTGTGTCAATGGACACAGCAGAGGGACTTGGGAGCAAGCATGCACAGGCGCCACCAGGAAAGACGGCCTTTCCATGGGGGCACTTGCCAAAAAAAGAGGGGTCTGAAGCGCTGATAGGGAACCCAGAAGAGGATCAGGGCTGCTTTGTGCAAAAACACTGCACAGAGCAGGTAAGTATAGGCATGTTTGTTTTTTTGTTTTGTTTTTTTAAATAAAAACAGGGTTTTCGACCCCGTTCACACTGAGGCAGTATTCAGGCATTTTAGCGCTAAAAATAGCACCTGTAAAGTGCCTGAAAACTGCTTCTCATGCCTCCTCAGTGTAAAAGCCCAACTGGAGCAGTGCGCTTGCGGGACAAGGGAAAAAAAAAAAAAAAGTCCTGCAAGCACCATTTTTGGGGTGGTGTAGGAGCGATTTATACAGCGCTCCTACACCGCCCATGCCCAACCCTCATTTCAGCCACTAGTGGAGGTTAAAATCGTCCCCCTAGTGGATGAAAAAAAGCACTGCTAAAACTATGGTAAAGCACCGCTAAAACTAGCGCTTTACCGCTAATGGATCCACCACCCCAGTGGGAAAGGGGTGTTAAGGTTTATACCTTAATGCATCCTCTGCATTAAGGTAAAAAAAAAAAAAAAAAAAAAAAACCTAAACCACAGGATACTAACCCGGGCCTGATTTTGAGCCAGCACTGTGCCCCAGAAAAGTGGTTCTCTCTTCACAGGGCAGATAGAAAGCAGGAGCCATTGGCCGCTGCAGTGAATAAAATCCTATGACAGGGGAGGTGGGGGGGGGGGGGGGGGAGAACAGGGGGCCAAACCACATTGTCTATAGACACAGTCAGTGTGGCTTGGGCTTGAGAAAGCATGAGTGCCCCAATAAATAGTGCTTCCTATGGGGGCACTCACAGAGGAGGTGGAGCCAGGAGCGCTGGCAAGAGAATCCAGAAGGTGGATTAGGACTGCTCTGTGCAAAACCATTGTTTAAAAAAAAAACCCTGTGCTTCCAGCAGACTAATGCAGCATCTGCAAAACAGGAGTCCTGGACTCTGCTATTAAATGTTGTACGCCAAATGACACCAAACATAAGATACTCAAAATGTCTTGAAGAGGCAGTGCATGCCAATCCCTTATTTGTTTAGAACGCAAGTGTAACATTATTGAAAAAAAAAAAAAAAAATTAAAGTGGTTGTAAAAGCAGAAGGTTTTTAATCTTCATGCATTCTATGCATGAAGATAAAAAGCCTTCTATGTGCAGCAGCTGACCCAGCGCCCCCAAATACTTAACCTGAGCCACATCTCTATCCAGTGATGTCCACAAATGCCTCGGCTGCCCGGGACTCTCCAACCTGATTGGATGAGACACAGCAGCACCACTGGCTGCCACTGCTTTCCAAGTCAGTTAGCCAATCAAGAGAAAGAGGGGGCGGCAGGGACGAACCAAGGCTGTGTGTCTGAATGGACACACAGAGCTGTGGCTCTGCTGCCACCATAGAAAGCTGCTTGCTGTGGGGGTACTCGACAGGAGGGAGGGGCCAGGAGCACCGAGAAAAGGAGGATCCGGGCTGCTCTGTGCAAAACCAACTGCACAGAGCAAGTAGAACATGTTTTTATAGAGGAAAAACTGACTACATTCACTTTAAAAAGGTCAAGTAAACCAACTGATGTTTTAAATCAGTTCATCAATGCTGCTTCCAGGTCACATCTAAGGAATCGGAGGAACCAGATCATTTACACGGCTAGAATACATATCAGAGATGAATATCTTTCCTGTGATTGTTCCTATACCCTACATAAATTTCTCACTGTGGGTAACAACGTGCAGCGAGCTAGATGAGAGTCAGGAAAGGGGTGATTTCAATAAGTTATTTATAGTTATGAAATACGGACCCGCGACTTTCTTTCCGAGTGGAGAAACGCTCAGCCACCCTTGCTTATAGCAATAAATAAAACTCCATTCAACCTGCAGAAATCCATCAGCAGAATTATTCAGAGCTATAGGAATAAAAACAAGACAACATTTCACAGAGAACTGCATAAAAATAAGAGCTTAGGGGAAAAAAATAAATGTATACACTATGGAAGAGAGAGCTTATGCTGATCAGGAAACTACAAACTCCAGCATGCCCACAGTGGCTGAACATAAATGGTTTTTAAGTGACACTAAAGATGTATGTGTTAAGGATATCATGCCTTTGCCTGTGGGAGTCAAGCTTGTAATTGTCAGCCCTGCAATGCCTCATGGGACATGTAGTTCCGCAACAGCTGGAGAGCCGCCAGTTTGACACCTGTGCCCTAGGCCTAAGCAAGCAACTTTAGGCAGCCCGAGTTGGGCTTTAAAGGGTTAGTTAGATTTTAAGTTTCTTTCCGAAGCCTGGCTGAAAATCTTGTAGAGATGGCATAATCCTGTTCTGTCTTGTTGTTGGGATGTTGCAAAGACACTCCAAAACGGATTCAAACCCCCTTACATAAGCTCTGAGCTCAGCGACGCTGCGAGAGAGAAGATAGTGGAAAAACACGTGTGGGGTTTGAGAGCCCACTCCTGTGATGGTGGGGGTAAGCAGCAATGACGACATCTCTGGCAGTTTTTTGGCCAGGCTTTGTGAGGGACAGAAATTGCCTACACCTACATTATAGCAAGGGCATTTAACAACTTTAGTCATAGCTGTACAGTTTGGTGCCTCTTTCCTGTATAGTCAGTTTTTTTTTTTTTGGCAAAGGTAAGCTAATTATGCCCAATAGCACACAGCAATAAAAAAATAAAAATGTAAAAATAGTAGTAATAGTAAATTTGTTGCAAACCTAAGCAATTCAATGGAGCAAAATGATAATAAAATGCATAGGAGGCTACCTCTGGTGAAAAGTCAAAATTGTCAGAAGATTTAGAGAATTTAGGTTTAATTCAATTCAGCAAAAATTATTTCCAGCAACGAGGGCTGATGGTTATGTAGTTTAAATAAGGGAACAGCAAACAATAAGTTTTCTAGCTCTGAACTGAGCCTTTGTCCAGTGAAAGTTTATCCAGAATCTGTCCACCTTCCATCTCCTGGGTTTTCTTACTGGTCAAGAGGAGAGCACAATGAAGAACGGATTAAAAGCCTTGGAAGGGAGTAAAGCTCTGCTTAAGACCCCTTTCACACTCCCCTCCATAGTGTTGGCAGTAAAGCGCCGCCATTTTTAGTGGAGTTTTACCGTCGGATTTGCGGCGCATTTCGGCAGCTAGTGGGGCACTTTTAACCCCTGCTAGCAGCTGAGAAAGGGTTAAAAACACACGCAATATTGATTTCACCACTCCAAAGAAGCTGCTGGCAGGACCTTTCCTGACACCCTGACAGTGCACCACTCCGTGTGAAAGCCTTGAGGGCGGATTGCAGCCGCTATTTTTAACACTACAGCGTCTGCAAAACGCCCTCGGCGTGAAAGGGTTCTAACTTAGGGACCTTTCACACTGGGGCGCTTTGCAGGCGATACAGCGCTAAAAATAACACCTGTAAAGTGCCCTGAAACAGCCGCTGTCTCTCCAGTGGCAAAGCACTTAATAGACTAGCCCTACTCAGTTGTGTGCTATATAGGGTGGGATGACTGAATACAGCCTTTGTTTTCACTGCAAGTACCCTAGGCAAAACAACTAAGCCCTAATGCACAAAAAAAAAGCAACATTCAATGTCCACAATGCCAAATGCATGTAGGTAATTGGATACGGAAGGGGGAAAAAAAAAAAAAAAAGTGTCAGGGATGAGAAAAAGGATGGAAAACAAATGGACAAGGAGAGGAATGGAGTGGAAGAGAAAGGAATAGGAACATAGGAAGCAGAAGGGAAAAAAAACAAAACAAAGGATGGGATTTGGGATTTAGAGACAAGGAGGAGGACATAAAAACGAGTGTTACAGGAAGAAAAGTAAGAAAGAAAAACACAGAGGACAACAGAGAAAATGAAAATAAATGGGATAAGAGTAGGCTTGAAAATGAAGGGAACTAATGAATAGAACCCCCATTTATCTCCATGCAGAGTTTATATGAGAAGATTGGTGGGAATCTCGTTGGTTGCTTCGAACAAGGAGGGGACACTTTTCTTGCCATCCTGACCGATTCTCATATACAGTACTGTCTTTCAGATGTGCAAGTTTTGGCAAGGAGACAGGGCATTTTTAGCCAAAGTAGATGATCCTTGACCTCCACTATCGGTTCAGTCCATGTATTCAGTATGCGAGGCAGAATATGCTTTAAATGCTTAGTTGAGAGCCAAAACAGCATTTAATGTACACTCCAGGATACTGACAATGCCAACTAAACTACCGTATTTGTTTTATGCAAAGTCTTTCATTGACGAAGTCTAAGTGAAAGTTCAGAGAAACTGACGTGAACAGTTAACACTCTTGTAGTCACATTAAAGATGTGTGTACTTAAACCCATCCCTGTAGGGCACCACTCCTAGAACTTATCCATATTCTACCACGTGAACAGAGAAAATCAAACATTCACCCTATTTTCCTTAAGATCCTCTTCATATGAGCTTCAAAATCATTTATTACCGTAAAATTCTGGCAAAGACACTTCATGTGGCAATACTTTATATTGCCCCTGCTTTGCTTAACACTTCTATACCTTAAACCATGCATTTCTTTTGTAATGTATCAGTGTGCACATTCAATGATCATTACAAAACACCAAACCACAGAAAGCGCAAAACTGTAGCTACACGGTTTACAGACCCAAACTGAAAGTATATTTAAGGCAAACTTTTTTTTAGTCTTGGATAGCAGAAGGAAATTATTAAAGAACATGTGAGGTTTTTGTTGTCCTTTTCTGATTAGGCAGATTTTCCTTCACCCTCTGTCCCAGAGACACAACAGGAAACAGGAGGGGATCCCCTTCCGATGCAGACCTTTCATAGCGCAAATTTTGTGAAGATTCCAACTGATTTGGTCAAAATTAGAGCTGAAGGTGGCCCCGTGGGTGCCACCCAGCTACACAAATTTTTATATATATATATTATATATATATAAAAATCAATCAAGAGAGCCAAGTGAAAAGTTGTGGGCTGCATCATATCCGTGGCAATTCCCCCAACCATGCCGTTTAGCATAGATGGGGGAATCGAGCAATTTCTTTAATTTAGATCAGGACTAAACATGTCCTAACAGACAAATTTGCTTCATTTTTTGTTTGTTACAAATCTGAAAATTTTAGATCTCCCATGACTTTCTCCCCCAGTGACAATGGTGACCAGGTCAAATAGAGTAAATTTTCCCATCGAGACAGATAGCAGTAAAAACCTGGCAGTGTTGGCAATCATTCCATACAATAGCCAAACCTGGAAAAAAAGGAAAATCAAATTGGCTTTAGGAGAATATAGATAGATATAGATATACACATACACACACACACACACCACACTTTAAAATTAAATTGTAATTCACGATTTTCTTATATAAAGATGTAACATTTAAAAGTGATGAAATGCAACAAATACAAAGAAAAGCCTTGGCATTTTTAAAAATACAGCTAAAATAAAACCTAATGAAATTCACCAGTGTCCAGATCAGATCATCTTCAGTCCCGCTGTACCCCGTGCTATCTTTGCCATCTTCAGCACCCGGGAGGTTTGCAGCTAGCTCACACCTTTTACTGTAAACTTGTATGCATGCCAGGCATAAAAACAGTTAAAGCCAATTTGAGCATGAAAACCACTATCAAAACCTATGAGTAAGCAGTGACCTTTGCATTGTATGTAACTCAGGTTGTCTTAATACACCAGGGAATGAGCTCAATTTCATCTACAGCAGCTGGCTGCTGTGTATACGGCTGCTTATGTTTATCCAGATGCAATTGGCAATAATGAAAGTAGATTACAAATGCTCCAGAAAATGGCACGGCTATGCCATCCTTGATTTATAATCCAGTGCATCACTGGGAGCGCACACAGCCCCAGGTGACCCAGGATACAATTTGGTTGTAGTTAAATAAATGTGTGTTCAGAAAAATAGAAGTGCTGTGAGAGTATTTTAAGGCAGTGGTCCTGATCCAGTGGTTTTTCACAAGGCTGTTTTTGGCATATTACTTTAATTCAAAAAATCAATTGTGAGCACCCACATGCCCATCCAAGTCTAATACTTCCCTATTATTTCCATTAATGTTAACTTGGCCTAAAAAAAAACATCCAAACCCTGAAAATTTCTTAAAGTAGTATTAAAACCATCAGAGTTTTGTTTAACCTAACACACTGAGAATAATAAAAAAAAAAATCCCCAGTAATCTGTTAAAACTCTTACTACAAAACTTGCAGTTTTACAACTTTCAATACTGCTGGCTCCTGTTCTCTAAGTGCTGCTTCCCTGAACACCTGGTCTTCAAAAGACAACGTTTACAATGTAATCTGCTGTCTGTTAGCGTGGAGAAGGGAAGGGGAAGGAGTGAAGGAGCCATACTATTCTAGGCTAGGGGGCTGTGTGTGTTTTTTCTTCAATGCACCGGTACAGTGTGGGGAGACAACTCTAGTCTCTGCATGGAAGGGCAGCTCTATAGGATGCTGCAAGAGAAAAGAGCCACCCTGAAAAAGAGGAAACCTGAGCAGAGGTGGGTCATTTTACCAGCTGAAACAGGAAAAAGAAAACAGAAAAAAAAAAAAGCCAAAGAAAAAAGAAAAAAAAAAGCGAAGGGGGGCTGCTGCACACAGAAGGCTTTGTATCTTAATGCATAGAATGATGATAACATACTACACAAGTCTGTCCGACTTTAGAAAAGGTTCTTACGGCCCGTACACACGGTCTGACTTTTTGACAACAAACATGCAAATTAGCTGTTTTGGAGCAACATCCGACTGTGTGTACGCTCCATCGGACAAACTTTTTCTGTTTTCATCGGACTTTTGTTGGCTGTGCGAACGGACAAACTTTCTGGCAACAAAAGTCTGATGGAGCAAAGTCCGACCGTGTGTACGCAAAAGCATCGGACTTTTGTACAAGGTACAAACACGCATGCTCAGAACCAATGCAAAAGATCAGACTACAATACAGAAGTTCACCAAAGGTGGCGCTGGAGTCATTGAACGTCCTCTTTTGAAGCGGCGTCAGTACGTTGTGACGTCATTACGTTCGTGTTTGTTGTCAAAAAGTCCGACCGTGTGTATGCAATACAAACTTGTGGACCACGCCCTTTGTACAAAAGTCCACGGAAAAGTTTGTACAAAGTCCGACCGTGTGGGAGAGGCTTTACACTACTTTGGTCCGACTTCAATGCCACAGAATCAAAGTTGCATAAAAGTCGGATTCCAAAGTTGCATTACTTTGGAGTCAGGTTAGTGTGAACCGAGCCTCAACACAAAACTATTTAAAAAAAATATATATATGTTTTAGATATATTTTTACTTCAATTTGAGTTGTATAAGTTAGGTAATTAGCAGCAGATGTCTGACAAGGAGCTTTGCACATTCTAAAACAATTATGCATGCACAGGTACTGCTGTGATGATTACCTCTTCACTTGTGCAGTGTTTCAACCTGTGTGCAGGGAAAGGTTGTTCTCGTTTCCTGTAGAAAGTGGAATGATTGATCAGTCACAATACATTCTCTACAGCGTGCCGGAAAATCTCTTCAAGTTTTTGCTCACTTGTATTCAGCCAATACATATTCCCCGCACCGCATAATTTTGCCAGTGAAGTTCAGATCAGTTCCTTTGTCAGCAACAACTCAGACTGTGCCCAACCAGTCTAATGCCTAATACGATTGTCCAAGAACGCCAACAAAAATGTTTTATAGTTTTACATAGAACAGCTGGACCTTCTGTGAGGTTTTCATTGTTGTCACTTCCGGTCCCACTTGGGGACACCGACACTGGTACCTGGATGAAGCATCTAACCCCCTTTCCTTGCTCAGGTCAACATTAAATCTCACCCCAATTGTTTCCACAACTTCTGATCCCAAAATGTCCAGACGACATTGTAGAAGAATTTCATATTCCTCTTCCAACAATGTAAAGTGCAACTGTATTTCTCCCACAAAACGTGTCTATCTAGAGTAGAACACTAACGAGGCGGGTGCACAAAATAACCTTCCAATACAGACAGGTCACCCAGCTCACTACATTATTTGCTGGCTAAATTATACAGGGCAGAGTGTTTTGCTGGTTAAAATGGAATAGCTGAATGATAAACATTTCCCTGGAGACAGCCAGACGGCACGGTTTAAAATAAGTTCCTGTTAGGTAACCGCTTGTGGAGGTGTTAAAATCGCAAGTTACAAAGGGTGGGGGGGGGGGGGGGGTGGGGGTTGAAGGCCGCTGTGTCTGTACACTGACTTGTGAGGGCTTGTTCCAGTAATTAGTGCGATTAGGACACAGACTGGAAAAGCAATCTATGAAAAAACCTCATCTATCTACAATCGGCCATAAAAAGACAGACTCTTATTTAGCACTGTGGAAAAGCACTGTGGAAAAGCACTGTGGAAAAGCACTGTGGAAAAGCACTGTGGGTATTAAAGGGTATTTTCACATTTGCAGCCAAATTGGAACAACATCAACTTTATATATTTGTTACACGTACCTTAAAGTGGTTGTAAATCCCTAAAAAGAAAAATGAACAAAGCATAGGCTCATAGTATTTACTTGCTTCAATTTATAGCACTTGGTGTGGATCCTGACTGTTCTCTCCTTCCTCTGATATCTTCAGGATCAGTCTACTTCATGGGTGCTCAACCTGTGGCCTTCCACCTGTTGCAGAACTACAAGTCCCATGAGGCATTGCAAGGCTGACAGTTAGCAGCAAGACGCCCAAAGGCAGATGCATGATGGGACTTGCAGTTACGCAACAGATGGATGGCCACAGGTTCAGCACCCATAGTTTCTTTAGACACCAGGCAATCCTGGGAGACGGCCACTCTCTTTCCAGTACAAAGTACGCGTTTGACAGTCTCGCCTGTGTAGTGTGTGAGGGCAGATCCCCACCCCCTGCATTCTGAAAGCACAGAAATAGCCTTTGATCTGCGTACTTTAAATGGCTAAAAAGTAGGTAGGGCTGCAGATAAACAAGCACAACTTATGTAGGACTTTTATCTCTATGTTTAACATGAGGCTAGTCACTTCACTAGGTATATGGAAGGGTTTACAAAAAGTAACAAAATTGGATCTTAGCTTTTTTTAGATGCTCTTTTCTGAAACTTCTTGCAAGGAACAAGTGTACTTACTTTTTTGTTATGAGAGGGGACTGGGAAGCCATTGGGCTGGGTACACATGGGTGAATATCGTCCAGTTCAATAGAAACCATCTAACATTCAGTCAGTGAGTACAGCTCGCTTTTAGATTGACTTGACAAAGGGAAATGCTGGAAAACCAGCATCAAATCAATCAGTGTGTTCTAGCAGAGGAGCGGTCCCCGTCAGAAAACAAAGGCACAGCGGGGGAGATTGCCGCACTAAAATTGCATGCGTTAGGGTGGTCTGTTTTTATTTTCATCCATGCAAGCTGAAAAAAAATAAAAAAATAAAAACTGTATCAGGCTGTACTGTGTAGGCAGATGATATCCAATACTAGATTTGAACATTGTCTGAGCCAGTCTTCTCCATTGTATGCCAACTGTACTCAGCCAGTCCCCAACTCGGCAAAACCTTCCTCTCCTAGCAGAGATGGGGCAGTCTAACTGCATTGTACAGACTTACAGCAACCATGGAGATAGTGCTGGGCTTTCTCATTGGAAAGGCCAGTGTTCTTTGCACTTCATTTTTTAAAAATCTTTTACAATTATTCTACAAATAAGTAAAACCATAAAACATACATCAATATAAACTTAAAATTAAAAAGGAGCCGTATAGGCAGTGTTTTTTTTTTTCTTTTATAAAAAACCTTTTGTATATAGCAAGCCCCCCATCACACCCTAAGGCCTCTTGCATACAAGTGATTTTGCTGGGGCCACGATTTCAAGGAATGTCTGTGTAAACTTGAGGTCCATGGACCTCTATTCGCATCAAAGTCGGGCCAAAGTAGTACAGGGGCTACTTTGAAGTTGATACGAATTGAAGTCGCACAGATATGAATGGCACTCATTGGAAATCATGGGGTACAACTTGTCATGCGACTCTGCAGTCCCAAGTTGCAGGACAAGTTGCATAAGTGTGAAAGGGGATTAATACTTACTTTGAGCCCCTTCTCTCTCCAGCAATGGCCATGATTCCCTCCGCCGTCCAGGACTCTCCTCCTGATTGACTGGGGTAGTATGTGCCTATTTGGCCAACTTTGTTTTTACAACCTTTAAAAACAAAGGTGGCCAAAAAGCCACACACTTTAAACACATGCCTTTTATTTAACATTTTGCTTTCTTTAGGCAGGGTTTACACTAGGTGGGGTCGGGGGACCATTTCAGGTCAGAATTAGGTCCAAAATTTTGTCCGAATTCGGACCTGAAAATGGCGTCTAAGGTGCACAGGACCCTTCTGCTGTGTACTCTGTGGCTGCCCTGAAAGTGTCTGAACCGCCTCCATTGAGAGCCGGTCACTCTCCTGTCATGCGAGGAAACCCACATCCAATTCGCATAAGTGTGAACCCAGCCTTAATTTCTGCATAGTAACTCTGGGTTTCTCAACCTGTGGTACCCCTGGGGGTATGTGCACCAATGGCAGGGGGTACACACAGTGCTCTCACTGCTCTGTCTCCCGAGTCCCACGCACATACAGTCCCTGATCGCTTACGGCAGCGCAGCAGCAGCTGGTCCTCCCATTGTAATTGTGCCCATCGTGCTGCCCGCAAAATGTTTTCCCAGCCAGGGCTGGCTGATTAGGTTCTGTGGCCAGCCCAATGTCCTCCCATCTCTTGGCTCCTACCCCTCACCAGTATGCCTCAGATCTCCTGTCTTGTGAAGAACATATCTGGATGGTGACTGCTGTGGCTTCTCGATCTCCTCTCCACTATGCAATCCTGCACATAGCCAGCACACTGCAGACAGGAACGTAATGGCGAGTCCTGCCTGTCACTTCCCATCTCCCGGTTTCTGCTCAGGAACTACACATTGCAGCATGCCCAGCTATCAGTGCCACCCAACAGTGGGTCCTATCGATTAGTTCCACTTCACTTTATTGTATATATATATATATATATATATATATATATATATATATATATATATATATATATATATATATATATATATATATATATATATATATATATAAAAAAAGTTCACAATCCACTCAGATTTTTACAAGGAATGAGTTGATCAGGAAAGCGCAAATTAGGCACTTTTGGACAGTCTCTAAAATAAGCCAATACACCAGAGATGTTCTTTTAATATACTGTTCATAAGCCGCAGACAGGAGCTCAGCTGGCATGCATTGAATAGTGCATACATATGTCTGAAGTAGGCATTCTTTCAGGGTCTGCTCATACATACTGATTGACTTTTTTAGACAAGTGAAATATCTAGTTTGCCATCACACACTATTGGGCAACTGCCACTTTTTTCACCTTTGTTTTCATACTTTGGTGCATCTCAGTGTCGCTGATCTACTGCACACTCTGTACAGTCACTTCCTGTCTACAAACTTCCACTACAGGGGTGGCTGCATGGTATTTCTAAGGGCACATTTCTGCATTTAGTCTTCAGTATTGAGAGCCTTATTACAAATCACACGCTTTACAGATTCAACAACCATGGACAGAAGTCTAGTAATTGTCCTTGTAATAAAGCCCCTAGGTAAGGTAGCAGTGGAGATGATCTAAATAATGTATTACTCAGCTGGCTTTTAAAAGGAAGACACAAATGGTCTGTCTAAGGTCGCCTAAGCACATTTTACAATATTTTTGAGACCAGGTATGTAATTACTGGAAAATAAAGCTAGCTGTCGGAGGAGACATACTATTCTATTAACAATAAAAGATGATGCAAGTCTTTCTAGGCACGGTCCCTGCAAGAAAAATCCATTATTGTTATTAAACTGCTACAGTTTACTTTTCGAAAACAAAATTTAGGTAAAGCTGAAGAACCAACGTAGCCTTTGGACAAATTCTTCTAATATTTATTTCAAAAAGCTGCAACATGCTAAACAGTTATTAGAATACTGTACAGTCTGCTACTGCATAACAAAGATATCGCTCTCCATAATGGCTTTTAGCCCTGGTTCACACGGAACGAGTCTTTGAAATCATGCCATTTCACTTGAAGTAGCACATTGCGTTTTCAGGTGCAACTGTAGCCTGACATCAGTGTGACCTCATGCACAGATATCTATGCAAGTTACACCTGAAATCGCATAAATTGCGCAGGAACTCTTATTCATTTTTTTTATTTAAAAACAAAAAAAAAAAAAAAACTGCAAAGTAAGAGTTGCATTGATTTGAATGGTTCCATTGCCAACAATGGGGCACGACTTGTCATGCGGCTTGGAACTGTTTAATTGCATGACAAGTCACACCAGTGTTAACTGAGGTATAAACATGTTTCTATGGTAAAAAAAACTGCAATTTTCCACAGAGCTGCTATTAACGTTTTCAGTTACTATATATATATATATATATGTATTTTTTTTGCCTTAAAATCAGGGGAAAATTGTGGGTGCATGTTATACACCGATCTCCGCTGACTGAGCGGAGCGATCGCCGAGAGATACACATAGCCGAGTACATCTCGGCTCTGCTCACAGTCATGCCCAGTCCAGCCATTGGACCTGCGTTATGTACATCATAGGGCGGGACTGGGTGTGACTGAGCAGAGCCCAGTCCCTGCGTTCTCGTTGGCGTTCGCTCCGCTCTGGCAAGTCTCGTGGCACCAATTTTAAATTCAGCCAAGCGATGGCTGCACTGGACACTAATAAGGCTGCATTGATGGGCATTTAAATTTAAGTTTTGTTTTTTTCCTTAAACTTCCCACCTAAACTTGGGGTGCGTGTTATACGCCAATAAATACGGTATATATAATATTTTAGCTTTCCAAAAACAAAAAGGGCACATAAAATACAATGCAAACAATGTGTGAATAATAGCTACGTACAGCGCAGTAACTTCAAGTGTACAATCACAAGGCTAGCGGGGGGGGGGGGGGGAGGGGGGTGCTATACTCCATGTGTTAGAAAAAAAATAAAATTGAGAAAAACAGCTTTAGAGAAACGTACATAATCATTCTTACTGGTATCTATAGGTTCCCTAGCAACAGGGAAACAACTTTTAGGTACACTCAAATAAGCGGTAGCATCTTGTGCAGAATCAATATAACCTCCGCACTGCCGCCCAAGCTGTGGGTATGGCAGCAGGACTTGAGGTCTCCCCACCCCTCCCCCCCCCCCCCATAGTAACTGGCCATTAAAAGTGGCAATTAAGTCAGTTGAGAGACTTCAGCTCATTGGTCAAAAATGAAACACCAATAAAACAAATACGAAAAGGAAAAAAATCTCTCCTCTACATGAGAAGGAGTGAGAAGAAAGAATGCCAATATTATTAAATAGCATATGATTTTCCCATCATGCCCATATCACGGAATTGAAGACTAGAGGGCTCATCCATCAAAAAACTGACAAGGAAAGCTTCAGATTCGATTGGACGGGTTGCAAAAATGAGGGGTCGGCTAGCGCTACTAGAGCAATATCTAAACTATGAAACTGTATGTGACCCGGTGGTATATCGTATCCAGAGTGCACAGATGGAGCCAAAGTGTCCTCTGTTTTTTCAGTTATCATTTAAAGTACATGGAGAAGCCTCAGCTTGTAAAAATGGGTTGTTTAACAAGCTGAGACTTCTCCATATACACACATGCATTTAAAATACACCCCTCACATTTGTGAAAATATTTTATTATACCTTTTCATGCGACACTGAAGAAATAACACTTTGCAACAATGTAAAGTAGTGAGTGTACAGCTTGTATAAGTGTACATTTGCTGTCCCCTCAAAATAACTCAACACAGCCATTCATGTCTAAACCGCTGGCAACAAGTGAAAACGAGTGCACCCCTAAGTAAAAATGTCCAAATTGGGCCCAATTAGCCATTTTCCCTCCCCATTGTCATGCAACTCATTAGTATTACAAGGTCTCAGGTGTGAATGGAGAGCAGGTGTGTTAAATTTGGTGTTATCACTCTCACTCTGATCACTGGAAATTCAACATGGCATCTCATGGCAAAGAACTCTTAGGATCTGAAAAAACAAAACAAAGATGGCCTAGGCTATAAGAAGATTTCCAAGACCCTGAAACTGAGCTGCAGCATTGTGGCCAAGACCATACAGCAGTTTAACAGGACAGGTTCCACTCAGAACAAGCCTTGCCATGTCCGACCAAAGAAACTGAGTGCACGTGCTCCGCGTCATATCCAGAGGTTTTGGGAAATAGACGTATGAGTGCTGCCAGCAATGCTGCAGAGGTTAAAGTGGTGGTGGGTCAGCCTGTCAGTGCTCAGAAAATACGCCACACACTGCATCAAATTGGTCTGCATGGCTGTTGTCCCAAAAGGAAGCCTCTTCTAAAGATGATGCACAAGAAATCCTGCAAACAGTTTGCTGAAGACAAGCAGACCAAGGACATGGATTACTGGAACCATGTCCTTTGGTCTGATGAGACCAAGATAAACCTATTTGGCTCAGATGGTGTCAAGCGTGTGTGGTTGCAACCAGATGAGAAGTACAAAGACAAGTATGTCTTGCCTACAGTCAACCATGGTGGTTGGGGTCTGGGGCTGCATGAGTGCTGCTGGCACTCAATTCTTTTAGGGAACCATGAATGCCAACATGTACTGTGACATACTGAAGCAGGGCATGATCCCCTCCCTTCAGAGACTGGGCCACAGGGCAGTATGTCAACAACCCCAAACCCACCTCTAAGACTACCACTGCCTAGCTAAAGAAGCTGAGGGTAAAGGTGGAATGTCCAAGCATGTCTCCAGACCTAAACCCTATTGAGCATATGTGGAGCATCCACAAATGGAAGGTGGAGGAGTGCAAGGTCTCCAACAGCCAACAGCTCCGTGATGTCATCATGGAAGACTCCAGTGGTAACCTCTGAAGCTCTGGTGAACTCCATGCCCAAGAGGGTTAAGACAGTGCTGGAAAATCAAGGTGACCACACAAAATATGGACACTCTGGATGCAATTTGGACATTTTCACTTAGGGGTGTACTCACTTGCGTTGCCAGCGGTTTAGACATTAATGGATGTGTGTTTTTGAGGGGACAGCATATTTACACTGTTATACAAGCTGTACACACTACTTTACACTGTAGCAAAGGTATTACACAACCTCTGTTCTCACCTGCATAAGGAGCGCATAGAGCCGGAGGAGGAGAAACATCAGCACACTGGTTCTCTGAGTAAATGGCTCTGCGAGGGTGAGTCAGGACAAGTCTGATCTTTGGAGGAGAGCAGGCCCAGCTCCCAGCAGCTAGCTAGAGAACTGATCATGGTGTGCTCTCATGCTTAGTGTGGTTAGTTTTTGATAGAAAAGCAGAGGGAATGTCACACAAAGGAAGCAATACAAAGGGAACATATTTTGTCATACGAGCACATGGGGCAGCAGCCACCTATCAGAAAAAGGAAATGTTGGTTTCACATATTCTTTAAATGAGTGAGGTCTAGCATAATATTAGCTTTAGTTTTAAAAGAACAAAGGAAAAGTGAAAAGCATTAGCAGCAGCCCAAAGACAAATTTACATATAAACATTGTTCAAAGGACACACTTACATTAAAAAAAAAAAAAAATAGTCAACACCCCTTACCCCTTCCACGGCAGTAGTAATCTATAGTAGGGTACCTCCACACAACAGATATTTCCCCCTACTACTGCCCAGAACTGGCCAAGTATTTACTAAAATCCCCATCCATGTGCTAACAAAGCCATGAACTGGGTAGAAAAGCTTGATAGTCAAGTTCAGTAGCTCAGTTTGTGCACCTGACTAAAGGAAAGAGTGACAAGTTAATCAATATTGTGTCGGCTCCAGGCGATTGTGAGAACAGTTAAGGGGATATATTTTACAGTGCATTTAAAAAGTCCACAAAATAATATTTTTTCTTAAGTCTTCACAAACACATTTTAAACTGGCTCCCCACAGTGAATAGTAGTCTCCTCCAGTTATCCGAATAAAGTTCAATTTCGTTTCCAGATCACCTAAAATCTTAAAAGGTGCCCCATAATGCCAACTGCGATGAATGCTCAACAAAAAAAAAAAAAATTTAGGCTGTGGTTGTAAAGCCTTACATATACCCAGTGAAGTGACTGGCCTCAGGCGAAACACAGATTAAATATATTCTCCTACACAAGTTGTACTTGTTTATATGCACTCAAAGCCCAGAATTTTACACAAGATCTCTCAAATTTAAAGGCGGCCGGGCGCTGAAGTTACACCCCGCAAAGCTTAGCAAGAGCTGATTGGGAGGGAAGGGAAGGGACACCCCCCCCCACCCCAAACGTCACACAACAAGTGGAGGCTGTCCATCACAGGCTGTGTGCTTGAGCTTCCTCCCTGGTAACTTTTCTCTTAGCGTCAGGAAAACTTGTCCGAAGTGGCTCATGCAGATAACAGAGGGATGAGGCAACAGACAGAAATTACACTTAGTGCTTGGAATAGAGGCCAGTACACTATAAAGGGATATGCTTTGTCCATATTTCATGTCGGAGGTTTACAACCACTAAGCACTGTACATTCAAAATCTACTCACGCAATCAATGAAAAGACCAAGTACAGCACCTACCCACAATAACCTCTACAACAGGGTTGCGTTTTCTTCTACGATTGTGTAGGTGTCCTGTCAAAATAGCCAATTCAGCAAGGTCTCCAATCATGTCGCTTCCGGTTACTGTAAACCGTCATTAGAGATTTCGATGACTTGCTCTTTTGATACAACACCGTTAAGTGTGTACACTCCGGTACACAAAGACTTTGCTGTTTTGACACATCAGCGTGTAACGAGGAAAAAAGTTGTTGTTGTCGTCATCACACAGGCGGACATTTTGTTGGTTAGTATTGAAGCTAACAATTTCCGCTCATACTACCGTGTACCGGAGAGTACATAGTTGCTGGTGTTGTGTCAAAACAGCAAGTCGTCTAAATCTCCAATTACCGACAGTTTACATTACCTGGAAGTGATGGAGAACTTGATGAATTGGCCATTTTGATGGAACACAGGTGCCTTCCCCAAAGAAAAGATTTAAAGAAAAAACAAACAAAAATAAAACACACACATGGCAGAAAGAGTTCATACAAGACGACAACTACTTACACTGTGCTATGGTCATGTAGACCAGCGGTCATCAACCCTGTCCTCAGGACCCACTAACAGGCCAGGTTTGCAAGATAACTGAAATGCATCACAGGTGATATCATTTGCTGTTCAGTGATTGCAGTATTCTAGTCTGCATCTCCCCAAGGTAATACATAAAACCCGGCCTGTTAGTGGGCCCTGAGGACGGGGTTGATGACCACTGATGTAGAGTTATGCCCCGTACACACTATCCGAATATCGTACGACCGATCATACGACTGTTTTTGGTTAATAATCGCAAGTAGAAATTCGCTAAAGTCCCGAAAATTCTCGTACGATAGAAAAAAATAAATCGGAAGGGATGTCATGTCGTGTGTTGTAATGCATTTGTATTGTATTTTTGGTCACTATACTGACTAAACGAAAATCGTACGATCCGGAATCGTACGAGGAAAATTTCCGTGCATGTCCAATCTAACAATATCGGATGAACGGTCGTGATTGACTGTCGAAAGTAGTGTACACACGATCCGAAAATCGGTGGTTTTCGTTCGATATTTGGATCGTGTGTACGAGCCATAAGGCACCAGCACCTCTCTGGAAGATATTTATCAGCTTTTTTTAAAAGTCAAATTGCATAACAGGTAATTTATTCCTGCTACACAAATTACGCCAATTAGCAGAAATCTGAGGACTTTTGCATGCAATTATCTTCAAAGGCGATAATTTGCCAACTAGTTTAACATTACTTTGTCATTCTGTAAATACAATTTAAAAACAAAAAAGGGAAAAAAATA
This sequence comes from Lithobates pipiens, assembly GCF_037356315.1. Classification (NCBI taxonomy): domain Eukaryota; kingdom Metazoa; phylum Chordata; class Amphibia; order Anura; family Ranidae; genus Lithobates; species Lithobates pipiens. Next base: position 57,411,548 of record NW_027507784.1, read on the forward strand.
GAAAATGCAGCTCAAAGTGTGATGTTTTAATGGGATCCAAATAAATAGCAGGAAATTTAAATGGAAATGGAAATTTGGTTCAGATATGTAGAGGCCTTCAACAAGAGATAAGCATTCATGTTTTTTGGAAGAATGAGAAGAAAACACAACAGCAATGAACTCTGATAATAGTAATCAAGCTTTATTGAACTATTTTAATACGGTGTTGAAGATCTGTTATTTGTCAGGTGCTGATATTCTGCACATGCTCTTATCATCCAACACAATGGAAGCAAAAGCCGCTGTAGACATGTCTAATATATTCAGTAGGCACAGCAGTGGAGCATCAACATATATCTGCAAATGTTTCTAACAAAATCTGTGTTTTGTTTTTGTTGGGTTTTTTCCTGGATAGCTGGAAAGTGTGCTGGGTTCCCCCTTTGTAATGATCTGTATATTTCCCTTTTTTATATTTGATGCAAACACACGGGAAGTCTTTAGCTGCCTTAAAAAGGTGATGCCTTGGCTTCTGTTATGTTGCTGCAGCCAAGGGATGGCCTCTAGGTTAGCGTACTCATACATATCCCATTGTTGCACTCAGTCTTGGAGTTATATTTGGTACAAAATGGGGAGTTTTTTTTATTCAACCCAGTGGACTGGACCCAAAAAAAAAAAAAAGGAGGTTGCCATAATAAGAGATTTCAGTGCAACGATTGCCCCAGCCCCCCCTGACTGAACAATTGTGTTTTGACAGGTCTCATTTGGGGAAACCATGTAAGTGACTGTCTAGTAACTTGTGTTGCCCAACATCACAAGAATAAAATGAAACTTGTTATGGAGCATTAACCACTTCCAACCCAAGACAATTCTGGGATTTCTCCATCATGTCAAAATCATAATATAATATAATATATATCCCTAGGGGATAAAATGGAGGCCGTTGCAATTTTTTATGACAGTATTTGCGCAGACATTTTTTAAACATCGGGTAAATAGATACCCAACATGTTACACTTTAAAATTGCGCAAACTTTGGTGCTTAAAAATATCTCCATAGTCTATGCATTACATTCTTTTACATGTTATCAGTTTAGAGCATGGGTGCTCAACCTGTGACCCTCCAGCTGTTGCAGAACGACAAGTCCCATGGGGCATAACTGACAGTTACAAGTATGACTCCAAAACAAAGGCATAATTGGAACTGTAGTTCTGCAACACCTGGAGGGCCACAGGTTGGGCACCCATGGTTTAGAGTTACCGAGGAGGTTCTTGTGCTATAGATCTCGCTATAACATTTGCGGTGATACCTCACATGTGTGGTTTTAACACAGTTCACATATTAGGGAGCCCCCTACATATGCGCTTGCTTAAAAGTAGTAGTTTACTGTTAGAACATTAAACTAGCTCATGTCTGTGTGAGCGATGCTCGTCAGGTAATTTTTGCTGTGTCCCATTGGGAGGATTCCCTTTTACTTCCTGTCCAGGAAATGCAGCAGGTGCAGCACTTTTTTTGCATCTGCGTTTTAAAATCACTTCACATAAACTTCATCCCATCTACCGTGCTGTTTAACAAGTGCAAATACACATAATTTTGTGTTTGAAAAGGACTTTTATTTTTCTCTTATTGCGTCATATCTTTTTCAAAAATGGGACATCGATTTATTGCATGATATTGCAGGTGCATATCTGCAGTGTTTTTTTTTTTTTTTTTTTTTTTGAGGTTATAATATATTCATGTGAATACAAAAATGTTAGGGATAAATGCAGAGAACTAGTGCCTACTTTATTTATAACAGTTACGGGTGTCTTCATTGGAAGAAACACACTTGCCTATAATTTTTGTGCCAGCTGTAACATTATGGCTTTCGAAACTTTCTGCCTAAGGCTGGGTTCACACCGCTGCGGCAGCGAGAACCGGATGCGATTCGCACCGCACTGCAGTGCAAATCACATCCGATCTCTGTGTGATGCGAGTTCAGCCATACAGACAGTATGGCTGAATTTGCATCGCACCCGCCGCAAACTCGCACGGGACCCTTTTTTTGGTCCGCAGCAGAATCGGATCGCATGGGTGTTCACACCATGCGATCCGATTCCTGTCCGCGTTTGCAGATCGCACTGCGATATGCGGACTGGTCTGGGGGTGTCATTAACATTTCACTGACACTCCCAGCAGTCCGCATAGGGCAGTGTGAACTGCCGGCGGGAGGCATGCGATGCGGGAAAACGCTGCAGATTCGCGGCATTCCTGCATCGCTCCAGTCTCAGCCTCAGGCACAATGGTCGCAAAAAAAACAAAACAAAACAGACCCCCTTTCACACTGAGGTGTTTTTTGGCTAAAAATAGTGACTGTAAAGCACCTGAAAAACAGCTCCCCTGCAGTCTCAGTGTGAAAGCCTGGGCGCTTTGTGGGTCCTTTTAACCCTTTATTAGGCACTAGCAGGGGTTAAAAGCACCCCACTAGTGGCCAAAAACCTCTGCAAAAATGACTGTAAAAAAATAAATAAAAAGACAGTAAAAAAAATTACGGTAAAAATTAGTGGTGCTTTACCACCAACACCGTGAAAGGGACCCTTGAAGATGAAGTCCTGGGTGGGGGGGGGGGGGGGGGGGGAGGTAGAGTTGGGGGACATACTGCAATAAAAACATTACCACAATTCATTTTTAAATCAAAGCACATTTTATGCAAGTAAGGAAAAATACAGGTTGACCATTTAAGAAACCCTAAACATGGTTATCAGCTAGCTTCAGTGAACTACTTAGCAACCCCCTAAAGCCTATGTGAAAGATGAGGGGAGTTGTGCTTGTAGTCCAAATCAGGAGACAGATACACTGCAGTTAGCGTTTGTTATCTTAGGTCAGGGAGTGTGTATTGGCCAGGATCATCAGGGAAAAAACAAAAACAAAAAAACAAAGACATGCAGCCGCCACATCTAGGGACTGGGAAGGTTGAATAGATATGGGGGGGGGGGTGGGGACCATGCCTTGGCAGCGGTAAAACACAGCTAATTTTAATGGCGATTTTAACCCCCGATATCGGTCGAAGAAGGGGTTAAAAGCGCACTTGTTGTGATGCTTCGGAAGGGCTGCCCATGTATTGCAGTGGGTAGGGGTGGTGTAGGAATGCTGTATCAGGGCTCATTATATTGGAATGCTGCCCTGTGGCCCAGTCTCCAAAGGGAGGGGATCATGCTCAACTTCAGTATATCACAGTACAAATTAGGTCCGCTGGATGAAACGGTCCCTGTCTGTATTTCACTGCAATACCTCATGCAAGATTAAATCCGTCAGTCTGTAAGTACCTATCCACTTTGCAAAATAAAGTAGGGGTTCACTGAATGTGTTTTTTGGTGCCAAAACGGATACTGAAAATGAAAAATACACTAGGCCGAACACCAAAACAGCACCTCCGTTGCAGCCAGCGTCTCCCGTTGCAGCCAGCCTGTGAAGGGAAGAGAGGAGAGCCACCTCCGCCTCCTGTTTGATCACAGTGCTGGGAACATCAAATTGCCGAAAAGGGCATTTTTCGGCCGATATGTTTCGGCGGCTGAAATTTCAATGCATCCCTAAAATAAAGCATTTAACAGTACTTCACTAATAGCATTTCTTTACTTTTTTGTGCCACACTCACCTTATGATCATCACAAGTGGGGAAGAATTGTGGAGGATCCTTCAATGATATGCCATTTATGGCCAAAGATCAAGCCCGATTGACTCCTGGACTGAAAAGTCAGGGGGCCACTGTTTTTGGTGAGTGGGGACACAGGAGGGGTGCGTGATGTTTTTTCAGCCATGTGATGTAGGTACAACTCTCATTAACTATCAAGATTTTAACGTAAGCAATGATTGTTACAGCTTGGTGAATTGATTTTTTTTTTTTTCTGAGCGCTGTACTCTAACATTCTAAATAAATACACAAAGTGATCTAGTCTATCCATATATAGCACAGATCAGAGGTTTCAACACTTCCACATTTGCCTCCAGAAGAAAGCTTAGACAGGTCCTCTCATCAGCATCCAGCACATACAGCTGGCCATTGTACTCCTGATATGTGGCACGTGTTCTTGACAGAGAAAAGAAACACTAGCGCCCTGACAAAACAATGAAAAGTTCAGAGTCGTGCAAGCTTACAATTTGTAATGGAGAACAAATAAAGTGCTGGTCTGTGTTTTTTTTCACTGGATTAGCCAGTGTTTTCATACTGCAGGAAACGCAGTCATGTCTCCTTTGTTTCTGACTAGCGCTGGGCCTTAGTCTAACTTACTTTGCAAATCTGCAATTGGAAAAACTGCAGAAGCTCGCACGTTCTGAACCTTTTGTTACAGCATTGGCTTGATCCATTATCTCAGCTCTTTGGATGCAAAATAATATGTGCGGATTTCTGCAAGCTTCCAAAAAGTAACATGTATTGCAAGTTCTGTCTAAACAAAGACACAGAAACCAGCCTAATCCTAGGCAGACAGTTCAGTCAGTCTGCAACTGTTAGACATAATGTACAGAACTACAGTACATGAAACTGACCTTACAAAAAAAATAAAAATAAATGTTAAAGTGAAAGTTCACACTAGCATTACATTAAAACATACAATATATGCACTTTGATAAATGCACAGCATCAGGTTCAGCTTCTGCTGATGCACCTACTGTCTAAAATCAGCATTGGAAATTGCCAGCCATGTACCAGTGACACCATGCTATTCATGGTGTCTCAGCTCCTCCATGCGATGTCTTGTGATTTCAAAGCTTGACTAGGAAATGCTTCCTCTGCACTACTTCTTACTCTAATGCCGCGTACACACGAGCGGACTGTATGGCATACTTAGTTCGTCATACAATCCGGACGGACAGTCCGTCGTACTTTCCACTGAATGGACTTGACCACACACGGATGCACAAACAGTCTGTCCAAAGTTTGCGCGATGACGTGTACAGCACGTACGACGGGACTAGAAATAGGAAGTCCAAGACACAGCAAAGCACCCTTCCACCGTGTAAATCCTTTCTGGGCATGCGCCATTCTTAGTCCGTCGAACTAGCATACTGACGACCGTACTGTCCGCTGAAACCAAAGTACGACGGACAGAATTTCGAAAAAAAACGAAATACTTAGTACTCCGGACTGCACGCTGAAAAAGTCTGCTGAAGCCCACACACGAGCGGATTGTCCGCTGAAATGTGTTTCGACAGACTAAGTACGCCATACAGTCCGCTAGTGTGTACGCGGCATAAGAAAGAAATAGACAGCTGAGCGACACCAAGAATTGCACTGTTGCCAATGCGGATTGCTGGACAACTGGAGTAATCAGTCTCCCATTGGGGAGCTTTCCCTTTACATCCTGTCTCATAGCCAAAACAGGAAGTAAGAGAAATCATCGCAAATATGGGGACATCAGGTTAGCCAGAACTAGTGTCGCAAAATTTTCTGGGGACAACCCACAATTTGTGATTTTATTATACTTTCACCAATAATGGTAAACAGGACAAATGGGGCTAACCTCCCTTATGGGGTCAGAGAGAGCAATATAAACCTAATATGTATTCTGACCCCTGTCCAGAAAAACATTTGTTGTGAAAATAAACATTTCCCTCTGGGTGATCTATGTACATTGCAAGGATTGTAACAAACGTTGTTGCAGATTCCTACCTTTTGCCTTTCTGAAGAAATCCCTGTGTGTTGTCTGTATCCATATGGAAAAGTGAATCTAATGGGAGTGGTTTCATAATTATCAGCTGCAGCACCTGCAGGGCTCTAGTAAGGAAAGCTGCTGGGCCTGCATCCATTTAGCTGTGATTTCCTATTGAAATTATCTTAGCATTTTCTTGTGGTTAATATGTTGGAGTATATAGAGATAAGAAATGTATATTTGTTGGAATATATCATCCTGCCCATACCTCAAGTACACTGAGACATCACTTTGTCTACAGAAATAGCCATTTCATGTGAACAATCTTTTGTCTTGTAATTTGATATGTAACCACTTCCCCACCCGGCCAATGTACATATACGGCCGGGTGGGAGACGCCTCCTTATGACTGGACGTTCAAGAAGGTCCTTCAGAAGGAGGGGGATCGCGCGTGAAATTACATGTTCCAGTGATTATCTGCACACATATGTACATGATCATTTGCGTACACATGTCCGTGATCACACAAACCAATTATTATACACTTATCAAAAACATGTAACATTTTGGTTTAAATTTATGACAAAATTTGATTTTATTGGATTTCTTTTAAAATAGAAAAAAGAAAATATTGTTTGTTTCCAAATTTACGCTTTTTTTGCGCTTATATCGCAAAAATAAAAAACAGTCATGAATAAATACCACCAAAATAAAGCTCTATTTGTGCGAACAAAATGATAAAAATTTCATTTGGGTACAGTGTAGCATGACCGCGCAATTGTCATTGAAAGTGCGAGAGCGCTGAAAGCTGAAAATTGGGCTGGGAAGGAAGGGGACCGTGAAAGTGTCCTGTATTGTAGTGGTTAAAAACATTTTCAATAAAAATTACTGGAAAAGAAAGCACCTCACCAAAAATGTCATTTTTGTTGCAGGGGATGCCTGAAATCTGACTTATCTTAGTGTAGACTTCTAGGGAAATGGGTCAGCCAATCACACATGCAGGAAATGGTTTCTGGGGGGCGTTCTATACATCTGTGTGAAGAATATCTCCAGGTTGCCATACTGCATTTTACAGAAAATTACAGTGGCTACAGATTGAAAAGGAAAGGTAATTTTTCTTAACATTCAATTACAATATGGCTTGTGTCGCAACTGTATATGCTATATTTTTTCTTTACTTGCTATTTTTTTTTCACAGAGAAATTGGAGTTAGCCTTTAATTATTACAAAGAGTGTCCTAGGTGTTGAGAAAAAAAAAAAAAAGTGTAACTAAACAGCATAAAAATTGTTTTTCAGATTAAAAACGAGAACACAGCCTGTACACACATCTCCTGTGGCTTCAGCAAACGGGATTCACGTGTTTTCACGCACCTGTGCTTAGTCACTGACTAAGCACAGGTGTGTGAAACGTGTTTTTTGCTGAAGCCACAGGAGATGTGTGTGCAGGCTGTGTCCTATGCTCTGGTTGCGGACCAAGGCTGGCACCCAGCAATCGCTATAGCAGGAGAGATATATTTAATCTGGAGCGGTGCAACTAGAGCTGCACAATTCTGGCCAGAATGAAGGAGCCACTCTGCTAGCGTCTGAATAGCGCCACTAAAAATGGCGCTAAAAATAGCGACACTTCACCTCTGACGACCCGGTGCCAGCAGTGTGAAAGGGGTCTCAGACTTGGTTCCACTGCTAAAGTATGTTGTGGTTCTTGGCAGACTGCCCAGATTTTATTTCCTTTCTTTTGATGGCTAGCTGTAGGCTTTAGCAGTGCAGGGACAATTCTCTGCATAGAAGGTAAGAATTGGGAAATACTTTTTTCAAGATCGCAATGGAGGAAAAAAAATATAGCGATACCGATTCTTAATTAATCATACAGCTCTAGGTGCAACTTTTGTGCTTTATTTCGTCATAGTCGTTGGACAGCAGCACAAAACACAGAACCATCCCCCGGAAAATATAAGCAATTATGCAAAATCACTTCTACTTTGGGGAGAGTGGAGGGAGAGTAACGGAGACATTCTAGACTCAGAAACCCAGACTTAACTTGGAAGAAGTTGGATTTATGGACAAACAAGCTACTTTGCTTAGACGTGGCTAAATGCAAACTGACTGTGTCCAGGGCCCGTGAGAGCCCTTCACTGCATGTACTCGCTCAAGTGAACAGTTATATATGAATAGTGGGGGAGCAGGCCATTGATTTGTTCAGGGTCCACATAGCTGTTCACAAAGTGTTCATGGGGCTGATGTTTCTCAGTCGCAGAACCATTTGAAGGGACCTCAAAAGGGGGGGGTTAAAAAAACTTAAATAAAATTAAAATAAATTAGAAGCTGCTACTGCTTTAAGAACTAAGGCTATAGTTCGCTAGATTTGTTCAACCGCATCAATGGAAGCCAGAGCCAATTCTTCCATTAGAAGCCCTCTATTAATTGTAGAGAAGTCACCTTGCACCCAAGGTTTACATATTAACCTCCGGTATGTTAATAGCCCTCTGGAAATTTCATTAAAAGCATCTATACCAAAGTGTCCTTGTGCAGCTAAAGCCAGTCCAGTTTGAACAAAATTTACTATTTCTGTCCTGAAATTACACAGAAAGAATGTGATAAATGTGAAATTTACAAAAGCACTTACCCGTGCTCTAGATATAAAAAACAAAACAAAAAAAACAAAAAAAAAACAAAAAAAAAACACACATAAGACATTATTGAAGTGTACCTCTCCACTTGCAGAATGGAGGAAGAATGCATCATTCCATAGGAAATTCACAATGCACTAATATTATTTTCCAAGGAACTGGTACTCTGCACTTCAAAAACATTGCTTCAAGCAACAATTTTTTTTTTAACTCTTAGGCCTCTTTCACACGGGGCGGATCAGTAATGATCCGCCCCGTGATGATCCGCTCGCTCAGCGGGGATCGCTCCGTTGTCCCCGCTGAGCCGGCTGCGGACAGGGCGGTCTCCGCACACTGTGCGGGGACCGCCCTGTCAGCTCTCCGCTCTCCTCTATGGGGATCGGACGAGCACGGACCGTGTGTCCGTGTTCATCCGATCCGCTCTGCAGACGGACAGAAAAATAGGATTTTCCTCCGTCTGCAGAATCGGACATTTGCGGAGGCGGACAATAGCGGGTGTCTGCGGATGCTCATCCGCAGACACCCGCTATCCCATAGGGATGAATGGATGTCCGTATTTCATCCGCAAACGGATGGATGAAATACGGACATACCATCAGCATGTGTGAAAGGGGCCTTATTCAGAGACTGACACATGGAGTCTCCTCAGAAATTAAAGTATCACAACAAATTGTCTTGACAGCCAATGGGTTTAGCAACATGCTAAAGCTACAACAGTAAAATCAGTCATTAGGTTTATTATACTCACTGTGGAGCCTAAGGGGTTAAAAATCCATGTGTAAAAAGGCAGTTTGATCCAGTTTTCTCTGATCCTCTCCTTCTTCCACTGTCCCCAATCTATCTCCTGATAATACAGAGGCTTGGGGGCACTCTGCACATGCTCAGTTTGGGGTATTGCTAGAGAGTGTTTTTCCTTTGTGGAGAAGGGGGCATGTGATCGGCACAGGGCTAAACAGCACTGTCCAGACAGAGGATCAGGGGTCCTGTAGCCTCATAGGACAGTCAGTAGAATGAAAACTCCTCCCATAAGCGTTAACCAGACACTTCTGAAAGACCCAAGACTGCTACTGAGAAAAGGAATTTAGCAATTTATATTTACTAAAATATATGTTCTGTGTACTGTGGGATACCAGATAGTGAATTCAAGGTCCTGGGGTTTGTAACACTTTAACCACTTCCCGACCAGCGCACGACGATGTACGTCGACAGAATGGCACGGGCAGGCATATTGGCGTACAGGTACGTCCAACATTCGTTGCCACCGTGCCATCGGGAGCGCGCTCCCGCGCTGGTCGGGACCCCCGTGAGTCCGGTCGCGGGACCCGCGGACTCGAGTCCGCGGGCATCCCCGCGATCGTCTCACGGAGCGGCCGAATGGAGGTAATGCTGTATAAACAACATTTTTCCATTCTGCCTAGCAACTAGTGACGCTGATCTCTGTTCCATGTGATTGGAGCAGAGATCAGTGTACACTAAATGAAAGTCCAACCCCCCCACAGTTAGTAACACCCCTAGGAACACTTAACCCCTACACTGCCACCCACTGGTTAACCCTTTCACTGCCAGTGTCATTTACACAGGAATCACTGCATTTATATAGCAGTGATTACTGTATAAATGACAATGGTCCCAAAAATGTGTCAAAAATGTCCGATGGGTCCCCCACAATGTCGCAGTCACAATAAAAATCGCAGATCGCCGCCATTACTAGTAAAAAAAAAAATAATAAAAAATTATTAATAAAAATGCTATAAAACTATCCCTATTTTGTAAACGCTATAACTTTTGCGCAAACCAATCAATAAATCGCTTATTGCGATTTTTTTTACCAAAAATATGTAGAAGAATACGTATCGGCCTAAACTGAGGGAAAAAATGTTTTTTTATATATTTTTGTGGGATATTTATTATTACAAAAAGTAAAAAATAATGCGTTTTTTTCAAAATTATCGCTCTATTTTTGTTTATAGCGCAAAAAATAAAAACTGCAGGGGTGATCAAATACCACCAAAAGAAAGCTCTATTTGTGGGGAAAAAAAAAACGTTAATTTTGTTTGGGAGCCACGTCGCACGACCGCGCAATTGTCAGTTAAAGCGATGCAGTGCCGAATCGCAAAAAGTGGTCTGGTCTTTGACCAGCAAATTGGTCCGGTCTGAAAGTGGTTAAGGAGACTTGTACCAATGGAAATATGAGTCTGTCACAAAGTCGGCAATGCTTGCATGATGTGGACATTTCTTAAAGACTGTCCAGCAGCAGGGTCTTATCAGGATACAGAATAGGAGTGACGCTGGCATGAGAAACCATCTGCATCACTTGGCAATGTACAGGAGCGCATTGCCATGAAGGAAGTCTATGTTCTATATTCACTGCAAATAAAGTTTTTTTTTTTTTTTTGTACAAAAAGAGCTGCGTCATGTGCTGAATCACACACTAAACTGCCCCCCCCCCCCCCCCACCACATCCAGCAAAGGGGAGCTGCCGAAACATGAATCACTCTGCCAGGTCTCTGTAGTAGTGCAAATTCAACCTTTGCCCATCAAGACAAAGCCACAGCCCATAGATTGAGGAACACAGTATGTTCTCACAGTACATACATATTTGTCTCTCCCCCCCCCCCCCTCTTTAAAATATGCTGGCAGTACATAAAAGCCCCTGTTTATCTAGCAAAAACCCACTGTGCTCCTAACATCCTGTATGAGCTGACATCACAGTGCCAGCCTGCCGATTAATAGACTGCACAAAAATGGCATATAGATTATAGAAAAATCTGGGAAAAAAAGGCAAAAACTTAACACATTTGAAAGTATGGATGCAAAATGTTTAGAAATTTCATGCACAATTTTAAAAACTTGCTACCAAGCAGCAGGAGGTTCAAAAGTGCGGCACCCAAAACTGAGCTCCTGCCAGGGGCATAAGGACGCCGCTGGTCAAGACCCTCACCAGACACATACATTTTCTCAGATAAATATTTGATATGTTTTCCATTGTAAATAAAATATGGGCTAATGAGATTTTGAAGTCTTTTCATTCTATTTTACGTAGATTCTACACAGCATACCAACTTTATGGTATTGGGGTTGTATTTGATTCTTCTGGTCAGGAAAAAAAAATAAAAAATAATGTAAAATCTATTATTTAATATGGTAAATATAAATCACTACATGTTATTTATGTGCAGTGTTTCATATTTATACTGTACAGCAGTGGCACACAGAGCCCTCTGATGTGGCCCGCAACCTCCTGCTCTGGGTGGGGCGGGTTGGCAAGCCCAGATTGCAGGTTGTCTACCCACCATGCCAGAGCATCAATTTTGTGAATGAAGCCAGTGGTAGAGGAAGCAAACAGCTGCAGAGCAGTGCCACATAAGCCAATGCTTCCTGTATAGCACTGGCTCCTGTCATAGGTGGAGTGATACCAAATGCACTCTGCCTGGGACAGCAAGTTTATTAATATATATGGACATATTTGTTCTGCAGTGGTTACTGGGCTGCTTCTAAACTGATCCACAGGTGTAACTTTCAGAAAGTGCACCACACCTGCAGGATATGATAGAATTCTATGGCAAAGTACAGCTAACCTGCAGGAAAGCCACAGGTGCGGGCAGACCATCAGTGTACAAGTAGCCTTAGGCCCCTTTAACATGATTTGTCGGACCCAATCAGAGCCTCCATTCACCTCTATGGAGCGGCAGACGACAACAGACTTGTCTCCATTTACACCTGCCTCTTTCCAATCGGACCTGCTAAAAAAAAAAAAAAAAAATGTGGATCTGTCCCCTTCCATTTCATCAGATGAGAGGGCCCATAGAGTAGAATGGGCTGTGTCTGCTTTGCATACGCAGAGTGGACACAGAACTGTCATCTGCTCATTGTTGCCCACGACTGGGTACCAAGTCGCTTAAGTGGCCCTCGCTCTTCAAAAGGTTGGGCACCCCTGCTGTACAGTATGTCTGCTAACAATCTGATGTAAAATCTGCTTACAAATCTCAAGCTGAAATTTACACAAAGAATGAATGACTAGCAGAGACTATCCCTTATATTCAAGTAAATCATTCCTCAAAGCAGGCTGGGTCCTCCAGATCAGGGGTAGTGAATTCAAGTTAAAGGAGGTCCGGTAACTATAAAAAAAAAAAAAAAAAAAAAAAAAAAAAAAAGTATTTGGCCGAGGTCCGAATCACAAGTCTGTGCCATGAAAGATTGAATGCGTCTACTTTCCTTTTTTTTTTTAAGCAAGCCGCGCTCTCTGGTGTTTTTCTTACCATTTCCTCCACACACTCCAATAGTCTGTAAATGTCCCCAGTAGTGTCCCCCTTACATCAGGTGCCCCACTACAGATTCATTACATTGGAGGATTCCTTCAGACTATCCCCATAATTCAGTTGCCACCATCAGAAGGACCCCTTACATTATTTGTCCCCAGTGTGCCAGCTTACATTATTTGTCTCCATCAGTGACCCCCTTTACATCAGATGTCTCCATCATTTCAGGCATCCGAATCAGTGTGCTCCTTTTAACATAATGTGCCCATTAGCATGCCTCTTATTTAGGGATGCACCAAATGGGTTTTTGGTGTCGAAACCGATACCGAAAATGAAAAATACACTAGGCCGAAAACCGAAAACTGATACTGAAACAGCACCGATACCGAAAATGACTGTTTTTAAAAAATATTTTGGTACAGGAGGTGGTCAGAGACTGGCGACACGGTACAGGAGGTGGTCAGAGACTGGCGACACGGTACAGGAGGTATCCCCCACTGCAGCCAGTGTGCCCCACTGCAGCCAGTGTGCCCCAATGCATCCCATTGCAGCCAGTGTGCCATTTTGCAGCCAGTGTGTCCCATTGCAGCCTGTGTGCCATTTTGCAGCCAGCCTGTGCAGGGAAGAGAGCCGCCTCCGCCGCCTGTTTGATCACAGCGCCGGGAACATCACAGCTTTCATTTCAATAGCTGTGTGTTCCCGGACGCGAATTTCGGTGCATCACTACTCTTATTTTATGTTAAGGGGAACTCTGATGGGTACAACAACATTAAGGGGCATGCTAATGGCCACATTGTTGTGCCAATTAGAGCGCCCCTTAAAGTTCCCATCAACGTGCACCTTAACATAAAATGTGCCCATCAGTGTGCCCCTTTATGTTAAGGTGCACACTGAGGCACATTTTATGTTAAGGGGAACTCTGATGGGCACATTGCTGTGCCCCTCAGAGTGAACCCTACATTAAATGTGCCCATCAGAGTGCTCCTGTAAACACCCCACATACATTGTGGCAGCCAGGGATCAGGAGGTAACAACTGCAGGTGACGAGAGATACGGGAGCAGCGAGATAGTAAGCAGCGGGAAAGCTGGGTGCACACGTGATGCAACTGGTTGCAGGGCACCCTTGGTGCCAGCAACCAATGACTGGTGAACAGAGCAGTGGGGATGTGGCGCTGTAAACTGGCAGCCCAACGGTCTGGACAGGAGCGTCGGTCGGTCCGTATTCAGACCGCAGGCTGTCATTTAGTGACAGCTGCTCTAGGTATTACATTTGTATTAGTAAAACAAAGATTTCATACATATAGTAGAAAACTGATCTAAAAACCATCAGTTTAAAACTGTAAGCCTCATACACACAATGAGAATATCAGACAAATGAGCTAGTCATGCTAGTCACAAATCGAAAACGAAGAGGTTACTAAAGTTACAAAAATTCTAGTACAACAGAAAAGAACTTTGGAAGTGATGTAATGGGATGTAATAGGTTGCAATGTATTCTGTCATTTCCAAACATGAGCGGTCTTGGTCTTCCGATTTTTTTCAAATACCGTACTGATTAAATTAAAGTTCTTTGATCTGGTATTTTATAAGAAAAATGTCTGTATATCCTTTGGGATAATTTTGCATGAACTGTCATGATTGGCTCACGAAAGCTGTGTACTATCAGATGATCGTACAATTGCTTCAAAAGTGATATTTTTTGGTCTGACTTTGATTGCGTATACTAGGCTTTAAAGTAAAGTAAAACTGAACCAAAACAATTGCTGAAAAACACAAGCTGCTATCCGCTTTTCCCACAATGAAATTGCACCTCCACACATCTATATAAAAAAAAAAAAAAAAAGTTGTCAGTGTGTTCACTGCAGCCAAATCACGACCCCACAGTACTAGGTTTTAAGTAGAGGTCAACTGATATGGGTTTTTCTCTGGCCAATGCCGATATCTAGAAAATATATTTAGCGGCGCTTTGCCATCGTTTTAGCGGCGCTGATCGGCCGATAGCGGGCAGTTTTAACACCCGCTATCGCCCGAAAAAGGGTTAAAACCGCCCGCAAAGCATCACTGCAGCGCCGCTTTGCAGGTGGGTTTGGAGCGCTGCCCCATTGTTTTCAATGGGAAGGGGTGCTTTAGGAGCGGTAAATACACCACTCCTACAGCGCTCCAAAGACGCGGCTTGCAGGACTTTGACCATCCTGCAAGCGCACCGCTCCAGTGTGAAAGTCCTCAGGGCTTTCACATTGGAGTGCACTGAACGGCTTTCAGACTTTTCAGACGCTATTTTTAGCACTTTAGTGCCTGCAAAGCGCCTCAGTGTGAAAGGGGCCTTAGAACTCTTAACAGGGAGTTCAGTTCATTGATAATTATAAACATTGTATCCCTTTGCTCTTTTCTTGGCAGCCTGCCCAGATAGGAAACAAGTCGTTCCATGGAAGCCTTCAGGCAACTTGCATTGACTTCTATTTTTAACAGCACAATCGACCGATGCCGATTAAATTAAAAAAATGCCAAATATCGGCCGACCTCTAGTGTTAATAATCTACAAATCATGCCGGGCTAGAAAGTGCAAAAACTGCCATCTGGGCAGTCCGTTGAAACTAATGGGCAGCGGGGAATGCATGCACTCAAACGTTTATGGTGCCAACAAGCCCTTATAGTTGCCCTTTTAAGACAACTTACCTAGTCCTCACTTCTATACCAAGCCACAGACATTGAGAAACCAAATATAAAAGATCTCAGAGACAGAGCTGATCAGCGGTATAACATCAATGCACAATATAACCCAGACGCATCTACTCAAAGCAGAAATAATATGTTTATTTCAATGCCATATCAGCAAACAGACTCAAGGCTGTTTAATAGAAAGTCATATCATTTTATTCCCTCAACCTTTTATACTTCATTAGAAAATGGCTTTTTTTTTCTCAGCTTTTGTTTTACAACCCGCCATTTGGGAAGCAAGTTAATTGAACAAATACTGTTTTCACTGAGGCTTCACTAATGTTGCAGTTTGTGGAAAGTTTAACAGATGCCGCATAATTTACTATGTGCCACCAAACTAATGAAAAATTACTAATATTGATATATACATAATTTTTGAGGTTTTAAACTCAGGGCGGTCTTAGCCACTGATATTATACCATATTAGAAAAAAAAAAAAAAAAAAGTATTGCTTTAATGCAAAAATGAACAAGCCATTGAACAGAAACCTCAAAGCAAAGGGTGCAGTAGGTCATGTAACTTTAGCACAGTGCAAGAGCTTACTAGATAGCATTACATATAGCTAGCTGAATATACATGTTACCTGAAGCTACCCATTATAGGATAAGTTGAATCCTCCCCACTCCCCAGACTACAGCCCACCACATTATATACTTACCTTCCACACCCATTCCAGCGATCCTCACTGTGCAGCCCTGCCCTGCACATCATTTCCTCTATAAAAAAATAAAATAAAAAATAAAGTTCCTGCTGTGTCTGTCAACTTGGTGCAAGTGCACTGCAGTCCGATTCATTCATATGGGAAAGCCATTCTGTGCTGGAGGCCACCATAATTGTTTTAATAGGTCTGAGCCTGACACTTCAGTGGAGTATAAGATCAGAGGGCATCTAAAGTTTACCACTGACCTGTTACCTACCTCACAATACTGTTCCGGAATTACTGGGAGCGTACAACACTTTCAAGGAACATACTTTGAATACATGCAGATAACTGCAGACATGGATATGTCGCACCTTAAAGCATGGGGCGGGCAACCTTTTAGAGACTGGGATCTACCTGGAAGACATGTAGGGGAAAACAAATATCCCTGGGAAGGGGGAGGGGGGGTGCTGGGGGTAGGGTTACAAGACAAAAAAAAAAAAAAGAAAAAAAAAGGGATCAAGCTCCAAATAAAAAAAGAAAGCATGAAGAACAGTAGTGTCCTCTGGCCCTTCCTTCACGTCATCCTCACAGTAGTGTCCTCTGCATGCCTGCCCGCCCGCCCGCCCACAGTAGTGCCCTTATTATACAGGATGTACATAGTGCCAAGCGTTTGGGCAGCTCTTTACCAAATAAAGGGAGACCATAAAGTAACAATACAATTCAAGATAGTTAACCAAGCCATACATTTTACAATGTTCTCCCCTTTACCACAGGTTAGTATTGATGGGGGAATCCCGACAGCTGCTCTATTGTCTTGTGACAGAGGGAGGTTTTCCAGCCATTAGAATACAATGATCACGGTTGACAGTTATAGTCACTGGCAGTGATCACAAGAGCAAAACCTGAGAGACTGGTTGCAGCTCGACTTCAGTACAACCAGCTTGCCAACAGATGCATCGAAATTTTGCCAGTTCCTGCTAAAAGCCTTAGGATGGCCCCGCTTCTGAGCACTTACAATCCAATGGGGAGGGGCAAGTGGAACAAAAAGTAATAACTATGAGGGATATGACATTTTGTGTGTGTAAATAAAGGGGGGGGGGGGGATAGCTAGCCTATGGAGTCCAGTGCTGGGTTCCCCTCAGCTAATGTTCTCTCATGCAGCTGCCATCATGGAAGAAGACCCCATGCATGCGCATACATGCCGCAGGTCTCTGCCAGGTCCCTTCAACTGAGTTCTGCAGCTTTCCGTGCATGTGTTGGTATTCTCCTGCATGTGCAGACAATGTTGTCATGGTCCACTTTAAATATACCATTGAAACCAATTTGTTACATCTGCAAAAAAAAAAAAAAAAAAAAATTGATCCTGACAGACCTAGTGAGCTTCTAACTTGCAGAGGGCTCTGCAGCATTGTCGACCCACCACAATTTACTTCTGAACTATAGAACCCCCCCCCCCCCGCCGTGTTAAAGAAATGAAGTGGAAGCATTCTGTAGTTCTAAAAATTGTTTCCTAGAGTGAAAACATTGCTCTCCCATAGATAAACAAAGTGAGCATGTGTTGTCTAGCCTAGAACAGAAGGGTCTTACTGGCAAATGGAAAAATATTTAAAAAAAAGAAACTAACAGGCTGCAACATTTCAGTGGTAAGCTGTAATATATCAGTTTTTCAGGAAGTGGGAAGGGCTCAGATATACCATAATGGAACCATGTGTAGGGAGAATGGCTGCAAGGTTCTTGACAGCCAGTACAAACTAGTGGAGAACTGGCAGAGAAATACCTAGAAATTAGATTAAGGCTGCATAAGCGGCCGAGTTACTGTATACAATGGTGAAAGGGAAATTTTCAATATTTTTTTTTAGCAGAATCTCTACTTATGGGTAACATTTTAAAATTACATTATGGAGTTTTGGGGAAGGAAAAAATAATAAAAAAATTAAAATAAAGTAAATATCCGCAATATATGCATATTTCCCTTTGTTGTACCCAAGGCTCTGCAAGTACAGAAAAAATACCCGTGGATCAATCAGAAATGCACTCAGCTCCTAAGGTTTCTCATTTAACCAGTGGATGGAAATAAAAAAAATAAAAATAATAAAAAAAAAACACACTACAGACTTCCACTTCAACACAATATGTGATACAGGGATATCTCCCACTGTGCGTTTGTATTCTGATAGGGGAATACACTAATCAGTGCTTGCAGCCATTGACTGCAAGCATTGATCAAATACTGGTTTTCCAGTAAGACGGCTTGGCAGAAGCTGATCATTACACCAGCTTCTGTTGAACAGACAGTGGTACATATGAACAAAAAGTCAACTTGTTTCTGTTGAACCGGCTGACTTTTCAGTATGTGTGTACCAAACCGTTCTGTTGTGGTACCAGCCCAGGGGCAGATCCAGAGTATTTGACGTATGGACAGAGGGGGAGCCAATCAGCAGGTCCGGCAGAAGCAATGTCCACCGGCCACCCGTGAGCTCCCCACAGAGATAGAAAACAAGTCCGTAAACAAGGCAGACCACCGTTCTGTCAGATGAACAGAGTAATCTTGTATTTCTGCTAAATAGGAAAATGGAGCACTGTTCAGCTAGTGAATCCATCCCCTCACACAGTTAGCAAGCACCCCCTAGGGACACACTTAACCCATTGATCGCCCCTGATGTTACGACCCCTTCACTGCCAGTGTCATTAGTACAGTAAGTGTATACTTAGCACTGATCACTGATTAGTGTCACTGTTCACTCCACGTTGGAGCGTGGAGAAGATGGAGGAAGGAGCAAACACTCACTAGGTGCGGAGAAGAAGGCTCCGCTCTGAATGCTGGGACACTCCTCCTCGGCAGCGGCTCCAACGTGACGGACGTCACTGGTTGCTAGACGACAGGCACCAAATGCGCTAGCAATCAGTGATGCAAACCAGGAAGCCAGGCCAGCAGTGCGGCTCCACCCACCTCTTCCGGCCCATCCTCTCAAGGCTTCAACGTGAGCGCGGCGTGAAGACAACATGGTCTCTCTCGTTGTACCAATACTGATGTGAGAGAGACTCGGGAGTCAGTCAATATTTTCAGGGGGGTTGGGGGTGGAGGGGCAATCCCCAGATTCACCCCTGTATTGGCCCTGCCATTGTCTTTTGCTAAACTAGTCACTCAGATCTTTACAGCAAAGGCTAATCATACCATAGTTCAGGAAAAGAACAATGAGAGCTCTTTGAGAACACAGGACAGATCAGCATTCATAATAAGCTCAATAGTTTTCTTTGCACTTATCAAAGAGACAATCGTCTGTTAAACAGATCTAAAAAAGAAGAGCAAAAAGAGTTCATTGTTAGGGTTTACATACACTGAGTTTAGGCTGCATCCTCACAATCTTGCCTGCGATTTCAAACATGCTGTTAAAATGTGAACTCACACATCAGCGTTTTCAGGTGCCTTTCAACGACACCTAAAAACACGGTGCGATTTGGTGGCGAATGCCACGCTGCAATCATGCAAACCAAAATGCACAATGCGTGTCATTCAAAATGTTGCGAATCTGGCACGAGGTTCAGATTACGTTTCTAGGTGCCATTGCAAGGAATACAACTTGGAATTCGTTCTCTGATCTTCAAGTGTTACTAAACCCACAACAGTAAAATCAGTCTGTATGTGCAGCAAAGCATGCTGGTTAAACTCAGTGTGGAGCCTAAGGGGTTAATCCTCCGCATTGTGTAAAAAGGCAGTTTGGTTCAGTCTTCTCTGATCCTTCCTTCTTTCCACTGTCCCCTAATAATTTCCTGATAGCAGGGAAACTATGGTGTCAGGCTACACATGCTCAGTTTGGTGTATATTGCTAGAGTTTATTTTTTTTATTTTTTTTGGGAGAGTGCATGTGAACAGCACAGGGCCAATCAGCACTAACCATACAGAGGGTCAGGGGTGTTGCAGATGCAAAATGACAGTCAGAAAACACCTCCTACAAGCTTTAACCAGTGCTTGGCTGGATACTGATAGAAGTCACAAATCTGCTATATGCTGCTCATGAGAAAAGGGTATTTAGCAGTTTATATTTACTAAAATAATTGCATTTCTCTGTACTGTGGGAGACCAGCTATAGTGAATGCAGGTCCCTGGGTTTAGTAACACGTTAACAAGGAAATATATCATTTTTGCCTTTTGTAGCACAAATTTGAAAAAAAAAATCAAAAGTGAGCAAAACAAATAAAACAGCTGACGTTTAAAACAAAGATAACTCAAACACAAACACTTTTAAGACGAGAAAGATTGAGTTCCAGAGCAGGAAGCATGCTGTCTGCAGCACAGGCAGTTTTGTGTTATGGGTGTGTCATTCCTGTTTAAACAAGCCTGCGGGTCAGTGGAACAGGATAGGAAGTCGCTGGTCTAGTATGGAGCAGAGTAGGCAGCTTACCTGTCACTAGGAGTCAAATGACAAGTTACTCAGTCAGAACTACATTGCTGACTATACAGCAATATATCCATAGTGTTCAGACAAAATAGATCTACAAGTTCATAAAGACATCATTGTAAAGGCATTATAAACTAAATATATTTGTGCAAGCAAAAGATGTTCTAACTTTTCATTGGGTTCTCCAACCTGCCATCCATGATCAGCCCTGAAGCATTATTTATGGATCTGTCTGGAATGCAGGTGGAGCGTCACAAAGTTAGTTGAATGACCAAGTTTCCCTTTGCTCTTAGGAGAAAATTCACTACACACACCATTTCTAGATTGTAAGCTCTAACGAGCAGGGCCCTCTGATCTCTCCTGTATAGATTTGCATCCTAAGTGTACCTGTCTGCCATGTGGTAAAGCACTGAGCAAACTGTTGGCGCTATATAAATCCTGTATAATAATTATAAAAAATAAAAAATGGCCTTTCATTTGCCTTTTAAAAGCATGCAAAGAATTCAATGTGTTTTGAAAATGTAAAAATGTTCTTTTCAGGGACATTGTACCTTGTTCTTTATGCATTTGGACCTTAGTGGAGCATCAGGTATATTTTTTTCACATTAACCACTTCAATACAGGGCACTTTCACCCCGTTCCTACCAGGCCAATTTTCAGCTTTCACATTTTGAATGACAATTGCACGGTCATGCAAAACTAACCCAAATACAAATGTTATTTTTTTGAGACAGATAGAGGTTTCATTTGGTGGTATTTAATCACCGCTGGGTTTTTTATTTTTTGCTACACCAATTAAAGAAGGACTGTAAAAAACAAACAAAACCACGTTTTCGTTATAAACCTTAGCACAAAAGTAATTTTTCTTCTTCGCTGATGGGGCTGCACTAATAATCAGGGCCCTGATTATCAGTGGAAATGTGCCCCGTTAGCCTTGTTGGTTATCAGCTCTGCTTTCCTCATAAAGCAATTGCGCGTGAGGAAAGGAATGCAGATAACTGCAAAGTTTGTTTGGACACTGCACATGGTAAAAGGCCATTGCAACTGGCCCTTTACCTCGATCAGTGATCAGCTGTGTCCAAAAGATACAGCGGTCACAGAGCACGCCCAATAGGAAAGAAGCCGTCCCCTCCAGGAAAAGACAGCAGTTATTGCCAGCGGTTATGACAGCCGCTAACAATAATCATATATGTAAAATCCAGCATGTTGGTGGTACACAAGTTGCTCAATCAACTTGGGTACTTTCAGCCTGTCTATACATGGTTTGAATTGTCTATGGCTGCTGCTGCCCAAAGGTGCACTCATAGTTGGTGTATTACTGGCCAGATCACCAAAACAGAAGGAATAAAAAAAAATAAAAAAATCTATATAATACAGCCACATCTAATGATTGGTAAGCTGCAGCAATATTATGTGTTGAGGACAATACCACTAAGTGCTAAATTATATACAACACTAAACCTGGCCATACACTCCTATATTTAATGCTCAGTACTTCGATGACTCAGCAAAAGTACTTCGAAATGTTGTTTACTTTTGAACATTTGATTTTGGAATGAAGAGATTTCCTGAACGAAAAACCACATACACGGTTATGCTTCTTG
Source organism: Lithobates pipiens (assembly GCF_037356315.1). Lineage (NCBI taxonomy): Eukaryota > Metazoa > Chordata > Amphibia > Anura > Ranidae > Lithobates > Lithobates pipiens. The sequence continues at coordinate 57,433,403 of NW_027507784.1, forward strand.
TACGCTACAGCTCCTAAACTTGAGTTTAAGAGGTTTTGGCATTTTTTTTGCCAAAGATCCTAAATGCAACTACATAAGAGCCTGTGTGCATGTACGCATAGGCTTTTATGAGAGGTTAGGAGCTGCTGCGGTTAGGGGAGCTTCAACCTCCTCCCTAAACTTCCCTATCCTGAACACGGAAGAATCGCATTCAAGATAGGAACGCTTTGACCGTCGGAAACAGCTGCGTGATTTGGCTGCGCTTTTCAATTTTCTGCGGCTGTGTGTAAATGAAGCCATAGAATTCCATCTGAGAAAACATTTCCATTCCAGAAAACAAAATGTTGCAGATTAGAAAACCGCATAAACGTTCTTAAAATTTTTACATTCTTAAATTTTGAATGAAATTCTACTAGTGTATATAGCCAGCTTTACAGGCATTTATTATCTCCAATTAAGGGCACAGCACTCTGATCTTTGTTCAGGCAAAATCCAGAATTATCTACTTCTTCAAAAATTATCGTGATCTTGACTAAAGTGTTTCATAATTCTTTCTATGCAAAGAATTCTTTCTGCTCTTCTGAAGCCACAGCTATCAAAAGAAAGGAAGAGAAACTGGGTAGTCTGCCAAGAATCAAAACATTCTTTATCAGTTGAACTTAAGTATAAACATTGTAACAATTTGTCAATGGAATAGACTGTGTGTAAGTGGAAAAAGTTTAACCACTTAACCTATTTCTGACATTTGTTGGTTTCAAGTTAAAATATTTTTTTTGCTATAAAATTACTTGGAACCCCCAAACATACATACATATATATATATATATATATATATATATATATATATATATATATATATATATATTTTTTTTTAGTAGACACACTAGAGAATAAAATTGTGTTTTTTGCAATATTTTATGTCACTCTGTATTTGCGCAGCGGTCTTTCAAATGCAATTCTTTAAAAAAAATTACTTGAATTAAAAAATAATATAATATATATATATATATATATATATATATATATATATATATATATATATATATATATATATATAGTAAAGTTGGTCCATTTTTATTGTAGAATGTGAAATATTCATGGTTCATGAGAGAATCGTGATCTTTTTATACCAACAAAAAAAATTGTGATTCTCATTTTGGCCAGAATCGTGCAGCTCTAATATGCTGGCTTTGAAAAAGAAATATGTAAATCCTGGTGCCTGATCAGTCTTTGGTTGTCTTTAGAAATATCTTACACAGGTCAGCCTCACGCTAAAGCCTCTCAACCTTATGACTTGCTACAAAGTTAATGTAGCAGTCTGATCACTGGAGGAGAGGAAACTGAGGAAATGCTTCCTCCTGCCTGCAGCCAACTGAGGACATCTCAGCCCAAACAAATTCCCATTTCATTAGCTCAGTGATTGCTTTAGTGAAGAAAGGACAGCCCTCTGTAAAAATCTGAGAAGTCAAGGGCTTGCCCCTGCTGTGGTCTCACAGGAAGCGGGTTGAATGACATTGGGTGTCATTCAACACATAAGTCAACAGCATCTCTGGGGACTTTTTTTTTCTACTTTTTTTGTCCAAGCTGTAGTTGGGATTTAAGCCCCTACATAATTCTTGGGTTCATCATAATTCCCTGTAAGTACTGTTTCTCTCCTGTGAATTGCATGATCTGCACTATGGAGGCTTATGCACGAGTCGCAGCAAATGGATTAGGAAGTTTCCGGGAGTGATTCAGTTTGTCAAAATAAGGACACAGACCACAAAGAAAAATCTCAGAGAGGCTATATTAGTTCTCAACCCTATTCAAAACTAAAAAGAGAAACCATTTTAGCCAGAGTTTAAATTCTCAACTTCTAGATTACTGCGTCAGGCCTGCTACTGCAAATATACCACGGAAACCCTCATTTGTCTGCAGTAAGGCTCAAGATACATGTTCAGTCTTGCATGAAATGGGATGTAATAAAAGCAAAAGTCTAGAGAAGCAAAAAAAAAAAAAAAAAAAAAAAAAAAAGTCTGACACGACAATATAAAAAGGAAGCAAGCCTAAGCACAACCGAAAAAAAAAAAAAAAAAAAAAAGAAGTGTGTGGAATCTCCCGTGTCCCTCCCAATAAACAATCCAGAAGAGAAAAAGTATTGCACACGCCACCGATAACCAATGGCCCGTGGATGCTCAGATACACAAGCTTACATCTGCCTGCATGAAAACCCCCATTCACAGGATATCATCACTTTACACCAATGTCAACATCTTTCTGTAGAATTGGCTGCAGATAATAAATCATGGATTTAAAATGGATATCAACATTGCATTCACCATCTTTAAAACCATGTCTAAGCAAAACTTATTTAGGGTTCCAGGTGATGTTAACATGCTGAAAACCCACTTGCTACTTTTATCTTTCAAAAAAATTTGATATCCAAACTTGAAATTCTGAATGCACCCAATGCCAGACATGAAATATGTGTCATGGGATCCACCACCTTGAGATATTCGATTACCATATATGTTCAAGTCAGCCAAAAATACATGTTTATTAACTGAACAGATGACCTGCCCCAAAAGCAATGCAAACCTGACAGGGCTTCTAACTCCTGACTATTCTATTCAAGACTGGGGTTACAAACAAAAAAATTGTTTTTGTTCACTTGAACTTATCTGAATTACCTTCAGTTCCCTGCACCTGTGGTCAGATAGCTTGGGACCCCCAATGCACAAAGAGCCCTAAAATGAAAGAAAAAAAAAAAAGCCTAGCAGCACTGGGGTCATTGGCTCGAATCCCAACCAAGGCCCTACCTGACTACAGTTTGCATGTTCACGCTGTGCATGTGTGAGCTTCCTCCCACACTCCAAAGACATGCTGGTAGCTTAACTGGCTTTTGTCTAAATTTGCCCTAGTATGTGTATGTATGAATGTGAGTTGGGGGAACTTAGATTGTAAGCTCCTTGAGTGTTAGGGATTGATGTGAATGTATAAATATATGTAAAGAGCGGTGTACATTAAAGAGGAAGTAAACCCTAATGGGTTTACTTCCTCTTTCATTCCCTGCAAAGGCAAAGCATAATAGACTACTATGCATCACTTAGCTGACACAGGAGCCAGCGAAGTCATTCGGCAAAGCCGCAATGACGTCACTCCCGCGCATGCGCACGGGAGCCGTCACTCGCGGCATATCACCACTGACCACGGCGCGCTCAGTGCTCCTGCGCGGCGCTGTCTGCGGCACATGCGCCGTAGGCGGCGGTGCCTGTTTTTCGGCAAATATCTCCTAAGCCGTATAGGTTTAGGAGATATTTCTTGGACCTACAGGTAAGCCGTAATCTAGGCTTACCTGTAGGTCAAAATTGGTTGTAAGGGTTTACAGCCACTTTAACAGTGCTATACAAGTGCCTGTAATATATAAATAAAACTAATAAAATTTGTAAAAAACACCGTTGCCAAGGTCCTACTTGCTGCCCTCCCCATTTTGGTTAACTGACTATGGACCGAAAGTAGGGAACAGGAGGGTATGCGACCAGACAACTTCCAGAACAAAAAGATGCAATTTGGATAATATGGCTCCCTGGGATTTGGGATTCTCAAAGAGCTCATGTGGTACAGTGAAGGTTAATTGTACTAAAGCAAAACATTTTCCTTTTGGAAAGAGTAAGGGGGATTTTTTTTTTCCCTGCAGTGTTCCACTGGGGAGATTTCCATTAATTTCCCATCCCGCAGCAACAGGAAGTGAAGGGGATCCCTGTTGGTCACTTGGGCACCAGAGCTAGTCTTCCCACTGAATGATTTCCCCTATATTCCTGTTCTGATGACAACCCAAAATTTTTTCTTTTTCCCCCAGTTTCACACCCCATTAACAGAAAACAGGACAAATAGAAAGCATGAATTCACTCAACAAGGCTACAGACTGCAATAAAAGGATGACATCTATTCTAATCTCTTTCCACCCTAAGCAAAGCTTAAAAAAAAAAAAAAAAAAAAAAAAAAAATTGGTTTGGCTTTTAGCCATACTTTGTAAATTCCAGGCACACAGCTAAGGCTTCATTCACGGCTAAAGCGTATGGTAGCGCCACCTGCTGCACTGCATTTTTTTAATTTTATAGCTTTTTTTGTGGCAAGCTTTTGGGAGTGGCACCATTTATAAGAATGGGCCTCCCTCCGCAAAGAGCCAGGTGCGTTTTGCGCTAAACATCCTTTGCAAAATCGCACTGCATTTGGGGTACCATTAAGACATAATGGTATTGCAAATATGTCCTGCGTTTTGCTGCAATTCCAGTACACTCAGGTGTAAATCCAGCCTAAATCCTGGTACACACTAAAGCCCCATACACACTATCAGATTTTCTGCTGATTTTTTTCCTTCAGATTTAACAAAACCATATAATATGAAGTCAAACCTTAGGAGTTTAAATTTGTATGCAATCAGGGAGGGCCCTTGCACTACATGGTTTTGGTAAATGTGAAGGAAAAAAAAAAAATCTGCAGAAAATCTGATAGCGTGTGTAGGGCTTAGTGTTTTTTGTTCCAACCAGTAGTAGGTTGAAGGGGGGGGGGGGGCAAAAAAAAAAAAGGGGGCAGTTCTGGTCGCAGCCATCATACTAACAATCCAATGCTAAAACCATGGAAGGAAGTGGTCAAAACTGCAGCAGACAATTTGGAACCACTCTGCATAGTAACCAGATTTTCTCTTCAGTTTATTCAGTTAGGCTTTGAAAATGAACGATAGAAGCCGATTGGTTACCATGCACAGTTCTAGATTCTGGCTTCTCCAGTTTTGATAAATTCCCCCTCTATAAAATTAGTATATCAGCCAAATACTCTGGTATTTACACATTCATATTTTAGGTACGGCTGTGAATATTATTAGCAATCAAATTCCACAGATTGTTTTACCGTGCCAAGCCAGAAACATCTTTCGCTGACTGTCAGTCTTCACAGCTTTGTTTAACTTCCAAGTTTTCCACTCTAAAACCAACACAAGCAAGAGCGGAATTTCTAGAACATTTGGGTGAAGTCATCTCAGGACTGGATCGTTTCGATAATCTACTAAATCCATTACGCAGAAGGTACAGAATGCTGTGTATTGACAGAGGGATGGCAAGGATTTCAATGCATAGCGCAGTTCTGCAATCTCTCCCCTAGCAATCCGGATGCAGAGTACAAAAGAGAACAGATAATTAACAGGCAGGCAACCAAGATTTTCAGAAAAAGTCCTAGTTATTTCTCTTAATGACAATTTCCTCCAGTCATGACTGAAAATTACATTTTTAAAAAGATGCAAAGAAACACAGCCTACTTGCTCAGAACTCGTTTTTATCCAGGTTGGTTATCAGGTGATGCGAGATCCTTTACTTGTAATGGAGGAAGGAATTCTCAAACACACCCACTCAGGACTTCCTGCTTCCTCTCACATTCAGAAAGTCTGACATAAATCAAAGGGCGGGAACTCCGGTCCTAAAACGTTTCTTACAGCTACCATTCAGATTTAAACCTTTGATTGTCACCACCCTAGGTACTACAAACTCACAGCCACAACAGCAGAGAAGGGGGTCTTTTCTCCCCTAGCCTTTGTAGGGCCCTTTCACATGTGCAGACCACTCAGATCCACCTGTCAGTTTTTTAGGCGGATCTGAATGGTCGCTCCATACAGTTCTATGGAGCAACGGATATTAGCGGTGACATGTCCGCTGACATCCGATCTGCAAAATCCAGACGGATGGAAACCCTACTTTCCATTCGTCTGGCGGATCGGATGAAAAACGGACAGGCAATCCGTAATCATCCGATCCCCCCACAGGGGAGAGCGGAATCTCTAACAGGTCTGTCCCTGCACAGAGTGCAGACAGATTTGTCATCTGCTGGCTCAGCGGGGATCAATGAAGCAATCCCCACTGAGGAAGCAGATGCTAAATACGGATAGCCCTGTGTGAAAGGTGCCTAACACAGAAGTGATTCTGTCAGTTGAGAGACTGCACCATCGCTTCTATACAGGGTGGATTTGGTTTAAATCAAGAGGATTTAAAATCGGGACGCGTTGCGTTCAATCATAACTTCAACATCACCGGACTCTTCCCTTCGTTGGCAGATGGAGGCACTTGGGGAGGGGGGGGGGGGGAGGAGTCCAGTGATGTCACCGGATCTCGAAGGAACTCCCTGAAGCCGGCGGAGAGGTGAGCACCGATCAAAAAAAAATTAATCGAGGATAGATATAGATATATATAGCCTTGCGAAAGTATTCGGTCCCTTGAACTTTTCAACCTTTTGCCACATTTCAGGCTTCAAACAAAGATCTAAAATTTTTATTGTTTGTGAAGAATCACCAACAAAGGGACACAATTGTGAAGTGGAACGAAATCTATTGGATTTTTGAAACTTTTTTAACTAATAAAAAAACGAAAAGTGGGGCGTGCAAAATTATTCGGCCCCCTTGCTGCGATTACAGCTGCAAGTCGCTTGGGGTATGTCTCTATCAGTTTTGCACATCGAGAGACTGAAATTCTTGCCCATTCTTCCTTGCAAAACAGCTCGAGCTCAGTGAGGTTGGATGGAGAGCGTTTGTGAACAGCAGTTTTCAGCTCTTTCCACAGATTCTCGATTGGATTCAGGTCTGGACTTTGACTTGGCCATTCTAACACCTGGATACGTTTATTTGTGAAACATTCCTTTGTAGATTTTGCTGTATGTTTGGGATCATTGTCTTGTTGGAAGATAAATCTCCGTCCCAGTTTCAAGTCTTTTGCAGACTCCAACAGGTTTTCATCCAGAATGGTCCTGTATTTGGCTGCATCCATCTTCCCCTCAATTTTAACCATCTTCCCTGTCCCTGCTGAAGAAAAGCAGGCCAAAACCATGATGCTGCCAACACCATGTTTGACAGTGGGGATGGTGTGTTGAGGGTGATGAGCTGTGTTGCTTTTACGCCAAACATATCGTTTTGCATTGTGGGCAAAAAGTTTGATTTTGGTTTCATCTGACCAGAGCACCTTCTTCCACATGTTTGGTGTGTCTCCCAGGTGGCTTGTGGCAAACTTTAGACAAGACTTTTTATGGATATCTTTGAGAAATGGCTTTCTTCTTGCCACTCTTCCATAAAGGCCAGATTTGTGCAGTGTACGACTGATTGTTGTCCTATGGACAGACAATCCCACCTCAGCTGTAGTTTTCTGCAGTTCATCCAGAGTGATCATGGGCCTCTTGGCTGCATCTCTGATCAGTCTTCTTCTTGTCTGAGCTGAAAGTTTAGAGGGACGGCCAGGTCTTGGTAGATTTGCAGTGCTCTGATACTCCTTCCATTTCAAAATGATTGCTTGCACAGTGCTCCTTGGGATGTTTAAAGCTTGGGAAATCTTTTTGTATCCAAATTCGGCTTTAAACTTCTCCACAGCAGTATTACGGACCTGCCTGGTGTGTTCCTTGGTCTTCATGATGCTCTCTGCGCTTTCAACAGAACCCTGAGACTATCACAGAGCAGGTGCATTTATACAGAGACTTGATTACACACAGGTGGATTCTATTTATCACCATCAGTCATTTAGGACAACATTGGATCATTCAGAGATCCTCGCTGAACTTCTGGAGTGAGTTTGCTGCACTGAAAGTAAAGGGGCTGAATAATTTTGCATGCACCACTTTTCAGTTTTTTATTTGCTAAAAAAGTTTAAATTATCCAATAGATTTCGTTCCACTTCACAATTGTGTCCCACTTGTTGGTGATTCTTCACAAAAAAATTTAAATTTTATATCTTTATGTTTGAAGCCTGAAATGTGGCAAAAGGTTGAAAAGTTCAAGGGGGCCGAATACTTTCGCAAGGCACTGTGTATAATATATATATATATATATATATATATATATATATATATATATATATATATATATATATATATATATATATATATATATATATATATATATATATATATATTAATTTTTTTATTATTATATACACACACACACACACACAGCTTTAGCAGAGTATTTACAGGCCAGTATTAGGACAGATTCAGAAAAAGGTCAAAGATGGAGCAAATTTCAGCCAGTTCAGCAGGGACTAGCCAAATTTTTGACCCATCTATGGCTCTTCACGCTCAAGAGAAGTCAAATATTAAAAGCAATTGGAAATTGTTCAATTAGCAGCAGCAACCAATCGGCTGCAGTGCTGATCAGTGTGTTTAGAGCGCTGTCAGAATACAAAGCTTGTGTGGTTGGGGGAACCTGTGTTTTTTCTTTTATCAGCCTGCTGGCTGATATAAAAAAATAAAAACAATCCATGTATGGCAGCCTTATACTAGTTGTATGTAAAGCTATTTAGCAATTTATAACTGGATGCGTTTTTTTTTGCTAAATTTTTTGCATTATTTAAATCAGATTTAAATAATGTACGTTATTACGTAAAGGATGGAAGGTTTTATTTAAAAAGCATGCAACTCTACTTTAAGCCCCAATACACATACCTTAGCCCATGCAAATACATTTCCTGCAAAGCAAGCAGTAGCCTAGCAACAAGTGCCAATGGTGCACTTCACACAACATCGCTAATTACCAGAGGTAGATGACAGAGTTCCTATATACCATACCAAATCTAATCAACTCTAATAAAATAAAAAAGAAGCCTACGCAATATAAGTAACAATACCTTCCAATGTACATTCATTATTTATATAATCAAATTCCTCAGTTATTTTAACCAAAAAAGCTAGAAAACCAACCTTACCACTAATATCATTACTGGGCACAGAATGTAGGCCAATGTTATTAGTCTGGTCTAAAGAGTATCATACAGGAATCTTTGCATTTCTTGTTCTATAGGCGCCATTTATTCTTTGTTGAAGTGTTACAAAACCCACCACAGTAAAATCAGTCTGTATATGCAGTAAAGCATGTTTGTTATAATTACTATGGAACCTAAGGGGTTAATCCTCTGCACTGTGTAAAAAGGCTGCTTGATCCTTTCTGCACAGATCCTCTTCTTCCACTGGCTCCAGAACATGTCTGGCTAGTACAGAGCCTTTGGAAGCAGGCTGTACAATGTACATGATCAGTTTGGTGTGTATTGCTAGTGAGTTTTTGTTTTCTTGGGAGTGCATGTGATCCACACAGGGCCAATCAGCACTGACTAGAGGGTCAAGGGTCCTGGATCCTGATAGGATGGCTCAGAGCAGCATAAAAACTCCTCCTACAAGCATTAACAAGAAATGAGAGGTCACAAGACTGCTATGTACTGCTGATCAGAAAAGGTATTTAGCAGTTTATATTAACTAAAATAATAGCTTTTCTGTGTACTGTGGGAGACCAGATATAGTAAAAGCAGGGTCCTGGGTCTATTAAGACTAACCATTAAAAAAAGTAAGTGCTTGGAGCCATATATATTATATTCCTATGCATCTGTTTTATTTCAAGACATTAGTCTTATTGACTAATTTCAATGTTTACATAATAAAAAAAAAAAAAAAAAAAAAAAGAAGTACTGTACAGTGGTACCTTGGATTACGAGCATAATTAGTTCCAGAAGAAGGCTTGTAATCCAAAGCACTCGTATATCAAAGCGAGTTTCCCCATAAGAGTCATTGGAAACTCAGATAATTATTTCCACAGTGACTGCCATTGTATGCAATACCGCATGTGGCCAGAGGTGGGGGGGGGCCCGGTGACACTCGGGAACGGATTGTTTCCGAGCAGCTCCAATTGTCACCGACTCCCCCACCACACCTGTGGCCAAATGCTGTATTGCACATTCCAGAAGCTTGTGGGACAACGCTCACAAAACTGAGTCAGGATTAAAAAAAAAAAAAAAAAAAGAAAGCAGCTTGCATTTCCAAGCACGCGTAAACCACGTTACTTGCAATCCGAGGCATTACTGTATTTCTGTTTGGCAACAAACTATTGAGTACTTTCCATTTTTCTTACAGCAATAAAAAGTAAAAAAAAAAATTAAAAAAACAACAAGGAAAAAAAAAAAAACAGCAAGAACTAGATTAAAATGCTGTGTCTAAAAAAAAAAAAATGCTCTTGTTCCTCTCAGCTTTGTGAGTCACAACAAAGAGGAGATTTTTGTACAATATAAAGAAGTTTATAAATGGCACTTCTGTATAGTACAAAATAATTTAAAGTGCATTTCCCATTTTGCTGTGCAATTTGAGAAACCCCCACTTTTTGTTGCGTGTTCCTATTCACACAGTCTACCTAAAAAAAAAAAAAAAAAAAAAAAACCTGTTTAGGAGTCCATTCCCACTAGTACGACTTAAAATTGTGTGAATTCCATTGCAACTTGACCGGACTTTTATGTGGCTTTGGATAAGTGTGACTTTGACCAATGTGAACAATTTTGTTTGTGCTCCACAAGTCGCTAGACATGTGCAAAAAAAATTAAAATAAATAAAAAGATTTGTTTAATTTTTCTAACCAATTCCAAATTTTAAGAACGATTGGAATTCAAATTGGTTGAAAGATAAACGACTGATTCAAATTGTGTGTGAAGAATAGCGTGTTAAGGAGCGGGCTGGGAAGTGAGATTTCACGTGCTTAACAACTGATGACTCATCAGCTGTCAGAGCCGGTTCACATAGGGGCGACTCAGATCTGACTTCAAGTCGCCCCAAGTCACCTCAGGTCACACAACATGTAGAAATCAATGTAAGTGAATGAGAGCCGTCTTAATGCACACTACTGAAGTCGCTCCGACTTCAGAAAAGGTTCCTGTACTACTTCAATCCGACTTGTAGGCGACTGGTACCCATTGATTTCAATGGAGGTCGCCTCCAAGTCGGATCTCCGTCTATACGGAGGAGGAGACTCTCAGAGAATTATCAGCTCTCAAAAAGGAGTTCCCACCTGAGAGCTCATTCTCTGATTGGCCACGGCAAGTTGCCTGGCCTGGGGTGACCGAAAGTCGCCTCGAAAGTCGCCTCGCCCCTGTGTGATAGCTAAACATAAAAAATACCAGCAATGAAAAATAGATGCAAGAAATGGTCACAATCTTGCTCAAGCCTGGACAGACCAACGTCAGTTGACAGCCTGCTGTCTACTAGAAACGGGTCACAGGAGTGCAGAAAGATTCACAGGAGAAGTACAGCCAAACAAAAAAAAAAAAGAAATATGAGAACTTTTTTTTTTTTTTAATCAGCAACTGTACCTTAGCTTTCAAGAAAAGGAGAGAAAACCATTTAAAATGCATCTTTACATTCAAAATATTACAGGTATTAAATTAAAAACATCTACTCTCCTGTCACTCCCACAGTGTAGCAATATCAAACAACCACACCATCAATTAGACTGTACAGATGTACAAACACAGGAGACGGGTTGGCTGTACTGCACACACATTGTGCGTGTGGAACCAGAAACCCCGAGCAACCAATTACACATTCTAATTCAGGTTGCCAACGATTGCTGCAATTAGCAATAGGCTTATTATGATCATTAAAAAAAAAAAAAAAATAATAATAATAAAAGCAAGACATATGAAAAAATAAAAACATCGGGATTTGGCAGGGCAATACATACATTTTGACCTGGAAAAGTCACAAAGGGCTCCACAAAGTGTGGATCCCTCAAGTTGACCGCAATGTAAAAGAAAATACCACAAACCTCAATTTAAAAAGAGATCAAGAACACAAATCTGCTGGTGGGCCCTTTGATCTGTGCTTAATTTAATGAACACAAGACTTTGCCTCCCCTTGCAGAGCTTAAAATGAATTTAAATTGCCAATGGATACCAGAAAAATCTAAATCTCGCTGCCAGCTGAAGCCTGTGCCATAATAATATAGTAGGTAGTGTACAACGCGGAGACATGGAAATTATACACTATCATTACCCTATGAATGAAAGAAAATGTTCATTATTGAACAATATATTATACAGAAATCAATACTGGACAGATCTTGCTAGAGTGCAGCCTCTCTGGGATTGCTGGGGAAAGTGGCCATGAAGCATTTTCTATGTGCAGATTCATTTTCACTATACAACTGCGAAAAGTAATTATGAACTGTTACCAGTGAACAGATTGCCAAGACCACCCAGGTTATTGGGAAGGAGAATTGTGGTACTTTTCTCAGTGCTAATTCTCAAAGGACTCTCCCACAACCATTACAGGGGTACTGGAGTCTTTTTTTTTTTTTTTTTGTCATTTTCAACTGATGCAGTGAAGACTTACACAGGGCCGGGCACTACCTATAGGAAAGGCAGACGCCGACCTAGAGCGCACATCAATGTGGGGGGGAAGTGGTGCCGCCTTCTGTGCCCCAGCAGCAGGGGGACCAGGGTAGCACACATCCGCTGCTCCTGCCCACAAACAGTCTCTCAGGATCCACACTCCTGTAGGGGGCCCAGGCTTCATCGCTTCACAGGCTGGCCCGGCAGCAGATTCAGAATTCATGCAGGATGTGTAGTCAGTGTCAGCCAGTGTACACATCCAGTTTCCCCGAATCCCCGCCATGGCTCCCGGGTAATTCCCAGAGGGTTAGGAGACTGTAGATCAAGGGAACTTTTTTCCATGGTGGTGGAAGTCTCAGTCCCTGCTGCTGTTCTGGTGGAGTGATTCGGCTTGCCCTGCACACTGCCGGACTCCTTGAGCAATAAGTGCTGAGGGAATCAGGCAAAGCTCAGTGAGCATAAAACTTATCAAGCCTTCCACTACTAACTAAAGATCTTAAATCCCAACACCAGAAAAAGTATCGTTCAGAGAGGCAGAACAGTGATTGGCCTATACACAAGGTAGATCCCGTTCTGCTAAGACAGAGGTCTTGCATTTCTGCTAAGCGGGAACACTGATCTGTCTTTCTTCTGGTTAGGCCATCCCCACACCATAAGAAAGAACTCCCAGGGAACACTGTTAAGACATTGAATCGCCCCTGATGTTAACCACTTCCCTGCCAGTGTCGATAGTACAGTGACAGTGCATTTTTTTTAGCACTGATCATTGTATTTGTGTCACTGGTCCCCAATCCTGAATATAAAAAAAATAAAAAAAAATTATTATTATTATTAATAATAACTGACCATTACTAGTGGGGGAAAAAAATGAAGTTATTCTGGATTAGGGGATTATTTTATGCTAATGTTAGCAGTGCAGTGAGACCAACCTGTAAATAAGGTCAAAATTTGAGATCTGCCATAAAGATGTAACAATAATTTTAGTTTGGACTAGGTTTTTTTTATTAAAGGGAACCTGCTGTGATGCAATGGCCCAATTCCCAGTTTGAGGGGCAATTGGTCATAGGAGTACCCTTTATGGTTCAGACCACCAAATTTGAAACATTTCTACAGTTTAATACAAAGAAAAAACACAGCGCTAATACAAAAATAGTAAATAGTGAATACACAAACGAGCGAAACGTAAAAATACTCCTTTGAAAAACACAGCCAAGCTGCTAGCACACAAACAAACCAAGTTTAGAACTGAAATAGTGCCCGCAGTGCCATACATCAGTGCCCGCAGTGCCATACATCAGTGCCCACAGTGCCATACATCAGTGCCCACAGTGCCATACATCAGTGCCCACAGTGCCATACATCAGTGCCCACAGTGCCATACATCAGTGCCCACAGTGCCATACATCAGTGCCCACAGTGCCATACATCAGTGCCCACAATCTGCCTCAACAACATTAATGCACATCAGTGCCACCTATCAGTGCCCATCAGTCCCATCTATCAGTGGTACCCATCAGTGCCCCTTAGTGCCACCCATCCGTGCCACCTATCAGTACCCATCAGTACTGCCTTATCTGTGCCTATCGTGCCACCTTATCTGTGCCTATTAGTGTAGCCTTAACTGTGCCTATTAGTGCCCACCAGTGCCGCCCATCAGTGCCCACCAGTGCCGCCTCATCAGCGCATTTCAATGAAGAAAAATGACCTGTTTGCAAAATTTTATAACAAACTATTAAACATGATTTTTTTTGCATCTTTTTTTGTTTGTTTAGCAAAAAATAAAACTCCCAGCTGTGATTAAATACCACCAAAAGAAAGCTCCATTTGTGGGAAAAAAAATGATAAAAATGTCATTTGGGTGCAGTGTTGTATGGCCGTGCAATTGTCATTCATCAGCGCTGAAAGCTGAAAATTGGTCTGGGACTGAGGGGGGTTTAAGTGCCCAGTAAGCAAGTGGTTAAATTATCTTACAATCAGTTCTCAAGAGGTTCTGAGATCTGAAGGTTGAGAGTCATTTTTCCATGAATGCCATCTGACAACTTCAGAATTCCCAAACACACCACTTTGAAGTCCATGGAGATTGACTGAGATTGGACTTTAGTGGACTGTCATCATTACAGAATTTTTTTCACTTTTATTATACTTGCACTTATTTATATATTTTCATTTCTACAGTTTAGCCAAAACTCCCCCTTTATCAGGGATTTAATGCTGACAGGGATTCAAAACACTGAACAGATCCAAATAAAATGGCGTGAGAGAATCCCTGGAATTCCCAGATAGATTTAGTGTCTCGTGTGCGCTCTAAAAGAGGCACAGTGTGCACCTAATTCATGTACCTGTCTAGGACTTTTACTTGAATTTGGTGCACGCTGCACCACTTTTAGAATGAATGTGCAAAAAATCTCTGTGCCAGGGTCTCTGTGTACATCAAAAGCCATTCTGAAATGGCTCCACTTTTGTAAGAACGGAACTGTCAGCATTTTATTTTGAATTTGGCAAATGCATTATGTCACAAAGTAAAAAAGTGACACATTTAAGAACTACCTTAAAGTGGTTGTAAACCCTTACAAACCACTTTGACCTACAGGTAAGCCTAGATTAAGGCTTACCTGTAGGTCCAGGAAATATCTCCTAAACCTACATGGTTTAGGAGATATTTACCCGAAGACAGCCACCGCTGTCTACGGCGCATGCACTGTAGACAGCGGCGCGCAGGCGTACTGGGTAAGCCGCAGATCGCGGCCATGCGCTGCGAGTGTCGGCTCCCGTGCGCATTCGTGGGAGTGACGTCATCGCTGCTCTGGCGAATCACAGCGCCGGAGCAGCGAGACCCACCAAGAAGATGGACGCTCGGAACTACAGGGGACAGCGGTGACTTCACTGGCTCCTGTGTCAGGTAAGTGACACATAATGGACTACTATGCGATGCATAGTGGTCCATTATGCTTTACCTTTGCAGGGAATCAAAGAGGAAATAAACCCATCAGGGTTTACTTCCTCTTTAAAATCTCTTCTACAACCTATACTGTATATTGTAACCAGCAATGTCTCACTTCCCCTCCTTTTTACTCTTGAATATGCACTAGACACTTTTATCAACACTTGCTGCTACAAAGACTTTTAGAAATATACAGTATATGTACAGTTACGTAGTTTCCAGACGTATATACCGTATTTTTCACTTCATAAGACGCACCTAGGTTTTAGAGGAGGAAAACAAGAAAAAAATAAAATAAAAAAAATATTCTGAACCAAATGGTGTACCAAAATATTTACCAATGCCCATGAAATGCAGCCCGACTTGTGCCAAATAAATGCAGCCTTATCAGTGCCTTTGCTCGGGCTGCTCTGTCTATCTCAACAAGTCGAGATATTGCCCAGCGCTCGCGGGGGCTTGGGATGTCTATCCTCTGCTCTCCTGCCTCTCTTCCGGTACCAATGTGGCGTTGGCGGCAGGGGTTGTAGCCCGATGTACATTTGGACCATAAGATGCAGACATTTTCACACTTTTTTTTGGGGGGGGGGGGGGGGTTTGAGGAGTCTTATTGTCCAAAAAAATAAATAAAAAAAAATGGTAGGATATATATATATATATATATATATATATATATATATATATATATATATATATATATATATATATATATATATATATATATATATATATATTCGTATGTAGCACCGTGGCCCTGTGAGATATGACATTTTGTCATACCGTATGTCTTCACGTGTAGTAGAATGACAATAAGGCTTGACTTGATGAAGCTGCCGAACCCTTGGACAGATGCATCCTCCCAAGGAAAACAAAAAAACCTTTAGCAATACACACCAAACTGAGCATGTGCAGCTTGCCCCCAAGGCTCATTGGTTTGGGGACAGTGGAAGGGGAGGAACAGAAGACAGGATCAAACAGTCTTTTTACACAATGCAGAGGATTAACCCCTTAGGTTTCACAGTGAGTATAACAAGCATACTTTACTGCATATAATGACAAATTTTACTTTTGTGGGTTTAGTAACACTTTAGAGGAATTAAAACCAGAAAACTGGCATAGCAGATTAATTGAATATCCCCAATGATTTTATTTGCCAACGTGTCCATCTAATTTGCACTTCTTGTTCAGTATTATTCTGGCATGCTAAATCAAACCACTACACCTCGACCATACTTCACTTACACAATAGAAGTTAAAAAACAAAACACTAATGCTCATCAGACTAAGGCCCCTTTCACACATGCGGACGATATGTCCGTATTTCATCCATCCGTTTGCGGATGAAATACGGGCATACATTCATCCCTATGGGATAGCGGGTGTCTGCGGATGAGCATCCGCAGACAACCGATTTCGTCCACCTCCGCAACAGTCCGATTCTGCAGACGGGGGAAAATCTTATTTTTCTATCCGTCTGCAGAGCGGATCGGATGAACACGGACAGACGGTCCGTGCTCATCCGATCCCCATAGAGGAGAGTGGAGAGCTGACAGGGTGGTCCCCGCACAGTGTGCGGAGACCACCCTGTCCGCAGCCGGCTCAGCGGGGACAACGGAGCGATCCCTGCTGAGCGAGCGGATCTTCACGGGGCGGATCATTACTCATCCGCCCCGTGTGAAAGAGGCCTTACAGAAAGAAAAAAAAAAAGTCAGTATTTGCATATTGTACACATTTTGAAGGCTCCCAGGACACACTGTAAACCACATAGGTAAAAGTTCATGAAGAAAAATAAAATGAAATGTTTGTATAGATGTGTGTGCGCTTTAAGAGTCATTTCTATAGCACATGATAGATCAGGAAGGAGAATTTAACAGCGGGAATTTTTCATGAATATCATGCATGACAGTAGCAGTAAAAAACCCTTCACTTCCATGTAGCCTGTAGAGTAAATTGGAGATTTTCACAGCCCCATTTTAAAAGGCTTAAGGGATGCCAGAACGACAGACTAAGAGCATTTTCACATCTCCGGGGCTGCCTGCAGTGAATCCTCTAGGCATAAAAAGGACGGGCACTGGGAGAATATTCTAAATTCATACATCAAGGCCTGCAGGCAAGAGAAAAGCTACACAAGCAGGGCCTCTTGTAAATGGTTTGCCTTCCCCCAGATAGAACAGTATGCTCACCTCCATTGGGGATTGCAGCAGTGAGATGCCAAAGCACAATGGTTTCCAGCTCTTGGCTAACAACCATGACTTGCGGCATTATGTTTACTGGGCCTGCAGCACTGTAGATTTTTTTTTTTGTAGTTTGGGCCAAATAACACAGGCTCCAAAAGAGCCTGCCATTTTTTCTGTTAAAATTGTCCTTGTCGAGGGTACAGAATGGTTTCAAGGGCACATTGACATTTTATTAGGACTGGTATAATAAACAAATGTAACCATCTTTAATTATACAAAAGTATAATATTCACCATTAAAGCGGAATTAAACTCAAAAATGTATTATATTGCAGCTTACTAAGCATTAGATGGCTGCATTTGTTTTCTTTTCTTGGGCTTTATTCCCTCTGCTTCCACCTGGTGATCACCCCAAGTGTCTGCTAACTAGCAGCATGTTTTTGCTGTGGGAACACATGTGCGGTTCTTCACCAGCATAATGGTGAACCTAGGCTAAGGATTTAAGGCTGCTTTCACACTGGGGCGGGAGCAGCGTCGGCGGTAAAGCGCCGCTATTTTTAGCGGCGCTTTACCGTCGTTTTAGCGGCGGTGTGTGGGCGCTAGCGGGGTGGTTTTGACCCCCGCTAGCGGCCGAAAAGGGGTTAAACCCGCCCGCAAAGCGCCGCTGCAGCAGCGCTTTGCCGGCGGTATTGCCGCGGTGTCCCATTGATTTCAATGGGTAGGAGCGGTATAGGAGCGGTGAATACACCGCTCCTTCACCGCTGCAAAGATGCGGCTAGCAGGACTTTTTTCACCGTCCTGCCAGCGCATCGCTCCAGTGCGAAACCCCTCCGGCTTTCACACTGGAGTTAAAGGGGCCGGTTTTTTTCAGGCGTTACACAGGCGCTATTTTTTTTGGGGGATCCTTTGGGAAAGTAATATAGAATAAAGTTTAAGATGTTCTTTTGTTGCTCTTCTTTCAATAACACTAACTTTAATAGCGTAACATTAGTAACCTGAAATCTGACTGGTTGCAGTAAAAAACCAAAGTGTCGCAGTCATTAGATTCCAATGTTGTAAAATTGTATTAGTGCAGCGCACAAGATGAACGCATGCATTGTGTTCAAGAGACAGGTACACTTTAATGTGGGAGAAAAGCCAGAGCCCAAAAGCAGAGCTTCAAGTAATTAACACACTTCTATATCAAGACAAAGCATGAGATTGTGAGATCATCCTGCGGTATTTTGGTTGCCTCTAGCAAGCCAAGACGTTTCACTTTCCAAATTCAGCCCGTAAATTACAAACCTGCAATAAACAATGTGAGTAAAGCCAACACACAAAGACAAGAACGCAATATCTTTCCAATGGGATACATCTATTTTGGTTTGTGAAGATTGCAGATAATCATATGTATTGTAGTAGCTCTCAACATATGGAGCTTGTTTCAACATTTTAGTGTGGTTCAGTTATTATACGACTGGTACAGATAAACATGCGCCATCTAAAACACTATCACAGATTAAAGTGGTTCTTAAGTTACTGACATTTGCATGACTAAATTCCATGGCATGTCCCTATTTATTTCGACACCGGATTTAAACAAAAAAAAATTCTTTACTTTTTTATTATTAAAAAAAGCAGCCTGTGTGCTCCAATTGAGTGACTTTGCCAAGGGTGAAAGGATATCAGTCAGCTGCAGGCATAAGAAAGCATTTCCTCAGTTTCCACTCCTCTAATGATTACACTGTCTACTGTAGCAGGGGGTAATTGGTGTCAAACATTCGTGAACACAGCACTGACACCAGGATTTTCAACAGACACCGAATCTTTGAGATGGCATTTAAGCACTTTGATGCCTGAAAAAACTAAAATAAAAAGATGGTGCAGACATTTTGGAAAGAAAAAGTAGATAAAAGGTATTGTCTGAAGAACCTGAAAGTGGTACACGCTACACGTGCATTTCTCACAAGCCTGTACTTTTAGTGATGTTGGCATGCGTGTTTTCCCATGCCCAGATTAGGAGACTCATGTGCTCGCATTATTTACAGCGATACATTTTTCTCTTGGTTATTACTTTTCCCTTTATGCTCGTCACGTATCAGTCGCAGGCAGCCTTTAAGAAAATTGTTGTCCATCAAGAAAACACAATTAACCGCCAAATGGGACAAATGGACATCCACCTTCGTGCCCAGTTCACACAATGCGGTGCAGGATCAATAAGCTATTTGAACCAGAATCACGCGACATTCCTGTTCAAATCACATGCGATTCAACAGCAGTGTGGTTTGAGCCATTCTGTACGTCTCAAATCACACCACATTTGCACCAAAATCGCACAGGACCCTGTCTCCCCCGCACCAGAATTGGATCGCATGGGTGATCACATGCATGCAATCAAATTCTGCAAATTGCACTGTTTTGCAGACTGATTTTTTGGGGGTCATTAATTTAACATGCACACTTGCAGCAGTTTGCATGAAGAAGGTGAAATTTTAATGCGGTGCGTAAAACACACAAAATTTCCTGTGAATTATACACCTCATCAGTGTGAACAGGGCCTCAAGATGTCCGCACACCAAATGTCACATGTAATGTGAATAATAAATAAAATCTAGATGACTTACATACGCTAATATATGTATGTTTGGAATGGCATGGCATGAAAAGGGATGTATACGGTCTGTAGGCTGATCCTGCAAACAATAGAGACTTTACTAGGTTTTTACTGTTAAATGATGGCAAGGCAAGATATGCTCAATGAAAAAACAACCAGCCAGCATTACTACATATCCATTTTCCCTAATCCCCGACTGCTGTCATTGAGAGCTGATCCTTTCCAATCTATAATTCATGTGGCTCTATCACACTGGAAATCCCAAGTTACATTAAACCCAGCAAAGATACTCAGCCATTTTGACCAAGCCTCAATCAGACAGGCTCCACTGGGTAGCATAGAAGGCCTACTAAAGTGAAAGTCTGCCACACAATTAGGTTAAAACTTATGCATTATCAAAACTTGTTTTGCCATCTGTGTCCTGGTAATAAAGATTTACATTTTTTCCCCCCATTTTCTTTCTTGGAGATTCAACAGGAAGTGAGAGGAAATCTCTCCAAAGAGAAGGAAATTCCTCTCTATGGGCATCAAAAAGGCACACATATTTCACACATCTGAAAGCAGCAGGATAGAAGTCTATGGGCTCATTCACACAGCTGTGCATGGCAAAATGGTGTTGAGTTGAAAGTCACGTGACATGTGACGCAACTCGTCGGGAAGAGGAGCCAGTGACGGCATCTAATGCGATTGTCAGCACAGCAGATGCTGTGTGGAGAGTGGTGTCAAAACTTCTGACCGTTTTAACCAAAAGTGCTTAGATACTACATAAATGTGAGTGGATTTAATTCATCTTATAGACTTATGCAACTTGTATCATTGCGCAATGATGCGTTTACATTTTTTTTCCATGTGAATCATTTAAAAACTGTAAATGGGAGTGGAGCAGCAAGCAAGTTTAAAGGCACAGGACTGATCCCGTTTATTAAATCAGTGGGCATTTCACTGTATATTCTCCATTTGTTCTTATTTATATGAATTATTTGCTCCCAGCACTAGAGATGGACATTTTAAACATATACATAGGGGTTGTTTGATTCCCATATTTTGGGTGTAATATATACTGGCGGCACTTTAAAATGTCGTTTTATTGTAGTTCACTATGGGTAAATACTGATTATCCATTGAGTGGGTTGTTGATTCAAGCACACCAATATATTTATATAATTTAACCAAAGGCATTGCCATAGCCGTTTACATGTGAGCCCTGACTGAGTCATGCAGTTAGCCTTCAATCCTTCACAACTGGTCAAGGTAATTGTCTGTATGCACTGCTGACTCAGCTTGTGGCCAAGGTGATATTTTCCTTTAAATGATGGGAATGGCAGCCCCCCCCATCCCCCCCCCCCAAACACAGCACAGGTACTCCACTGCTGTAAAATTGGCATGCAGCTTATGAATCAGACAACAGCCGCCTCCATCAGAAAAGTATTCATCTTGACAACAGATTCTCTTTAGTGACAGAAAGGATATGAATGATGTCTGAGATGTAAACAATGATCTGTGAACAGACTGAGCAGGTGTAACACTCACGTGTACAAACTAACAATTCATCTGAATCAAGAAAGTCAAAGCAGAAAAATAATGAAATGAAAAAAAGGGAGTGTAGAGGGAATTAGAAGAGCTAGAACAGAAGTGCATAATCATTACAAACAATATACTACAGAGACTTACTCGGCACAGCATACATCAATAACCAATAAAAGGCAAACAAGGGATTTGAGCAGAACAGAATCGGCATGAAATGTATTCTGCTTAGTGTCTGCAACTCTCAGAGGTCTTACACGACATGACAAATGTCCATCGGTGGGAACACAGATTTGTGGACTGATCTTGTATCTGCTGTTAAGACGCACCGAAAGGACATTGAAGAGGAGCACAGCCTGTCAGCATACTTTTATAAATTGCTAGATCAAAAGACAAATACAGAGTGTGCTTCAGTTTACACTTCTGTTTAGCCTTGGCCATATTGCAACCCTGAGCAGTAGAAGGGGAAGTAGATGCTATAAGTTAAAGTGTTACTAAACCCACAACAGTAAAATCAGCCTGTATATGCAGTAAAGCACGTTTGTTATACTCACTGTGGAACCTAAGGGGTCAATCCTCTATTGTGTAAACATCTGCTTGATCCTGTATGCACAGATCCTCCTCTTCTTCCACTGACTCCAGAACATGTCTGGATAAGAGTCATCAGGCGTCAGGCTGCACATGCTCAGTTTGGTGTGTATTGCTATATAGAGTTGTGTTTTTTTTTCTTAGAGAGTACATGTGATCAGCACAGGGCCAATCAACACTGATAAGAGGATCAGGGCCTCTGGATCCTGATAGGACAGCTCAGTGCAGTATAAAAAAAACTCCTCCTACAAGCTCTAATCAAGGAACTGATAGAAGTCACAAGACTTGTATATGCTGCTGATGAGAAAAGTTATTTATCAGTATATATATTATACATACACATACTTTATTTACCGTATTTATCAGCGTATAACACGCACCCCCCCCCCTTAAAATCAGGGGGAAATTGCGGGTGCGTGTTATACGCCAATACTCTGCGATTTCCGCACAATTTTTTTAGGCTCCATGAGCCCTTCTCGCGGCTTTCGGCCGCCTTCGGCCATTCTCGGCGGCTTTCGGCCGCTCTCGGACCTTCCGAGAAGGTCCGAGAGCAGCCGAAAGACGCCAAGAACTTCCGGGCACCGCCAAGATACACAGGACATCTCGGCGGCGACATTTTTAAAAAAATAAGCGGACAATGCACTAAGGCTACAACGACGGACAAGCTGCATGACAAGGCTGCAATGAGGACAGGCTGCAATGACACTGACAAGGCTTCAGATGGACACTGATAAGGCTGCATTGATGGGTATTTAAATGTAAGTTTGTTTTCCTTAAATTTCCCTCCTAAAATTTTTTTCCACAAAATTTCCTCCTAAACTTGGGGTGTGTGTTATACACCGATAAATACACACACACACACACACACACACACATATATATACATATACATACACACACACAGGCTTGCGTTGTAAAAACATAAGGTACCATCCAGCATGGACACTAATGCACACAGCTAGTTTGGACCACCCTTTATAGAAAGCAGACACAAACCTCTAAAGTGATTTGGGTGCAGCTGATACAACAATTTACACAATGAATGGGTTTGCTAAAACATTTGTGTTCGTTCAGCAATTGGCTGCAGCACTTGACAGTGTATTCTGACAGCGGAGTCATCCTGCTGTCAGAATACAACAACACAGAGGAGAGAATTCCTCCATCCACCTCACTTCTGTGAATGGGGGAATCTGTTCAGTTCAAAAAATGTAAAATATGTATAAGTGTGTGGACACTGCTTCTCCCTCAGCATGTCAGAGCAGATCAGGGGAGTGTTAAACAAGGAAGGAAGAAAAAAAAAAAAAAAAAAGAAGAAGAAAAAACACTGCTCAAGTAATGCAAGCTTTCCAAGCTTCGCTATGTGTAAGCTGAGCCATCAGTCAGTAGGATCGTACAGATGCAACGTTCAAGGGTTTCCTATACTGGGCTAGGAATCAGACACTTCCAATTTGAAGTAAAGTTAGTCTTTTAGATGGCTCTATGGAGAGGTTTCAGCAGCTCTACAGTTTAAATCACCACCAAGCAGCGTCCTTTAAGGTTGTACAGAGGACATAAAAGGAAGCACAACTATGAGAGCCCCAGCAGTTGGGTTTCTGTGCCATTTTCCATTCTACACCTTTAAGTCAGATAATCATTATCCTTTCCACAGAGCCAGCAGTCTTTCAAGAGAGGAAAAGCTTGCAAAAGCAGAAACCCAATGATAACCTGCTAACCTGTGATTCTCTTAATCCAGCCAGCGCTACATGTGACAGGCCTTTCTGAAGAAGCAACCCAATGATAACATGGTAACCTGTGATTCTCTTGATCCAGTCAGCGCCACACCTTTCATCCTTAGGACACAAAACTCACGACTACAACTGGCAAACATACATTTATTTTACATCAAATGCATCATTAAACAGACAAAAAAAATATATATATATATATATATATATATATATATATATATATATATATATATATATATATATCCAGCAATGAAGACCTTTTCACACATCTGCGTTTTTCTTTTTTGTTGCCATGTGTTTTTGATGTTTTATCCCTATGGAAGTCTGACTTACTGCAAACTACCCCAAAAAAAAAAAAAAAGAAGCTGCACAAAAACCCAAAGTCTCAGTCACCGTTGAACACAGTATTATGGAGAAGGCCAGATTCACATTATTGTGTTTTGGCAATTGGCGGGCTATAAAACAAGCCTTATCAACTGCAAAGTATATTCCCATGGGCAATACATTTAAAAGGCTAAAAATAAAACCTGTGTGGCTCACGGCTAAAGTTAAAAAAGCTTGCTGGAAATAAATAAAACATTTTTTTAACCAAGGCAGCATGGATTTGTGAGAGACAGAAGTTGTCAAACAAACCTGATTTCTCTTTATGAGGAGGCAAGTAAAACCTTGGACAGAGGGGTGGCGGTGGACGGGGTATACTTGGATTTTGCAAAAGCATTTGACACAGTTCCCCACACACAGCTCATGTGTAAGGTAAAGTCAGACTTAGAAAACTGGATAAAAAGACAGAATTCAGAGAGTAGTGGTTAATGATTCTTACTCTGAATGGTCTAAGGTTATCAGTGGTGTACCCCAAGGTTCAGTGCTGGGACCCTTACTTTTTAATATCTTTATAAATGATATTGGGTCTGGGATCAAAAGTAACATTTCTGTCTTTGCAGATGACACCAAGTTATGCAGTGGAATAACATCCTTACAGGATGTCTCCAATTTACAAGCCGACCTCAATGCTCTGTCTAATTGGGCAACTATGTGGCAGATGAGGTTTAATGTTGATAAATGTAAAGTTATGCACTTGGGGGCCAAGAATATGCATGCATCATACATACTAGGGGGAATCAATGGTGGAGAAGGATCTGGGGGTTTTGGTAGAACATAAGCTCAACAATAGCATGCAATGCCAAGATACGGTTTCCAAATCGAGCAAAATCCTCTCTTGTATTGAGAGGTGAGAGATCGAGATCATTTTGCCAGCTTAGTAGATTGCTTTAAGAAAGGCCTGAGTTCTTTCCTAAAAGTACTTAATATAACTGGGTACAGACATTTATAGGTGAAGCTGATCCAGGGAAAATCCGATTGCCTCTCTGGGATCAGGAAGAGATTTATTCTTCCTCTGCCTTAGCAATTGGATCATTTTCTGTTTTGTTTTTTTTCCATCTTCCTCTGGATCAACTTAAAAAGGTATAGGATTGGGTATATGGGATTGTATGATATTTTATTTTTTATTTTATATGGTTGCACTAGATGGACGTCGTGTCTTTTTTGAACCTGACCAACTATGCTGCAACAGTATGCATCTGTCTGCAAAGTCGGAACTCCCCTAGCGACTGTAAAAAGGAGCAAGGGGTTAGGTTGTTTTACCACTATAATTATTATCTAAAGATAAATGGCAGAAGGTCATCAAGCAGAAACACCTCCCAAAATTGAATTCTGGCCCCCTACATTTACCATTTTGCATTATCTCATCCATGTTCTATGATATTTCTCAGGTTGGCAGGACAGCTTGCATTAGTCAGCAAGTGAAAGCGAACACCCTTCAGGCAAATACAGACACACCCTTTTATCCATCTACGTACTGCTATAAAAGTTATGAAATTACTTACCCGGCATTTACCTAAAATCTTTCCTTATAATGAATTGCCACATGCTGGCTAAAGATACAATTGGGCATAAAACAGGTTTGCCCGCTCTGAAGTCTGAGAGGTGGGAGGTGCTTAAAGTGTTACTAAACCCACAACAGTAAAATCAGTCTGTATATGTAGTAAAGCATGTTTGTTACACTCACTGTGGAACCTAAGGCGTTAATCCTCCGCATTGTGTAAAAAGGTGGGTTGATCCTGTCTTCTGATCCTCCCGTTCTTCCACGGTCCCCAAACCAACTGCTGATAGAACAGATGCTAGGGGACAAGCTGCACATGCTCAGTTTGGTGTGTATTGCTAGTTTTTTCCTTGGGTGGGTGTATGTGAGCAGTTCAGTAGCCTAACAGGACAGTCAGAGTAAACTCCTACAAGCTTTAACCAGACACTGATAGAAGTCCCATGACTGCTCTAACTGCTGATGAGAAAAGGTATTTAGTAGTTTATATTTACTAAAATAATTGCATTTCCATGTTCTGTGCTTTGTGGGAGGCCAGATATAGGGCATGCATGGTACTGGGTTTAGTAACACTTTAAAGCCAACATTCAGGTATGGATTTCGTTGCAAAGTCACATATGTAAACAGTGTTCAAACCACACGTGTGTAGTATCGCCGTGATTGTTAGAGCGATAGAGCATTAAACCCCCTATAACTCTAAATAGTTAACCTCAAAAAATGTTTTTTTTAAAAAGCATTGTCTATGAAGATTTTTAAGTACCGTAGTTTGTCACCATTCCATGAGTGTGCACAGTTTTAAAGCATGACATGTTGGGTAACATCTTTCATATTATGCAAAAAAAAAAAAGTGATAACTGTTTTTTTTTTTTTCAATTTATGAAAGTTTATTTTTTATCCCCCCAAAAAACTGCGTTTGAAAGACTACTGCGCAAATACAGAGCGACATAAAATACTGCAAGGACCACCATTTTATTCTCTGGGGTTTCTACTAAAAAATATATATAATGTTTGGGGGTTCTGAGTATTATTTTTTTTGCTAGAAAGATTTTAACCTGTAGGCTGGTGTCACACTATTGCGAATTGGAATGCGCGTTTCTCTGCATCCAATTCGCATGTCAGGAGATTGTGACTGGCTCTCACATCTCCGTAGCGGCTCTGGTATGAATTGTACAGAAGCCCCGTGTACCTTAGTCCATTTCAGGTCCGAATTCAGACCAAAATTCGGGGTGAAATAGGACCTGAAATGGCGAATGCAGACACACCGAACTCTGTAAGCCGCTGCGATCTCTAGTGTGAACCCAGCTGTAAGCAACAAGTATCAGAAAAAGGCTTAGGCTTCAAGGGGTTAAAATTATGTTTTCAATCATCTGTAGAAAGTAATTGGCATACATTGCCAATCCTGCACAACTAAGAAACACTCCTTCGCTTACAAGAAAAAGATCTATTCTAGGATTTACATTCTATCCAGGACTAAAACAGTTTAGAAAACAAGTCATCTGCTCCCATCAATGGATGTCATCACTCATACAAGCGGGTACCGTGCCTTTCCATACAAGATATTCCATTTGCATTTATTGCCAACATCATCTCACTCGGCTCAAGAAAATGGGATTCCTTAGATGGCGGCAAATGAAATGAAATTAGATTCCTTCATTGCTCAAATTGTAAAGCTCATGCCAACTAAAGATACAGACTCCAGTCTGAAGTAAACTTCTAAATAGTTTTTTTTTTTTTATTTATTGACTGTTAAGATCTTGAAACAATATTTTACCTTAAACTGGTATTAAACCCAAGAGCAAACATTTATTATATTGCAGCTTGCCAATTCTTAGATGTGATGGCTGCATTAGTTTTTTTTCCCTTATTTTTACCTGGTGAGAGCCAATAAGTTGTTATTCAAAAGAACAAACGCTTCAACAAATGTAAGAGTTTAGAGCAGGGGCCAGCAACCAGTGGATCACGGTCTGGGCTTGCTGAAACATCATTCCAGAGTATCAAAGTGCAATGCAGACTACTTGTAAAGTTAAAGCTGTAGTAGGGAGCAAGAGCCGCATAAGACAATGCCTCCTCTGTAGTGCTGGCTCCTGTCCTATGCGGAGTGATACCAACTGCACTCCACGTCTTATCCCAGCTAGAGGTCTCCAGAATGGTGCCAGTGGCAGGAAAGAAGAGATCCTCAAGTCAGTGTGAAGCAATACACTGGACATAAAATAGTATAGGGCTGCTTTCACACTGATATGCTGCGGTTTACCCACAACACAGGTGCAGTGTACCTGCAGCTTTCCTGTGCTTAACCATAGACTTCTATTCTATCCTGTAAGTTTGGTGCACTTTCTGAATGCGGGCGTTTTGGTGTGCTCTTAGCAAGTGCTCAATACCTGCAGGAAGCATAGCTAGATAGATCTCTCTATTGCAAAGCGCAGCAAACCCAGGAAGGTCACAGATGCACTGTGGTGCAGGTAAACCACAGCACATCAGTGTGAAAGCAGCCTTATAGGGGGGCTCAGAACAGTAAGGGTTAATTTACATTTGTAGTTTGGGGGGTGGCAAAACCCCATAATTAAGGCTTGTTTTTATGACCCCTGCCCCAACCACACCCCCTTTAGCTGCAGTTCTTAGGGGTGTACAAATGCTGCAGCAGGAGTTATACACCCGGTCATGGTTGGTGGGTGGTAGCTCCTGCCAAGCATGACCTATCAAGTTAATGAGGCTGCTCTTCTAGTGCCCTGCAACCTTTTGCAGTATAGCAAACAAGGGGTTAAAAAGCAGGCAGCGTTGTGCAGCTCTTTTACTACCTGCTTTACACCTTGGACCCCGCAGAAGCATGCAGTTGTGGGGCACTTGCAGAGTGGCCCCATTTACTTGAATGGGTCACGATTTGTACGTGGAAGCTCCACTAAAAGCAACAGGGGGATTCCTGCTGCAGTATGTATACTCCTTTGGCTGCTGCCTCAGCAACTAAAAGTGGTAGGGATTGGGGGGGGGGGGGGAGTAAAACTGCAACTCAACTGCATGGTTTTAACACCCCCCCCCCCCCCCCAAACTTTACACATTAACAAGCACTAAGGACTCATTTTCCGGCACTTCTCCTCCCCTTAAAAGAGATCAGAGTGTGTTTGACAGGCGATATATATATCCTCCTCACCGCCTGATTTAAACCCATGATTTGCTGTGCAATGAATGCAATTGCAACACAGTAGTATGTAAATTAGAGGTTTAAATCAGCTGTGAAGGAGCGACACTGGGCAACACTATGCCCGATGATCTTTAACTTCCTCCATGTTGTTCAGGTAGATCTCCAACTCTTTAGGGTTGCCTACCCTTGATTTAGGGTGTTTAAACAAACCATTTGCCACTGACAGGGGTACTTCAAATGGTCAGATTTTAGTTATGCATTTAAAATCTATCCCAAAAAGGAACACAATTGTTGCTGTAATTGCTTGTATAAGTGCAGTGTGAGCCGGAGCTTGGCTTCAATTTGTTAGTATCCAAGTCTACTAGTATATCTAACACTCCCCACAGACTGATAGTGCTGCTCTCCTAAAAGTATCTGTTACTCCTTCATCCAGAGTGTAGGCACTCCAATACAGGCACAGTGTTACTGGCCAGATCAACAGAGGAATAAAAAGCCTGAAAACAAAAAAAAAAAAACAAAAAAAAAAAACACACACACACACACCTTATGATTGGTAAGCTGTCATATTACATTTTTGGTTTTAGGTTCAATACTGCTTTAAGCTGTGCATCTAACAGATTCATCCATCGATACTGGTAACTTTTTTTGAGTCTTCCATGACAGCAGAGGAGTCCGTGGTTTTATGGGCTGTCCTGGAAGACACCTTGAGAAATCGAAATTATGCCAGCCACACAGAGCAAATTTCTTTCCTGCAACCATAGATTGCAGGAATGAAATCTGCTTACTTCCCCCATCAACACAGACAGTGTTCATGCAAGAATGCCTCCTGCTGGGCCATGGTCTTCTGCTATAGCTGCTAGTGATAATCATGGTCTTCTCCTACGCAGGGTGGGGGAAGCCCCCACCGTGAGAAGACCATGATTATCGCTAGCGGATAATTGTGAGAGAATCTGGCAGGCTGGTTGTATCAAAGTTGATCGATCCTCTTGGTACAGTCAGCCTGTCCATTAACGGTTTGAATCTCGGCCATTTCAGATTCGAACTGTGTATGGCCGGGCCTTAGGCCTAATTCAGTTACACTGGTCCCAGGGTGAGTGCACCCTTGCAGGTCAGACTCGGGTGCTCTCCTGCCACACAATGTATGAGGTTTAGTTCCCAAAATGGCAGAAGTGTCAAAAAAATAAAAAGTGATCTGGACTACGTTATTTGCACCAAAAGTTACAATAAAAATGTAGCACTTACCCCACAAAGGAGCGGCTGGATTTTTCTGGGCTTACCGATTACCTCCACCAGCTCGTAACTCGTCCTTGTCTAGGGGTTCCCAGGGTTGATGACTAATAATTGTAGAGACCGACACTTGAATTCCTTGTTAGGATTTTTATTTTGCATAAAACAGGTGAAAAAAAACTCAGTCTCTAAGTTGGGAACAGAGGGTATCAAGATAAAGTTTAGCTCAGGTGCTTGGAACTAGAGGTCGACCGATATGGGTTTTTCTCTGGCGGATGCCGATATTTAGAAATCATGGCGGCCGATGGCCGATATATGATGCAGATTTTTTTGGGCCGATATGTTAGGCCGATTTTTTTTATTTTATCCCCCTTCATCTCATAAAACCTAACAGACACCTTTCCCACTGGGGTGTTTTTTCAGGCGCTTTTGGGCTAAAAATAGCGCCTGTAAAGTGCCTGAAAAATGGCTCCCCTGCAGTCTGTGTGAAAGACAGAGTGCTTTCACACGGAGGCGATGCGCTGGCAAGATGTTAAAAAAAAAAAAAAAAAGAAGCCCTACAAGCAGCACATTTGGAGTGGTGTATACCGCTCCTCCACCACTCCTGCCCATTGATATTAATGGGCACCACTGCCGAAGCACATGCAATGCGATTTGGCAGTGGTGCTTCATGGGCGCATTTAACCTCTTCTTTGGCCGCTAGCTGGGTTATATGTGCCCCACTAGCAGCCGAATAGCACCGCTAAAATTATGGTAAAGCGCTTCTAAGACTAGCAGCATTTTACCATCAACGCCTGCCCGCTCCAGCGTGAAAGTAGCCTATAAAATAAAAACAGGTAGTCAAAACTTTTGGAGGGGAAAAAAAAATGGGCTAACTTTACTGTTTTAGTTTTTTTTTTTTTTTTTTTTTTTAATCATTTAGTGCATTTTCCCCCCCAAAAAATTGCATTTGAAAGACCTCTGCACAAATGCCGTGTGACAAAATATTGCAACAGCTGCTATTTTATTCCCTAGGATCTCCGCTAAAAGAATATGGGGTCTAAGTGAATTTCTGGCAGAAAATACAGGACTTTTACTTGTAAGCAACAAGTGTCAGAAAAGATTAATCTTTAAATGGTTAAGCTGAGAACTCTACAAACTGAGTTGAGTTCATTCAAGTGTAAACATTGTATCTTTTTGCTCTTTTCTTGGCAGACTGCCCAGAGAGGAAACAAGTCCCTTCTATGAAGACTATTACAGAAGACATTTCCAAGTCGCGCTGTAGTTCTAAATCAGCCTTTTTATCAGCTCAATCTGCCGATGCCGATTAATTAAAAAATGGCAAATATCAGCCGACCTCTACTTGGAACTGTTGACAAAAAAAAAAAAAAAAAAACGTCTCTCTCTGTACATAATCCAGGGAATAGCCACTCGCAGCTGGATTGTTTAACTGTTGGATAAATCCTTGACTTTGGATCTAGCAGCCAACAAGTAATTCTAGCTTTGCAAAGTCTCTCACACAGACTTGGTTGAAAAACTTAGTTGTAACCAGAAGGATAGAGGTAGGAACTTTTCTTACTGTACCAGAATCTTGCAGCCGGTCCGGCGATACCGCAAGAAATGTGGATTCAATCAATGTCCATGGCAGCTCAGCTTCCAGGCTCTTACCGAGCAGCCAGGCTCATGCGTGGCCCTCTTACTGAAGAGTCCTCCCCTGGTTGCATGTAGAGTTACTGGGCCTTTCCAAACCCAAGACGGCACCGGAACACCTTAGAATCCTCCTTCCAGTTACTGCTCCTCGAACTAGCCAGTTCCCCACCCCAGGCCATAAGGGCCCCTGGGGGCTGGTCAGGAGGACCAGGACCACATAGTCCGCAAACAACGTCTGGACCAAAACTCAGAACCATGTGACTTCAGCACCTTAAGTACCCTCTTCCGGAATACACAGAGAGACAAACTTGCACCGATTGGTACCCAATGCATCCAACCAGACTGCGTTCTAAGGCCTCTCACAGGTGCAAACCCCACCTATGACCAGGCAGAACCTTAATACAGGCCAGCCAAACTGATGCCAAAGCATAGTTTAGAACAATTAACCCCAAAACGTAACTATAGTTTTGGGCAAAAACTAAATTTACAGACATAGCGTGTACTCATTAGGAGTACCAGCACTACAAAAAAAAAAAAAAATTATGAAAGGCAAACTGGATGTTTACTGAGACCTGCTCACTCTTCCCACAAGAGAAAAAATAAATAAAAAAAGCACAACTGCAACAGAAGCAAATTTGAAAAAATATTTGCTAAATCATCACCATACAAAACCATGACCAAAAAAAAAGTTGAAATGTGCTTTAGAAGACACAGCTGGATGGGCAGAAGCTGCCTGTATTTTCTTCTTGTTCATGTCAGTTTTAGAAATGACCCCCCTAAAACCTGCAATTTAAGGCTGGCATCCACAAAAACCCTCAGTGAACAGATTATAGTGTAGAATTATTATATTATCACAGGCAAGTTCAAACAGTATTTTTTATGTATACTGCCAACACCAGACAGCCACAATGTGACATCATGAGATATATTAATGGGAGTGGAAATACAGCATACTCCACATATCAGGATAGTAACTTTGAACACAGTACTTCATGGAGAGCACGGAAACTATTCCATGCGCTCTGAAACTTCCAAAGAATTGTCAGCAAGTTTAAACACATGCCAAGTATAAATCTGAACTCCAGACAAAACGCTAAATACAGACCTATAACCCGACAGATAATTTCTATATATCCAATCCTAAAGTTAACACAGCCCAGCCAGCCAGAGGAGTTAGGTTTGTGGCCTCACTTCCTACTATTGCAGTTAGGAGATACAGCCTGGCCCCTACCTAGTGAATGCATAGAGATTGTTGATAGGGAATTGATTGTTCTAGGAAGGTCTACACTACACCTGGCTGGCTCAAAGCACTGCCCTTCACCCCTTTAGCCTGCTGCACAGGAGATTACAGTCTGATATACAATTTCCTTAGAGTAGAACTACAGGTTATTTAAAAAAAAAAAAAAAAAAAAAACTAATTTTGGCTAGAGTAAGGGTGGGCTATAACCTTCACTTCCTATTCCATAGCCAGAACAGGAATCAAGAAGAAATCCCTGTAAATGAATGGATATCCTTAGAGCCTTCCCAGGGCTCCAGAACTAGTATCCCCACTGGAAGATTTTCCCTCTTACTTTTCTGGGGGCAGACAAAAAAAAAAAAAAAAAAAATGTAAAAAATGTATAATTATATATATATATATATATATATATATATATATATATATATATATATATATATATATATATATATATATATATATATATACCAGGGGTTGACAAATTTGCTTGGAATCTAGGAGCCAGCTAAAAAAGTTAGGAGCCAGGTCGGTAACGGCAATCCAGACCTGTCCCTGGCCTGACATGGAGACGAGTGAGGGGAGGATAGCGCGGCCCCCCCACCTGTCTCCATGTCATTGCCCATAGCTCTTAGAGGGACATTTTTTTTTTTATTTTTTTTTTTTCAAATGACAATTTTTTTTTTTTTTTTTTTTTTTATTGCATTTTAGTGTAAATTTGAGATCTGAGGTCTCTCTGACCCCAGATCTCATATATTTAAGAGGACCTGTCCTGTTTTTTTCAATTACAAGGGATTTTTACATTCCTTGTAATAGGAATAAAAGTGACAATTTTTTTTTTTTTTAAAAGCACCGTGAAAAAATAAAAAGTTAAAATAAGAAAAAAAAAAATGTTTTAAATGCGCCCTGTCCTGCCAAGCTTGCGTGCAGAAGCGAACGCATACGTGAGTAGCGCCCGCATAGGAAAGCGGTGTTCAAACCACACATGAGGTATCGCTGCGTTCGGTAGAGCGAGAGCAATAATTCTAGCCCTAGACCTCCTCTGTAACCCAAAACGTGCAACCTGTAGAATTTTTTAAACGTCGCCTATGGAGATTTTAAAGGCTAAAAGTTTGTCGCCATTCCATGAGCGGACGCAATTTTGAAGCGTGACATGTTGGGTATCAATTTATTCGGTGTAACATTATTTTTCACAATATAAAAAAATTGGGCCAACTTGACTGTTATATTTAATTAAAAAAATAAGACTTTTTCCCCGAAAATGCGCTTGTAAGTCCGCTGCACAAATACGGTGTGACAGACAGTATTGCAACGACCACCATTTTATTCTCTAGGTTGTTAGAACTCCTAAACACACACATATACATATACACACACACACACACACACACACACACACACATTTTTTTTTTTTTATTATTCTAAGTAAAGGTGAGATGGGTGGGCAGTGAAAGTTTCATTAGCATCGCTGGCTGTCATACCAACAGCCACCACTAGATGGCGCCAGATTACAGAACTAAACATAGGACCACAGAAGGCCTCAAAGCCGCGGCCTCAATTACCGGCCGGCGGCGGCGCGGCCCGACACGATCACGCCAGGGGGGGGTGGAAGGAGACAGGATACCCCCGCTGTGCTGCCCCAGGCGCCAGATCACAAATTCTAGTCGCCAATGCGATCTGGCGCCCGGGGTTTGTCGAGCCCTGATATATACACACACATACATATATATACACATACACACACACACATATATACATACACACACATATATACATACACACACATATATACATACACACACATACATTTTTTTTTTTGGCTGCCCCCAGAAAAGTAAGAGGGGAAATCTTCCAGTGGGGATACTAGTTCTGGTGTCCTGGGAAGGCTCTAAGGATATCCATTCATTTACAGGGATTTCTTCTTGATTCCTGTTCTGGCTATGGAATAGGAAGTGAAGGTTATAGCCCACCCTTACTCTAGCCAAAATGCTAATTTTTTTTTTTTTAAATAAATCACACCACATTGGCAATTTGGTATCGGTGCATCAGCAGTTGGTATATCTAAATGGAATGGTAAAATGCCTAAAGAATTTATGCAGTGCTGGAAAACCTGAAATTTTGCACTCATTCCAGCGCCGCATCTGGTCTGGTGTGAACAAGCTTTTGATATCTTATTAGCCATTCCCTCTCCAACAGCTGTCCCACCTCCCAAAACGTAGTAGTCCTAGCTGAGAGTGCACAGAGATTGCGCCATAGGTTCCCGCATGGCAACCCATCACCTTCTGTGAGCCGCATGCGAAGATAGTGTGAACCCAGCCTTAAACAGGAATACTGCAGCACTGATCTATGGACTTCCTCAATTAAGACATACAAGATTTTAAAGTTGAAGTAGCAGACAAGGTAAAGGCAAGTGTCAGCTGCTGTAATAATTTAAACATTTAGGTATTCATAACACCTTAAAGCTAGCCGCACACATTGCAATTGTAAAATCCCATTTAAAATTTACCAAAAACCAGCCTGTACTTTATCAGCAAGACATTTCTACTATATTGTTGTTGGTAGTTTTGAAGGAGATCACACAATCAGTCTGTCATGTGTAAAGCCAGCTTTAAGACGTAAAGAATGGTGCTTTTAGGTGCGAATTTTCTCGTTTTCTACTGCAGCTAAAAGCACACAATGCTTTCCTATGGCCCCATTCACACACAGCGTTTATCTGCGATTTTGTTACATGCGGTTCGGTGCGAATAGAAAAAATAGAATTGAATGCGTCCAGGTGCGATGTAGCGCAGCTATATACATATAACCGCAGTCATGTCAGGTAATCGCAGACTTTTGTGTCAACTGCGAATAGCAGCGTGAGAAGAGATTCAAGGGACCAAAAAAAAAAAAAAAAGGTTGCTATGGGAACGATTGTATTAGATAACTGCAGCTGAACGCAACTGCACATAAACGCACATAAACGCAGGTAATTGCACTGTACAAATGCAGCTGATCGCTGTGCCTGGAGTCTTGAATTTCACAGAAAAAATAAACATGCTAAACTGCAGCAGAACAGCCGTCCATGTGAAAGGGGCCTTACATTCATGGATGATTTGGCCTTGGCATGGAAAATTCAGCACGTTTTGCATGAATTGTTAGTAGATGCCAAACTTCTCTGCTTGACGTTTTTGGTGTAATTGTTTTGATATTGCTAGAACCACTGTGCTAGTATAAATTCCACCCGAGGTGCAGGTAGTGCTAGGCTCAAGTCAAAAGTTAACTTCACAATTTAGGTTGAAAGTAACTATTACTTTTTGGATGTAAAATACATCTTTCCGGCATGGTTAGTGTAGAAGACTGGTTGTAAAGTTAATTCTGGCTTAAACTCCCACAACAAAATCAAGCAAGCCAGTTTTCATAAATCAAGTCAAAATGTACTGAATTTTTAGGCCAAAGCCAGCACAATTCTGGCCAAAATGAGAATCACAATTTTTTTGCTTAGAATAAAAAGATCATGATTCTCACGACGTAAAATCTTTCATATTATACAATAAAAAAAGGGGCTAAACTTTAATGAAAAAAAAACAAACAAACAAAAAAAAAACAGTAAAGTAATTTTTTTCTTAAAAGAAATTGCATTTGAAAGACTGCTGCACATATATTTTATTCTCTAGTGTGTCTACAAAAAAAAATATATATATATATATATATATATATATAATGTTTGGGGGTTCCAAGTAATTTTCTAGCAAAAAAACTATTTTAACTTGAAACCAACAAATGTCAGCAAATGGTTTAGGTTTAAGTTGTTAAACTTTTTTCACTTACACACAGTCTATTCCATTGACAAATTGTTACAATGTTTATACTGAAGTTCAACTGAAATAATGTTTTGATTCTTGGCAGACCAGTTTTTCTCTTTTCTTTTGAAGGCTGTGGCTTCAGAAGAAGATCAGAGAGAATTCTTTGCATAGAAAGAAGAATTGTGAAACACTTTAGTCAAGATCGCGATAACGATTCTTGACAATTGTGCAGCTCTATGTACTATATATACACTGCATGTATCTGACAGAACATCTCCCCAGTAGCTGTCCTGGAAAATGATTTGGGAAATAAAAGCTCCAGGAAAAACTGAAGGTCAGCAACCTAAATATTTCACTCAGGACAGGTTTCTCTTTAAATCCACACCTGACCTCAACACAGTGTAACCTATGGTGAACCATAAAAACTGTCACAATTTTCACATAAATAAGGCTCTGTGATATCAATTGCTATTGTTGCCCAAAGTAATCAGTAAGGCATCTATTGCTTGTTGTACTGTCAATGGGGAAGCAGCTCTGACATTAGGAAGCAAAACATATTACTCTACCCTGGGACACAATGCTGAACAAGGCATGGCAAGTCAAATTGGGAAACATAAGCTGCAGGAAGACCACAGGCAATAATGGTGACTGGTCCTTTGGCCTGTCTTTTCTGCACGCAGCTTTCAGAGTTCAGGTCCCTTTACAAACACAACCCACTCCTGTGATTGAGCTCATGTCCTTCCCATTAAACAGCTCTTTATTGGCCACCAAGGCCAAAAAGCTTAGCTTCGCCCCAATATAAATGTGTGGGAGGCTTCAAGTCTAATTGAAACTTGACAAATGGAAATATTTGCATAATAGGGGAACTCGTAACATATATCATGGTGCCTCTGTGGGTTTCAAACAAAAATAACCAATACAATCACTGCCTCCAAATAGGAAATTGGTTTCTCTAAACAATTTACTACATTGCATGTACTAAGTTAGCTCCTGACACACACTGTACACACACTTACACGATGCCCAGTTTATCTGCATCCTGTCTGGAGCATGTTGGCCATACATTATACACATTTTCTTGTTCAATTCCCTTGGGATTTACCTTCATTTATGTAGTACAAGGACCTGGCTGATTGCATACAGATTTAAAGTCTTTAGGTTGGACCTCATATTATATGGTTTTGGTAAATCTACAAGAACATTGTATAATGTATGGAAAGCCTTAGAATCATAAAGTGCATGATACAATGCTGCGACCAGTCATGGATAAACGTTGAATGATTGCAGCAGCCTGCCGTTATCAGTTACTGTAATAGAGTTCAGTGGTATGAAGGTTTGTGAAATTCATTGCGTCACATCACAAATCACTGCTGTAGACTTCTGACAATTGGAAATTGAACACAACTCCCCCATGTAATTACAGCTCTCAGACTATAATACTTTTCACTCTAGCCATCAAAATCTAACCAAAGTGCCCAAAGTTATTCATGCTAATAAAATCCTTTGTTGTGGATTTGTGTTTTGTGAAGTCATGGGGTCATGTGGCTCTGAATACAAGAAAAAATAGGGGATAGAATATTTAGCTAATGTACATTCACTGAACTGTACTTCTCTCCTTCAGAATGTCTATACACTCTGTAAGGCACTTTGTAAAAAGATAAGAAGCCAGAAAAGAAATGTGTAAATCTTTCAAGGATTGTGCACTCCTCCTTGGTCAATTATTTAAATGGTAATTGACACACCCAGCAATTTAACAGAACCAGACAGTTCCTGATACAATCCATATATAAAATGTGGCAGTACAAAGGATGTTTTGTCAAAGAAAAGAATGCACATTTTAAAACAATTCAGCTTGTTTCATAGATCCCGGGAAAACAAGTTTGAAAATATAACCAATATTTAAATTTTTCTTGCTGTCCTTTGGGGCTCTAGTGGGATCATCAAGGACTCCTCCAGTTCAAACAACCTTCATTTGTGCTAACAAAATTTGCATACAGTATTGATTTAGCATAAACAAAAAATATACTGTGGATGACCCAGACACTGTAGATAAGTTTCTCTTTGGGCTATATGGGTCTCATCATACTCTTCATTGGATGCCCTGAAATGCAGATTCTGTATGCAATAGACCAGATGGGGGGGCCTTCCTTCCACCATCCCATTTCTTCACCCAAATGGATTTGAATTTTCCTACATTCGCTCAAAACTAATTTACCTCTCTTGTAATCAAATTCCATTTAGTTTCTGGATGGTGTTGGGTCTGACCCGGACCACACTTAAATTTTTTCCTATCGCTCTTTAAATTTTTTTACTACCTTTTGGTCCAAATATTTCACCATATGCATTCTCACATTGGAATACTGACTTCTTTGGACTTGACATTATTTTCCTTTAGAACAGGGATATGCAATTAGCGGACCTCCAGCTGTTGCAGAACTACAAATCCCATGAGGCATAGCAAGACTCTGACAGCCACGAACATGACACCCAAAGGCAGAGGCATGATGGGACTTGTAGTTTTGCAGCAGCTGGGAGGTCCACTAATTGCAGATCCCTGCTTTAGAATATACTACGAAATTTTTTTTTTCTTTTCTCTTCTCTTTGTATATTAGTGTAAGTGAGCTTCTTTTACATGAATATATTATTTCTATAATAGGTTACTTGTACAATGTATTGTCTTTTCTGAACTCCACAATAAAAATATTTTGACAAGGAATACTAACTTCTTTATGGTTTCATGAGACTGTTAGTATGTCATCCCTGTACCCCATTCCTCTTTTTTTTTTATTGATAATATTTTTGGATGGCTCAACTTATATATACACCAGACATCTATAGTCTGGTTCTTCCATATATTAATGCCACCTTTTTGGCATTTATAGATATGTATGGATCAAGCTTGCTTCATCCTCCTGTACCTTATACTTGTTTAGACTGTAATTATTTGACTGAAAACAGTAAAAACATATTCAGCAATAGAGATCATACAGTTACAAAAAAAAGTTAAGACAAGAGGGTTAGGCAAGCCCTGCTCATGAGTGCTTACAATCTAAGAAGGGAGGGGTAAGTGACACAAAATGTAATAACAGAGGGGATGAGTTGATCGAGAAAGTAAAACAGTTTGGCATTTAGTTGGGCACAGGAGAGGCTTTCCTGAAGAAATTAGTTTACAGGGATCACCTAAAAAGGTGGACATTGAACGAGAGAGAGACTTTGTGGTAGAAAGTTCCATAAGATGCAAGAGGGTTAACGTGGGAATACTCTTAAAACTTGTTTGTATTGCTAGTCTAGCTTACAACTGAATAGAAGGGATGAGCAGGATGACTGTGGGTCCAAAAGGATTCCGAGGATGCTTTAATAAAAAAAAAAAAAAAAAAAAAAAAAAAAAAAAAACTGTAAAATCCACTGATCCCTGTCCCATATTTCCTTTTGTACATGCTTTTAGTCACTACACTGAAAATATGTGCTATACTGACATGATAATTTAAAGAGGAAGAAAACCCTGGTTGACATTGGCGCTCGTCTTTTTAGTAAATATCTCCTAAACAGTGAAGGTTTAGGAGATATTTCAAGCACCTACAGGTAAGCCTTAATATAGGCTTACCCGTAGGTAAAAGTGGTTGTACAGGGTTTACAACCACTTTAACAAGTATAAGAAACATTCACAGCTGCATTTTTGTCATAAATAACTTGAGAAAAAATAAATAAAAAATGAACGGTCTTGGTAATTATTCCACCAAAATGAGTGTGTGCTGTAGATTGCCTCCAAAATTGTTCCCCTTTCTTCTTGTTGGAGGCTGTCCTTTTGCTGAGGCACTAGAGCCCAAGCAGCAGGGTGGATAAAAATCAAAGAAACTTAAAAAAAAAAACAAAAAAAAAAAAAAAAACAGATTTTTTATTTATTTATTTTTTAAATCAAAATTTTAATAAAATGCTCCCAGAGTAAAAAATCTACAGATAAGATACTTAAGATACATTAATGTACACTACAAACTGTATGATTTAATCGGTTCCGATATCCCCGTTTTACTAACCTGAGTCCTGACAGCTTATTATTCTAAATAGGAAACCATTTTGTTTGCAATTATTAAAGATTCTAACTACCAGCAAGAATTAAAGAGGGATTCCACCAAAAAAAAAAAAAATATTAAAAGCCAGCAGCTATAAATACTACAGCTGCTGACTTTTAATAAATGGACACTCAACTGTCCCGGGTTCCAGCGATGCCGGCAGCCGAGGCCGATCGATCGCTCGGCTCTCGGCTGCTGCCGCCACCATTCTAGGTGAGGGAATCAGGAAGTGAAGCGAATCGGCTTCACTTCCCGGTTCCCTACTGCGCATGCGCGAGTCGCGCAATAGGAAATCTCCACGCTGTCACTGGGACCCGTGTGTGTCCCAGCAGACAGCGCGGCAGGGCAGGAAATGGCGTAGACTCCCACGGGAGTCTATGCCCCGAAGTGGGTGTAAATACCTGTCTTTGACAGGCATCACCACCCCCCTCCCCCCTGAAAGGTGTCAATTGTGACACCGGAGGGGGGGAGGGATCCGATCAGCAGAGGTTCCACTTTAGGGTGGAATCCCGCTTTAAGTCCTTACATTTAACCAGTTGCCGACCGCCGCACGACGATGTACGTCGACAGAATGGCACGGGCAGGCATATGGGCGTACCTGTACGTCCCTGCCTTCCCGCGGGTGGGGGGCCCGATCGGGCTCCCCCCGGTGCCAGCGGCGGTCGGAATCCGTTCAGGAGCGATCCGGGATGAGGGGGCGGCCATTCATTCATGGCCACCCCCTCGTGATCGCTCCTGACGAATGGAAGTGCAGCATGACATCACTTCCTCTTCTGTAATGTAAACACAGGCAGAGGAAGTCATGTAATCTCTCCTCCGTGTCAGTATTTTTCGTTCCGGCACCGAGGAGAGAGGATCGGTGAGTTGCACCAACACTACACTACACAGTAGAACATGCCAGGCACACTCTCACCCCCTCTTCACCCCCCGTCACAGTGACACCAATTGCATTTTTTTATTATTGCATTGGTGTCATTTGTGACTGTAATAACTGTTAGGGCAGTTAGGGTTAGCCCCCTTTAGCTCTAGGGTACCCCCCTAACCCCCCCAATAAAGGTTTAACCCCGTGATCACCCCCCGTCGCCAGTGTCACTAAGGCTGGGTTCACATTGCAGCGGTTTATGAGAACGGATGTGATTCACACCGCACTGCAGTGCAAATCACATCCGATCTGTCTGTGCGATGTGAGTTCAGCCATACAGATAGTATGGCTGAATTTGCATCGCACCCGCCGCAAACTCGCACGGGACCCTTTTTTGGTCCGCAGCAGAATCGGATCACACCATGCGATCCGATTCCTGTCCAAGTTTGCAGATCGCTCTGCGATATGCGAACTGATCTGGGGGTGTCATTAACATTTCACTGACACTCCCAGCAGTTCGCATAGGGCAGTGTGATGCGGGAACCCGCCGCGGATTTGTGGCGTTCCCGCCTCGCTCCAGTGTGAACCCAGCCTAATAAGCGATCGTTTTTCTGATCGCTGTATTAGTGTCACAGGTGACGCTAGTTAGGCAGGTAGGTAGTTAGGTTCGCCGCAGCTTTTTATAGCGCCAGGGACCCCCATATACTACCGCATAAAGCCCCCTGATTGCCCCCTAGTTAACCCTTTCACCAGTGATCACCATATAACTGTTACAGGTGACGCTGGTTGGTTAGTTATTTTTTTATAGTTTCAGGGCACCCGCCATTTATTACCTAATAAAGGTTTAACCCCCTGATCACCCGGCGGGTGATACAAGTTTGAGGGTCAGATAGGGTCTGCGTCGCCCCAGGCAGCGTCAGGTTAGTGTCAGTACCGCTAACACCCACGCGCAAAGCATACACCTCCCTTAGTAATATAGTATCTGATCAGATCTATATTAGCGTCGCCAGCAGTTTAGGTTTCCCAAAACGCATTGTTAGCGGGATCAGCCCAGATACCTGCTAGCACCTGCGTTTAGCCCCTCCGCCAAGCCCAGCCCAGCCCACCCAAGTGCAGTATTGATCGATCACTGTCACTTACAAAACGCAACACACATAACTGCAGCGTTCGCAGAGTCAGGCCTGATCCCTGCGATCGCTAACAGTTTTTTTTGGAGCGTTTTGATACAGTCGCTGACAGCCTAGGTGCTTTTTTACCTGTGAGTCTCACTAGTGTACCCCTAAATTTAGGGGTGTCTACTTTCCAAAATGGGGTCATTGGGGGGGGGGGGGGGGGGGTTGTGCCATCTTGGCATTTTATGGCCTTCAAAACTGCGATAGGTAGTGAGGAGTGAATTCAAAAATTTACACCCTTAGAAAGCCTGAAGGCGGTGCTTGGTTTTCGGGGCCCGGTACGCGGCTAGGCTTCCAAAAAGTCCTACACATGTGGTATCCCCGTACTCAGGAGAAGCAGCAGAATTTATTTTGGGGTGTAATTTCACATATGCCCATGGCATGTGTGAGCAATATATCATTTAGTGACAACTTTGTGAAAAAAAAAAAAAAAGAAAAAAGTTTGCAATATTCCCGCAACTTGTGGCAAAATATAAAATATTCCATTGACTCAACATGCCTCTCAGCAAATAGCTTGGGGTGTCTACTTTCTAAAATGGGGTCATTTGGGGGGTTTTGTGCCATCTTGGCATTTTATGACCTTCAAAACTGTGATAGGTAGTGAGGAGTGAAATCAAAAATTTACGCCCTTAGAAAGCCTGAAGGCGGTGCTTGGTTTTCGGGGCCCCGTACGCGGCTAGGCTTCCAAAAAGTCGACCACATGTGGTATCCCCGTACTCAGGAGAAGCAGCAGAATGTATTTTGGGGTACAATTCCACATATAACCATGGCATGTGTGAGCAATATATAATTTAGTGACAACTTTGTAAAAAAAAAGAAAAAAATTTTTTGTCATTATTCAATCGCTTGAGGCAAAAAAATAAAATATTCAATGGGCTCAACATGCCACTTATCAATTTCCTTAGGGTGTCTACTT
This sequence comes from Lithobates pipiens, assembly GCF_037356315.1. Lineage (NCBI taxonomy): Eukaryota > Metazoa > Chordata > Amphibia > Anura > Ranidae > Lithobates > Lithobates pipiens. The sequence goes on from NW_027507784.1 coordinate 57,476,978, forward strand.
TCCAAAATGGGGTCATTTGGGGGGGGGGTTTTGTACTGCCCTGCCATTTTAGCACCTCAAGAAATGAGATAGGCAGTCAAACTAAAAGCTGCGTAAATTCCAGAAAACGTACCTTAGTTTGTAGATGTGACAACTTTTGCGCAAACCAATAAATATACAGTTATTGACTTTTTTTTACCAAAGACATGTGGCTGAATACATTTTGGCCTAAATGTATGACTAAAATTGAGTTTATTGGATTTTTCTAATAACAAAAAGTAGAAAATATCATTTTTTTTTCAAAATTTGCGGTCTTTTTACGTTTATATCGCAAAAAATAAAAATCAGAGTCAGTCAAATACCTTTAAAAGAAAGCTCTATTTGTGGGAAAAAAAGGACGCAAATTTTGTTTGGGTACAACATTGCATGACCGCGCAATTACCAGTTAAAGCAGCGCAGTGGCAAATTGTAAAAAGACCTCTGGTCATTGACCAGCAAAATGGTCCGGTCTGAAAGTGGTTAAAGAGCACCTATCATTTCAGATGCATCATGGCAGCGCCTGTTACTGGGCATCCACTTACCTGCTGCCACAACGTCCCTCACCTTGTTTTGTCACTGCCCCATCACCAGCATTCCCATTATAGTGAATGGGAAATTTGATGAGTCAGAGGGTCAGAGGAGGAGCCACTGAGGGAAAGAGATGACAGTTGCTCTTTAAAAGAGGATTTAAATTGAATCCACCCTGCCGAGCAGCAGTAAACCTTTAGGCTGTCTCCAGATCAGTACAGTGCCGAAAAAGACAGCAACTGAGCATGTGCAGAGTGGGGTGAGGCAGTGTATTACTGGATTTTAAAAAAGTATAGACATTTGTAATGTTTTACATAGCTATGCCAGCAAAAGGGACAGCCTGAAGTGATGTATCAGGACTTAATTTTCTGACTAAAGTTCCACTTTAAGGCCCCATACACACTACTCTGCAGATTTTTGTCTTCAGATTTACCAAAACCATGTAGTGCAAGGGCCTGCCTGATTGCATACAAATTGAAGCTCCTAAAAAGGAAGTAAACCCTGTACGTTTTATTATTATAATACAGGATTTATATAGCGCCAACAGTTTGCGCAGCACTTTTCAACATGGGGCAAACAGCACAGTTACAATACAGGAGGGATCAGAGGGCCCTGCTTGTTACGTTTTTATTTTATTTATTTTTTTTAAGTATAATGATCCTACATTTTATTGGTAAGCCTTATACATTTAAAGGAGACAAAAACGAGGTTGTAAAATAAATTTTAAAAATGCTAAAAAGGTATTTTCTTCTGGGTATTGGCCATGCCATTATTACTACCAATTGACAAATCTTTTCTGGACGTCATTTTCGCCCTTACTTTGTTTTCCTGTTTAAATCTTACGCATGCGCAATCGTGTCTAAACAATATAACAGCTGCTTAGTCTGAATGTCTCTGTACTGCTCTGGTTCACTCCCGCTGTGTGAGGTCTTGTACAGTCAATGGTATAACCAGGAAAAAGAGGAAGGAGAGCACAGCATCCCCAGTTTTCCTCTGTGCCGTTCTTAATGACAGCAAGGACCCGGAGTGCAGAGAATAGTGAAATGGCACACAGAACGTGAAGTTAAAGAAGATATGGAATGTGCAAGTGCTGCTGATGTCACTATTGCTTGCAGGACGGATTATGAGAAAACGGAAAGATTAAGTGAAATCAGCTGCCTGTTCTATACAGATTACAATGATCAAAAGTGAAAGTGGAGGGTTTACAACCACTTTAAGGTTTGACCTCATATTATATGGTTTTGGTAAGTCTAAAGACAAAAATCTGCAGAAAATCTAATAGTGTGAATGGGGTCTAAGTTTATCAAAGACACAAGGGTAAAATCATTCCACAAACTTGGTAAAATCATCATCTGACCATCATATTAAACCGCAGTGTAATGGAACAGAGTGCCTCTAGCAAGAGCTGGGTAGCATTTAGGCATGAGTGAGCAATAATTAATGTTCCAGAGTGACTGGAGTATGTATCACTGAAATCTTCCACCAGGTGAAAGAATTTCCATCTGCATTCAAACAGACCTTTTTTGCTAGTGGTGCCATCAAGAAAAGCTGAATATAGAAGAAGAAAAAAAAAAAAAATGTAAAAGATTGACATTAGCCATCATAAGATTCTTTTAAGCCCAACATATATGCAATGCTTGGATTCTATAATGTTTCTATAAAATTAAACACATGCTAAAAAGTCATGAATGAGCTTGTGAGCCAGCAAACTAGGGAGAAAGTTTTATTTTTGGTACTGCACACATCTTCGCTACCATCAACAGCAACCCCAGGCTGTGAATTTCTGACTGTTCCTTAAGGTCCTCCTTTATGCATTTCTACCCTGTGCATGTTCCACTGCTCTTGGAACATGTTTTGGCATCTCCAAAGCCAAGAAAGCAATAACACTGATACGTATGGAAGGGTTTGAGTGAAAAGGGGCAACAAGAAACAACCTCGTGACACACATATAACCTAAAACTAACTACAGAATACCTAAAGCTGAACTCTGGCCAGAGAAGATGTTCCTTCTGACTTTTATTTGCTCCTTCAGTTCTCCAAAGCCCAGACCACATCTTGATTACCTTTAGAGTCACTGCCCTACAAAAAGCAGTCATTTATAAACGGTCTTCATAGCTGGGTACATCGTGATAGGCTAGGTATTAAAGCCAGAATAAGGATGACATTTCTAGAGTTTGCACTTAAAAAATCCAAAGTGCTACTGGCAACCCTATATTTTCTCAAAGGCTACATGCAATCCAGTCGTGTTTTCCTAAACACTAAAAGCATTCTTAAAGCGTAACTTTACCCAAAAGGGTAAATTCCACTTGTTTGCATTCTCCCCACCTCCACTGTCATATTTTACCCCCTTTTTTTGGGGGGGGGGCTACCTGATATTGACAGATAACTTATGCCACTTCCGGTCAGATACACTGCAGCGATGGGGGCATGGACAATAGGGCTACAACTAACGATTATTTTCATAATCAAATAGATGGCCGATTATTGGTTCGATTAATTGGTTAATAACCTTAAAAAAAGAGTGTGGTGTATAATTCAGATAATATGTAAAGTGTAAAGAAAGGCAATTTATGCTGATCAGACTTTTTTTTTTTCTTTAAAAAAAAAAAAAAAAAATCTAAGTTAGACTGTTTTGCAGATTTTCAAACAGAACTAATATATGCTGGCCATACAAAAACAATGTCTTCCTTAAAATAGATTTTTTTTTTTTTTGAAGAACGATTGTTCAATTTTCGAATCATTAGTGGGGTCAAATCAACATTCATTTTCAACCACAGTGACAGGAAAATTTAGAAATAGAAAACTGCTTGGTCAAAAGGAATTTTAAGACAGTGTATGTAGTTTTCGTTCAGAAATTACATTAATTTTAAAACAGAATGTTAAAAGCAAGTGAAAATTTCAAACATTCTTTCATTCAGCGTATGTACAAAGATTTTTCATATGAAAATTGATCGTGTGGCCAGCATAAGGGCTTGGTACACATCTATACAGTTTACTTTTGATCTGTTTCCACACTGCTTTCTTGCTGTGTATTAAAGCGGGAGTGCACTAAAAAAAAAAAATAAAAAAAATAAAAAAAAATTAAATTTTTTTTTTTTTTTAAAAGCCAGCAACTACAAATACTGCTGCTGCCGACTTTGAATAAATGGACACTTACCTTTCCTGGAGTCCAGTGATGTCGGCAGCCGAAGCCGATCCCTCGGCTCTCGGCTGCTGCCGGCATTCGCTGTGACGGAATCAGGAAGTGAATCGTTACGGCTTCACTTCCCGGTTCCCTACGGTGCATGCACGAGTCACGCTGCACATCCTAAATGGTGCCCGCTATCTCCTGGGACCTATGTGTTTCCCAGGAGAGAGCCGGGGGGGGGGGGGCACAAGTCTATTCCCGGAAGTGGGCGCAGATACCTGTATTAAACAGGTATCTGCACCCCCCCTCCCCCCGAAAGGTGCCAATTGTAGCACCGGAGGAGGGGGGGGGGGGGGGGAATCAGTTTCACTTTTGAGTGGTACTCCGTTTTAAGTATAGTATAGAGTGCCCCAATAGCAAGTTAAAGAAAACTTCTGCCTTTAGAACCACTCACTTCATGCCCAGGACTAAATGTTCCATGAGGCATTGCTCCTCACACATTCACACGTTCTCCGGCACTTACTGACATGTATGGATGGTGTACTGAGCTTTATGTGTGCTGCACTGTATTTCCTGATATGTAAACAAATAATGCATTCTGTATGCAGGCCAACTAATCGGCTGCCTGATTAATCGATTATGAAAATAGTAATCGATTAATTTCAACCCTAATGGACAACGTTGTCACTAAGCCTAAGCCCCTTTCACATGAGGTGACTATTTTGATCAGCGGCTGATTAGAGCAGAGTGGGAGAATGACGGGTCCGAGTACGCTCAGTTTTTGTAGAGCGGACAAAGACAGAGCCCACTCCACTCTATGGGCAGCAATGTGCAAATTGATTCTGCTGCCCATTTACACCTGACTGTCCTCCACTCAGATAGAGAAGGGATCCCTTCCTTTTTTACTATTTTTAAATGTTTTTGTTTAGTGGACCGGATGGAATCGGTGATAGGGGATGTAAGCGGACACAAGTCTGTTTACACCCACTGGTCCAAACAGAATGTCAGTTTTTCAGGTGGAATAAAATTAAACCCTTCACGTGAAATGGACTTGAAGAGGAGGTCCACCCACCTCTATACTTTTGGGTGGAAGTCTGCTTTGAGCTTTAATTAAACTTGCATGATATTTCAGGTGTAATTATTAGCAGACTGGGTTTTTCTCTTCACACATGATCACTTAAAGTGGTTGCACACAGGAACAAAGCTGAGGCTGTCTATAAGCTGTAGCTCTCTCCCTATCAGTGGAGTCCCGGGGGGTGACTATTGAGGCTATAGTCCCGAGTGCAGCGGCGCCAGTGGCAGACGTGGACGCCATGCAGCTAAACCTCTCGGCCCATTTTACACAAGAGCTCAGAGCAGAGCTCCACACCAAAAAATGGTTTAGCTCCATCCACCTCTTCTATCTTCTCAGGCGCAATGGGTGGCATGCTCAAAATGGAAGGGAAAAAGAACCCAGGACTTGAGCACTTGTGTGGTATGAGGTGAGGCTGACTGAGCACCGTGGATGCATCATGTGTGTCACGAGGGAGCTGGGCACTGCAGAGAGACCCATACAAAGAGGAGGGGTCCATGGTGGAACTTGTAGTCCTTAGCTTTTTGGGGGATGTGTGGTCCCCCCAAAAGTGAAGGACTACAGGTCCCAGCACGAACCCTTCAGAGCTCAGGATGTGTCACACTGTTGTCCTGAAGGGGGGTCTGTACCATGCCCGCAGCATCTGCCATCTCCTCCTGTATCATGGCCGAAGCCTCTATATACACACACTTATACACATGTGTATGCCTGCCCAAGCATATGCCTCTCTTTACTTCTCTGCCATGGGCTCTAGCCACAGATCTTTCTTAGACCTACCACCTCTCCTGCTCCCCATCATACTTTTTCTCTTGGTGTCAAGAAAATGTGAAATTTGTCAGCAGTGATTCATGCTGATAGAGGCACAAAGCAGCAGACAGAAATGACACTTAGTTCTTATGTACAGGGACGTTTAAAAAAATAAATAAAATAATCGGCTTTAAAAACGCGATTTTTACCGTGTTTTGCATTGGCGTTTTTGCACTTTTTTTAGCGTTAGTGTTATGTAGCGTTTTTTAAAGAAACATCTCTTGGCTATAGCACTCCCAAATTTCCCACAATGCCACAGAAAACAAAGAAAATATGTTACGCGTTTATGCGCGATTCGAGTTTTTAAAGCTCTAGCTCCACGCCACGGAACGCACTGGTCCTGGGTTTTTTTTACAGCTCAAAAACGCCTAGGTGGGCATGAAGCCATAGACTAAAAATGGCTGTCCATGTTATGCTGCAAAAAAAGCTGAAAAAAGTGGCTGTAAAAACGTGTGCATGAGGCCTTAGTGCTCTTAATTGAGACAAACACACACTATAGATGGATATGCTTTGTTCATATTTATTATCCGATGATCACAACCACTTTAAGCCAATTATTACTGTACTGCAATTTGTGCTAGAATATGTGAGAGCAGGACTTTATATTGCAGGCTCCTTGAGGTCTGAAGTGAATGTACAATATGTAAAGCCCTGCCTAAATTGTCAGCACTATATAAATTCCACTAGTCATAATCAGGGCTGCCGCTAGAAAACACGGGGTCCCATACATTTCTCTGTAGCCTCAGTTGCACAGTTGAATGAATAGGAAGCACTCTGAGGCTTCCTGCTCATTCCCATACTGAAGCATAGTAAACAGTTTACTATACTTCGGCAATGAATGAACATAAGAGTTATTGGTACCGATTGATCACTGTGTTCATTCAAGGATGGAAGGGGCCAGTCAATTACATATTAACTGGCCCCTTCCACCACTCTCCATCCTGAAACATCCCCTTGTGCCTGCAGTGCTGCGGGGGAGAGGGGCACTCAGGGGGGCCCAGACAGCAGATGAAAGCAGTGCATGATGTGGAAGAACCACTCTCCCTGCAGTGCAGTCGGAGGGAGGAAGACAAGGTGAAGCTGGCAGCACTGCAAGGGAAGGCAGAAGAGGATCCGTGTCTGCAATAAGACAGCACAGCTGTACCGCCTGGTCAGCAGGTGCCTGGGCCCCCCTTTGAACTGATGGGGTGTGAGCCCAGTACAAGAGGGCTGGCTGTACCGCCTTATAAGCAGCCCTGGTCATAATATACTACCATATATTTTTTTTGTCATTTTGGATTTTCGATTCATAAGGGTTACCTAATCTAGCAGATTACCAAGACACCTGCCACCAGTAAAATACACGTGTTGATATATTTTTTAATTTCAAACCCTGGCAGGCAGTAATTTTGTACCTTGGATGCTTCAGTTATCATTTGCATTGCTTAACTCACAGAACTGCACAAAAAATCCCACATATGACCAGCAACAGAGTTACATCTAAGATGACAGCAACAATGACTACAGTATATACCAGAACCTCATAACACTCATCACAGCATTCTCCCTACAATCTCAGAAGCCTCCAGCACATCAGCAGTGTCTACAGGTGCTTCCACAGTGGCACTCAGGCTGCATAAGGAACAGCTGATGTACAGTATTCACAATGATGCAAAATGAACTGTGAAATATTAGCAATGTGAAGGGCTGGCACATTTACGCTCAGTAAAAAATGAACCAGACGGCAATTTAACATAGTAGAAGTGACATGCAAGTAAAAAATAAAAATAAAAAATGCACAACACTCTTCATTAACTCTTTCAAAACCAGGAGGAGAATGTGACCTTCACAAAGATAAGAGAAATTTCAAAGGGGGGGGTTGAAATGGGGAGAAGGAAATGAGAAAAACACATAAGATGCTCTATGTTAGCTGGGGTTAACCTTCTGCTGCTGTAATCCTGCATCACATGTAAGCTCACTATAAAACAGGCACAGCATGATGTGAAGGTCTGCTATGTGCAATCTGTTGCAACTGAATCTTGCAATTCATTCTTAGCATTCCTGTCTTCAATATAGAAACATACACACCTGCCTAGTCATCAGCTGGGAGCAGCACCCTTCCTGTCTGCAAGGCAAAAAAAAAAAAAAAAAAAAAAAAAAAATCACACTGCTGCACTTGTATAGGGCTCGGTGTTCAACCATCACTGAATCTTACACAAGCCCCTCTAATCAAGGGAAGAACGAGGAGCAAATGAAGGGCATGGGGTCAATGCAGAACTCTCAAACCTAATCACAGGCAGCAGAGAGCTGTCAGATCTCATTGGGACACGCAGCCTAAGAAATCATCATGGCTAGCATATTGTGCAGTATTCAGTTGTGACCTTCATCATGAGGACTGGCTAGCTGAGTAGCTGCAAGCTACAGCGTGCAAGCTTTGGGATGAGGCTTGGCAAAGGCTAGCTTTGCTGCAGAAGGAGCTACTACTAAAAGTTAATATACTGTGAATGTAAGACGAGTAACCCATTCTCAGCCGATCTGGCATTCCACCAGGCCCATCAAACAGCAATCCAGCACAGTGGTCAAAACAAGGAGTTCAAACACAACACACATCTTTCCTTCTATAGTAGTGGAACTATATCCGCCACATTGAAGAAGATACTTTTTACAAACATGATACATTCAAAAAAGGTAAGCAAGAAGCTACAAATCAAGTATCACTTTTATGCATTACAAGTGTATCATTTCTAAACTTAGAAAAACAAAGTATTCACCAAACGTATAGAACAGAAATTTTTTATTTAAAAAAAAAAAATATATATATATATATATATTTCAGTTTCAGGGCATCTATGTACAGTATACTGATGCTCTTCAACTATGATTGTATAACAGATACATCCATCCTGGGATTTAGTGCAATCAATGGAAGACTGCTAGTTCATACTCCAGAAAGTATCCTCTAGCTAGCGCCATGCATGCCATATAAACACATCGAGTATGCCTGCTAACAAGTGTGTTTTACAAGAATATCCTTCAAGTATGTCTGTCCTCAAAGTCTCTGCAGGGTGGACGGTGGGTCAGGTCAGGTTGGAAATGGAAGGATGTGAACCTGCTCACCTACATATAAAATGCACCAGCAACACTTACTGCACACAAATACACATGCCCACTAGATACACCGCCAAGTATGAACACCCTTTAGAATTCTCCAGGATGATGCACTAGCCAGCAGGTATCATTTTCAACTCGTTTTACACTAGTCTGGTGCAAGAAAGGTGTATATGGAACCATGCAAGCATTACAGAAGAGGCACTCAGTCATATTGTGCCCCCTGTGCATTATGTTGTAGTCTGGGAACCAACTTGGCGTCTTGTTTTGGAAAAATTGGAAAATGTGATTGTAAGCAGAACCACACAGATAACGGATAGAACTTCTGGTGAAGGCTGAACTTTATCTTGGTGTCCATGCACACAGATTGTGACATTAGAGGATAGTACAGAAAGTAGGCACACGAGATGCGTTTGTCAGGTAGTACCATTACAAGAAGCAGCTAGGCAATATCATACAGTCATGCTAACACAGGACATACTAATTATACAACTCAATTGAGTGATCACGTTAGCAGGTACAAGCACTGTGCCCCAGAAAGGTACAAGGACAATGTATTCGTAAGGTGGTGGCTCTGTCAGCCAGTCATGTATACAATGCAGCAATGGGTAACCTCTACCTGTCCAACTGGGGAGGAACTACATCTCACTATATACTGCTCCAGACTCTGCTGGCATTTTAGTCTTCAGCTGGAAGATGACCAGTTGTGACAAGTCTGCCAGAGGAAGTGTATCCTGCCATAGGGGTGAAATAAGGAGTACAGTGGTGTGTGTACGGGGCTAAGGGACTGATCTGTAACTGATCTATATACTCTGTACAGATGTCTGCAGACTGGAGTATATGGGCATGAGGGAACTCAAATTTCCAACACAGTGTAGGATGGTGTGATGTTGTGTGTGGTGGGATTAGTTTCTTTGTACTGTACATCTGTAGGAACACGCACAGGGCTGTGTAAACATTCATACATTTCCAGCACATCACAAAGACAGCAGTGTGAAGTAGTGTGCAATGGCGGGCTCCTCAGTGTGGCTGTGTCACCGGGGATTGGGACAACTCATTGTAGTATAGTGCCCTGTATTGTACTAGACTTTGTGGGGGTCTACCATACTATAAGGTCAGTGCACTGCACCATAGCAAGCAGAAGGGACAGTGCCATGTACTGGGGTAGGTGAACCCTATTATAATAGGTGCCCAGCAGTGTTGTGTAGCACAGCAGGCTGAGGTATATGTGATGGGTAGAGGGGGATGCCTTCATACAGTCAGCATACTGCATGGACTATAGAGTATAATGCTGGATGTAGAGTAACCCCCCCCCCCCCCCCAATCCTACTACACTGCATACTCATCACAGAGATGCGTAGCTCAGCGTATTGAGTGTGTAGGGTGACAAACCAACTTCAAACACTCAGGGCCCAGTACAGTGTACTGGATGGGTGTAGGGTGAGAGACTCTCCTCCTAACACAGTGTGTGTGGGATCAGAGGGGTCACCTTCAAGCACAATGTACATGTAGGATGAGGGATCTTCTTCTACCACAATATACAGCGGTGTGTAGTGTGAGGGGTCTCTTAGCAAAGTGTACTGATTTGGGATTAAGGTGAAGTGGTCTCCTTCAAGCACAGCGTATTAAACTGTGTAGAATGACAGGTCTCCTTCAAACACTCATTGCCCAGCAGAGTAGACAGAGGTGTGTATGGGGGGGGGGGGGGGGGGGTCTCCTTCCAGCACAGTGTGCTGTGGTGTGTCAGGGGAGGCTCTTCAAGCACAGTATCCTAAGGCACACATAGGATATGGGGTTCTCCTTCCAGCACAGAATAGTGAGGTTTGTGTAGTGTTAGGGGGGCCTTCTTTCCAGCACAGCATTTTAGGGTGTGCATGTATGATGAGGGGTCCTTTTTTTAAACACAGTGTACAGATGTGTGTGTAGGGTGAGGGGATTGCCTCCTAGCACAGTGAGGTGTGTGTAGGGTAAGGGGTCTCCTTCAAGGTATATCTTGTCTCCTAACACAATGTACAGATGGGTGAGGAGGTCTCCTAGCACAGTGCAGTGAAGTGTTTTGTATGGTTAGGGGTCTCCTTTAAGACATGTTTAGGGTGAGGGGGTCTCCTAGCACAGCATACAAAGGTGTGTCTAGAGTGGTCTAGTAAAATGCACTGAAATGAGATTAGCGTGAGGGGGATCTCTTTCAAGCACAGTGGATTAGGGTTAGGGAACGTCCGTCAAGCAGTGTACTAAAGTGTATGTAGGTTAAGAAACTGTCTCTTAGCACAGTGTATTAGGGTGTTTGTGTAGGGCGAGGGGTCTCCTAGCACAGTGTACTGAGATGTGATTACTGTGAGGAGGTCTCCTTCCAGCACAACATATTAGGGTGTATGTGAAGGGCGAAGGGTCGCCTGTTAACATAAGAATAGAGTCTAGTAAGTGGACTTCTTCCAGCACAGTGTACTCAGATGTGTAAGGTCAGGGGGGTCTCCTTCCAGCACAGTATACTGAGGTGTATGTATGGTGTTTGGTCTCCCAGCACAGTGTACTGAGATGCAATTAGAGTAAGGTCTCCTTCCAGCACAACATATTAGGTTGTATGTGTAGAGTGAGGGGTCTCCTGTTAACAGAATACAGAGTTAAGCTTAGTGTAAGGGGTCTCCTTCCAGCACAGTGTACTCAGGTGTGTAAGGTCAGGGATCTCCTTCGAGCACAGGGCCTGAGGCCTATGTAGGGTGAGTGGGGTTTTCCTTCCAGCACAGAGCATTAGACTGTTCATGAAGGATGAGGGGTCTCTTTCCAAAACAGTGTACTGAGGTGTGTTTAGGGCAAGGGGTCTCCAGCTAGCACAGTATACAGAGGCGTCTGAGGGGATTATGGCAAGGGGGTGTTCTTCTACCACAGTGTGGTGAGGTGTGCGTGGTAGGGTAAGGGGTCACCTTTCAAGCAGGTGGGGGGGGGGGTCTTCTAGCACAGTGTACAGGAGTGTGTGTAGGGGGAAAGTGGATCTTCTAGCAGTGTACAGATGAGGTGAGGGGGTGTTCTAGCACAGTACACTAAAGTGGGATTATGGCGAAGGGGTGTCCTAGCACAGTGTACAGATGTGTGTGTAGGGTGAGGGGGTGCTCTCCTAGCACAGTGTATTGAGGCGATATTAGGGTGAGGGTGTCTCCTTACAGCACAGTGTACAGATGTGTGTAGGGTAGGGTGGGGTGGGTGCTCTCCTAGCAGTGTATTGAGGTGGGATTAGGGTGAGGGCGTCTCCTTACTGCACAGTGTACGTGTGTGTAGGGTGAGCGGGTCTCCTCCTAGCACAATGTTCTGAGATGGGTTTATGCAAGTGAGATGTTCACCTAGCACAGTGTACTGAGGTGGGTTTAGGGTGAGGAGGTCACCATCCAGCACAGTGTGTGTGTAGGGTGATGGGGTCTCCTCCTAGCACAGTGTTCTGAGATGAGATTATTGCCAGGGGGTGTCCTAGCACAGTGTATTGAGGTGTGTGTAGGAAAAGGGGTCTCCTTTGAAGCGGGGGTCTTCAAGCACAGTGTACAGAGGTGGGATAATGGCGAGGGGGTGTTCTCTTAGCATAGTATGTGTAGGGGGGGGGGGGGTCTCCTAGCACAGTGTTCTGAGATGAGATTATTGCAAGGGGGTGTTCTTCTAGCACAGTGTACTGAGGTGGGATTAGGGTGAGGGAGTCTCCTTACAGCACAGTGTACATGTGTGTGTAGGGATCTCCCAGCACAGTGTTCTGAGATGAGGTTACTGTAAGAGGGTGTCCTTCTAGCACAGTGTGGTTAGGTGTGTGCAGGATAAGGGGGTCTCCTTTGAAGTGGGGGGCATTCAGCACAGTGTGATGAGATGAGATTAGATTATGGTTGGGGGGGGGGGGTGGTCCTCTAGCACAGTGTGGTGAGTTATGTGTATGATAAGGGGGTCTCCTTTGAAGTGGGGGGGTGATTTACCAGCACAGTTTTATGAGATAAGATTATGGGGGGGGGGGGGGGGGTTCCTGTAGCACAGTGTGGTGAGGTGTGTATAGGATAAGGGGGTTTCCAGCACAGTGTTCAGAGATGAGATTATGGTGGGGGGGGTGTGTAGGATAAGGGGGAGGGTGTTCCTGTAGCACAGTGTGGTGAGGTGTGTGTAGGATAAGGGGGAGGGTGTTCCTGTAGCACAGTGTGGTGAGGTGTATGTAGGATAAGGGGGAGGGTGTTCCTGTAGCACAGTGTGGTGAGGTGTGTGTAGGATAAGGGGGAGGGTGTTCCTGTAGCACAGTGTGATGAGGTGTATGTAGGATAAGGGGGAGGGTGTTCCTGTAGCACAGTGTGGTGAGGTGTGTGTGTGGAGGATAATGGTCTCTCTCTCCTTTGCAGTGTTTTCCCAGCACAGTGTATTTGTACAGTGAGTCTCGCCTCCTCCATGTGCTGTCTACGTATAGGAGTCCCCCTCACACACTTGGTGTATACGGTGAGGTGTGTTGTAGGTCGGTGGGTCTCCTCAGCTCTCCTCACACACTTGGTATATATAGAGAGGTATATGGGATTGTCGGTCCTCCCCGTCCAGCACACGTCTCCCTCCCGAACTCCTCTCAGTGACAGTCCGGCGCTCTTACCTGCCGGCTCAGCTCTCCCCGTCCTCCGGGCTCCACAGCCTCATGTGTGTCCACAGCCAGCGGCGGCCCCTCTCCCTCCCGGGACGGGCTCTTACCCCGTGTCCATGGTGCGGGAGCTGACTACCCTCTGCCGAGCACACCGAGCCAGCACCGCCGGGCTCCCAAGCCTCGTGACGTCACGGCGCAGCCGCTCTTTGCCCGACCTGCCATTGGGGGAAGCCAGCCCGCCCAGGAATCCCATTGGAAAACCCACTGGATCCGAATGAGCCAATGGGAAGCGGGCCCTCCGTTGCCTGAGTTACCGATGCTGTTGATTAGGAGGAGGCGTGGCCTTCTGTGTCTACAGCGCAAATTGATCCCGAACCTATCGCGACAGGTGATATTGATCGTCACTTTTATCTGAACAATTCGCCCGGCAAGGTCCAGTGTGATCGCCTAGTCCGTGTAAGTAGTGAGGGGGGCGATGATATAGCAGGGGACTGGAGGAGAGATCCTTTAAGAATCAGGATGATGACCCCCAGGGCAGTCTTCATATCACTTTATATTCACTTCTACATTGGTGTTATGATAGCTTTATACTCCAAAGTGAAGATACAGTCAGTGCTGACATCACCATTCTAAAAATGCTGGTTTCCTGACAGCCATCCCCATTGGGGAGATTTCCCTTCACTTCCTGTTCCCAGGGCCTGTGCTGGGCGATATAGGCAGACGTCTAGGGTGCAGCCATTGCAGCTGGTCTGCTGATGTTCCCTATCGGGGACAGTCCATACACATGTAGAACACGCATATGAAAACGGTGTTCAAACCACAAATGTGAGGTATCACCGCAATTGGTAGAGCAAGAACAATAATTCTAGCCCTAGACCTCCTCTGTAGCTCAAAAGTGCAACCTGTAGAATTCTTTAAATGTCGCCTATGGAGATTTTTAAAGGTAAAAGTTTGTCGCCATTCCACGAGCGGACGCAATTTTGAAGCATGACATGCTGGGTATCAATTTACCCAGCGTAACATTATCTTTCACAAGTTAAAAAAATGGGCTAACTTCACTGTTTGCTTTTTTTTTTTTTATTCAAAAAAGTGTATTTTTCCCTAAATAAAGTGCGCTTGTAACACCGCTGCGCAACTACGGTGTGGCAGAAAGTATTGCAACAACCGCCATTTTATTCTCTAGGGTGTTAGAAAAAAAATGTGTAATGTTTGGGGTTTCTAAGAAATTTTCTAGCACAAAAACCTGTTTTTAAATTGTAAACAACAAATCTCAAAAAGAGGCTCAGTTCCTTAAGTGGCTAGGGACCCTGATGTAAGGGGAGAACTTTGGGGACCCTAATGAAAGGGGTAAACTCTGATGTAAGGAGGTCAGTCCCGGAAGTCCCAGGCCTAAAGCTGTGTAAGAGGTCCCAAAATTTCTGATGGGTACCCTGTTCCCCACACACTGTGTCAATGTTTCGCTTACTGCTTCAGGATTGGATGATGTTAGCTGGAGACGAAGCCAACTTCAGCCAATCTGCGAAGAAGAAGTATCCAGCCAATGAGGTGCTGCACAAGCCGTGCTGTTCATAACATCACTTCCTCCCAGCTCCCCAGTCAGTCTCCATATGGAGCTAACGTTGGCAAGGAGATGAGAAAGCTTCCCTGTACAGGCGGCATGTGCAGCCTTTATTTTTTTTTGGGTGGGGTTGCAAGTAGCTGGTCTTGGCTGGGGAGCATAATAGTCTAGCACTGGCCCTGCCTGTCCCTTAGCCACAACAAGAAGTGAGAGGAAATCTACACTTGTCACCAGAACAAGTGTACCCATCCGAAGATTTACCCTCTTTTTCTGCTCTGGTGACAACCCCAAATTTGGTGTTTTCTTTTTTCACTTTCAATGATAATGGTAAACAGGGAAAATAGAGGGTGAATCTACCTAATGGAGAAACTGACAGCAATAAAATCCTGACATGTTCTAATGCTTCTCCACTAGCACTGTAAAATAAGAAGTAGTACATTCTTTGGTGGTCTGTGTCTTGAAATACCGCCTTTGTACTGCTCTCCAGCCACTGCAGGTATTCAACCTCTTGGATTGGTTAAAAACCTGTGTCCTCCTGCCACACACAATGGTTCCTCCCACAGCCCTGTACGTCCTGTAGTGATGTACTGAAGGATCCTGCAGGAGAAATTACAGCATGCAGAGGGGGGAGCTGGTACTCTCGCCGCTTGAAGGGAGCAGTGAAGCTGCGGCATTTGCAGACATTGGCCTCTGGAAGGCGATGTATAGTGCTTCTTCTTTAACAGCACTGGTCTTATTATTGTAAGCTTGTCCACACCGTCTCTATTGAGCTGTGCTGATCTGCATAGTTCAATGGTGACCAAATGCAAGAACACATAGAAAATAATTGTTTTCTATGTGCCCTGTACCCACCATAACACTAAATCAAGATGAGTTGTGCTGCATTGCACACATGTCATCACACAGCTTGGTCACTGTTCTGGGGGTGTTGAGTAGGCACACTCCCAACACAAACAATGGACTCCCGCTATACGCATGTAAGTGCCATCTCTGCATTAAAGCCAACTGCCGTGCTGCCATATATATGCACAAGGGGATAATATTTGTTCTGAAGAAATTCTTTTTCTGAATAAGTACATACCGTAATTACAAATATCAGGAAGAATACTTTACATCAGGCATGTCCAAAGTCCAGCCCAGGGACCAATTGCGGACATGGCCCGGTTTCATACGGCCCACTAGTAATTTGTATATATATATATATATATATATATATATATATATAATTTTGTGGCCCCGTCTTTCGCTGGGGGGAGCACAAAAGATATATACTGTATTTATCTTTCCTCCGAGGGGACAGGGAAAGGGCGGGATGAGTGCCGTCAGATTACATACAGGAGAATCTCCTGTTTTCTTGGCGGCCTCTGTAATAGTCCCATCTCATGGGCTGGCATTTCTGTCTATCATAAGAGGTGGGACTTTGTATTAAAAAGACCGCAGAGTAAACAGGAGATTCTCCTGTATGTAATCTGTTTGCGCTCGTACCACCCCCCTCCCTGTCCCCTGCAAGACTGGAGATGGGCATGGATCAGGCTGCACTGATGACAATGGTGAGGCTGCATTCATGGCAATGCTGAGGCTGCATTCATGGCAATGCTGAGGCTGCATTCATGGCAATGCAATGCTGAGGCTGCATCCATGGCAATGCTGAGGCTGCATCCATGACAATGCTGAGGCTGCATCCATGGCAATGCTGAGGCTGCATCTATGGCAATGCTGAGGCTGCATCTATGGCAATGCTGAGGCTGCATCCATGGCAATGCTGAGGCTGCATCCATGGCAATGCTGAGGCTGCATCCATGGCAATGCTGAGGCTGCATCCATGGCAATGCTGAGGCTGCATCCATGGCAATGCTGAGGCTGCATCCATGGCAATGGCGAGGCTGCATCCATGGCAATGGCGAGGCTGCAGATGCCGCATTGATGAGCACTCACCCTTATGCTTCACAGTTCTTTATTTAAAAAAAAAAAAAATTCTGAAAATCTTCCCTCTTAAAGTGAAGTTATACGCCAATAAATATAGTATATCCAAATAACACCCCAAGCTCATCCTTAGACTCTTCACTAGTGATGGACGAACTTCCGACGGGATGTTTCGCGAATGCGGACCGCGAACGCGGCCGCTAGTTCGCGAACCGTAACGTTCGCGGTGGGCCCCATTGACTTCAATGGGAGGCGAACTTTGCAAACCTACAGGTCAAATTTGCAGCCACAAAATAATTAATAACTGTGCAAACAAAGTCCCACCACATGGCCAATGACATAACACATGTATGAGGTGAATCTGGGATCGACAACTACAAGCATTCTTTTTTTATATGTGAAATTGTTGTGACAATTCAGGACTGTGGAGCGCATGAAGGCAATGGAGGAGAGGGTGCAGGAGATGATCACCAGCAGCGTGACATACAGCAATGACACCTGCACCGTGATAGAGTGATCTGAAAACAGCACCGTGACATAAAGCACTAACACCAGCACCGTGACATACAGCACTGACAGCAGCACCGTGATAGAGAGCACTGACATCAGCAGCGTGACATACAGCAATGACACCTGCACCGTGATAGAGTGATCTGACACCAGCACCGTGATGGAGAGCACTGACATAAGCAGCATGACATAAAGCACTAACACCAGCACCGTGATATACAGCACTGACAGCAGCACCGTGATAGAGAGCACTGACATCAGCAGCGTGACATAAAGCACTCGCACCAGCACCGTGATATACAGCACTGACACCAGCACCGTGATATACAGCACTGACACCTGCACCGTAAGCAGCCCCAGGAGGAAGTCAGCATAGCACAGGGATGGTGGGAGCCCCTCATAATGAGCATAGCACAGGGATGGTGGGAGCCCCTCATAATGAGCATAGCACAGGGATGGTGGGAGCCCCTCATAATATGCACAGCAGAGGTACAGGCCCAGGAGGAAGTCAGCACAGCACAGGGATGGTGGGAGCCTCTCATAATAAGCAGCCCCAGGAGGAAGTCAGCACAGCACAGGGATGGTGGGAGCCCCTCATAATAAGCAGCCCCAGTAGAAATATGACACCGCTCAACCTCTTCAAAGAGGAGGGTACGGGCATATAGTACGGTGTGCTTTTTGTTGGACAAGGAAGTGAGCCAAATGAAGAAAGAAGGTCTGTGTGCTCGATTAAAAAAATTGTTTATAGACATATACATGGTCTACTGGTCACATGTGTTGAATTCCTCCGAGATCCATGCCTTATTCATTTTTAGAAATGTGAGGTAGTTAACACTGTTGTGAGCTAGGCGAGTACGCTTATCGGTCATGATCCCCCCTGCTGCGCTGAATGTCCTTTCGGACAGGACACTGGACGAGGGGCAAGCCAACAGTTCGATTGCAAATTGGGCAAGCTCTGGCCAGAGGTCAAGCCTGCCCACCCAGTAGTCCAGGGGTTCATCACTCCTCAGAGCGTCCACATCAGCCATAAACCCGATGTAGTCGGACACCTGACGGTCTAGGCGTTCCCTGATGCTGGATCCGGATGACACCTGTCGATGGGTCAGCTGAAAGAATGACCTCATATCTGAAGTCACCAACACATCTTCAAACCGGCCTCTTCTTGCAGGCGCTGTTGGATTGGTACCCGCAACTCCTTCTCTGGGAGTGGGAATTGCTCCTCTGCCAGCGCACGCAAAAGTAGAATGCAGCATTTTTCGAAGCAAGGCCTGGAAGTGCTCCATTCTGACAGCCCTCTGTGACGGTTACATTTCCACCATTTTGTGTTTGTACCGGGGGTCTAAGTACGTTGCCACCCAGTACTGGTCCTTGACCCTTATGCTTTTTATACAGGGGTCCCTATTAAAACACTGGAGCATGAAGGCCCCCATTTGCACTAAACTGGAAGCGGTGTGGTGGCCTGGCTCCTGCTCATCATCCAGGATAATGTTGTCCTCTTCATTCTCCTCTCCCCATCCACGCACAACAACAGGGATCCCAGAAAGGTTTAAAGCATGCTCTTCTTGCTCCTCCTCATCCGCCCCGGCACCATCCTCCTCTGACTCCTCTTCAGACTCCTGTTGTTGACTTGTCTCAGATAGAGTAGCCCCCCCTGGGAATTCATCCAGCATTGCGACTTCCTCATCTTCCCGCTCCTGCTCCTCCACAGCTTGATCAATGACACGACACAATGCACGCTCCATAAAGAAGGCATAAGGTACCATGTCACTGATGGCGCCATGGCTGCGACTGACCAGTTTGGTGATCTCCTCAAATGGCCGCAGAAGTCTGCATGCGTCGCGCATGAGCAGCCACTGGCGCGGTGAAAAAAAAACAGCTCCCCAGAACCTGTTCTGCCGCAGAGTTCATACAGGTAGACATTAACTGGACGTTTCTGCAGGAGCAGCCTATCAAGCATATAGAAGGTTGAATTCCATCGCGTCGGGCAATCGCAAATAAGACATCTGACCGGCAGATTGTGTCGCCGCTGAATGTCAGCAAGGCGAGCCATGGCCGTGTAAGATCTTCTGAAATGGGCAGAGATTTTCCTTGCCTGCCGCAAGATGTCCTGGACCCCAGGGTATTGGACAACGAATCGCTGCACGACCAAGTTTAAGACGTGTGCCACGGCATGGCAATGTCTCACCTGGCATGTCGAATAGGTTCTGGGTAGCTTGGGCGGCACAGCGGAAAAGAGACGCTAGCAGCGGAAAAGGAGGAGTCAGCCGAGGAGGAGAGGGAGGAGGATGGAGTAGGAGGAGGAGGAGAAGAAGAGCTAGGCCTGCATGCAATCCGTGGCGGTAAAACCAAATCTACACGGGTGCCACGGGTTACATGCTTGACGGCCGTCAGAAGGTTCACCCAGTGGGCAGTAAAAGTGATATACCTTCCCTGCCCGTGTTTGCTAGACCACGTGTCTATGGTCAGATGTATCTTGGCACCGACACTGTGTGCCAGAGATACATTCACTTGCCGCTGAACATGGCCATATAGCTCTGGGATGCCCTTCTCTGAGAAATACTTCCTTCCTGGGACCTTCCATTGTGGTGTTCCAATGGCCACAAATTTGCGAAAGGCCTCCGAGTCCACCAGTTTATATGGCAGTAGTTGGCGGGCTATGAGTTCTGACAAGCCAGCCGTCAACCGTTGGGCAAGAGGGTTATCCGGCGTCATCATTTTTTTACGCTCGAACATTAGGCCCATGGAAGCCTGCCTTTTTGCAGAAAAACGTGAGCTTGGCGTGATGGAAGGTGGAGTGGAGGACAATTGTGAGGAGAAGGAGAAGTAGAAGACGAGGCTGGACAGTGAGAGCCTGGAGTGTGGCTTTGTGTGTTCCGTTGCTTCCACTGGGCTCGGTGATGGCTGCTCATGTGCCTTCTTAAGGCGGTCGTCCCTAGGTGAGTGTTGGGCTTACCGCGACGAATGCGTTGACTGCAAAGATTGCAGATGGCAACGCTATTGTCAACAGCGGACACGTTAAAAAAAGCCCACACTGCGGAGCCATGTGCCGGTGTCCTGGGAGCGCCAGATGTGACCGTACATGGTCGATGGCTCGCTCCTGATACATTTGCAGTCTGCTTTGTCCTTCCTGTGCAATGTAAGTTATTCCTGCTTCTCCTCCCTATCTGCTGGTCCATATCTCCCTCTGAACTCCCCTCCTCTTCCTCTCTTATTGGCACCCACGTGACATCACTAGACACGTCATCATCGACGTCACCTTCCCCACTGCTATAAGTAGAGATCTCGGAGTAGGCAGCAACACCGGGGACCAACCTCCTTATTGGGTTGATCGGGGTACTGTCGTCAGACTGCTGAGTAGCGGTTGTTGTTACCTCCTCTTCCTGATCCAATACCAAGAATGGCTGCGCATCAGAAATGTCTTGATATGGATCGGAAAATAATTCCTGTGACTCAAGCGGAAAGTATGTGGTGGTGGTGGTGGTGGTGGTGTTGTTGTTGGTGGTAGTGTCTTTGCGGGTGCACATAGCAGAGAGTGAAGAAGAGGGTGCAGATCGAGAGGATGAGGAGGGTGCAGAAGAGTAAGGCTGAGTGAGCCACTCAACCAAGTCTGGTCCTTTAAATGAATTGAACGCACCTTCTGCAACTTCCCACTTTGGCTCAAGCTTGTTGCTCCTGCCCTACCCCTACCACCCCTGCGGAAGGCCCTGCCTCTTCCTCTGCCTGTCATTTTTTTAAATGACCCTGTGACAAAACTCTCAGTCCCTATACTGATGAAGGACTGCTGCAGTATAGGGCAGCGGTCAGCAGTAGTGCACCTCAACCCTATGTATTGTGGACCTATACCAGTCCTTATGGAATAGCAGACTGTACCTCACTCAACCCTATGTACTGTAGCACCCTAGACCTTACCAGTCCTTATAAGGACCTTTGTGGAACAAGTAGGTTGTGAATTATTAGCAGACTGTACGTCGGTCCCTATACTGATGAAGGACTGCTGCAGTATAGGGCAGCGGTCAGCAGTAGTGCACCTCAACCCTATGTATTGTGGGCCTATACCAGTTCTTATGGAATAGCAGACTGTACCTCACTCAACCCTATGTACTGTAGCACCCTAGACCTTACCAGTCCTTATAAGGACCTTTGTGGAACAAGTAGGTTGTGAATGATTAGCAGACTGTACGTTGGTCCCTATACTGATGAAGGACTGCTGCAGTATAGGGCAGCGGTCAGCAGTAGTGCACCTCAACCCTATGTATTGTGGGCCTATACCAGTTCTTATGGAATAGCAGACTGTACCTCACTCAACCCTATGTACTGTAGCACCCTAGACCTTACCAGTCCTTATAAGGACCAAGTAGGTTGTGAATGCTTAGCAGACTGCAGCAGAAGGGCAGCAGTCAAGTATAATATTCTTTCTATATTTGGAAGAAAGAATATTATATGTGCACAAGCCTATTACCATACCAGTCCTGAAAAGAACCTTTGTGGACCTAATAGTAACAGCTACTGATTAAACTGACCCTCACTGCCTCACACTCAGCTTCCTGCCTGTCCCTATATAAACTGTCAAAACAGAGGCTGCTGGAACAATAACTTGAATTGCACTTTTGTCGACCTAATAGTAACATAAAATTTTTCTTGCCCCCCCCCATGCAATTTCCCTCTCCACCTACTCTGAGACATGCAATAAATAGCAGCTAGACCTAAAATCATTTTTCTGTATCAGATCAGGCAGCAATTGCAATTGGTTGCCAGCAGTTACAGCATATCATTACTGCTTACTGACTAGTTGCTAGAGGTTACAGCACACATTACGGCTCACTGATTAGTTGCTAGAGGTTACAGCACATCACCTCCTCGCAGCAGGGGAGCATGATATACATAGGAATGCCACCTTTATTTACATATCAATGCCGCCAGCCGCAGCTATTTATTTAGTATTGTCGACGCTATTTACATATGAATGCTGGTTATTTATATGTAAACACAGGGTCTGCTGGTGAGTCACTTGCACACAACAATAGGGCAGAGCTGGGCAGCATTAGTACCAGCACTTCACACAGATATTAGGACACAGCACAGGAATAAAACTTCAAGGGACAAGGGAATTTAAACCTGGATAGTTGGCAAGTATGAGGCAGCTGTTTTGGGCCCCACAACAATGACAGGGCCCAGGGCAGCTGCCCCTTTTGCCCTGCCTTAAAGACGGCCCTGAGCACAGCACTGCCTCAAACCTATATCCTGAACTACACCTAACACCTATACCATGATACCAGTCCTTAAAAGAACTTTTGTGGACCTAATAAATAGCGATTTGGGTCACAGAAGTCTCTCCCTGCTCCACACCGCAACCTCTCCCTATAGTGACATAAGAAAGAATGTAAAATGGCCACCGGATCAGGTCTATTTATAAGTTAGGGGGAATGTCCAAGTGTCCATGTGTTGTAATGTCTCAATTGGCTGTCCTGTACCCCATGATGGATGTGTCATCATAGGTCAAACCTCTTTTACACAGTAAACACGGAAGTCCGCCGGGCGGACAGCGAACAGCCGAAATTCGCCGTAAAACGACTGCCAGACGAACCGTTCGGCCATCCCTACTCTTCACCACACACAGCCACAGAGGCAGGTGGATAAAAATTGATGATTTTTAAAAATAAAATAAAAAAAAAGATTTTTTTTAATTTAAATCTGATTTTTTTTTTATTTAAATTGGATTTATTTTTATCAAATTTATTTTAATAAAATGCTGTTGGAGTAAAAATCTATCTAAAGATAGTTTTCTATTTAAGATACATTATTAATTGAGTTTATTCAGTGTGAAATGGAGCTTGGGTATGTAGCATGGGGCTGTATATTTACATTTTTGGTAATCTCATTCAGTGAATGCAAGCTGAGATAACATGCACTGCATTGATGCATTCACACAATTTCACAGTAACCATGAGATAAAACAAAGTTCATGAATTCTCCTTTTATCCCCTTGATTTGCAAATCTATGTACACTACAAACTGTATGATTGTTTGAAGAGAAATGCATCCGTACCAGGCTCTAAGTGTGAGGAGGAAGGGCAAGCAGTAAAAATGAAAGTAAAACCTTCTAAGAAGCTTATAAACTTTTGTGATCTTTCTGCACATAGCTTGAAGTGCTTCATTCCTTCCTTGAGGAGAAAAATGGCAGCAGACCGTAAAAGAGACCCAGTTTGGGAATATTTACTAACCTGACAGCTTATTATTCTAAATAGAAAACCTTTATTTTGTTTGCAAATATTAAAGATTCTAACTACCAGCAAGAAGAAGTCCTTACATGTAAAGAGCACCTGTCATTTCAGATCCATCATGGCAGCACCTGTTAGCAGGCATCTGATCACCAGCTGCCACCACGTCCTTCACCTTTTTGTCCCATTAAAGTGAATGGGGCTGTCGTTGAGTCAACAGCGGGTCAGAGGAGGAGCCGCTGCGGGACAGAGATGACAGTTGCTTTTTAAAAATTATGATTTAAAATTAGTTGATTTAAAATCATGCCTTTTTACTAGTGATTTCAATCGTCTTGATTTTAAATCAATCTCCGCCATGCACAAAGGCAAGAGAATTCTTGTTGGACAGTGTATTAGGTAATTTGCATTTAATTTTAATGGTTCAAAGAATGTCAGGCAAAATGATCGGCCCTGGCGTATGTTCACTTCATTAAATCTGGCCCACTTTGAAAAAAGTTTGGACACCCCTGCTGTACATTCAGGCACCCAGAATGGTACATTATAGAAGTTACAGTATATGCATAAGGGGATAATTATGAAGAAATTATATTTTATAATATTATAATTATCATGATTACTACTACTACTGTCACGATATATAGTATTATTTATTGCTCTTTGTAATAGTATAGTAGAATAATCATCATCATCATCATTTCAGTTTCCTTATTACACTATATTATTATGACTATTATTGCTATTATTGTTAGTAGTAGCTGCTGTGGTAGTATAGTAATGGCAATAAAAATGATACAGTCAATGTTATATGGTATTTTATCATTATCATGAACCTATTTTGGTATTATTAGTAGTATTAGCTGTACTAGGGTTAGTGGAATAATCGCTGCCTGTATTATTTATTCATATAAATTTTGTTTTACAAAACCTTTACAAATATTTGAATTTATAATTATGGTAGTGTAAAGAGGATTCAAGTGCTTCAACCCATACCAACCAATTATTTTACGCCTTTCTTCGGTTTTGAGTAGAACAATTTAAAAAAAAGGTGATTGGTTGCAGATGAGCTCAGCTAGAGAAGGACACATTCACCACACATATACAGTTTGAATAGCTTGGAGTGGCCGCTGCTGAGCTTACCTGGAGCGGAGAGAGCACATGTGCACAGTGTGGATGGACTGGAGAGGCCACTAGGGGGTGCACAATTGTAAGCAGGATGGATGGGGATCGAGGGGCCTGTGGTTCTTGTCCAGAGCCCCCCTATGTGTAATCGGAGGACATGCACCTTTTAAACCAGCGGGAGTGCTGGTATGTGCTAGTCACATGATATGGAATTGCGTAGGGGGATTTTTGGAAAATCTTGCTGAAGGTGAACTAAGACAGGCCATATACGGAGAAAATTCCTTTCCTGCAACCACAGGTTGCAGAAGAGAAATTTGCTTGATTCCCCCCACCAACACCGACCAGTGTTGAGAGGGGAATCTCTCTCGCTGAGCAATTGTATCCTTCTGGCGGAAAAGCGGGGGAGGCCATCCTCACCGGGAGAAGACAGTGATTATTGCTATTGCTAGCAGCTTTATCAGCTATATTAGCCACTACAAATAATCGCATGTAAAGTCCAGCAGGCTTGTTGTACCCAAGTTGATGGATCAACTTGGAAACATTCAGCCTGCCCATACATAGTTCAAATCTCGGCCGGTTCAGCAGCAAGGAATTTGAACAGTCTATGGCCGGGGCTTACACTTTATTTTTTTTTTTTTTAATCTTTATTTAAATTTTTTCCATACAAAAAGTATAAAACATAGTATACATATACATATGCATCCTACTACCCCCCCCCCCCCCTATAGCCCTACTACCTCTTCATATTTCTTCGTTGATTTAAACAGTTTCCATTGCTTCCATTTCTTTCGAAATTTCTTTTCCCCCCTCTCCTCATCCTCTTCCCATCCCTCCATTCTATACATGTCCTCTACTTTACCTATCCATTCCCTCAATTTTGGGGCTTCCGCCTGTCTCCAGTTTTTTGGTATCAAGCTCTTTGTTACGTTTATTAGGTTTCCTATGAGGCCTTCTTTGTACTTTTGAGTTGGGGTGTCTGTACCATGGAAAAGACATGTCCATGGGTTTTCTAGTACCTGAGTTCCTGTTATTATTTTTATTAAAGTTAATGTTTCTCTCCAGTAATTTCTAATTTTTGGGCATTCCCACCAGATATGTGCCGCAGTCCCTTGCTGTCCACACCCTCTCCAGCACATCCCGAGTTGCTCTTCCTGATATCTCCTCATCTTGTCTGGTGTCCTATACCATCTAGCAAGGCTTTTATAATTCATTTCTATTGTATTAAGATTTTTCGATGTCCCGTGTGTTAAGTGTAAAATTTTTTCTAAATTCTGTTTCTCCCCTCGTGGCCCTATTTCTTCTTCCCACTTTTTTATATATATAGGTACCTCCGTCTCGTCCACTTCTCCCAGCATCTTGTATATCTGTGAGATATTTACTCTTATTATTTTCCCCTCACATATCCGCTCTAAGGCGTTAAGGTCTGTTCCACTTCTCAGTGGTTGTGGCAATGATGAGACAAAATGTCTGAGCTGGAGGTACCTCCATCCATCTATATCCATGTACTCCTGTAGTATTTCTAACGTGTTTATTTTACCCGCATTTATTATGTGTCTCAATTGAATATCTTCTCTTCTAATCCAGTGTCCTCCCATAGTGCTCTTCCCCGGTGGAAATAAATTATTTTCTTTTAATGCCATTAGTGGAGAGTTGTATTTCCACTTATTATGCTTGTGAATTCCATCCCATATTCTAAAAACGTTTTTTGTGAGTGCAAGTGTTGTTGGTCCGAGTGATCTGTGTTTTGGGGGTATCCAAATTTCCTTTCCTAATCGTGTCTCTGCAGCGCTGTGTTCTATTGCCACCCATCTTTTTTCATTATCTAATTTTGTCCACTCCACCACCCGTGTTAATACTATAGATAGGGGCTTACACTTTAAATGAACCAAAACTGAGGCTTTTATAGTACTCGTTTTGTAGTGTTGAACCAAACAGTCTGTACAATGTATTATATTGCAGCTTACCAATTCATATATGTGATGGCTGCATTCATTTTTCTTTTTTTAGTCTTTCTTTCTTCTATTTTCATCTGGTGGTGACCCTGCCAATAACTCTGTTGTTCTTTAAAAGAAGTATTTAAAGCGGGAGTCCGCCGGGACTCCGCGTTTTTTTTTTTTTTTTTTTTTTTTAAAGCCAGCAGCTACAAATACTGCAGCTGCTGACTTTTAAAATAGTGACACTTACCTGTCCAGCGCGCCTGCGATGTCGGCACCCGAAGCCGATCTCTCGATCGTCTCTCGGGTGCTGCCGCCGCCATCTTGGGTATGGGAATCAGGAAGTGGAGCCTTTCGGCTTCATTTCCCGGTTCCCTACTGCGCATGCGCGAGTCGAGCTGCGCAATAAGGATGGACCCGCTGCCTCTGGGATCTATGTGTTTCCCATCAGGCAGCGGGGGACTTTCGGAAAGGGGGCATAATTTACGCCCCTTTCCGCAGAGAGCTATCCCAGAAGTGGGTGCAGATACCTGTACTGTACAGGTATCTGCACCCCCCTCCCCCCTGAAAGGTGCCAATTGTGGCGCCGGAGGGGGGGAGGGTTCCGATGAGCGGAAGGTCCACTTTAGGGTGGACCTCCGCTTTAAGTGGAACTTAAACATGTATAAAAATTGTAACAATTTGTCCTTTAGATCAAAGGAATACATTTGGTGTGTAAATGAGGAAAGCTTAAACACTAAACCTTTTTCTGACATTTGTTGGTTTCAAGTCAAAATCATTTTTTTTTTTCGTGAATGAGCTCTTTGCGGCTAAGATATCACAAAGCCGGGACCTACTGTGTTTTGTTAATTTATTTTTTATTTTTTTTGCAACATGACAAGCATGGCACCAGTGGTGTACTTATTTCTGGCAAATGAGGCTTTATGTATCAGAAGATATTAACTCTCCCCGAGTTTGTCTGGACTGGCATGCCATGCCACAGACATGTTTCCATCTGTGTTGTAGTCGAGCTTTGTAAAGTCTAAAGCTTTTTAATATTGATCTGGCCAGTGTAAGAACAGACTGTTACCCAAATCAAGGCTTTCTGGCTTTCATTTAAACAAATAGGATAAACAGCGGGATTGATCAAAAACTGAATTCTATGCAAGTTTGGCATGAAGTCTATCTGTTGCAAAGTGTTTGGAATTAATTTGGTGTTCACATGTAAAAACTGGCAAAGAGAGCTGGCATTTCTAATGGTAGGCAAGTCGTGCTGTCAGTAGTCCAGTGCAGATTAAAAAGTGAGCATGTGATCGGTACACAACGCCTCATTGTTATACATGGATGTGACAGGACCTCTTTATATGGGTGCATTGGGGCATACATTGATCAGCCATAACATTATGATGACTTGCCTAATATTAAGTAGTAATATTAAGCAAAAGCTCTTTTGCCACTGAAACAACCCCTTTTGTTGCCAAAACACCTATGACCTGTCGCGGCATGGATGCCACCAGACCTCTGAAGGTATGCTCTGGTATGTGGCACCAATCTGTCAGTAGCAGATTCTTAAGGCTGGGTTCACACTATTGTGAATTGGACGGGAGTTTCCTTGCATCCAATTTGCATATCAGGAGATTGTGGCTGGCTCTATATGGAGCCGGTTCACATATCTCCGCAGTGGCGTCAATTGCACAGACCTGTGCTTCTTTTGGTCCATTTCAGGTCCGAATTCAGCCCCAAATTCTGGCTGAAATCGGACTTGATATGGTGACTGGAGACACATTGGACTCCTGCTGTGAGCTGCTCCATTCTCCAGTGTGAACCCAGCCTTAAAGTGGCTGTAAAACCTTTATTATACATGACTGGTCTCAGGTGACACACTGAGATGAACCAAATCCTCCTACATAAGTTGTACCTGTTTATCTACAGTCTTCTCTTCTCTACTTCCATTCAAGTTCAGAATTTACAAAGCTTGTCTAAGATTTCAGAAAGCAGGGAGGAGAGAGCTGAAATTACACACTACAGCTCAGTGTGGGACACCCCTCCCTCCCTTTCACACAGCACACAGGAACAGAGCCGACGCTGTCAAGCACAGTCTGTGTGCTGGAGATCCCAATCCCCTTTTTTCTGTTTATGTCTGGAGAAGTTGTCAGAAGTGAATGATGTTGATAGCAGAGTAAGGAAGCAGAAGACAGAAATTACATTTAGTGCTCTTAAATAAAACAAGTACACAGAATTTGGAGGCCAAGTCAACCCCCCAGACGCCTTGTTGGGTTTCTCAAACCATTCTTGAATTATTTTTAAGTGTAGCAGGTCACATAATCCTACTCAAAGAGGTCACTGCCATCAGGGAATACAGTTTCAATGAAGGGGTGTACTTGGTCGGCAACAATTTTTAGGTAGGTGGTACGTATCAAAGTAACATTCACATAAATGACGGCCAAGGTTTCCCCACAGAACATTGCTCAAAGCATCCAATGCCTATTCGCCTTCTCCCCATACTGTATCCTGGTGCCATATCTTCTCCAGGTAAGCGATGCACACGCACCTGGCCAGCCACATGATGTAAAAGAAAAAGTGATTCATCAAACCAGGCCACCTTCTTCCATTGCTCATGTGCCCATTGTAGACACTTTTGGCTGTGGACACGGGTCAGCATGGGTACCCCGACCAGTCTGCAGCTACGCACCCCCATACACAACACACTGCGATGCTCATTTTTATTACTTTCAACACATCAACTTCAGGGACAACATGTTTACCGTATATACTCGAGCATAGGTCGATCCGAATATAAGCTGAGGCCCCTAATTTACCACAAAAAAACTGGGAAAACGTATTGACTCGTGTATAAGCCGAGGGTGAGACATCCCTGTGTCCCGTCCATCCCTGTGTCCCGTCCGTCCCTGTGTCCCGTCCGTCCCTGTGTCCCGTCCGTCCCTGTGTCCCGTCCATCCCTGTGTCCCGTCCATCCCTGTGTCCCGTCCATCCCTGTGTCCATCGCTGTGTCCCGTCCATCGCTGTGTCCCGTCCATCGCTGTTTCCCGTCCATCGCTGTGTCCCATCCATCGCTGTGTCCCATCCATCGCTGTGTCCCGTCCATCCCTGTGTCCATCACTGTGTCCCGTCCATCCCTGTGTCCATCCCTGCCTACCTGTGCCAATCTGCAGCCTCTGTGTGCCATGCCGCACCTCTCCTCCTCGTCTGACAGACGGCGGCCATTCCACTGTTCAAAAGCCGCGCCTCTCTGTCTGTGATAAGCGGAACACTCCATTTCCCAGCAGTCAGTGTTCCGCCTATCACGGACATTCTCTCATCCTCGTCCGTAGTATGAGAATGAGCGGATGTCCGTGATAGGCGGAACACTGCCTGCTGGGAAATTGAGTGTTCCGCCTATCACAGACAGGGAGGCGCGGCTTTTGAATAGTGGAATGGCCGCCGTCTGTCTACCTGATCTCCTTGACTCGAGTATAAGCCGAGGGGGGCACTTTCAGCCTAAAAAAAGGGGCTGAAAATCTCGGCTTATACTCGAGTATATACGGTACTTGCTGCCTAATATATCCCATTGTAACAATCAATGTTACTCACTTTACCTGTCAGTGATCTTAAAGTAAACGCTGATCGGTTTATAATGTAAGATACTACAATATTTTGGTGGCTGGGAGCTACCGGTGTTAAAGCAGAACTCCACTCTCTCAATCAATAGTGACTATTTTTAATCATTATGCTGCTAACATTAGTAAATAGATAGAAAATGATATCACATTTACTTGTTTTAAACTTTTTGGTTTACATTTCCTCAGTAAATTACTAGTTTCCATGTCTAGGCAAATGATGTCATACATTTCTGGAGTTTTTGGGAGGAGTTTACTCAGCTAAGCACACCGCCCTGCCTGCATGCCTAAGCCAAGGGCAGATGGACCCCAGGAAATAAATGCTACATGAACCATCTGCCCTTACTCAAAAGGGCCATGGCCATAAATGGTAGGGGTTTGTTTATAGTGATTTTGAACAAATCCTAAAGCATGGAGACATGGATAGATGGGGGAGTTTGTATTGAATATTAAAAATGAATTAAATAGCATTTTTGGTTTGTGGTGCTCCGATGCAGTGTAGTCCCACTTTAAAGGGGTTGTAAACCCTCAACGTTTTTCACCTTAATGCATTCTATGCATTAAGGTGAAAAACATTTTTTTAATGCAGCCTCGCCCCTGAGAGCCCCGAAATTTGCGTGACGGGAATGAACACACCAGCTCCGACCAGTATCTTGTATTCTGATTGGATAGATTGATAGCAACGCAGCCATTGGCTCCCACTACTGTCCATCAAATCCAATGACGCAGGCACCGTGGGGCGGGGCCAAGTCATACATTCGGCAGCTATGGCCCCTAGGAGAACACTTCTCCTAGGGCAGTGATGGTGAACTTTGGCACCCCAGATGTTTTGGTACTATAGTTCCCATTATGCTCTGGCACTCTGCACTGTAGTGGATCCTGGGAAATATAGTTCCAAAACCTCTGGGGTGCCAAGGTTCGCCATCACTTTCCTAGGGGATTATCTGATGTTGGAAGGAGCCATGGGGGGACTCCAGAAGATGCAAAACGAGCTGCACAATGGAGGCAAGAATGATATGTTTGTTATTTAAAAAAAAAAAAAAAACGAACCCTTACAATCACTTTAAGTACAGATGTCTGTATAGATAAACTACACGGTAAGGCAATATGCAGATATGCATAGTTCCAAATGTAAACATGAATGAATATATATGCGGGCAGACAGTCTGCATCCAGGGGCATAAATCTGTCTACAGTATGTACACATATTTATGCTCAAACCTACCTATACCTGCATACATCTGTATCTGGTATATCTATTGTATAGGCATCTGTACGTATCGCCTGTATCTTCTGGGTGCTGAAATATTATCGTATTTTATGTTATCTAGTATAGTTGTAGGGCTGCAACCAAATGATTATTTTCATAATCGATGAAGATGAATCGATGATAGTTGGCCGATTATTGTTTTGATTAATCGGTTAATAACCTTAAAAAAAAAAAAAAATTGGGTCAAATTGACGTACATTTTCAACCACAGTGACGGGAAAATTTGGAAATTATAGAAAACTTCTTGGTCAAAGGAATTTTCAGACAGTGTATGTGGTTTTTGTTTACAAATGAAGTGAAAATTTCAAACAAAATTCTTTCATTCAGCAAATGTACAAAGATTTTTCATCGGAATAGTCTCACCTGAAAATTAATCCGTGAGGCCAGCATAAGGTTTGGTACACACCTATGCAGTTTTTTATTTTGATCTGTTTCTGCAGTGCTTTTTGCTATGCGTTTTTATTTTTGCACACGTGATTTTACTGCAATTTGCGTTTTTTTAAATTTTTTGGGCAGATTAAAAAACACAAATTGCTGCAAAAACGCATTTACATTATTTTCTGCAGCTTCTCCGTTGAAGTATATTGAACCAAAAAAAGCACCGTTTTGCGTTAAAAGTCCCTGACCCTTTCCAAATATGCAGCGGCTGAAAAAAAGCACAGATATGAACGTGTCCCATAGGAAACCATGTAAATGAACTGTAGTGCGTATTGCAAAAATCACCAATAAACATATAGATGTGAACCAGGCCTAAGATGTTTAGTAACATAATGGGGTTAAAAAGACTAAAATTAGCCCCTTATAGTACAAAAAAATCTGATAATCACTACTGGAAGGGGTTCATTTTTTTTTACTCTAGAAAGTAATATTTACAGTAGTGATTATATTGTTGTGGCTCATTTTAGTTGTTTTTTTTTTAACTCCATTATGTTACTGGCTGATTAATTGATTATGAAAATAGTAATCGATTATGAAATTAATCGAATAGTTGTCGATTAATCGATTCGTTGTTTCAGCCCTATATAGTTGTGCAAATCTCAGGACTCGGGCGACAGAAATACAAATTCTTTGGCCAGTAAAATAGCTCCTACTTATGTAGTTTGTGTATTTATTTGTTCATCTAGAGTTCAGCTTAATGTTCAGTAGCAAACAATATCAATGTCCCATAATGCTGTAAAACAAAAAAACGAGTCGCTAAAATGTATCAAGTTGTCCTTCAGTGCAGTCCTAATATATTTTCAATATATTCATTAATTCCTTACTCTAACAAGATAACAATGGAAATCGGCATTCTTAGAAACAATATATTGTAAGTGCTTTTGAGTTTATCGTAGACAGACTCTAACTAGGTGGAAGCTTGACAGGAGGGCGTTCACATACAGTACATGGAGCAGCAAGGGGTTATCAAATCAGATGCAGCAGCTCCCTTCTATGAGTACTGAATACAAATTATAATACAATTCCTAGCAGTAGGGAGCTACATTATTTTGCTGTTTGCTAGATACTTAAAAAAAAAAAAAAAGATCACCTTAAAGAGGAAGTAAACCCTGATGAGTTTACTTCCTCTTTCATTCCCTGCAAAGGTAAAGCATAATGGACTACTATGCACCGCATAGTAGTCCATTATGTGTCACTTACCTGACACAGGAGCCAGCAAAGTCCCCTGTAGTCTGGCGCATCCATCTTCTCGGTGGGTTTCGCTGCTCCGCCGCTGTCATTTGGCAAAGCCGCGATGACGTCACTCCCGCATGCTCACGGGAGCCGACACGCGCAGCATCTCCGTAGTTGAAGATGCCGCGCTCAGTGTGCCTGTCTTCGGGCAAATATCTCCTAAACCGTATAGGTTTAGGAGATATTTCTTGGACCTACAGGTAAGCCTTAATCTAGGTTTACCTGTAGGTCAAAGTGTGTTGTAAGGGTTTACAACCACTTTAAGGGAATGGGTGTATGAGTAAAATAGACCAACTACGCTTAAAAGTCACTTCCCCAATCGGGCGCATCAGGCACTTGTGCCCAATCAATCTCATAAGGATGCACGAATATTTTAATATGGTTTATTCCTGAAAGACTGACATATAACTTGGGTCCCCGGTATTGCCATAGCAGGCTTATATACAGTTGGGGAAAATAACTACCGGTATTTGATTCACTGCAGATTTTGTAAGTTTGTCCACATACAAAGAAATGAAGGGTCTATAATTTTTATCATAGGTGTATTTTAACCACTTGCTGACCGCCTCACGCCCCTATACGCCGTCAGAAGGGCTCATACAGGCAGAATTACATACCTGTACGTGGCCCTTTAAGAGGCGGCCATCGGTCGCACGTGGCCGTGATCGCTTCATGGAGTGGAAGAACGGGAGATGCTAATGTAAACCAGCATCTCCCCATTCTGCCTAGTGACAGTGTCACTGATCTCTGCTCCCTGTAATCGGGAGCAGAGATCAGTGACATGTCACATTTATTATAGCAAAATGTAAAAAATAATGCGTTTTGTTCAAAATTTACGCTCTTTTTTTTGTTTATAGCGCAAAAAATAAAAACCGCAGGGGTGATCAAATGCCACCAAAAGAAAGCTTTATTTGTTGGAAAAAAAGGTTGTCAATTTTGTTTGGGAGTCATGTCGGAAGACCGCACAATTGTCAGTTAAAGCGGCGCTGTGCCGAATCGCAAAAAGTGCTCTGGTCAGGAAGGGGGTAAATTCTTCCGGGGCTGAAGTGGTTAAATGATGGAGACAGAATATCAACCAAAAATCCAGAATAAACACATGATACAAATGTTATAAATTGAATTGCAGTTCAGTGAGTAAAATAAGTATTTGATTCTCGAGCAAAACTTGACTTACTACTTGGTGGAGAAACCCTTGTTGGCAAGCACAGAGGTAAGATGTTTCTTGTAGTTGGTTGCCAGGTTTGCACACATCTCAGAAGGGATTTTGGTCAACTCTTCTTTACAGATCTTCTCTAAATCCTTAAAGTTTCTTGGCTGTCACTTGGCAAATCAAAGTGTCAACTTACTCCATACATTATATAGGATTAAAGTCCGAAGGATGGCTAGGCCCTAATGTGTTTCATCTTGAGTCACTCCTCTGTTGCCTTGGTGGTATGTTTTGGGTCATTGTTATGCTAGAAGACCCATCTACGACCCATCATCAGTGTTCTGGCTGAAGGAAGAAGGTTCTCATCCAAGATTTTACAATACATGGCCCCGTCCATTGGCCCTTCAATGCGGCAAAGTAGGCCTGCCCCTTTATCAGAGAAACAGCCCCAAAGCATAATGTTTCCACCTCCATGCATGACTGTAACGATGGTGTTCTGGGGGCCATAGTCAGCATTTTCTCCCAATCCTTCTCTGAATCATTTAGATGTTCATTGGCAACCTTCAGAT
Source organism: Lithobates pipiens (assembly GCF_037356315.1). Classification (NCBI taxonomy): domain Eukaryota; kingdom Metazoa; phylum Chordata; class Amphibia; order Anura; family Ranidae; genus Lithobates; species Lithobates pipiens. Next base: position 57,511,717 of record NW_027507784.1, read on the forward strand.
GGGCCTGTACATATGCCTTCTTGAGGAAGGTGACCTTGCGGGCGCTGCAGGATTTCAATCCATGGCAGCCTATTGTGTTACCAATCGTTTGTTTGGTGACTGTGGTCCCAACTGCCTTAAGATCTTTCACATGTTCCTCCTGTGTAGTTCTTGGCAGATCCCTCACTTTTCTCATGATCATCATAACTCTATGAGGTGAAATCTTGCATGGAGCTCCAGACAGAGGGCAGTTGGTGGTTATTTTGTATTTCTTCCATTTGTAAATAATCACTCCAACGGTTGTCTCCTTCTCACTAGGCTCCTTGCTGATGGACTCATTCCAGCCTTGTGCAGGTCTACAATCTTGTCTCTAACGTCCTTTGACAGCTCTTTGGTCTTGCCTGTGTTGGTGAGGTTTGAATGGAAGAAAAATTCTGTGGACAGGTGTCTTTTATGCACATAACGAGTTGTAGTTATGAGCACCTTCTTAAATTGACAGGACTAACCTGTGTACCACATGAGCACATACTGTAGCCAGTCTGTGCGAGCTAGACTTATTGTTGGTTGGTAGTGGATCAAAAGCTTATTTTACTCACTGAACTGCAACTCAATTTATAACATTTGTATCATATGTTTTGTCAGGATTTTTGATTGATATCATTTAAAATCCCCCTGCGATAAAAATTATAGACTCTACATTTCTTTGTAAGTGGGCAAACTTACAAAATGTGCAGGGGATCAAATAATTATTTTTGATACTGTATCCACATAAGTAGGGATGAGCCGAACACCCCCCGGTTCGGTTCGCAACAGAACTTTCGAACGGACCCCAAATTCGTACGAAAGTTAGAACCCCATTGAAGTCTATGGGACTCGAACATTCGAAATTAAAAGTGCTAATTTTAACGGCTAATATGCAAGATACTGTCCTAAAAAGGGTTTGGGGACCTGGCTCCTGCCCCAGGGGACATGGGTCAATGCAAAAAAAAGTTTTAAAAATGTCCGTTTTGGCGGGAGCACTGATTTTAATGACGATTAAAGTGAAAAAAAGTGAAATATTCCTTTAAATATGGTGCCTGGGGGGTGTCTGTAGTATGCCTGTGAAGTGCCACGTTACATTTAACGGAAATAACGTCATTTAAAACTGCTTGCGGTTTTAATGTTATATCTGATTCCTGCAATATGATTGAAAATCATTGAGAAAAATGGCATGGGTAGCCCTCCCTGCCCATTACCAGCCCCTTTGGGTCTTTTACGCATATTAAGGGGAACCCCGTACCCATATTAAAAATAAGAAATACGTGTGGCCCCCAGGCCCTATATACTCAGAACAGCAGTATACAGGCGGTGCAAACAAGACAGGGACTGTGTAGGTTTGTTGTGTTAAGTTAAATCTGTTTGTAATTTTCAACTGGTACATTTTTAAAGTGTAGCTCCAGTCAAAAAAACTATTTTTAAGCTTTTTGGAAAACATAGGGAAGGGTTATCACCCCTGTATAATTTGTTTTGCCGTCCGTTTTTTTCAGAACACGCAGACAGCACGCACAATCTCCTACCGCTGACTGCAAGCTCTATTTAAAACGAGCAAGATAGTTAGCTATATAGGTGGATATAGCGGTGTATACCGGGTTCAGAGCACGCAGACAGCACGCACAATCTCCTACCGCTGACTGCAAGCTCTATTTAAAACGAGCAAGATAGTTAGCTATATAGGTGAATATAGCGGTGTATACTGCGGTCAGGGCACGCAGACAACAACCACTACAGAAGAGCAAGAACGAAAAACCGGCCGATAACGATCGGTGTATACTGTGTTGAAGGTACACAGAACACCCACTAACTGCTACAGATGCCAACACACTACACAAGGCCGCCGCGCTGGCAGCCTTATATAGTGTGGGGCGTGTACTACACAGCCTGAGCTATGATTGGCCACAGGCAATCATGGCTCTCCTCGCTGCCGGCGCTGTGATTGGCCAAGCATGCAGGGTCACAGTGCATGCTTGGCCAATCACGAGCCAGCAATGCACTGCGTCATCGCAGTGCATTGTGGGCCGCGAGCGCCACACGAATTTGGCGCGAACGGCCCATAACGTTCGGAATTCGCTGAACGGGCGAACAGCCGATGTTCGAGTCGAACGTATGTTCGACTCGAACACGAAGCTCATCCCTACACATAAGCAATACTTTTACCATATTATTATGGTTATGTGAGATCTGTTTTTGTTTGTTTGACCATTATGACGTCATATGATGTTAGATAATGGGAGGGAATTCTTGGTTTCTTGTTCTTGATTGGTGGATGTTCATTTAAATATTTTGCACAACTGTATGCACTTATCACATGCCTAACAAAGGGGCCCTGCGTGGCTGCAAAACATTGCACTTTTTGCAATGTGATCCTTCTTCAATAAAAGAATAGTTCAGACTTATTAGAAGATCCATGGTGTGCTGGCGAATATTTATACAGCGCGTGTAAAATAGGCCACCTACAGTATATGCAAATAATGCTAAGCACAGCATTGAAATAAGGGTTTATTAAAAAAGACAAAAGGGCAACTTAGTTGAGTTGCCCCTTGGCTTTTTTAATAAACTGGTAATTTCAATGCTGCATTTAGTCTGGTGCCCCACTGTTGTTATACAGGTTTTATATAGCGCCAACAGTTTGCGCAGCGCTTTACAACATGTTCTGTTCTTCTCTTCCATATCACAGAGATACCTACTTCACTCTAAGCCCTTGTACACAGGGTCGGATATTCCGACCACAAAATCTGTCGGACAAAGTTGTCGGAAAATCAGATCGTTCAGAACGTTACGATAGGACTACGTTCAGGCTAGTAGCCAATAGCTTTGGTCTCATAATTTGATCTGAGCATGCGTGGCACTTTGTCCGATCGGAATTCTCTACAAACGATCAGACAAAGTCCGATCGGATCATGTTGTCGAAATTTTTTTTTATATCCAGCTCTCAAACTTTGTTGGTCGGACATTCAGACGGAAAAAGTCAGATGGAGCCCACACACGGTCGGATTATCTGACAACATGGTCTGATCGGACTTTTTCCGTCGGAATGTCCGACCGTGTACAAGGGCTAAGGGAACTGCTGCTGCTATTCATCAGATAACTCTATGGACTCTAATAATGGACTTATTATCTGTATTCTGATGTTCCTATGACTGGGAATCCCTTGTAATACATCCGTCTAGTGCAGCCTTTCTCAACCTTTTTAGCTCAGGGGAACCCTTAAAATAATTTTCAGGTCTCGGGGAACCCCTAATAAAACCCATTCATTGGGGGTCAGTGGGAACAATGCCCCTTACTTTGGTGGTCAGTGTAAGAATAGCCCCTTAGAGAGAGCTATAAAGATCATTGGTGTCACCACTGGCTCCTCCAAGTGGCATTGGCTTAGAACATTGTAGGCACCGTCAAACAGGAGGTAAATCAGCCACAGCTCAAGAATCCTTTAGCCATCTCTGGAGGAACCCTAGGGTTCCATGGAACCCTGATTGAGAATGGCTGCTCTAGTGCCAATATATGTATTTGTTGTTACATGCAAATAATGCTATCAATGCATGGACAGGCTGATGAATGTCAATGACAGGCTGATGAATGGCATCTCCTCCATTCAGAGAACATGTGAATGGAGGAGAGGACAGCAGGAACTCCATCAATGTTAGACCCAAGGCAGTTTACCCATACAGCTCCAGAAATTCACTGCTATAAAGAAGACCCATCATCATTAGAAGGAAGCTTCTACAGTATGGAACATACAGCAAGACATGGGACGTACTTCATTACAGGTAAGTTATATGAAGCTGAAGCTGTACCCCCCCCCCCCCCAAAAAAAAAAAAATATATAACTAAACTTCAGCCTTGGTGTATATAAAACCTAAGAATTTAATTTTATTTGCTCCTTTTATGCTCTGTTAAATACAGAATTCAAAAAATGTTGTTATATCTGTTTACTATATGCAAAAATACTTGATACCTATTGATCCTGCCAGAAATTCAGTGCTTTACTATGCCCTGTCCAATCTGCAGTCTTATCCCAAGCATTGTTATTTAAACCTGTATAGTCTGGATCACAGAACACTTTCTCCCTGTGTTAAAAATATAAGAAGGGAAGTTGTTTTTTAGCTCTAGGGTGACGATGCTGTTCCTCCATGGATACCGTATAGTAAGCGTTGTCACCCTAGAACAGAAAATGGGCTACTGGGACAATCACCATGAGAATTAAATATAAAATTAGAAAACAAATCAACTAAGGATAGGTGAGCTACGATAGATTAAATTTTTGCTCCTTGGATACATTTTTAAATACAGATTTGGTTTAAGTAAATTTTTAACTACATACAGTAGTTCTCACCCATTAAAGGCTTTTTTTTTTTTTGCTCAGCTCCCCCCACCCCTCTTACCCCTACAGTGGTTATCTGCTGGTGCTGCGGGGGTTAAGATAGCTGCTGGGCATGTCATAGACACTCTTTAAGAGTGCCCTTTAAGCACGTCCTTTCTTTGTAAATGGAGGACAGCCAAATGATTGAAAGGTCCACCTTCTCCATCTCCACCACTTTACATTAATGGAAGTTATAGTACAGCTTCTATGAATAGAGGGGGCAACAAAGTGGGCATAGTCAGCACTCTTATGTGCTCGTGATAGGTTCAGTGGCTGAATTTACTTCTGAAGCGGCAGATTACCTTTGTGGGGGTATTGGGTGGGGGAAGGGTGGACCTCTGAGGATTTTAGATTTCAACTAAAACATCAAGCGCAAAGGACACTTCTCATTGAATAAGTTAAATCCCTTGTGCTGATATATATATTTTTTTAAATAACTAGACCTTTGACTAATTTGTTAGTCAAATGATCTCTTCAAACAATGACATCAAGAACACGCCAGATAAAATATGACATACAGAGTAACCCAAGAGTGTTATATATATTAAATATTCATGGATTTTCTTTTTTCAACATAAAAAGAAAGTCAGGAAAGTCACATAAATGTGGACATAAATGTGGACATCAGGGATAAAACTAGAATTTTTTTTTATTATTGCACCTTATATGATGTAATGCATTTTTGTAAAGTTTAAAAAAAAAAAGTTGTTTGAACTGTTTGCATCACTGTTACGTTTGTTGATTCATCTACTCCCCACCAGTTTCAGACCTTTTAAACGCTGCTTTAACCTTTTGAATAGTTCTGCTTCCAGAAAGAGCCTTTGTACTTATTCAAGGCTTATAAACATGCTAAACCTCCAGAATTATATCTAGTTCAAGCTGTTTTAATTTGGAGTGCCAAGTGTAGAACTAAACACCCAAGTTTCCAGGAGAGATGGATTGCCAGTCTGAAAGAAGGAGATCCTGAGGAACTTTGTATTCTGGTTACCAGAGCTGCAAGAGCACCAAGAAAAAACTCTATGTTCCTGTTTTGTAGATTATTCACAAGGACAGGACATTGTGTTTTTAGTCCCATTTCTTTATTAAACACACATGAAATTCCTACTGAAAGGCATTTTGTGGTGTTGGGGATGCCCTTGAACAGTGACGGTAATATATTTTAAAATTGATCCTGCTATTGTTTTGAATCTTCATGGTTCAGGCTCTGCTCGGCCTAGATGAAACATCTAGACCAGGGGCCTCAAACTGGCGGCCCTCCAGGTGTCGCAAAACTACAAGTCCCATGAGGCATTGCAAGGCTGACAGTTACAAGTACTACTCCCACAGGCAGAGGCATGATGGGACTTGTAGTTTTGCAAACAGCTGGGGGGCCGCCAGTTTGAGACCCCTGATCTAGACACAGTTGTTGCTGTGTCTACTGTTTCATGTAACCAATACAGAGGGAGAAAAAAAAAATTCAAGTGATCCTGTCACCAATCTCAAATTAACAAACCGCTACCTGTAAAGTAGAATAAAAATAATAAATAATATAAATAATAATCTCTCCTGCTTCCCACATCACGGAATGCTGCCCCATTGAAGAAGAAGATTCCCAGGGTCAAATTTTTAGTAGTATCCATCTCCTGTGCCCTCTGCTTAGCAGTGTCTCCTGCCAAACCCTGCGTCATTACTAGATGTGGCTTTCAATGGCACAGGTATTAGGAGAGGTAAGTATTTATAATCTTTATAATGAGTTATTTATTTTGAATTTTAATATTAGAAACAGGGTCCCTTTTTAAGTAAAACTCTTAGGGGGTAGAACAAAATACAAAGACCAAAAAAATAAATAAAAAGGCCAAAATTTATTAAGTACCTCAGCTGGCCTTTTTTTCTCTATAGCCTTCATCTTTTTCCAGTGATGTCCACTGTGCACCAAAAGTTGAAGATCCAGCTCAATGACACTGGCAGAAAATGTCACCACTGCTGGCATACTGCTGTAGTAACATTCACCCACAGTGTCACCCGTTAGAAAGATAGGGCTTTAATCATTCACAAAGGACCTACCTTTAGCCTGTCTAGCTTGGATGTGCAGAGGCATCAGGAAAGTCCAATGCCTAGAGAATTGTTAGAGCCCAATTAAATAGGCTTAACACATCCCAGACACAAAAGGTGTGCAAAGCCTTCTTGTTGCTTTTCTTTAGAAAGCAGCCACAGAGTAAAAATGCCTGTCCCTTGCAAGAAGAGAGAAGGACCTCTACACTGGTCACTCTCCCAGAAAGCAAGCAATTGTGCTGCAAGTTTGAAAACGACTTGCTAAGCTATTGATGGACTTGCCAGGCTTCACACGTTTGTTGCACAGGCGCAGCAAGTCTTCATTGTATTATTCCAGGTCAACTTTCTTTGCAAACATTTTGCAAGTTCTGGTTGTTATGTTGTGCAATAGTCATCCCACCACAAGGGTCACTGTGGCTGAATTTTTATACTGTAGACTTTCAAAGCTCTTTCTGTAGACTCACTGCTGCAACTTTGATCTTGCTAGAGACTTGACACGCAAATTTGCTACAAATTGGAAAAGCTGCAACTAGAACTTGTGCTTCAAGTGCTCTGCAAGTGTACAACTTACCAGTAAACATGTGCAGCAAGTTAAGAAGATTTATAATTCAACACTGCCACAAACTTGTGGTAAGTTATTCTTGCTATCTGGGCTGGGGTTGTCTGACACACCTTCTGCTAAGTTAGAGCTAAAGCTCTCCAATCAGTAGAAAGCATAGGTAACTCAGGACTCCTGAAGATCTGACATTTTTTGCCACTTCAAACAGTTAAAAAAATAAAATAAAAAACACTTTAAATATTATAACATTATATTTAAATTGTTACTAAACCCACAACAGTAAAATCAGTCTGTATATGCAGTAAAGCATGTTTGTTATACTTACTATGGAACCTAAGAGGTTAATCCTCTGCATTGTGTATAAAGGCTGTTTGATCCTGTCTTCTCTGATCCTCCTCTTCTTTAACTCACTCCAACCCATCTGGTGAGAGAACAGAGCATTGGGAGTCGGGCGGCACATGCTCAGTTTGGTGTGTATTGCCAGACTTTTTTTTTTCTTGGGAGAGTGCATGTGATCAGCACAGGGCCAATCAGCACTGTCCAGACAGAGGATCAGGGGAGAATGAAAACTCCTCCTACAAGCTTTAAGCAGAGACTGATAGAAGTCACAAGGCTGCTGTATACTGCTCATGAGAAAGGGTACTTTGCAATTTATATTTACTAAAATAATAGCATTCCTGTGTTCTGTGTACTGTGGGAGACCAGATATAGTGAATGCAGGTTCTGGGTTTAGTAACGCTAAGTTTAACAGACCAATAGGGAACAAATAAGAGAAGGTTATTGTTTGGGTGAATGCCACACTCCATGTCAGTCATAGCTAAACTCATATAAGGCCCATTCAAGTCTTTATGTATGTTTTTTGCATACACATTGATGCATCAGCTTTCAGCCCATCCACACACACTGCATTGCCAATTTACTTTTGAAAAATGCACTTACTCAACTCCTTTTGCGTCGCACTAGAAAGGCAACGTGTGTTTTTAATACACATATTACAGTGCACTGGGAAACAGGTGTTTTTGTTTTGGCTATCTATATGTGTTCTGGCGGGCCATTGAAATTCAATTGTCACCACACTTGCATGCATTGTTAAAATGCGTTTACATGCGGTACATTACACACACAAAACGGTAAAGCATGGGTGTCCAACCTGCGGCCCGGGGGCCGCATGTGGCTCAAGACGGCTATGAATGCGGACCAATCCAAAATTGTAAAACTTAAAAAGTTGGGGGGGGGTTTTTGGGCCATATTTTGTATAAATGCATTTACTTTTAGCGAACACATGTGGCCAAATATATATTTGACAGTGTCTCTTTACTGGACTTTTATACGTTTTATCTTCCCAAAGAAAAATATACTCTTCATGCCTTATTTATGTCATCAGTCTTCAGCAGCATATATTTGTGACTAACTATTTTCAAGGATGAAGCATATGAAGAGCAAGATTAGAACCAAAATATCCAATAAGCACATTGAGAATTGCTACTCCATCCATCAAACCAGATATTGATGCGTTAGTTTATCAAAAACATGTCAAATATCACACTAGTTTTATGTTGCCCTCTTTTACTATATATATATATATATATATATATATATATATATATATATATATATATATATATATATATATGTATGTGTGTATATAAATTAAGTTTTATTACTCAGATAGGTACAATATCTATATCAGTGATTTGTTAACTTGTGATCTGCTTGATGTTTTCTGCTTATCAGTTATCCTTATTTGTTGTGTATTTTATGTGTGGCCTAAGACAATTCCTCTTCTTCGACTGTGGACCAGCAAGGTCAAAAGGTTGGACACCTCTGCTGTAGAGTATTAAGATGTTTCAAGAAGGCTTACTGCTAGCTGAAATCATGCATTATATAGCTGACCTTACATTGTGAACCATACACAAAAAGAGCGGACCACCAACCTTACTCTAGCTAGAGCTTGATGGTCCACTGTTCTGTCTGGGTGTACTTTCAAAGACACATTGGACAATGCCAACATACATGGTCAAGTGTGATCATTAAGCAACTAAAGTTCAGTGTTCATCATCCATGCTTTTGATAATCTAACTGGATAATTACACACTGCTCTAACTCATGCAGATTATTAGCATATTAGGTGTAGAACAAGTTGTCTTGGCTGTCAGTTATCATTTTTAAAGCTTTAGAGTCTGCTTAGACAGTTTTTGACAGGTGTGTGCCGCCGATGGGTTAAATAGGTGGAGTCTTTAGACTGCATGATTTTTGCCTTGCTACCTCAAGCTTTGGGAGCATTGTGGTTTCTGTTATCCGTTTCTCATCCTCTGATGACTCAGAGATGTCACCTGATATTCCCGTGGATGGACTAAGGATTGAAAAGTTCTTTGTTTTCAATGCAGAGAGAAAAGCCTGTGGATGTTTCTACCAGACTGCAGTTTCATGTGACACCCTACAGAACAGCAACCCTTCACATGGGTGCATTAATATTTTAAGAAGTGATGATGTCATTACCTTTCAGTCATAACATTCCTGGTGATTGTTTTGGTCCATGTAAAGTTGCCAAGCTTCCCCGATGTCGAGATGGTTCTAGATTTCAAAACTCATTGTCGTAAATTCGCAGTATGCTAGTTTTTGGCTGTCAAATATTGGTTTAGTTAATTTTTCTGCAGGGATCTCAGCATACAAATTTTAGGTATAATGTTTGCCACACAAGTTAGGGTAAGGCTGAGTCTCTATATGCTTTGGTTGCAGAGGCAGATCAAACAGTGTTCGTGCGCGAGACCATGATCTGCCCCCCACTTGGAGTGTTCTCTTGAAGTCCGCCAGTAGAATGCTACAAGTCATTGTTAAGACATGGGCCAAATGTTGCACACAGCAGCATACATTTTGATGAATATGAAAGTGTGTGTAAAACGTAAATGGGGGTACATTGTATGACAATCATTCCATGGTGATTGTATTAAAGGGGTTAAGTTACCTGTATATTTATAAATGTTGGATATGTTCCTGACACTCATGATGACTGGAGAAGTTATTGGGATAACCAAATACAGTAAAAGTCTTTAAAGTGATTGTAAAGTCCTGTTTAAAAAATAAAATAACAAACTTACCTGCCTGTGCAGTTGGTTTTGCACAGAGCAGCCTGGATCCTCCTCTTCTTGGGTCCCTCTTTGCTGGTCCTGGCCCCTTCCTCCTGTCGAGTGCCACCACAGCAAGCAGCTTGCTATGGGGGCACCCGAGTCACAGCTCCATGTGTCCATTCAGACACTGAGCCCGGACCTGGCCCCCTCTCTCTTCTGATTGGCTAACTGACTTTGATAGACAGCAGTGTGAGCCGAGGGCACAGCCAATCAGGAGGAGAGTCCTGGACAGCTAAGATATTTGTGGACATCACTGGAGAGAGATGGGGCTCAGGTAAGTAATCAGAGGGTGCTGGGGAGGCTGCTACACACAGAAGGTTTTTCTATCTTAATTCATAGAGTGCATTAAGATAAAAAAAACCTTCTGCCTTTACAACTCGTTTACCGTTGCAGAACATGTCCAGCTGAACATGACTATCTGCTACTAGCTATACCATGACCAACATAACTTAGAACCCTAATAGACATACATTTTCAGGTGTTTGCTTGGAGTTCTAAGACTTCGAAGTCTTCACAATTGTATCCTGGGATTAGCGTAATGAATTGTGTTCCAAGAGTTGTATTTATTAATACAGAAGATGGCCAGCTATATAAGAAAATCCAGAATGAAATAAGGAAATAATTTTGTGAAGGGACACATGGGAATGTAAATATAGTTCTGTCCCAGTTAAAGACAGATCTAGGTTAGCGCCAGTCTGAAAAATCTTATTTTAGGTGGTTTGGATGACACTTTCTGTCCGCGTCCCTCCTCCCTCTCTTTATTAATTGTTGGGGTTTTACAAGTCATCAAATTGCCCTTGTCTAACAGAACTACCTGCAAGGTGCATTATTTAATGTCAGGGCTGCTTTAAAAGGAAACGGCCATAGGTACTGTACCTTTAGGCCCCTTCACACCAATGCGCTGCAGTAACATGGTAAAATACATGCTACCACATTCCATGCTAAAGTGATTATAAAGTCTATTTATAGACTCTTCTGGGGTCCCCTATCATCTCCACTCTGCCTCTTCTCTGTGTGTATCCATAGGAAGAAGAAAAATATTTTGACTTTGGAACTACTTTAATGCAAAATCAGAGATGTGTTCTGATGCCATTAATGGAGTTTGGATGGCAACCCAACATACTATTACAGTAGCAGGAAACGCACCTGTGCTGCAGCATTTCTCTTAGAGATCCTGCAACAAGAAGTAGTAGAGAGGAGAGAGAAGGCAGAGACGCAACATCAGTTCTAATGTCTGAGGGACATGGACTAGTAACATCGGTAGTAAGCTATACTATCTGATAGGACTAAGATTTCATTTTGGTAACAGTAGAGCAACAGCATTCTACTATGAAGGTAAAGACCCTCTTACCAACCTTAAGCCGGCCATAGATGGTGCTTGATTTCTCCATCAACACTGACTGGAAGCTGTCCCTGCTGGGGGAACACACAGTGATTATTGCTAGAGGTTATAGCTGCTTACTATAAACGCATTAAAACTCTTGACAGGCTAGTTGTACCCAACTTGGTCGATTTTAATAAACTTGGATACAATAAACCTTCCCATAAATGGTTAGTATCTTGGCCGGTCCCTGCTGAATTGGCCAAGATTGGAACTGTCTATGGCTGGCTTTATTCTAAATAAACTATCATGTCTGGACTTTGGCTTTAAGTGATATCCAGAGATATGGGTAGCTAAAAGGAAATATCTTGATCTGCAGACTGACTTCACCCAATCCCACTTTTCAAGTGTGCCTAACGGTTCTTTAGGCAGGCTCACACCTGTACATTAATAATTGGTACCCGATGCTACACTTTTTTAGTGGGCATCATACTCGTTTCCTATGGGCCCCCCAATGCTGTAAACAATGCAGCTGACCCTACAATGCAAATGAACACATATAGGCATTTTCGTGTGCTGTAAAGCCAAAAAATATTTTATTTTTTTCTTTCGTTTTTTTTGTGTGTTAGGGCCCATATAAAAAGATAGAGGAAAACAACATACTTTAAAATGTGCACTTTTTAACATAACTGGGCATCAGAAGTGTGAATATAACTCAATAAATAGGCTCCAAATAAGCTTTAGAGCTTGTGTACAGGGCAGACTCCCATTTACCTCAATGATACAGTGGGGATGATCATTCTGAGGCTGTTTTTTGACCTACTTTTTCTTTACGTTGCATTTCTCTTAACACAGCATGTCCTATTGGAAATGTGTTTATGTTGCAGGCAAAGCAGGTCAAACTTGGTCTTTTTATGTTTGAATGTATGGGCTGTGTTCAAATGTGAAAGCCTTCTTTTGGTAGCAACAATCATGTACGCAAACCATTAATGTGGTGAGTGGCATGCCACCTGCTGCGGTAGGTCTAATGTCCACAAGCATAAACTGAGCAAAGAAAAAAAAAAGTAATCTCAATAACTCTAAATAATGCCACTATACAGTAGCTTTGCATCATCACTGAAAATAGCTTAACCTTCCTAGAAAGCACATTGTGGTATGCTGACTGTACTAAGAATGGTGCTCATTCATCCCAATAGGGAGAATTTTTTGACAAACATTGAATGGACCAAAATAAAGAAGGCTGCATTCATTGCCTGAAGTTTATGTATACAGTAAAAGCACACCTGTGGGAATCGATAATAGTCTGCAAGCCATTTCTGCTTAATTCTGTTCAGTATCCAAGATGACCATTTACAAGCTTAGAGAAAAGTTAAGCGATTGTCATATGACTGTAGGCTAAAGTCTGATTGCTTGCTATAGATTAGGTTGGCCGTTTCTGGAATAATGAAATAATATTTAATGGACATGAATGATACTGCAACATTCCACACACTAAAACAGTTTGTTAAGCAGATATAACAGGGACACATTAAAAAGTCAAGTGCTCAAAGAGCAATTTAGACCTTAGGTGAAATAGAACCAGCCACTATTAGCCAACAGTAAAGCTAGCCATATATAAGTAGAATTTTGTTTGAAATGCTTCATTTATGGAACGTTTGCATAATCTTCAGATGGTTATCGGGGTCAAATTGATGATCGTTTTCCACCATAGTGGAAAAATAAAATAATACTGTTCTGAGGAATGAGTTTTCTATGAATATTTGAATGAAAATCTTACCATGGCCAGCTTCAGAGCCACTTTGGTCACCATGCACTTCTCTTGCTGCTCTCCTTTAAAAATGGCCTGGAGCAATCAGCAATTATCTAAAGTCTAAATACAAAAAGCGGGGAAAACGCTAACCTACTGTGAAGGTAAATTGAGTTAAAAAGGCCAATCAAATGTACTCCCAAGTATAAAAAATTAAGTTACTTAGCTGTGGTCCATGAACCTTCCTGCCATGGCCACTGGTGAGGATTAAAGACACTTGTCTTGGAAACACAGGTGATCTCTGACCTTGGAAGTTGGACGAATGTTACCTCCTCTTAGCTGCTGGACGTAGAGTTAGATTTTGATTTTGGGAAGCCTGGGGCACTTCAAGTTCTGGAGGCCCCTCATAAACGAACTTGTTTTACATTCTCAATGACGGTGACACATTTTTAATATGCATGGCAGAATGTCATTTTGAGGTCATGCACACGCGCGCGCACACACACACACACACACAGTCCTCATGCTCTACGTGTGGTTCACTTGAGCTGCCAAAATTTGTTTTTAAAAACAATAAAATATACCAGTTCAGAGTAGAACATTTTACAGATGATGGCCAGCAAAATATTACTTCCAAAGATACATTTATTAACCACTTGACCACTGGGCACTTAAACACCCTTAATAACCAGACCAATTTTCAGCTTTGGTGCTCTCACATTTTGAATGACAATTACTCAGTCATGCAACACTGGACCTATATGAAATTTTTGTCCTTTTTTTCACACAAATGGAGCTTTCTTTTGGTGGTATTTAATCACCGCTGGGTTTTTTATTTTTTGTGCTATAAAAGAAAAAATACAGAAAATTCTGTAAAAAAATGAATTTTTCTTCATTTCTGTTATAAAATTTAGCAGATTAGTAATTTTTTCTTCATAAATTTTGGCCAAAATTTATACCACTACATATCTTTGGTAAAAATAAGTACAAATTGGTGGATATTATTTGGTCTTTGTGAAAGTTATAGAGTCCACAAGCTATGGTGCCAATATCTGAAAATTGATCACACCTGAAGTACTGACGGCCTATTTCAATTCTTGAGACCCTAACATGCCAGAAAAGTACAAATACCCCCCAAATGACCCCTTTTTGGAAAGAAGACATTCCAAGGTATTTAGTAAGAGGCATGATGAGTTTTTTGAAGTTGTCATTTTTTCCCACAATTCTTTGCAAAATCAAGATTTTTTTTACTTTTTTTTTTTTTTTCACAAAATTGTCATATTATCAGTTTATTTCTCACACAGCATATGCATACCACAAATTACACCCCAAAACACATTCTGCTATTACTCCCGTGTACGGCGATACCACATGTGTGAGACTTTTACACAGTGCGGCCACATACAGAGGCCCAACATGCAGGGAGCGCCATCAGGCGTTCTGGAGCACCCAGGACAATTCTGACATTTCTCTCCTACATGTAAAAATCATCATTTATTTGCTAGAAAATTACATCGAATCCCAAAACATTATATATGTTTTTTTAGCAAACACCCTGGAGAATACAATGGTGGTCGTTGCAACTTTTTATCTCGCACGGTATTTGCGCAGCAATTTTTCGAATGCTTTTTTTTGGAAAAAAAACTGTTTTGTGCTTAAAAAAAAAAAAAAACACAGTAAAGTTAGCCCAATTTTTGCATAATGTGAAAGATGAAGTTACACCGAGTAAATCGATACCTAACATGTCACTCTTCAAAATTGCACAGGCTCGTGGAATGGCGCCAAACTTCGCTACTTAAAAATCCCCATAGGCGACGATTTAATATTTTTTTTACTGGTTATATGTTTTGAGTTACAGAGGAGGTCTAGGGCTAGAATTATTGCTCTCGCTTCTGCATGCGAGCACATGGGGACAGGGGCGCTTTAAAAAAAAAATAAAAAATGTATTGTTCATTTTACTTTATTTATTTTAGTTTGACATTTTTTGATCACTTTTATTCCTATTACAAGGAATGTAAACATCCCTTGTAATAGGAATATGGCATGACAGGTCCTCTTTACAGTGAGATGTGGGGTCAATAAGACCCCGCATCTCACCTCTAAGCTGGGAAGCCTGAAAAAAAAAAAAATCTGGATTTGATAGTATTGGCGAGTCGGTAGAAGCACCGGAGGGCGGCGGGAGGGGGGGGGGGGGGGTGTCTATGGCTGGGTATTGCAGGGTATCACCGACTATGGCTGGGTATGGCTGGGTATATCAGAGTATGGCTGGGTATCTCAGAGTATGGCGTTGCAGAGTATTGCGTTGCAGAGCATTGCAGGATATTGGAGGGTGTTGCAGAGCATTGCAGAGTGTTGCACGGTATTGGCGGGTGTTGCAGAGCATTGCAGAGTGTTGCAGGGTATTGGTGGGTGTTGCAGAGCATTGCAGAGTCTTGCAGAGTGTTGCAGGGTATTGGCGGGTGTTGCAGAGCATTGCAGAGTGTTGCAGGGTATTGGTGGGTGTTGCAGAGCATTGCAGAGTGTTGCAGGGTATTGGCGGGTATTGCAGAGCGTTGCAGAACATTGCAGGATATTGGAGGGTGTTGCAGAGCATTGCAGAGTGTTGCACGGTATTGGCGGGTGTTGCAGAGCATTGCAGAGTGTTGCAGGGTATTGGTGGGTGTTGCAGAGCATTGCAGAGCATTGCAGAGCATTGCAGAGTGTTGCAGAGCATTGCAGAGTGTTGCAGGGTATTGCAGAGTAATGCAGGGTAATGCAGAGTAATGCAGAGTAATGACAGGGTATTGCAGTGTATTGCAGTGTAATGCAGACTATTGCAGAGTATTGCAGAGTATTGCAGAGTATTGCAGAGTATTGCAGGGTATTGCAGGGTAATGCAGAGTAATGCAGGGTAATGCAGGGTAATGCAGAGTAATGCAGGGTATTGCAGGGTATTGCAGAGTAATGCAGAGTAATGGTAGGGTATTGCAGAGTATTTGCAGGGAATTGAGGGGTTAATTTTCGGTGAGCAGCGATGTGGGCACTGCAGATGCAGCCCACATCGCTGCTGACACCGATCTCCTCCCCCTCCGCTGTTGCGATCGGTACAGAGAGGGGGAGGGAGGAACCGGCGTCATAACATGACGCCGGTTTGTTTACAAGTGATCACTCCGTCATTTGACGGAGCGATCACGTGGTAAACGGCCGCGACGAGCGGCCGTTTACCGTGATCCGTGATGCGCCGGGTCCTGTGGACCCGGCGGTCACGGATGCTCTCGAGTGCGCGCCCCAGGGCGGAATTCTGGGAGGACGTCATATGACGGCCTCCCACAGTTAAGAAACCGCCCTAAAGCCGTCATTCGGCTATAGGGCGGTTATTAAGTGGTTAAAAGAAAGCAATTTGTTATGATATTATTTTTATTTTTTTTATTACTTTTACATCATTTTTTATTTTGTTTTATATTATTTTTGTATATGGGGGCCATTTGTCACCTTCTAAATTCAGCACTGGCTGGATGCTATGTTCTGTACCGTGTGTCAGTGGATTCTGATGCCCGTGCCACAGACAAGCCCTTTGTATTTTGTTTGGATGGAGATGAGACTGGAGATGTTCAACATGGCTTTCCAACTAACATCTGAGAAGTGTAATGTGTACCAGTAATACTTTAGCACACAGGGCAATTACAGTCTAAAAGATATCTACAACTGTTGCTAAAGAAAACAATGTGAAACAATGACCAATTGGCATTAAATAAATTATAATGGGGGATTTTAATTATCCAGACATAGACTGGGTGGAAGGAACCACGCATTCATCTAAGGCTCACCAGTTCCTAAATGCCTTGCAGGAAAATTTCATGGATCAAATGGTAAATGCACCAACTAGAAACAAAGCGTTAACAACAATATAGACCTGATCATGGATGTGGAAATACAGGGCAATTTAAGATCTAGCGTTCGCAGGTTAATTCGTTTCAGTATAAATCACACAAATAGGAAGCATAAGGGGAATGCAAAGACACTGAATTTCAAAAGAGCCAACTTCCCTAAACTACCATCCTTGCTAGAAGATACTAAATGGGATAAAATCTTAGGAACAAAGAACACGGAGGAAAAATGGGTATGCTTTAAGAGCATATTGAATAAGAGTATTAGTCAGTGCATTCCAATGGAGAAATAAATGTAAAAGAGCTAAAAAAAAAAAAGTCATGGGTGGCTTAAATCCAATTTAAGAATGCATATAAAAGCAAAGGAGAAGGCCTTCAAAAAATACAAGGCTGAAGAATTCTCATCAGCATTCCAACTTGACAAGGAATGCAACAAGAAATGTAAGGGTGCAATCAGAGCGGCTAAGATAGAGCACCAAAGGCACATAGTGGAGGAGAGTAAAAAAAATCCCAAGAAATTCTTTAAGTGCATAAATAGTAAGAAAGGTCAGATCATATTGGTCCCATAAAGAATGATGAAGGGAATCTGGTTACTAAGGATGGAGAGATGGCAAAGGTATTGAATTTATTCTTCTCCTCAGTCTTCACAAGGGAATCGGAGGGGGGCTTCAGTAATCAAAACTGCAACGTTTATCCTCATGACATATCACAGGAAGCACCCTCATGATAACAGAGGACAGAATTAGAAATAGACTTGGAAAAACATAATAATAAGTCACCGGGACCAGATGGCATGCACCCGAGCGTCCTTAAGGAATTGCCAGACCATTTTTCCTAATTTTTACTGACAGCCTACTAACTGGGATGGTACCAGTTGATTGGAGAAAAGCCAATGTAGCACCAATATTTAAAAAAAAGCCAAAATACATCCTTGGGAATTAGACAAATTAGCCTAACATCAATTGTATGCAAGCTATTAGAGGGGACAATAAGGGACTACATACAAGAGTTTAGGTATCATTAGCAGTAATCCGCATGGATTAATGAAGAATCGTTCTTGCCAAACCAATCTATTAACCTTCTTTGCCCTTGTACACACGGTCTGAGATTCCGACAACCAAATCTGTCGGATTTTGTCCGACGGATCTTGTCCGAAACTGTTGCATACACACGGTCGGACAAAGTTGTCGGAAAATCCGATCTTTCAGAACGTGATGACATAATTTTGTTACGATGGGACTACGTTCAGGCTAGTAGTCAATAGCTTTGATGTAGGAATTTGATCTGAGCATGCGTGGCACTTTGTCCGATCGGAATTCTCTACACATGATCGGAGTATGTCCGATCGGAGCATTTTGTCGGAAAATATTTCCGGCAAGTTGGAAAATTTGGTCCGTCGGATATTCCAACGGAAACAGTCTGACGCAGACCACACACAGTCAGAATATCCGACAAAACGATCCGATCGGACACATTCCGTCGGAATCTCCGATCGTGTGTACAAGGGCTTAGAGTAGGTGAGCCGCCATCTAGCTAAAGGAAGGCCCGTATACGTGGTGTATCTGGATATTGCAAAAGCATTTTATATAGTTCCCCATAAACGTTTACTGTACAAAGTAAGGTCCGTTGGCATGGACCATGGGGTGAGTACATGGATTGAAAACTGGCTACAAGGGTGAGTTCAGAGGGTAGTGATAAATGGGGAGTACTCGGAATAGTCCAGGGTGGAAAGTGGGGACCCCAGGGTTCTGTCCTGGGACCAATCCTATTTAATTTATTCATAAATGACCTAGAGGATGGGATAAACAGTTCAATTTCTGTATTTGCGGACAATACCAAGCTAAGCAGGGCAATAACTTGTCCGCAGGATGTGAAAACCTTTCAAGAAGATCTGAACAAATTAATGGGATGGGCAACTACATGGCATTAATGTACATGGTTTAATGTAGAAAAATGTAAAATAACGCATTTATGCCATCTACTCACTGGGGGGGGGACCTCTGGGGGAATCTAGGATGGAAAAGGTCCTGGGAGTCCTAGTAGATGACAGGCTCAGCAATAGCATGCAATGCCAAGCTGCTGTAAGCAAAGCAAACAATATTGGCCTGCATTAAAAAGGGGATTAACTCCAGGGATAAAATGATAATTCTCCCACTCTATAAGATTCTGGTCCTGCTTTACCTGGAGTATGCCATCCAGTTCTGGGCACCAGTCCTCAGGAAGGATGTGCTGGAACTGCAGAGAGTAAAGAGAAGGGCAACAAAACTAATAAAGGGAGTGGTGGACATTAGTTATGAGGAAAGGTTACAAGCGCTGAATTTATTCTCTCTGGAGAAGAGACGCTTGAGAGGGAATATGATTTCAATGTACAAATACCGTACTGGTGACCCCACAATAGGGATAAAACTTGTCAGCGAAAGGGAATTTAATAAGACATGCGTCCATTCACTAAAATTATAAGTAAATCGGTTTAACCTTAAACTGCGTAGAGGGTTATTTACTGTAAGAGTGGTAAGGATGTGGAATTCTCTTCCACAGGCAGTGGTTTCAGCGGGTAGCATTGATCATTTCAAAAAACTATTCGATAAGCACGTGAACGACCACAACATACAGGGATATACAATGTAATTCTGACATAAAATCACACATAGGTTGGTCTTTTTTCAACCTTGCCAACTATGTAACCATAAAGCTATATCAAAATGTGCTTCTTACTGTATTTTTGAAATACTTAGGTTTGGCTTTAGTCCACATCATTGCCCTTTTCACAATAATATTAAAGCAGAATTGTTTCTTAGAAAATCCCCCCCTCCTCACCCATTTCTCGCATATGTGTTTTTTCAGTAATGGCAGATATCATGTTAGTCTGAATGCAGGTTTCCTCTAAAAACACCTAAGCTTTATAACCAGGACATTTTTGCTATTCGGTAGTGTGGTAAAAGGTTGCGCTGACTCATAGTGGGTTCCAATCGCTTTACCTCAGCAGTTCTTCGGAATACAGGTTTCCTTTAGAGGGTGCACTAACCCCTACTGGCTTCCCCTTGCCTCAGCAGTTCTATATAAGAGCACCTATTTGTCCCATTTCTATGAAGACATTGGCCATGTGGCCCCCCCAACGCTACTAAGCCTCTTCAAAATCTTCCCAGCACCCTGAGCTTCTCACACATGTGATTTGCAGACTTTAATTTCAACAGGTAATGTGGTGCAACATAACTGCTGAGGTGATGTGATCGAGGCTGTGTAAGGTTAATTGCACTACTGGTGACATTTTATCACTGGAACAGTAGGGAAATCTCCCACAGAGAACAGTAAGAAATAAGAGTATTGGCAAAAAAATAAAAATTGTCTGGAGATAAAACTTAAAGCAAAATTCCCTTCAACAGACAGAAAAGTCTATAGAACAAACAGTGACCTAGCAGTCAGCATTTGGACTGATAACTAACATAAGTGTACATCAATTTCAGAATCTTAGAAACTTCAGCAGCTTTGGTCTAAATGAAGACAGAACAAAATCCCCTGGGTGGTCCCCAGCAAAAGTAAAGTCAGTGCTGGCAGCAGACAGGAACAAGGAAAGGCAAGGCAGTGAAAGACACGCAGATGACAGGCTGGGGTCCTAATCACAGTTACATAAGCAGATAAACCTAAGACACTACAAAGGACCAGTAGGTTCTATTTAGCACAGGCATTGTTTCAGTACATTGATCAGTATTTATATACTGTGTAATCGCTGTTCGTTTGAAGTGCAGAGATCCAGAAATGAAAGGGTTAATGGTGCCATTTAGTTCGTCTTTTATCTTGAAAACTCAGCTACACAAGACATTTTATTTAAAGTTTTTTTTTTTTTTGTAAATTCTTAGGGGTGTATTTTAAAAAAAAAATGCCGATTCCATGAAGGGACAGTTATTCATGTAAATTCATTCTGTGCAAATGCGGCTAAAGTTGGTTTTTCTCAAGCTGTATATTCTCTGCAAATTAAATATTGGAATGGGGAAAACACTGCATTGTGGCTACTAGAAGGCGCTGAGGTGCATTCTTATTTCCTATGATAGCACCATGTAGTGGCCATAATACAGTATTTTTCCCATTCACACATTCAATCTGCAGAGAATAAAGTTTGAGGACATTCAATATGAAGTCGAGATGTATAGCCGGCATCTCGTCATCCAAAAACATGCTATGTTTTTTCAAACGAAGAAAAGACAATGGCCATTCAGCTCTCTGAGAAAGGTGAGTAATCGATGTTCTGGCTAATAGTGTCTACCTAGCACTCAGGTGCAACATGATGTCTAGATGTATAGTCTGCAACTCGTCATTCGAAAACAAGTATGTTTATTTTTGCGGGTAGAGTACAGTTATACAACGCTAACATGTTTCAGCTACAAAGCCTTAGTCATAGCCATCACAGCTGGCTAGCATGGATGGCTATGACTAAGGCATTGTAGCTGAAATGAGTAAACCATAGAAAGTATGCCTTTCTCAGAGAATCTGAATGGGCATTGACTTTTCTTCATTTGAAAAAACATACCATGCCTGATCACAATAAGGACAATGGCAAAGGGAGTACCAACCCTGAGAATAGAGGACCACCAGTTGACTGTTTAAAGTATGTAGCAGGTACTTCTTTAAAACGTTGAGCGATGAGGGAGCATTTGGGTGCCTGAGGGCTTGGTCAGACATATGTCAATACCAGGTGGTTATGCAGCATTTTTTTAGCATTTTTTTAGCATTTTTAAAGCCTCTTAGCTGCTTGTCAATGCCTGCCATGAATATTACAATGGTACCACACAGTGTTGTTCACACAGCATTATGTTGTGTCATGCTGGGTTATAAATTAAAGCGGACTATCAGCTTCCAGAGGACGATACTGCCCCTCCATCCCTTCTCCCTTCCACAGCAAGAATAGGGCAAAGCTTTTTTTTTTGGTTTACTTTTATTTTATTTATTTAACCTCTTGCCGCTCGTGTAAAATCATGCTGCAGGCATCATTCAGATATCAACTTCTAGAGCTAGCGATTGCCCATACCATAATAATGATCATAGCGGCTGTTCAGCCGATTGATCGTTCTTACAGGCAGTGGGAGGGGACGTCCCTCCCCTGCCACCGCCTTCCAGTACTTCTCCCGGCTCAGCCCTGCCATCAGCGTATCAGAGAAGGAACCGACTGGCCCCTCATGCTGACCATAGAGATTTCCAGCGGGCCACATGGTCCCTGTAGTCTCTATGATTGTTTGGAGGCCGGGCACGCCCGACCTCTTTATATGAAAAAAAGCCGCTGCCTCGGCTGGGAAGCTGAGATCTTCTTCTTCTTTTTTTTTTATTTAATTTAATTTCAGGCTTCTAGCCTAGCAGTGAGATCTGGGGGCACTATTTCTATTACAATGGGATGTTTACATTTCTTGTAATAGGAATAAAAGTGATCCAAAAAAATGTAAAACAAAGTGTCAAAATAGAAAAGTAAAAGTAAAATTAACAAAAGTAAAGCACCCCTGTCCCTGTGTGCTTGCTCGCAGAAATGAATGCATACGTAAGTCGCACCCACATATGTAAACGACGTTCAAACCACATATCTGAGGTATCACAGCAAACATTAGAGCGAGAGCACTAGACCTCCTCTGTAACTCAAAACATGTAACCTGTAAAAAAAAGTTTAAATTGTCGCCTATGGAGATGTTTAAGTACCGAAGGTTGGCGCCATTCCACGAGCATGTGCAATTTTGAAGCGTGATATGAGAGGTATCTATTTACTCAGCATACACCCAGATCTATCTCTCCACTCCTCAACTCACCTCCTCGATCTCCTCACGGATCTCAAACTTGCTGAATGACATATCGATATGGATGTCACACCACTTCCTTAAAATTAATCTTTCTAAAAATGAGCTTGTTATATTTCCTCCTTCATGGTCCCCCCCATGACTTCACCATTAATATCAACAACACAACCATTGGTCCCTCCACACATGCCAGGGTCCTAGGTGTAATCCTTGACTCTGACCTCTCCTTCTGCCCCCATATCCAGTCACTGGCAAAATCCTGCCGCCTTAACCTCCAACATCTCCAGAATTCGACCCTTCCTGACTAATGACACCACAAAGCAACTTATTCACTCCTTGATTATTTCCCGCCTTGACTACTGCAACTCTCTCCTTAATGGCCTACCCTTAAGTAGGCTATCCCCCCTTAAGTCTATAATGAATTCTGCTGCTAGACTAATACACCTCACTAACCGATCCGTGACTGCTGCTCCTCTCTGCCAATCCTTTCACTGGCTCCCCCTACCCCACCGTGTAAAATTCAAAATGCTAACCATAACATACAAGGCAATTCACAACATTGCCCCCATCTACTTCACCAACCTCATCTGCAGATATTGCCAAAATCATTCCCTCCACTCCTCCCAGGACCTCCTGCTCTCTAGCTCCCTTGATACCTCCTCCCATGCTCACCTTCAAGACTTCTCCAGAGCCTTTCCCATCCTCTGGAACTCCCTGCCCCAGTATATCTGATCAGCTCCTACCCTGTCCACCTTTAGGAGATCCCTGAACACTCATTTATTCAGGGAAGCCTATCCCACACCCACCTAACTGTCCCTGAGCCACCCCCATCAAATCATTCTCTGCAGCTTTTACCTTTTGTACCACCACCCCCTCCCTTTAGAATGTAAGCTCTATGAGCAGAATCCTCCTGTACCTTTTGCATTGAACTGTACTGTAATTGTGTTGTCCCCCCTATACATTGTAAAGCACTGAGTAAACTGTTGGCACTATATAAATCGTGCATAATAATAATCTTTTACATTATATAAAAAAATTGAGCCAACTTTACTGTTTTGCTTTTATTTTAATGCATGAAAAATTGCTGCGCAAATACCGTGCAAGATAAAAAGTTGTAGCGACTGCCATCTTATTCTCTAGGGTCTTTGCTAAAAAAAACATATATAATATTTGGGGGTTCTATGTAATTTTATAGCAAAAAAATTATAATTTTTACATGTAGGAGAGAAATGGCAGAACTGGTCTGGGTAGCAAGTGGTTAAAGGCCGCCCCACCTCCCCATGCACATCACTTGCCTTAGGAAAATGAAACGCACACTGCCCACTGTGCCTATCGGGATATGATGTGTGTCACATATCCCAGGAGGCATAGCCTTTCATTCAAGGATAGGAGGAGGGGGTGGGCCTCTCGATGACATCAGCGAGAACATGGAGGTGCAGGATGGAGCTGTGGTCAGGCATTTCAGCGGGACAACGCTGGATCCACTGGATGGGTGAGTATCTGAAATGTGCAGATACCACCTGCAGAATGATAGCAGTGCAGCGATCAATGGTGCGGTGTATCGGTCCGACACACCGCATCTCTGATCTAGGTAAAGAGCCTATAACGTGGTGTCTGCGCTGATAATTGGTGCATTGATTATCAGCGATGCCCACCAGTGATGTCCATCAGTGCCCCACCAGTGGTGCCCACCAGTGCTTGCCAGTAACTCCAATCATTGCCCACCTGTACCCACATGTGATGCCAGTCAGTGCCCTTTAGTGTTGCCAGTCAGTGCCCATCAGTAATGCCTGTCAGTGCCTCCTCATCAATGCTGCCTATCAGTGCCGTCTCATTGGTGCCTGTCAGTGAAGGAGAAAACTTACTTATTTACTCAATTTTATAACTTAAACAAGGAAAAACATTTTTTTTTCAACATTTTCGGTCTATTTATTTGTAGCGCAAAAAATAAAAAAAGCCAGTGGTGATCAAAGACCACCAAAAGAAAGCTCTGTTTGTGGGGGAAAAAAAGATAAAAATATCCTATGAGTACAGTGTCGCATCACTCCGCAATTGTCATTCAAAGTGCAACAGCGCTGTAAGCTGAAAATTGACCTGGGCAGAAAGGGGGTAAAAGTGCCCTGTATTAAAATGGTTAAGGAGCATGTTGCTTTCATAATGCATCGACCCTTGTCCACCGCCTCCATTGATTTCAAGGGTAATACACTATAACTTCACCTTAACAGCACCTAGAGCATTTATGGTGTGTGTGGACAGCTTCACGTAGATAAAAAAAGAAAACAAAATAGCAGCATGTATTTTAGTGATTATCACACATTGAAAATTTAAGTAAATTTAAAATCACACCTAAAATAGGTCAAACGGAGCATTACAATTTTACTAAATAACCTGTTTCATGAAAATCTACCTCTTTCTTGCCATGAATCTTATCTAAGATTCGTGTTCTCTGGCTGCAAGCTGTCTGACATAATTAAAGCCTGCAAAGAGTCTTTTAATTCTATATATTCAATCAGACAGACTCAGTGAGAGTAATAAACAGCAAGAAGCAAAGGCTGCTTATGTAATGAGCAAATATGACTGCTCCCATGTACATATATAATTGCATGTACCAAATCTAAGCAGATCTAAAGTGCTTGTAAAGGCACATTTTTTTTTAATATTCTTAAAATAACAAACATGTTATACTTACCTGCTCTGTGTAATGGTTTTGCACAGAGCAGCCCCAACCCTCCTCTTCTCGGGTCCCCCACCGGCGCTCTGAGTGTCCCTAAAGCACTTGTGTGTGCTCACTCCTGAGCCATCCCTGTGTGTCTGAAGCCCCATACATACTATCAGATTTTCTGCTGGTTTTTGTCTTCAGATTTATCAAAACCATATAATATGAGGTCAAAACTTAGGAGTTTCAATTTGTATGCAATCAGGCAGGCCTTTGCACTACATGTTTTTGGTAAATCTAAAGACAAAAATCAGCAGAAAATCTGTGTATGGGGCTTAAGACACACAGAGCAGGGATCAGCCCCACCCCCTGCTCCCTACTCATTGGCTGTGATTGACCGAAGCAGGAGCCAATGAAGAGAGAGCGCCTCGACTTTCGTGCATATCACTGAACTGAGAACGGCTCAGGTAAGTATAAGGAGGTTTTGGGGGGGGGGGGGGGGAGCTGCTTGCATAGGATTTTCACCTGATAAATATATTACCTTACCTTAACGGAATGTATTAATGTAAAACCACTTTAATCTTCACCTTTGAAAATGCTTACTTAAAGCATAAAAAAAAAAAAAATCTCTCCTACTACTACTTTTTTTTTTTTTTTATGGGTCCCTAGGAGCTGTTAATTACAGCATATCACAGCATATTATAACTGACTTTCGTAGCAAGCGATCCCCTCCAGTGCTGTGTTGTCATTACTCCCGTCAGTCTCAGGCGCTGCCATCTCTTCAAGGTCTTCTTTCCGGGTTCCAAACCTACAAATGCTTGGCTAACCAGACTTCAATGACATTACTCCCATGCACACACATAGGAGTCGCATTCTCATGCCATGAATGTACACTGAGCTGAGCATGTGTTACCCCAATACTTCATATTTCTGATATGTGCCTGCTGTACCACATACTGTACTTGTATGGGTAAGCATTCTGTTCTCTTTTTATTGCTTCCTTTATGTGAAATTCCTGTTAGTGCTAGATCCCTTGCTTTCCTATCAAAAACTGACAGCACTCAGCAGGAGAGCACATCGTGGTCAGTTCTGGGAACTCAGTGTACTCTCCTCCAATGATCAGACTTGTCCTGACACCCCCCCCCCTGCTGCACAGCCATTCCCGGGGAAGCTCAGTCATCTGCTGCCCCCCCAGATCTTATGCAGCTGAAAACAGAGGGAATGTGATCACTTATAAAAAAGGGGAAAAGGGTATTTATAATATTTTTTTTATATCTATACAAAATGTTTTGCCTTGCATTTCTATTTTATACTAGGATGTTTTACAAGGTTATCGTTTACAATCACTTTAAAGTATACAAGGCCTGTCTGGCCATGTATTGCAATCCTGGTTGCATTCCATATTCTATACAACTGTTCTGGAAATTGTATTTGATTAGAATAAAGAAGCACACACACAGGGAAATTTTGCCCACACTTCCATCCATGCCCAATCTCCCGGGCAGGCATTGTTTTGTAAGAGGAACTCTTGTATCAATCCATTACCTGATATCAGTGTAATTGAGCTCCCGTCTCATGGGCAATTAGGAACGCGACTCTCTCAGGCCATTACAAGACATGCCGAATGGGATGTGTATAGTTTTATGGAAGTTATTTCAATTAATAGTCAATTAGTTGCTGCCGCCACAACTGAATGTTAAAAGCGCAAATGGATAACCTGTAATTGAAAATAAAGGGAAAAAAACGTGCCCACAAAGAGTAATATAATAGTGTTCCCTGTGTTAAATGGTGTCATGTCGACAAGCCAGGAACCATTGTGCTGTGCAAAAAGGGCTCCATACAGCTGGGTTGGAGGTATAATACTGACCATTGTTCAAACACTTTCAGAATCAGTCACTATTTTTGTATGTGTGAACACCTGATCCTTTTGTTTAGAAACAACGCATACCATTTACATCTGTCAGAAAAAAAAAAATATTGAAACCTAAAACCCGAAATTGCATGTCAGCCCCAGTTCACACCTATATGCTTTGTATTAAAAAAAAAAAAATAGTGTTTGTTTATAACCTTAAAGACCCACTCTGGACAAAAACAATATTTTTGCACTCTTCTCTAACCCATCAGGGCAGGCTTTATTTTTAATTTTTTTTTACCCTTTACATTGTGAAGCCACCTATACTTAAGTTCCCCATGCAGGTCCTGAATTTTGATGCAGAAGTCCGCTAAACCAGCTCTGCCAAGGTGGTGAGACCGCCGATCCCCTCCACTGATGTCAGTCTTTTTCTGGATCCTGAGAGAAACCCCCCCCCAGCCGCCCTCCACTGGACATCTAATAGGAAAATTACCTTACGACTACTTAAGGCCCCTGTACATACAGCCGAATGTTGGAGGACATTTGCCAGTTTAATAAAAATTGTCCGACATTTGGCCCGTGTGTATGTATGTTGGGAAACCAGCAACCAACCACTGATCAGCGCTCTCCACCAATGGTGGAGAGCACAGATCAGAGTGTTCTGGCGGGACACAACAGCTCAGCGGGGGAGATCACTGTATTAACTGTCACATACCTGGTGGAGATCAAGCTGTAGAGAGGGCTTCTCTTGCACCTCCTGTCCAACACCCCTGGTAGAGATAACAGGGAGTGAGGGACACAGAGTGGCATGAGGGTCAATGTAGCAGGTGGCACCGGCTGGGCCTTGGCAGGAACCTGATGGCTGCAGATCACCGGATAGGCACTGAGAACAGGAACTCCGTGATGCTGGATCAGCAGGCGGAAGCGTGGTTGAAACATAAGCCAGGGGGTCATCAACAGCTGGGCAGAGCAGGTACCGGAACATGAGGCAGAAGCTAAGACAGGATACAGGCCGGGTTCGGTACACAGTTGGGCAGCAAGATATGGAAGCATAACGCAAGAGCAGGGTCAAACACAAGCCAGGGTCACAGGTAGGCAGGCGTAAGTCCAAGGGAAGGTTCAGGTGAAGCCGAGTCTAACACAGGAAACTGGAACAAACTGAAAGACCACTCGGCAATGGGTAATGTCATTGCTCCATTTAAATAGGCTAACTGGCATTTCTCTCACCTGCCCCCCCCTCTACTCTATTAAACCTTATATCCCCCTCCCATAAACACGGATGAACTTAACATAATTTCATTAAATGCAAAGGGACTTAACATCCCTGAAAAAAAGACGGGTGCAGCTATATGACATGAAATGCATGAAAGCAGATACCATCCTACTGCAGAAAACACACTTTAGAGAAAACACACTGCCCATACTTAAGAACAAATTTTACCCTACAGTATACCACTCCACCCACTCAGAAGCCAAATCTAGGGGGGTTTCTATCCTAATTTCAGCTAAAATACCATGAACACACGTAGATGTGAAGACAGACCCAGCAGTGCACTACTTATTCCTAAAACCTCTGATCAACGACATAAAGGTGACCTTTGCGAACCTCTACATCCCAAACGGCCATCAAGACATCATCCTAAAACGCCACCTAGAACAGCTCCTGAAATACTCAGATGGGTAATTCATTATAGGAGGTGACCTTAACATCCCCCTGACCCCAGAAGAAGACACTTCAACTGGATCATCCTCAACCTCCCAAGACACAAGCAAATGAATCCTTACATCCCTTCATACCACACAATTTGCTAGACGCTTGTCGTCTTTTCCACCCTGGTGAACGCAACTAAACATTTTACTCCTGACCTCATTACACATACTGATGTAAAGATTATTTCCTGATCCCCGCAGCCAACTACAAGCAATCAGGGACACAGCCATAGTGACCATTACCTGGTCGGACCACGCTCCTGTCATCCTGCGGTATGCTCTGACTGACAGACTTTTATAAGGCACAAAGGAAGCCATGGAGACTCAACGAGAGCTTACTACAGGACCCGGAGGTGTTGGCGGATGTAGTAAAGGAGATAGTACACTACTTCCATACTAATGACACCGCTGACAGTGAGTGGGAAGCTCACAAAGCAGTGATCCATGGGGTTCAATTCAAACATGGGTCTAGGATCAAATGACAGCTCAACTCAATTAACCTCTCTCCTAAGCAAATTGCAGATATTAGAGACAAGACATAAGCAGACCCCAACCAGACCACTGGAAAATGACATCGACGCCATCCGTAAACGGATCACTGATCTCTTACACTTTAAAGCTAAGACAGCGCTTCAAATTTGTCGCAAAAAATTCTAAGAGTTGGGCAATAAATTTGGGAGGCTACTGGCCCAGACACAGAAACTAGCAGCCTATATACTCCATAATATATCCCCTATGGGACAGAAATCATCCTTACCTCAACATATCGCACAGGCATCTAAATTTTACTATGAGCCTCTCTATAACCTGCACACAACGCAAACCCCCCCTCCTCAAGGGCAAACGGCAGATTATATAACTTCCTCCCTTATGCCCTCTTTACCAGCCAAAGCGCACAATCTACTAGAAGACCCCATCACATTACCCGAGCTCCAACTAGCTATAGGAAACACCAAATCTGGAAAGGCACCGGGACTGGGTGGCCTCACTACACAATAAAATAAAACTATAAAACTCTACTCCCCTCTTTAGGGAACCATCTAATTAAACTATTCAATGACCTTAGCAAAGGGAAAACACTACATAGGTCCACACTACAAGCCCAAATATCAGTAATTCCAAAGGAAGGTAAATACCCAGGCCAATGCGGAAGCTACCGACCAATATACCTACTTTAATACCAACCTTAAATTATTTACCAAGATAATAGCCTCCAGACTAAAACAACACCTACCTTACCTGATACATCTAGACCAAGTGGGTTTTGTTACAATACAAATCAATACAGGAGGGACTAGAGGGCCCTGCTCGTTAGAGCTTACAATCTAGAAGGGATGGTCAAGTTGAAACAAAAGAAGGTAATAACTGTGGGGGATGAGCTGATGGAGAAAATGAAAATACAGTTGTTAGGTGGGGGTAGGATAGGCTTTTCTGAAGAGAAGGGTTTTCAGGGATCGCCTAAAAGCTAATAAAGTAGGAGATAGGTGGACAGATTGGGGTAGGGCATTCCATAGGATTGGAGAGGCTTTGAAAAAGTCCTGGAGGCGAGCATGGGAGGAGGTGATGAGGGAGCTAGAGAGCAGGAGGTCTGGAGAGGAATGAAGAGAACGAGTGGGTTGGTATTTGGAGACTAAGCTAGTGATGTAGCTGGGGGGAGAGTTGTGGATGGCTTTGTAGCCAATATCACCAAAACGCCATGTGTATTAATTGCCACAGACACAGAGAATGCGTTTGACTGGGTAAATTGGAATTTCTTGTTTGCAACACTGAGAGACATAGGACTAGGCAGAAATATGCTCAGTTGTATTACCGCGACCTACTCAGATCTGACTGCAAGTGTCAGAGCTAAGAGTGTGACCTCTGATCCATTCCCAATTACCAATGTGACTCGACAGGGATGCCCACTCTCACCCCTCCTTTCGCTCTGTCCCTACCGCCTCCCAGCATTCCTAATCAACCCCTCACGACACTGGAAGAATTTTGTAAAGAAACTGGAGTTCTACTGCACACACTCTTCCTCACCCACAACTTAATTACACCCCCAGCGGAATACCAGGCCCCCAGGCCTCATTAGGTGGGAAAAAGAACTAAACTGCCAGTTCAGTGCCAACAAACTACACCATATCCTTAGTTTTACACATAAGCTTTCCGTCTGCACCAAAATAAAAGAAACCAACTACAAAATCTTATCAAGGTGGTGTAGCACCCCATCGGTACTACATAAACTTTTCCCCACAACACCCGATCTCTGTTGCCACTGCCAGAGAGAACAGGGGAGCCTTATACATATTTTCTGGTCATGCCCCAGGATTGCGAATTTCTGGAGGACAGTTCGCCCTTTAGTAAAAAAATCTACAGACCACAACATCCAAGAAGATCCCACATTTTTCCTCCTTCATGCTTCCGACATCCCGAACATATCCACAAGAAATCAGTGATGTGCCAGCTTCTCGATGCAGCCAAAGCCTGCATTCCGCTTCATTGGAAATCCCCACACCCACCGACCCATTGAGCTATGGCTCAAAAAATTAGGTGACATCAATAAAATAGAAGATCTTATCCTCACAGCCCAAAATAGGCAGGACGCATACTCCAAAACCTGGAAGTTGTGGAATTTATTTATATACTCAGATGAAGGCCAGGCTCGCAGAGGAAGCACCTCTGAAGCCTAAAAACATTCAAATCAGCCCTACATTTTAGTATTTACGTAATGTGACATATTATGTAGAAAACAAACCAACCGAGAAGCCCCACAGAACCATGTTCGTGGGACACCCTCCCTCCACCCCTAACCTGCCTATCCCCCCCCCCTTTCCACACCACCATCTACCTTCTCTCTACCCACTCTCTAAACTACCTCCATCTTCTTCTACTCTTCTACACTTTCTGGAAAAGAAAAGGGAATGAACCCATAGGACTACAACATACCCACCCTTCACACCTCAAGAATACAGATAAGTCCTTACCGGACAGGGGAGTACATGGTAGATTTGCAAGAAAGGTATAGCAGGAAAATTTGATCTACAATAAAACTCAGATAGTAATGCTATCACATTCATTATACTCTCCCTGCCTGTATCAGCACGAACCACAATAAGATATAACATCATATATGTCAAAGTCATGTAGCTCCTTTTTCTGTATTTGTATTCCTGCTTCCTTTACTGCATTGTCATATTGTGGTCCTTGTGGACTTCTCTCCCAGAATAAAAAATAAATAAATAATAATAAAAAAAAAAAGTAAGCATTGATGTGAGCGGGAGGTGGAAGGTAATTAAACAGACTTCCTTAATAATTTAGTTAAAGGTCTGCTTTAAATACAGGAAAGACACCAACAACACTATGGGGTTGATTTACTAAAGGCAAAAATACTGTGCACTCTGCAAGTTGTAGTTGCTCCAGAGCTTAGTAAATGAGCAGAAGCTCTGCTGACTTCCATCATCCAATCATGTGCAAGCTCTTTATAGACCGGTCGGTAGCCTGCTTGGACCAAAACTTGGTCAACACAGTCAACTACCTGAAATACCTAGGTTGGGTCCTCAACTTAGTGAAGTCTACTTTAAAACCAGTAAGAAGACTATAGTATTTGGGTCTGGTCATAGATACAGTACAGAAGAGGGTATTTTTACCCCAGGCAAAAATCAGTGCCATAAAAGAGCTGATTCAGGTAGTCAGGGCAAAGAAATGTCCTTCTATTCGCCTTTGTATAAGGTTGCTGGGGAAGATGGTGGCTTCATTCGAAGCAGTTTCCTATGCTCAGTTTCATTCGAGACTGCTGCAATACAGTATCCTGTCTGCCTGGAACAAGAAGGTCCAGGCGCTAGATTTGCCGATGTGCCTGTCACCTACAGTGCATCAGAGCCTCAGTTGGTTAATACCTGAGAATCTGTGGAAAGGGAAATCCTTTTAAACAATTACCTGGAGAGTGGTAACAGCGGAGGGATGCCAGCCTTTCGAGCTGGGGAGCAGTTCTGGAACAGTTGACTGTTCAAGGGAGATGGAGCAGGACCTTACCAATCAACATTCTATAAATCCATGCGGCGTATCTAGCCCTAAAGGCCTGGATGCTCAGATTACAGGGTTGCCCTGTCAGGATCCAATCCAAAAATGCCACAACAGTGGCTTATAATCAATCACTAAGGAGGCACCAGGAGTCGTGCAGCTCAGGGAGAGGTAAACCGGATCTTAATCTGGGCAGAAAAGCATGTGTCGTGCATATCAGCAACCTTTTTTTTCCAGGGATAGAGAACTGGCAGGAGGACTACTTAAGTCACCAGCAGTTATTTCCAAGGGATTGGACTCTTCACCCCAACATCTTCTTGGCCATATGCCAAAGATGGGGGGGGGGGTCCAGGATGTAGATCTCTTTGCGTCCAGGTTCAACAACAAGATCGACAACTTTGTGTCAAGAACAAGGGATCCTCTTGCCTGCGGGACAGATGCATTGGTGACTCCGTGGCATCAGTTCTCTCTGATTTATGCATTCCCTCCTATTCTGCTACTGCCACGACTTCTTCACAGGATCAAGCACGAAAAGAAGTTGGTACTTCTGGTGGCCCCATCGTGGCCCAGAAGAGCTTGGTATGCAGAAATAGTAAAGATGGCGGTGGGTTCCCCAAGGACCCTACCACCACGTCCAGACCTGCTATCCCAGGGACCAGTGTTCCATCCTACCTTACAAACGCTAAATTTAACAGTTTGGCTATTGAAACCTATGTTCCGAAGAGACATGGGCTTTCAGGCCCAGTGATTTCTACCTTGAGTAATGCAAGGAAGCCAGATTCAAGAGTGATTTATCATAGAGTCTGGAAAGCATATGTCTCCTGGTGTGAATCCAGGGGTTGGCATGCCAGAAAATATGTCATAGGTAGAATCCTTTAAGGGCCAGGTCTTGGCCTTGTCAGTATTGTTTCAACGTCCTCTTGCTTCACATTCTTTGGTCAGAAGCTTTATACAGGTGGTAATGCACCTTAATCCTCCGGTTAAAGTGCCCCTGAACCCCTGGGACTTGAATTTGGTTCTGGCAGTTTTACAGAAACAGCCTTTTGAGCCAATACATCAAATTCCCTTGGTCCTTTTGACAAGGAAGCTAATTTTTCTGGTAGCCATTTCTTCTGCTAGAAGAGTATCAGAATTAGTGTCTCATTCCTGTAAAGAGCTATATTTAATCATGCACAAGTATAGAGTGGTATTGTGTCCCCATCCTACCTTTCTACCGAAGGTGGTTTCAGGTTTTCATCTAAACCAAGATATTGTTCTGCCTTCCTTATTTCCAGATACCTGTTCTACGGAAGAAAGGTCACTACATTCTTTGGATGTAGTGAGAGCAGTCAAAGCCTGTTTGTAAGCAACTGCTCAGATTCACAAAAGGGATATTATGTGTTGCCAGAAGGTCCTAATAGAGGACAGGCAGCATCGAAATCTACCATTGCTAAATGGTAAAATTTCCTCCTTTTCAAATCAAAGCGCACTCCACAAAGGCTATTAGTGCTTTGTGGCCAGTGCATCACCAGGCCTCCATGGCTCAAATTTATTTGCAAGGCTGCAACTTGGTCTTCAGTCCATACATTCACCAGATTTTATCAGGTAGATGTGAGAAGGCATGATGATATCGCCTTTTGGGCGCAGTGTGCTGCAGTCAGCAGTACATGGTCCTCAGGTCTGATTACACCCTACTTTGTTGTCTTCCCTCCCCTCAGATAGCATTGTTCTTGGATATCCCAACAGTAATTACTGAGTCTCTGTGTCCCATGATCTATAAAAAAGAAAATAGGCTTTTTATAACAGCTTACCTGTAAAATCTTTTTCTTTTGAGGTACATCACGGGACACAGAGGTCCCTCCCCTCTTGTAATACACTTATATTGCTTTGCTACAAAACTGAGGTACTCCCAGTAAATGGAGGGGTTATATAGGGGGTTGAACTTCCTGTCTAGGGTGTGCCAGTGTCCAATCACCTAGTGATACCTATATAACTCATCAGTAATTACTGAGTCTCTGTGTCCTGTGATGTACCTAAAAAATAAAAATAAAAACGTGATTGGGTACTCTTTGCAAAGTAAAACTTTAACTCATTTACTAAGCTCTGGAGCAAGTGCACAGTCTTGTTTGCCTTTAGTAAATCAACCCCTATGTCTAGCACAACACTAGTTCTGGAGACTATTGAAGATACAGCAACATCCTAGAAGAAATGTATCTCACACCCAACTCTTTATATAGTATGTAGCTTATGAAATCCTAAGATGATATGTTAATGTCCGTAACAATCATAGAAATAACCACAATGCACTGTGGGATACTGTTTTAAGTGACTTGCAGCTGCTGGGACTGATGTAATGCATTGTGAGGATTTCTGAGAACACAAAAGATCATTCCTAGACATTCAAAGGCTATTTTGGGTTGATGTTATATGTCTATCTCTGATAGTAGAAGTAAACTAGGTTAGCCAGAGACATCTAAAATAGGACACTTCCAAATCACACATTTCGTCTTCCAAAGAACCAAGGGTAGTTCCACATCTCCCCATCTTCCTTCTTTATATGAGTAACCTAGAGACAATTGTCTCAATTCATAAAGATCATTATTTGATATAATGTTCCTAATTTTCAGGAATGAGAGTCAATGAGAGGACACATGGCTAAAAATAATGATTGGTACAGAAAATAATACATGCGTTATGGCTTAGTGAATTGAACCTAATGTCATCTTTGCTACTTCCAATGCATGCTATGTTTAAAAAAAAAAAAAAAAAGAATGTTTCATGTTGCAATATGAAAAAAGAAAAGTATTTGGAAAAGTCTATTTTTACTACCACTACGACTACCACGTGTTTATACATGCTGTGAATTTCAGTTGTACAGGCAGGTGGTATGGCCAGTGGGATTCTGTGTATGGACAAATGTGTCATGAATAGTTGGAATTTGTTAAGTGAAAAATAAATCTCTAGGTATAGGCCAATGGTCTTCTGTAAGGCATGCTGTTTTCACTGCTCAACTGTTGTTTATCTAGAACTGCTAGTGCTATTTGCAAGCATGCTACATGAAACACTGATTTCTTTTTTTTTTTTAAGATTTTAAACTGCAGCTTTTGAATCTACCAGTTAAAATTCTGACCAAAACTATACTCCTTCTGGGTGCTATGTTACTAAATGGATTATACAGCATTATGCAGCACCAAAACATTATGTAGCATGGTGTAAAATAGGACAACACATTTTAAGGCCTGGCTGACAAGTGCGAATTCAGATGCGACTTGAGTGGCACAGACTTGCATGACAATGGAAATCATGTTGTTTTCAATGGGGTGTCAATTCACAACATTGTGACTCAGCACCAGGCAATTTTGGAAAAAGTTCCTGTACTATTTTGATGTGATTCCTGAAGAGTTCTGGCCTAAAGAGCTAACAATCTAAAGGAAATTTAATAGAAACAAGGATGATTTGGTGGCAGCGTTTTTAATGGACTATACAGTCAAGGAAGCAATGAGATTATTTTGGTGGTTGAAAGGGGGTGTTGTGAATTGGGACTACAAGCCTTTGTAAATAGATATGGGGCCTTTGTAAATAGATATGGGTTTTAATGTGGTATTTAAAATAAATCTAAAAACAAACCTTAATTGTTTTTGGATTTTTTTTTTCTTCATTTTGGATAGACTGAAGAGGTTAAAACCACTGACAGGGAGTGCGATGCTTATAATAATAAAATAAAATCAATGTTGTAAATCTTGGATTTAAACTGTATCTGAATGTCCGCACAGACTGATTTCTAAAAACTCAATGGGGTTTTTTTGTGTCCATAGTCTAAATAAATATGTATGTATATATGTGTATATATGTATATGTGTGTGTGTGTGTATATGTATATATGTGTATGTGTGTATATATATATATATATATATATATATATATATATATATATATATATTAGTGTGTGTGTGTGTATGTATGTGTGTATGTGTGTGTGTGTGTGTATGTATATATATATATATATGTGTGTGTATGTATATATATATATATGTGTGTATATATATATATATATATATATATATATATATATATATAAAATATACACAAATAATATAAAGGTATACTGTCAAGAAAGCAGCTATAAAAATTTAAATAGGGAACTTGTTAGGTTGTAAGATCAATGTCTATATATAGAAATTAAAAAAAGTATAATGAATAGGACCTTCTTTCCAGAGATATTGCGATATAAACCACAATAATCCTGTGTGGGTAGACTACACAGACAGAGAAATGTTTGAATTGTGTAAAGTACATTCCACATGATGGATCACTTCCAAAAGATCTTAAAAGCCCAGCCAGATATTGGAAACGATGATCAAGATCCATACATTTCATTTTGCAATCATATGAGATGGAGCCTAAAGTCAAATAGATGTCAATGGTGTGAATTTGCATAATTCACAGTTCTGGTGCATCTATAGGAAGCAAAATATAAAAAAGTCAAATTTGGGTATTATACTGCACATAAAGCAACTGTTACATTGGTTAACCACAATGTCTGTGTGCAAAGTATGTAGATTCATTCTCCTTATTGGACCTGGTGATCGTAATCAAGTCTAAACTTTTGAGTTTTCATCAGAGGAATAGATTGGAACTTTTACAGTGGGGGGTTTCTGTTATGCCCTGTACACACGGTCAGACTTTGCGATGGAAAATGTGTGATCGAAACGTGTTGTCGGAAAATCCGATCGTGTGTGGACTTCATCAGACTTTTTCCGTCGGAAAGTTTGAGAGCTGAATCTAAAAGTTTCCGACACCAAAATCCAATTGTTTCATTTAAGTGCTCAGAATAAATTACGAGACGAAAGCTATTGGCCCGTTTATAGTCCCGTCGTACATGTTGTATGTCACCGCGTTCAGAACGATCAAATTTTCTGACAACTTTGTGCGACCGTGTGTATGCAAGACAAGGTTGGGCCAAAATCCGTCAGAAAAAATCCGACAGATTTTGTAGTCTGAAAGTCCGACCGTGTGTAGAGGGCATAACCGTTGTCTTAAAGGAATTGTTTTGGGGAGATTTCCTCTTACTTCCTTCTGTTTTTGCAGCTCAAGAAGTGAGGGAAGATATCTGCAATGGGACACAGATGACAAAAATGCTAACAATGGTTTTAACCATTTTGTACTCAATCCAAAACAAGAAAAACATTTGGATTTTAGAGATATTTTAAGGACTTGACCATATGCTGAATATTTGATGGCATAGAAAAGAGTTACAGAAAAGGATAGTAATACAGGAGAAGTGATAGGTGAGTGAGAGGTAAAGTACCTATAACATCTTTTGAATTGCTTGTAGGTAAGACTAGTATAGACATGTATAACTATGGACATTTTTTAAATGTGCTCAGAAAGCTTTGTTGTGTGCACAGACTTGGCACTTAAGACAGCAAAAATGTAGTGTTCTGTAGAAGCCATTGATGACTGACTGGGAAAGCTGGGAACAAATTGTGAAGGGAGAAAATAGGGGATATTGCACTGAGCTTCACTTAGCAGCTGTCAAAGCCTCTACAGGGTGCAGAGCAACACTCCTTGCTTTCTTTAGTGCACCCTTGTATCAGAGGTGTCAGCTCCATACATGTGCAAGTATATCATGTACAGTTACAAAAAAAAAAGTATGTGAACCCTTTTGGAATGATATGGATTTCTGCACAAATTGGTCATAAAATGTGATCTGATCTTCATCTAAGTCACAACAATGGATAATCACAGTCTGCTTAAAGAATAACACACAAAGAGTTAAATGTTACCATGTTTTTATTGAACACACCATGTAAACATTCACAGTGCAGGTCGAAAAAGTATGTGAACCCTTGGATTTAACTGGTTGAACCTCCTTTGGCAGCAATAACTTCAACCAAACGTTTCCTGTAGTTGCAGATCAGATCCTCTTTACAGAACTGTTTCAGTTCAGCAATATTCAGCTAAATTCTTGGGATGTCTGGTGTGAATCGCTTTCTTGAGGTCATGCTACAGCATCTCAATCGGGTTGAGGTCAGGACACTGACTGGGCCACTCCAGAAGGCGTATTTTCTTCTGTTTAAGCCATTATTTGTTGATTTACTTCTATGCTTTGGGTCGTTGTCCTGTTGCAAAAAAAATCTTCTGTTGAGTTTCAGCTGGTGGACAGATGGCCTTAAGTTCTCCTGCAAAATGTCTTGATAAACTTGGGAATTCATTTTTCCTTCGATGATAGCAATCCGTCCAGGGCCTGATGCAGCAAAGCAGCCCCAAACCATGATGCCCCCACCACCATACTTCACAGTTGGGATGCGTTTTTGATGTTGGTGTGCTGTGCCTCTTTTTATCCACACATAGTGTTGTATGTTTCTTCCAAACAACTCAACTTTGGTTTCATCTGTCCACAGAATATTTTGCCGGTACTGTGGAACATCCAGGTGTTCTTGTGTAAACTGTAAACGTGCAGCAATGTTTTTTTTGGACAGCAGTAGTATACTGATACTGTGGTATCCTCCCATGAAATCCATTCTTGTTTAGTGTTTTACGTATCATAGATTTGCTAACAGGGATGTTAGCATATGCCAGAGACTTTTGTAAGTCTTTAGCTGACACTCTAGGATTCTTCTTCACCTTATTGAGCAGTCTGAGCTGTGCTCTTGCAGTCATCCCACTCCTAGGGAGAGTAGCAGCAGTGCTGAACTTTCTCCATTTATAGACAAGGCTTTCGGAGATACTTTTCTAACCCTTTCCAGCTTCATGCAAGTCAAAAATTCTTAATCGTAGGTCCTCTGAGAGCTTTTTTGTGCGAGGCATCATTCACATCAAGCAATGTTTCTTGTGAAAAGCAAACCCAGAACTGGTGCTTGTTTTTTTTATAGGGCAGGGCAGCTGTAACCAACACCTCCAATCTCCTCTCATTGATTGGACTCCAGTTGGCTGACACCTCACTCTGAGTAGCTCTTGTAGATCTCATTAGTCTATGGGTTCACATACTTTTTCCACCTGCACTGTGAATGTTTACATGGTGTTTTCAATAAAAACATGGTAACGTTTAATTCTTTGTGTGTTATTAGTTTAAGCAGATTGTGATTGTCTATTGTTGTGACTTAGATGAAGATCAGATCACGTTTTATGACCAATTTGTGCAGAAATCCCTATCATTCCAAAATGGTTCACATACTTTTTTTTGCAAGTGTAAAAATTCTATAATCTCCTAGATTGTAAGCTCTAACAAGCAGGGCCCTGTGATTCCTCCTGTATTGAATTGTATTGTAACTGTACTGTCAGCCCTCATATTGTAAAGTGCTATGCAAACTGTTAGCACTATATAAATCCTGTATAATAATAATAATAATGTAATACAAATTTTTTTATACATAGTTCTATACAATGGTAGGTGACCGAAAGAATCCGTAAAAGTTTGAAGTGTTTATTCCAAGTAACAGAATTTAAACTAGATAGGGAATTCAGTATGCATTGTCTTGTTCTATAAACATTTTACTGTTCACAGAGGAGTCTTCTAGTTCATTGAAAATTTGTTCCATTCAGGAACCTGACGGCTTGTCGTAGATTACATCATAAAAACTGTCATGGAGTGTAAAAATTAATGGCACACCAGCAACATTTTGTTTCTCCAGTAAAATATATATCATAAGCTAAAACACTGTTTAAAAGTCCACAAGGCAGCTTGCTCTGTTAAAGAAAAGTTTTAGAATAGTTGGATTAGTTTGCAGCTGGGACTAGACTTGACTTAACCTGCTACCTGTTTTACTCATCAGTGTGGACTAACATCATGCCTCCACCAGAAGGATGGAAAATTCACCATCCTGACTTGCCAATTTATTGACAAAGCCATGTTCAGCTTTAGCATAGCCATATTTGGCTTGCACACAGAGCCGTCTTAATAGCATCATGGGCCCCTGGTCAAAGTAATGCTCTGAGGCCCCTACAATGGAGACAGCGCAGGTAAACAGACATCAAGTAGATAGGAGGCAGACAAGCGGAGCTTCCCTTTTGGGTGGAGCTCCGCTTAAACTACATGAACAATCATTCTGTACAGCAAAGAAACAGTGGGAAAATACTACATACATAAAGTAACAAAGCTGTTCTGTGCAAATAATATATCTGCTAGAATGATGCCTCCCCAGCACTATGGCCCCTCTACACCCCAGATACCCCCCCCCCCCCGTACTCTGACCCCTCTACATCCCAGATATCCCCCCAGCACTCTGACCCCTCTACATCCCAGATATCCCCCCAGCACTCTGACCCCTCTACATCCCAGATATCCGCCCAGCACTCTGACCCCTCTACACCCTTGACATTCCCCCCAGCATTGTTACCATATACCATAAGATACCCATATTGTATTGTGACCCCACTACATCCCTGATACCCCATACATGGTGGCCTCTCTACATCCTTGATACCTCTAGTACTATAGCTATCCAAGGTACCCCAAGCATTGCTACACCCTATACACCCCAGATCCCCCTCAGCATTGTTTTCTCCCATACACCCTTGATATCCCCCCAGCACCATTATTCCATTCATGTAGTACCCTCTTTTCCAGTGGAGATACAGTGCATGTGAACTTTTGGCTATGTGCCCACCTCCAGCACTGTGACAATGACTCACCTATACCAATCAAGCAGGCAGAAGGAAGGGCGGTGGAGGGAGCATCCCTCCGAACATTCCAAGTCCTTCAGTGCCAACAGTGCTGGACAGCTGAGCTCACCATGACACCATCCACAATGCCACTTCCACAGGTGGGCTCTCAGTGCTGCTGACTCAGCAGCTCCCATTCCAGCTCCTACCCCACAGCCTCCGAGTCCCGAGCATTCACTGGCGCTCCAGCCATGCCCCTCACTGCAGACTGTGAAATAATAGGTATCATTCTTCACAGCACGGCGCACCTCTGCTAGCCTGCCTCCCCTGTGTATCCATCACTCTCAGTGCCATCATGGGGCCCCCAATTTCCAGGCAGCGTGGGCTCATGGAGCAACTGCTTTGGGGAAAGTGCAGGGGCCCCCCATGCAGCTGGGGCCCCTGGGCAGTACCTGGTGTGCCCATTCATTAAGACAGCCTTGCTTACACATCTACTTGTGGTGTTCCACATTTCTGGACTGTTCCACCAAAAATATTGAGAAGGAAGCTGATGCTTTGGATTTATAGTAAAGACAATTTTAAGATGCTTATGTTAAAAACATATTCTCACACTGTAATCTGCAAGATTTTGCTGTCATTTTGAAAGCCCGATCCTGAACGGTGCAGGAAATGGCTTGGCAATGCCTTGGGCAGGAAAGGCTTGCCCCAACTGTGGCTCCTCAGCTGAGACCGGTACCTTTCCTGCCTCTTCCCCTAGTCTGCCCCTGGTTAGCATAACTGAGTCTGTGGGCTGTTGATTTGCAGTGTTCTAGCAATGAGAGAGTGGTGCAGTTGCATTTTTCCTAGTAAAGTCCCATACTTAGGTAAATAGAAACCTGTCATGAGAGAGATATGAAAGTTGACACTGCTAACCTCTCATTGGATCTCCTGATCTGCGTACTTGTTCCCGGTGAATGAGACAGGAGACACCTAAAGGCCTCTGATTTTTAAAAGAAGGTCAGCAACAGCAGCTTTCATGTTTTTTTTTTATTGACAAGTTTCCCGTAGCTGTGCCTGTCATGTATACCTCCTAATTTTCTGAAATGTGAAAGAGCACACCTTTTAATAAACCTTTTTAATAAAGACAATAGATAATTAATAAACATTGGTCAAACCCACAAATACTTTTTTCACCATTATTTTTCCTTTTATACTGGCTTTTCCAAATAATTGCATCCTTTCAGGCACATAGCAGCCAGAAGGGTACATTCAGGTGTATTTCTCTGTCCAGAAGGGACACGTGAATTATACAGCCAACCTGTACAAATCAAAGACATGCCGATTGCAGCTGCAGCTGCCCTGAATTCGGAGGGGTAGTGCTTATGTGGATAGGTGCAGTGGCAGAAAAAAATTCTGAGGCCAGGTGCAGAGAACAGAAATATATTGTAACTGAAGTTTGTCAATACACAACAAGCCTGGTGGGAAGTTAACCTGACCGGGAGCACTCATAGGATGTAACAGCTCTGAGTTGTATCCGAAAGTCTCAGGTGTGCTGACAGCATCTGTCCTGAGGTGCAGAATGCGGCCTAGCCAGTCCATACCCAAGTGGGGAGGCTTCCAGGTAGGATCATTTGCCCCTGCATTTTCCCTACTCGACTGAAACCTCTTCCTGCTCTCTGAAGCTAAGCACTGTCCCTGACAGACGGGTAATCTGTCCCTACTCTAGCCACATGTAAAATGCATGCCAAGCCCAGGAGCCTGGATCTATAATAGACCCTGCCTGACCCAAGATTGCCACCAGAGTCACATGGGGCACCAGCATCCAATTAGATTGTTGCCCCCTGTGACTAAGGCCGCGTACACACGGGCGGACTGTTCGCCCAACCTTGTCCGCTGAACAGTGTTTGGGCGGACAGTCCGCTCGTGTGTGGGCTTTCAGCGGACAGTTTCAGCGGACAGTTGGACGGACAAAGTCTTTCGGAAATTCCGAAAAACTGTCCGCTGAAACTGTGTTTGAGCGAACAGTCCGCCCGTGTGTGGGCTTGTCCGCTGTACTTTCGAAATGAGCGGACTGTTCCCGCTCGGAAAGTCCGCCCATTTCGAGCGCGTGTACAGGTAGGCGGGGCCCGCGAAGGAGACGTCGCGGGCTCCGCCGCCTGGAATGGGCTTAAAGGGGAACCCCAACGCCGAAAAAAATCGGCGTGGGGGTTCCCCCCAAGTCCACACCAGACCCTTGTCCGAGCACGCTACCCGGCCGGCCAGGAAAGGGGGGGCGAGCGAGCGCGCCCCCCCTCCTGAGCCGTACCAGGCCGCGTGCCCTCAACATGGGGGGTGCCTTGGGGAAGGGGGGGCCGCGCGGCCCCCCCACCCCAAAGCACCTTGTCCCCATGTTGATGAGGACAAGGGCCTCTTCCCGACAACCCTGGCCGTTGGT
Organism: Lithobates pipiens; assembly: GCF_037356315.1. NCBI lineage: Eukaryota > Metazoa > Chordata > Amphibia > Anura > Ranidae > Lithobates > Lithobates pipiens. The sequence continues at coordinate 57,555,731 of NW_027507784.1, forward strand.
TGTCGGGGTCTGCGGGCGGGGGGCTTATCGGAATCCGGGAGCCCCCTTTAAGAAGGGGGCCCCCGGATACCGGCCCCCCACCCTATGTGAATGAGTATGGGGTACAATGTACCCCTACCCATTCACCTGTGAACTAAAGTACAATAAAAAACACAACACAGAGAAAAAATATTTTATTGCACAGCTCCGGGGGTCTTCCGTCTTCGGGGGTCTTCTCGCCGGACTCCTCCGCTATGTGTGTGTAGCTCTTTTGCTAGCGGAGGAGTCCGGCTTTCTTCCTCCCCGCCGCCGGCCTCTTCTCCCGACTTCGGGGGTCTTGTCCCCCTCTTCGGTTCTTCTGCCGGGCCACCGCGCCTGGTCCGGTGGCCCGGTCTTCTGTCGCCGTCTTCCGTTCTTCTGTCGCCGCCTTCGGTTCTTCTGCCGGGCCACCGCGCCTTCTTGTAGCTCTTTTACAGGCGGTGGCCCGGTCTTCTGTCGCCGCCGCCGCCTTCCGTTCTTGTTCTTCTACTTGTTCTTCTTCTTCTCCTGGAGATGTTGACTCGACGAGCTCTCCGGCCGGAATGCCAGGGACACGCTCCGCTGCCACTTATATAGTGACAATGGGGCGGTGTCACATGGTATATGTCACATGGGTTGGTCACATGGGTTGATGTCACATGGGGACTATGACATCGTAAGGGGGCGGGGTCACCATGTGACCAACCCATGTGACATATACCATGTGACACCGCCCCATTGTCACTATATAAGTGACCGCACAGCGCGGCTCTGGCATTCCGGCCGGAGAGCTCGTCGAGTCAACATCTCCAGGAGAAGAAGAAGAACAAGAAGAAGAACAAGAACGGAAGGCGGCGGCGGCGACAGAAGACCGGGCCACCGCCTGTAAAAGAGCTACAAGAAGGCGCGGTGGCCCGGCAGAAGAACCGAAGGCGGCGACAGAAGAACGGAAGACGGCGACAGAAGACCGGGCCACCGGACCAGGCGCGGTGGCCCGGCAGAAGAACCGAAGAGGGGGACAAGACCCCCGAAGTCGGGAGAAGAGGCCGGCGGCGGGGAGGAAGAAAGCCGGACTCCTCCGCTAGCAAAAGAGCTACACACACATAGCGGAGGAGTCCGGCGAGAAGACCCCCGAAGACGGAAGACCCCCGGAGCTGTGCAATAAAATATTTTTTCTCTGTGTTGTGTTTTTTATTGTACTTTAGTTCACAGGTGAATGGGTAGGGGTACATTGTACCCCATACTCATTCACATAGGGTGGGGGGCCGGTATCCGGGGGCCCCCTTCTTAAAGGGGGCTCCCGGATTCCGATAAGCCCCCCGCCCGCAGACCCCGACAACCAACGGCCAGGGTTGTCGGGAAGAGGCCCTTGTCCTCATCAACATGGGGACAAGGTGCTTTGGGGTGGGGGGGCCGCGCGGCCCCCCCTTCCCCAAGGCACCCCCCATGTTGAGGGCACGCGGCCTGGTACGGCTCAGGAGGGGGGGCGCGCTCGCTCGCCCCCCTTTCCTGGCCGGCCGGGTAGCGTGCTCGGACAAGGGTCTGGTGTGGACTTGGGGGGAACCCCCACGCCGATTTTTTTCGGCGTTGGGGTTCCCCTTTAAGCCCATTCCAGGCGGCGGAGCCCGCGACGTCTCCTTCGCGGGCCCCGCCTACCTGTACACGCGCTCGAAATGGGCGGATTTGCCTCCGCCTTACGTGGGCGAGTCCGTTCATTTCAAAAGTTGAGCGAACTGTTTGCCCAACCTTGTTCGTCAAACAGTCCGCTCGTGTGTGGGCAAGTCCGCTCATGCAAATTTTGAGCGGACTGTTTGATGAAACTGTTTGCCGAACAAGGTTGGGCGAACAGTCCGCCCGTGTGTACGCGGCCTAAGGGAAACCACAGAGGAACAAAGTTTCTTTTGACTTCCTCTCCCTCTGCACTGCCACAGGCCTTATAGTTTGAATGAAATGTTTAGTGTAGTATAATACTCTGGTAAAATTATCCTGATACCACAGGCTCAAAACCGAAAGAAGTACTACTTCTAATTTAAGAGGCTCTATACTCTATATAGCGTACTGTGTTGAAAAGCAGCTGTGATGCAACATCTGGGGAGAACCATCATGGTGGCATTGCAACAAATGGACTGCTAGAAAGGCGAGTATAGGGCCTCCTTTCTTGTTTGTTTTAACACTGTAATTGCAGGGTTACTTTAAATAGTACATTTTTATAAAGGTTTCTACATCTGATTTAAAAAAGGACCACTGAGTGTGACTGAGGGACAGATGGTCTTGGTTCTGAAAGAAGGAAAGGTCTAACGTACTTAACGTGTAGTTTAACCACTTGCTTACTGGGCACTTAAACCCCCCTCAGTCCCAGACCAATTTTCAGCTTTCAGCGCTGATGCACTTTGAATGACAATTGCGCGGGCATACAACACTGTACCCAAATGAAATTTTTATCATTTTTTTCCCACAAATAGAGCTTTCTTTTGGTGGTATTTAGTTACAGCTCGGAGTTTTATTTTTTGCTAAACAAACAAAAAAAGATGCAAAAAAAAAAAAAAAAAAAAATCATGTTTTAATAGTTTGTTATAAAATTTTGCAAACGGGTCATTTTTCTCCTTCATTGAAGTGCGCTGATTAGGCGGCACTGATAGGCTGCATTGGTGGGCACTGATGGGCTGCATTGGTGGGCACTGATGGGCTGCATTGGTGGGCACTGATAGGCTGCACTGGTGGGCACTGATAGGCATAGTTAAGGCGGCACTAATAGGCACAGATAAGGCGGCACCGATGGGCACAGATAAGGCGGCACTGATGGGCAAAGATGGGCACAGATAAGATGGCACGGATGGGTGGCACGGATAAGTGGCACGGATGGGTGGCATGGATGGGCACTGATAGGTACCACAGATAGATGGGACTGATGGGCACTGATAGGTGGCACTGATAGGTGGCTCTGATAGGTGGCACTGCTGGGCACTGATGGGCGGCACTGCTGGGCACTGATGGGCGGCACTGCTGGGCACTGATGGGCGGCACTGGGGTGCAGCACCTTTGAGGCAGATTTTGGGTGGCACTGTGGGTGGCACTGCTGGGTGGCACTGTGGGTGGCACTGTGGGCACTGCTGGGTGGCACTGTGGGCACTGCTGGGTGGCACTGTGGGCACTATGGGCACTGCTGGGTGGCACTGACAGGGGGGCACTTACTTTATTTCAGGATGGCACTGCGGGTGGCAGGTGGGCACTGGCAGGGGGCAGGTGTCCGCTTAAATTGCTGGCCGTGATCGGGACTGATGTCCCGAACACGGCCGCCGGCGATCGGCTTTTTTTTTTTCTCCTCGCGCTGTCAGCGCGAGGAGGAATACTAGCCGATTACCGGCTCCGTTTTATCACATGATCAGCTGTCATTGGCTGACAGCTGATCACGTGATAAGGGGTCGGGATCGACCCCTTACACGGATCGGTGATCAGGCGAGTCTCACGGACTCGCCGATCACAGAGCGCGCCGCGCGCGCCCCTTAGGGGGCGCGCAGGCCGCTCGTATCCGGGATGACGTCAATAGACGTAGTCCCGGAAATGTGGGTCCGCGCTATTGCCGTCATTTTGCAATAGCGCGGTACCCAAGTGGTTAAAGACTGCTATAGAACAGATTATTTATATTGCGTAAACTAAGGCTGGCCATACATGAACGGTTACAGGAAAGAAATTTGCTTGATTCCTCTATCAACACAGTGTTGATGCGGTAATCCCTCCTGCGGGGCCATTGTCTTCTCCCCCAGCGGGAGGGTGGTGAAAGCCATCCCTGCCAGGAGAAGACAATGATTATTGATAGTGGCTAACAACAAAGGATTCGCCCTGGGACTTTAAATGAAGTGGGTACTGTTTCCGCCAGTAAACATAACAGTAGTAAATATAGTATATGGTTTATTCAAATACAATTGTTTACATGGATAAATAACACCAACGGTTGCCAATTAAAAATATATATAAACAAGGAGTATTGGTACATAAATGTATAAGTAGTACATGGTACACGGGCATCATACTACCTGACTAGTTTCGTGAGATCCAGCTCGCTCTTCAGGGGTGGATGTGTGTAACAATGTACCTAGGATGAACAAAAATATATATGTTTGGCAATATAGCACAGTATTGTCATCTTCATGGCCCTACAACCTTTGGCTCAGGCCTTTCATTCATGCATACATGCATACATTTCTTTATACCAATATGTATTGATTTTACTCTACTACTCTAGATGCCTGACAAACATACTTATGTTCACAGCCTATACTTTTTATCGACCAACGAGGACCCTAGGGATACATCACTACATCTTTGCCATGCCTGCTCTCCGTTTGGCCCTGGGTGGGGTCCCATTTGATTCTGCCCCCTCAGCTCCCTGGAGAGGCATCTGCTGCCACCGCCTCGAGGCCGCACACCGGGAGCCATGGCCAAGCTCAGTGGTAAGTATGGGGGGGCCTACAACCCCTCCTACCCTGTGCCTTTATAACCAATACTGTGCTATATTGCCAAACATATATATTTTTGTTCATCCTAGGTACATTGTTACACACATCCACCCCTGAAGAGCGAGCTGGATCTCACGAAACTAGTCGGGTAGTATGATGCCCGTGTACCATGTACTACTTATACATTTATGTACCAATACTCCTTGTTTATATATATTTTTAATTGGCAACCGTTGGTGTTATTTATCCATGTAAACAATTGTATTTGAATAAACCATATACTATATTTACTACTGTTATGTTTACTGGTGGAAACAGTACCCACTTCATTTAAAGTCCCAGGGCGAATCCTTTGTTGTTTGTTATATGTTACAGGGATGGAAGTGTGTCACTGGGGACATTGATAGTGGCTATAGCAGCTACTATGGTAGCAATAATCTAAGCTGGTTGTACCCAAGTTGATCAGTCAGTCAACTTGGTACATTCAGCCTGCCAATACACGGTTCCTGCTGAACAGGCCAAGATTTGAACCATATATGGCCTGCTTAAACATGTATTGCCATCCAGTTATATTCCTGCCATCCGCCTGCTTGTGCAAATCCTTTGCTGATGAGCCTTGAAAAGACTGTCGGTTCTATTGTCTGTACGTCATCCAAGAGGAAGAAAGACATCTCATAGCTCGAAGTGTAATGCCGCGTACACACGATCGAATTGTATGACGTACTTAGTCCGTCATACAATCCGGCGGACAATCCGGCGGACTTTCTACCGAACGGACTTGGCCACACACGGATACACAAACAGTCCGACGAAAGCTTGCGCGATGACGTACAGCACGTACGACGGGACTAGAAATAGGAAGTCCAAGACACAGCAAAGCACCCTTTGGGCTCCTTCTGCTGACTTTGCGTTAGTGGAAGTTTGGTTAGAGACGATTCGCGCTTTTCAGACTTCAGCTTAATTCGTCCGTTTATTTTTTAATTTTATTTATTCTCGAATTGGAATATTAGTCATAAGATGAGGATGAATAAAGACATTTGTGATAACTCTGTGTGAATATAAGCAGCAAAGCAACTTCACTTTTCTCGCATTATGAAGAAGAAAAGAATGTACTATATTAAAAGATCACAAAATTAGCAGCATGACGAATATGCTAGCTTCAATACGAACACTAGTTTTACAAGACAGAACGCTTCCGCCCTGTAAATCCTTTCTGGGCATGCGCCATTCTTAGTCCGTCGGACTAGCATACTGACGAACGTATTGTCCGCTGAAACCAAAGTACGACGGGAAGATTGGTGTGCAAACCGGCCTTCTTAGTACTCCGGACTTCACGCTGAAAAAGTCCGCTGAAGCCCACACACGATCGGATTGTCCGTTGAAATGCGTTTCAACGGACTAAGTACGTCATACAATTCGATCGTGTGTACGCGGCATAAGAGCCCGCATAACATATGTAGCATAGAAAACCTAAAAGAAGACAAAGAAAAACTTTAAATCTGGACCTTGTACATAGTCCAGATCTAATCACTGTTAGGTGACTGTGGATAGACCAGACATGAATCCTTGTATCTAAAGCAGGGGTCTCAAACGGGTGGCCCTCCAGATGTTGCGAAACTACAAGTCCCATCATGCCATTGCCTTTGGGAGTCTTGCTCTTAACTGTCAGCCTTGCAATGCCTCATGGGACTTGTAGTTTTTCAACAGCTGGAGGGCCACCAGTTTGAGACCTCTGATCTAAAGTATGTACTTTGTGCCCCTTGAATGACTACTGCTTTTCAGGCACAGGGGAATTTCATTTTGGAAACCTGTAATAAACGTTCCCAACATGGCTCAGTGCTTTCAGTCTGTGTCCAATGTGTTGTTTACTTGCCAAATGTCTTGTATAGTGATAGCGTACTGAGCTGTGAAGGCCTTCTCCTCATCGACCATGTAAATAAACAAGCCCCCCTTCCCACCCTGTATCAATGAGTGATGTTTGTAGATAGGCCCTCATTATGTCGTTTCTCCATCGTGTGAAAATAAAACTTTTGTGAAAGTAACTGCTTTACGTTAGCAGAGAAATACATGGCCAAACATTAGTAGACTCCTATGTTTTGATGGACAAAAAGGGTTTAAAAGTTAAAAATACATTGGTAGAGTTTGTCTGGTCATTGATCAGTGCAGAACTTGGATCACTTGCAAAGTAATGCAGCCCATAGATTAGTCTTTTTTTTTTTTTTTTAAACCAGGGGGTCCTTCACACTGAACTATTGCAGTCTGACAGCAGGACTTCCCTGCCATCAAAATACACTGATCAGTACTACGGGATATAGCCAGTGGCCCTGATTAAGTGGGAAGAATCTGACAGGCTGGTTGTACAGAAATCAATCAGTAGATTGACCTCTGTACAACCAGCCTGCCCATACATGGATCAGTCTGTGCTGAACCAGCCCCCTGTCAGAACACAATAGCACAGCAGGGGTGATTGCTGTAATAACATCCGATTGATAGTACATTGGTTCCACACCTGAGCTGTCAGTTTTGTTTTGTTTTTGTTGTTGTTTTGTTTAAAAAAATTAAATAATAGTGTGTACGAGGCGTCCGTTCACACAGGGGCAACACGACTTTGAGCGTGACTTTGGGAGGCAACTTGGACACGACTTGAGTATGAACCACAGCACGACTTGAGGCAACTTACAAGGCAACTTGAAGTTGCTTCCAGGACAGGAGACTTTACCAGTGGCCAATCACATAATAATCAGCTCTGTGGGAGGGAGGGGTTTGCCTATAAAACTATTTTTACTTCCTGGAAAGTTGCTTCAGTTAAGACAGGGGATCAGACTTGGAGGCAACTTCCATTGAAATCAATGGGTACAAGTTGCCTAGAAGTCGGATTGAAGTAGTACAGGAACCTTTTCTGAAGTCGGAGCGACTTCAGTAGTGTACATTAAGACGGCTCTCATTCACTTACATTGATTTTATCATGTTGCGCGACTTGAGGCAACTTGGGACGACTTCAAGTCGGATCCAAAGTTGCTCCTGTGTGAATGGACTCTTAGGCCGCGTACACACGGGCGGATTGTCTGCCCAACTTAGTCCGCTGAACCGTGTTTCAGCGGATAATCCGCTCGTGTGTGGGCTTCAGCTGACTTTTTCAGCGGACAGTCTGACGGACTTTGTCTTTCGGAATTTCCGTAATTTTGTCCGTCCAAACTTGGTTTTGTCCGTCCAAACTTGGTTTCAGCGGACAGTCCGCTCGTGTGTAGGCAAGTTGGACGGACTAAGTATGGCGCATGCTCAGAAAGGATTTACACGGCCGAAGGTTGCATTGCAGTGTATTGGACGTCGTTTTTCTAGTCCCGTCGTACGTGCTGTACACGTCATCGCGCAAGTTTTCAGCGGACTGTCTGTTCATCGTGTGTGGTCAAGTCCGTTCATTCAAAATTTGGACGGACTGTCTGTCGGATTGTCTGACGAACTTAGTTGGGCAGACAATCCGCCCGTGTGTACGCGGCCTTAGTGTTCTCAAGTAGCAAGTTATCAGAACATAAAGGATGTGGAAATAAGGAATGGGGTGAACCAAAAAAATAAATAACCAAACAAAGGAGAGGGGATTACAAGGATCCATTTAAAAAAAAGAAAATCTCAGGTTTCATTGAGACAGTGAAAAAAAAATACACAGTCTACATAGGTTCCTACTCATACCAAAGCCTAACAATCACTCAGATTAGCACCCCTAGAGGTTATAAAGTACCAATTTAGAATTTAGCAGAAATATATTATATGATTAAATATGTTTTGTTGGATATAAAACATGATATATTTCTAAAATATTTCTTTTTTGCAAGGAGATCTAATGTGTTTCAGTAGCCTTCTGGACCTTATAGAGTAGGCGTGTTTAGTATCTAACTGATGAGTATTTTGTTTTACTTTATTTTTTTTATTTTTTTTATAAAGGTAACTTAGTTTAGTAAAAATTACGGAGATTGTACGAAATGTAACTCTGTGTATTCAGGTGTAGGTCAGTATACAGAAAAAGAAAGTATCACACGTGGTTTCCTGTTCTTTAGACTGTTTATAAGGCCATTTAAGCCTTATTAGATCTAATTTGCAGGTTCTAGCTAGTGGAGACTTCTCTGCATTATTTCTATGTTATGTCTTAAAAGGGTTTGTATTTCATCCACTGTGTCACCTTCCATGAATACCTAGTACAGACCTGAGCTTCAAATCTGAGCACTTTTGTTACTGACTCCTGGAGAAAATGATGGTGGCATGGTTAATAAATGCTACTCCACTTTTTTCTCCACATAGTTTGGAGTTTGGCAGATATGTCAACATCACACTTTTTCTTTAAACTATAGTGAGAAAATATGCAGGCTGCCATTGCTTCCCTCCTTCTCAAAATGCCAGTTGTCTGGCACTATACTTTCTGATCTACTGACTTTGAACAAGCATGCAGCCAGTAAAGTCACAATGAAGTCAGAAATTTCCCATTGCAAACTTGTTTTGGGTCAGAAACTATGAAAATATTGAGGCCAGAAGATCAGTAAAACAACCAGACAATTTGTATTTTCAGAAGGAGTGGTAAGCAATGACACACTATATATTTATATATACACAGTGTGTGTGTGTGTGTGTGTGTGTGTGTGTGTGTGTGTGTGTATATATATATATATATATATATATATATATATATATATATATACAGTACATCTCTCATCACATGTTTCCGCCATGCTCCACTCAGAACTGTTATTTTCTATGGGTGTATTCTCTTAATAACTCTGGGTGTGAAATTTTTACCTGAAATACCTACTTCCACAGGCCCTTTGCTGAGGCCCTGTTAACACCATATGCATTGACATGCAGTAATGGCATACATTGCAGTACATTTTTTTGTTACCTTTTTTTTGTTGTTGTTGTTTAATACACAATGGGAGAAACTAATGGCCCATGCACACAATCTGAAAATCGAAAAATACCACTTTCAGCGCGATCGCACGATAATCGGATCATAGTACAGAGCTTTCGAGAGCCACTCACAACAATTCATCCGATATTATTAGACTGGACAAGCACGAAAATTTTCCTCGTCCGATACCAGATCGTACGATTTTTGTTTAGTCAGTACAGTTGTCCAAAAATACAATACAAATATATTACAACACATGACATCACTTCTGATTTTTTTTTTTCTGTTGTACGAGAATTTTCGTGACTTTAATAACCTATTCAATTTCTACTTGCGACTATTAAGCAAAAAAGTCGTACGATCTGCCGTATGATATTCGGATCGTGTGTACAGGCCATTACTAAAACTGGTTCACACAGAATCTGGTGCAGCTGTACTTGGTAATTAATCAGCTTCCAGGTTTTATTGTCAATGCTTAGTGTAGGTTCACACTGAGGCAGCACAACTTGCAGCGCGACTGCCTCAGGCGAAGTCTCTATAGAAGTCAATGCAAGTCGCCTCAAGTCGTCCCCAAAATCGTATAGGAACCTTCTTCTAAGGGCCGGTTCACACAGGGGGCGACACGAGGCGACACTACTTGTGAAGCCAAGTCGGATACGACTTGTATCCGACTTAACAGCGCGACTTGGGGCGACTTACAAGTCGCCTCCAGGACAGGGAACTGTACAAGTGAGCTTTCACCCCTTGTGACATCATTCCTGTTCCTGTCTTCTTCCTTGTTCCTGTTTTTGCCAGTTGTTCTGTGTCCAAAATGCTCTCTGTGCGTTACCTTATGTCAGCTGTCCTAACAGCTGGTTTGGCAGTACTGATGGAAGAGGAAGAAGAAGAAATGAAGCGGAGGAGGAGGATGGGAAGAAGACGTCGCTACTGGATCCATCCAATCATTCCCAATCGACATAACAGAGGGCAGTTCTGGGCTATGTATGAGAACTTGCGTAGTTTTGATGACAAGTTTTTCAAGTATACACGGATGTCGATCACAAGGCAAGTACATATGCTGTATGTCATTGTCCACTTTCCACGTCACTTGCCATACAGACTTGGCATACAGACACCTTCTCTCCCGAACAAAGCGTATGAGGGACTCATTGTCCACTGGTTCTCTCCTGTTCATAGCAGACATTTTGCAGGACTGAGCTCTTGGTCTGTGTGAGTTCAAGATAACCAGGAAAACGAAACTAATGTGTATGGAAAGGAGGGGCTGCCTGCAGTGGGGGCTGGGTGACTTCCTGTCAAGTAGCCTGCAAGTAGCCTACAGATGAACAGGAGAGGCGACTTACATTGACATGAATGGGTACAAGTCGCCTAGAAGTCGTTTCCAAGTAGTACAGGAACCTTTTTTAAAAGTCGGAGCTACTGCAGTAGTGTATATTAAGACAGCTCCATTGACTATCATTGTTTTTAATGCAGCGCGACCTGGAGGCGACTTGAGGCGACCTAGACCGACCTGAAGTCGGAACGCAGTCGCCCGCAGTGTGAACCGGCCCTTAGTCGGAGCATCTTGTGTCGCTCCTATGAGAACGGTTCCATTTTACAGAACGGGGCGCGACTTGTCAGGAGGCTAAGTCGCCTGACAAGTCATCCCAGTGTGAACCGACCCTTACTTGAACAAGCTGTAGTTAGAAGCTGATTGGTTACTATGCACAGCTGCACCAGTTTTTTTTTGTGTGCACCAGTTTTAGTAAATCTCTCCCTTTGCATTTTTTTTTTACCTAATGTATGCTAAAGCACATTGCAGTACAGCACAACGCACTGAGGTGCAATACAACACTACCTTCCTATTTTTTATATAGTGCATCAACTCAGCTTGTTGATATGAACTGACAAAATAGACAACATGATTGATTCTTACTGTGAACTGTCTAAAAATACACAATCATTGTCCAATCCAACCATAAACAGCTGTATATGGCTCTCGGTGTGTAATCTACAATTTGACAGCTTAGTCCTGCTTTGCATTTATTTATAATGAAAGCATGATCCTCAGTAGTGTAAAAATGTATAAAGAATGTAATAAACACCAATACAATGTTTCAATCTGCATCTATTAGAGGAGCTACGGAATGTGTAATTAAGTAGTTTAATGGGTTATTTTTTTGCTCTTCTTTTTTTTTTTTTTTTGCTTTTTTTACACAGGTGCTGTTAAAAGCCATAAAGCTTAAAGAAGGTTTAGTTTATAGTTAAAGTGATTGTAAGGGCAGAAGGTCTTTTATCTTAATGCTTTCTATCAAGTAGAAATCCTTCTGTGTGCAGTAGCCCCCCTAATACTTACCTGAGCCCCATCTAGATTCAGAAATGTTGTAGGAGTGTCTCGGACTCCCCTCCTCATTGGCTGAGACAGCAGCGCAGCACAATTTGCTCCCGCTGCTGTCAAAGGCAATCAGCCAATGAGGAGAGAAAAGGGTCTGGGTCATGGCAGTATGTCTAAATGCACATACAGAGCTGCAGCTTGGCTTGAATGCCCCCCTGCAAGCTGCTTGCTGTGGGGGCACTCAACGGGGGGTGGGGGGGGGGGGGGTCAGGAGCACCGAAGACAGACCAGAGAAGAGGAGAATCTGGGCTGCTCTGTGCAAATCCACTGCACAGAGCAGGTAAGTATAACATGTTTGTTATTTTTAACTAAAAACCAAAAAACAAAACTTTATTATAACTCTAAAGCAGGGCTCAAAATTTCAAGTCCTGAGCTACTAGCCAGGCCTTAAGGGTTACTTGCCACCAGTGGTTGCCCCACCCAACCCCTACCATGCCCCACCCCTAATCCCACCCCTATACATGCCCTCATAAATTCTCATGAAATGACACTTAAATGTTTTATGCAGAATTAAATTACACAAATAAATGTTAACAACAACTTTATCACCCATGCCCATCAATGCACCCTCACCCGTGCCCATCAATGCACCCTCACCCGTGCCCATCAACGCAGCCTCACCCGTGCCCATCAACGCAGCCTCACCCATGCCCATTAACACAGCCTCACCCATGCCCATCAATGCAGCCTCACCCATGTCCATTAACTCAGCGTGACCAGTGCCCACTAACGCAGCCTCACCTGTGTCCATCATTACAGCCTCACCAGTGCAACCTCACCTGTGTCCATCTTCGCAGTCTCACCTGTGTCCATCACTGCAGTCTCACCAGTGCAGCCTCACCTATGTCCATAATAGCAGCCTCCCCAGTGCAGAGGGGTCCAGCCGGATAATCATAGCAGAAGAGAACATGGAGGAAGGGGAGAGCCGGCTTGATCAGAGCGTGGTTTGCCCGCTGTAACAGCTTACTTTACAATTGCTTTGCCGTGACACACAACCTTGCCCACCCCCCCACCCCCCCCACACACACACACCTGTGACAGAAAGAACCCCAGTCCAATGGCAGGGCACGTTCTGTCTGTCACAGGTGTGGGGTCAGGAGGACAGGGCTGTGTGTGATGCGCATGGACTCCAATTGTAATTTAAGCTGTTACAGTGGGCAAACCCAGGTTTGTGATCAAGCCGGCTCTCCTCTTCCTCCATGCTCTCTTCTGCTATGATGATCCGGCCACCCCTTCTGCATGGGTGAGGCTGCAATGATGGACACAGGTGAGGCTGCATCCATGATGATCCAGCCACCCCCTCTATTCCCCCACTCTCTCTTCCTCTGGGAGTACAGCTCCTATTCATACCCGCCTGTAGGAAGTGCTCCCCCCCCCCATTCCCAGGCAGCCTGGCTCCTCGCCAGCCCTCATTTTCCACTTGCATGTGTGTGTGTGTGTGTGTGTGTGTGTGTGTGTGTGTGTGTGTGTGTGTGTGTGTGTGTGTGTGTGTGTGTGTGTGTGTGTGTGTGTGTGTGTGTGTGTGTGTGTGTGTGCATATATATAAAAACATTATAAAGAGAAGTGGTGGATCTCAGGGGTCTGTCTTGGGGCCAATGTTGTTCAGATTGTTTGTTTATTAATGATATAGAGGTGTGAATCAAGAGCAAGAGCTCAGTTACAGTGTTAGTGAATGATACCAAATTATCCTGGGAAATAACTTTGGCACAGGATAGAGCATCATTACAAGAAGACCTTGACAAAATGGAGGTTGGACTGCTACATGGCAGAAGAGGTTCAGTATAGAGAAATGTAAATTTATGCACTTGGGTACCAAAATGACACATGTAAATTACACATTAGCTTGGCCCCTCTGGGAGAATCAGTAATGGAAAAGGATCTAGGGTGTTTGTAGATCATAGCATGCAATGCCAAGTTGTGGTTAATAAAGCTAGGAAAATACTGCTATTCATTACAAAGGCCATACATTCTAGAAATTATTAATTCTTCTCTTTTACAAAACACTGGCTCTGCATCATCTTGAATATGCATAGGAATATTACAATTCCTTTAGCAGATAAAACTGCTCCTATACTGTATATTTGTATAAACCACACATTTAGACTCGGTTCACACTGGGGCAACTTGTCAGGAGACTTAGCCACCTGACAAGTCGCGCTCCATTCTGTACAATGGAACCATTCTAATAGGAGCGACACAAGTCGCTCCGACTTAGAAAAAGGTTCCTGTACTACTTTTGGGGCAACTTCAGGCGACTTCCATTGACTTCTATACAGAAGTCATTTTGCAAGCCACCGCTGAAGTTGGATGCAGGTCCCCTGAAGCAGTCACGCTGCCTCAGTGTGAATCGGCTCTTAGTTGTTTGTGTGATGTTTTGCAAACATTTTGGAATGTTCTGGAAACAAACCTCCATACTTGCTTATATGCTCGCTTATATGCTGCAGCTGTCCGCTGCTGGCTCTAATCCTGAGAACTGAGCAATCACATGACTGCTGATTGCTCAGTTCTTGGTCTGCTCTGAGCAGAGACTGCCAGTCATTGCCCTCTGCTCTGTTTCTCCAGCATTCATTGGAGCACCAGGCTTGAGAGAGGGTGGGAGCAGCTGGCCCAGTCTTTCAGAAGTGATCTGACAAGGCTGAGCCTTGGGGTAATCAGGTATTTGGGTGGATTCCAACATTTTTGTTGGGTTCCTTCAAGAGCCTGGAGAACCTCTGTGATGTCAGTGGGCAGAGGGCTTTAGCTTAGAAAGAATGCAAAAAAAAAAACCCAGAAGCTTCCCATGTGTGCTATACCTGTAAATAATGGACTATTCCTAGCCATAACCTTTCTCACATAGTTGTCAAACAGTTAACTTTTTTGTTTTATTATTTTAGTTCTGAACATAATAAATACATTTATTAAAAATTAAAAAAGCACACTGTACATTTTCTTTAATGTAAATGTTTCATTAATTTACAGAAACATGACAGGAAGAGACATACGAACGTTTGTAACAACGCACAGAAGCAACGACACAGGTAAAGTGTTATGTCTGTCTTGCTGGTTATAAATGTATAGGACAGGAAATGACAGGATACACATCTATTGTCCACGGGTGAGTGCAGCAAGAACATACATATATGAATGCTGCTATGACATTCTATGGCAGAACTGCTTTTTTTTCCCTCAAACCTCTCTGCCATTGTGAACTCTGCTTTTATCTCTAAATGCATATTCTGTTCGCAGAAGCATTGGTATTGTGAAAAGCTAAAACTGGCCATACACTATGCTAATTTTGTGTGGGTCATTAGGAAATGTGCTACAATGTTGGCCCTGCCTGACATACTTTGAATGATTAATCAAAGCAGCTGGACTGAAAATTATCCAATCAGATGCAGCCACTGTTCGGGTATTCTGACAGCTGCTGATGCCAGCTGTCAGAATACATAAGCATAGCAGGAGATTCAACCATTTGTGCGCATATAGAGGATTCTGTTCGATTTTTATTCTTCTTCAACCTCCAGTTAAAAGAGAATTGAATCAAATGCATAAAATCGCATGTACTTGAAAATCATTTGTAGCTTTCATAAAAATATCTGGTGATTCTGCTATTAGAGTTTTTACATAGGCACTTCCTGTTATGGGGTCACAACTGTCCCCAGGTGTGCCACTGCATTGTCACAAGCAACCCCCCGAAAAAAGGTATGGCCCGTACACACGATCAGAAAAATCGTAAAAAAAACCCCTGAAAACTCACTTATTCAGGGAAGCCTATCCCATACCCACATGACTGTCCCCAAGCCACCCCCATCAAATCATTCCCCCGCATCTATTACCTTTTGTACCACCACCCCCTCCCTTTAGAATGTAAGTTCTATGAGCAGGGCCCTGCTGTCCCTTCTGTATTGAACTGTACTGTAATTGTGCTGTCCCCCTCTTTACATTGTAAAGCACTGCATAAACTGTTGGCGCTATATAAATCATGTATAATATATAAATCTTGTATAATAAAACACACTGCACAGTCATAGTCCACCATTGCTTTTAGGAAGCCATCCCAGAGCCATGAAGTGAATCTGCCACTGAGTGAATGGGAGGTGACTGAAAATAACTGAAAACAAAATTTTATGGAAAATAAGCAATTGTTTCCATTTCGTAAACTAAATGGTATCCACTTATAGTTTAATAATTATAGGAATCCACCCAAGTAGACCAAAGAGTTGCCAACATCCCAATATATAGAATCGTGTAGAGAAAGTATCCCCCAAAAGAATACCATGGGACTTTAAGGGCAACTAGACAGCAACACAATATCAGAAAATAGAAATATATTTATTAGTATAAAAAATGTGGTGCATACATCACCATGACTAGAATACATAAAAACAAAGGCAGAATATGTAAATGCAGTTCCTTTAGTATTGAGCCCAATGCGTTCAGGACCGATGGAGAGTCCTTTCTTCAGGGGCATTCCATGTAGGGTATTACTGCTATATAATCTACAAGGAAACAGTTACAGATTAAAATCAGAATCGGGGATACAGGAATATACAGGAGCATCGTTGAAGCAAAGTCTGGAAGAGACACATACCAATCCGAAATGAGGTCTGCGCTATGGATACCACCTAATCTCGGGCCAGATGTAAAGTAAGGCTCAAGGGTTACAGGAAGGCGTTGGCTAGTATGAGACCCGGCAAAGTCATCCTAGGTTGCAAGTTAGGAGTATCAGGTAAATTGGAGTAAGTAAACCACTTAACCAAATGGCATGCTTGATGGTACTTCTGATTTTGTTAGTAGTGTTAGTAGCTACTAACAAAACCAGCAGTACCATTTTGGCAAGTTTGATGACAGAAGCAAAAATCTGTAAATGAACTTAAAACTAACCCATCACTGACTTCTGAGGATGAATTTCTCCACAGCGATAGCGGCTACAAAGTAC
Source organism: Lithobates pipiens (assembly GCF_037356315.1). Taxonomy (NCBI): domain Eukaryota; kingdom Metazoa; phylum Chordata; class Amphibia; order Anura; family Ranidae; genus Lithobates; species Lithobates pipiens. Next base: position 57,572,368 of record NW_027507784.1, read on the forward strand.
ACAGCAGAAGCAGTAAAGTCATTCATGTCATTTTTTTAAGGAGTTTAAATCCCCCACTTCTCATTCCTTGCTCCTGCCTTTTATTTGTATTAGGGATGGAAGTCTGCTGAGCCACTGCTGGCAGGGGGAAGCAGGGTAAACTAAGCTGCTGAAAAATAAAAAGCAGAGAAAGACTTCTGTACTTCTGATGTGGACCATGTGGGTAAATTGCTAAATGGCACCTGCAGCTACAGAAGTCAGATTCACTTTATCAGATTCACTTTATCAGCTAGGTATCATTGTGATTTTGCTAAAAACTCACCTGAAAATTATATAAGCATAGTATTAAGAGCAGGATCTTTCCATTTATGAGCACATAGAATGCTGTGTTGTTTGTTTTTTTGCTCCTTTCTCTTACGTTACTGGCCTGCCCTGGCTATGAGCACCCAGGTAGCTTGTGGTATGCCTGACAATGCCTGATATATAATATAATATAATATATATTTTATATATATATATATATATATATATATATATATATAACTATGTATGCAATAAGATATAGTTTTATTCCCAAGTTTCTAGGGACTTTCTTAATCACCACCCCTTCTTTCTTTGGGAGAGATAACCATAAACAATAAAACTCTAAACAGATAAACTTTGATTTACAGCCCTAATTTTCTGAAAATAAGTAGCTTCTTTATTGCATTATTAAATTTATACCTGGGAACTTTGGTTGTCAAGTTGTATGGAATACAAAACAATGTCAGTATAAAAATTTTAGTGTTAGAGGTTTGGTAAAAGTGGATTTGAATGCCATTGATTGACTGTTGCAGCTCACTAAAGAGTCTTTCCCATAGGATTTCAGAATGACCAAAATTTGTAACAGGTATATAAAATAGCTTTTTTTCTCTAAATGCAGCCCATACCCTTGCCCAATATCCACAAATGGCGATTGCGTATTGCATTTCTCATTACATGAAAGGTGCAGATTCCGAGCCTGTAATAATATGATTACACTGATTTCTGGCTCAGTTATCTAAATTGACATGTAGATGTGAAATGGCAATCAAATATGTGTTCATGATACATCTAATAAACATTTTTTAATGATTTCCTAAACTAGCATGCTCATGCTGGGAAACTGTTGAAGTCTTTATGGGAAATCAACAGTGATTGGCTGGGAATTTTCTTTTCACCATACTGATATTTCCTATGTCGGTCAGATTTTGTGCTTGGATTTGGACATGCTCATAAACATAGATGTTATTAACCTAGTTTGCCAAAATTAGACACATTGGGTAATTCACCTGAAGGAGTTGTAAAGGCAGAAGTTTTTTTTTATCTTAATGCATTCTGTGTGTAGCAGCCTCCCCAGCCCCCCTAATTACTTACCTGAGCCCCTTCTCTTTCCAGCGATGTCTAAGATGTCCGGGACACTCCTCCTGATTGGCTGAGACACAGCAGTGGCACTATTGGCTCCCACAGCTGTCAATCAGAGTCAGTCAGCCAATCGGGGGAGAAAGGGGAAGAGCCAGGTTGGGGCTCCATGTCTGAATGGATACACAGAGCTCTGACTCAGCTCGGGTGCACCCATAGAAAGCTGCTGACTGAGGGGGCACTCGATGGGAGGGAGCGGACAGGAGAAACAAAGAGGGACCCGAGAAGAGGAAGATCTGGGCTGCTCTGTGCAAAACCAACTGCACAGAGGAGGCAAGGTAAAAGTCTTTTTTTTTTTTTCTTAATAACAATCACTTTAACCGCTTGCCGACTAGCTGCCGTAGTTGTACTGCGGCAACATGTCTCGGCTGTGCAAATCACCGCCATGTTACGTTGCTTCTTCTGGTGGCCACTAGGGGAGTGTGCCACCAGAGGAGCCGATGCGAGTGTCCGGCGGCTCCGGCGATCGCTCGTGACGCGGTGAGTACCGGGATCTCTGTGTGTAGGGGGAGAAGAGACATACAAGGTATGAACACCGATCTATCTCTTCCCCTAGCAAGTCCCATCCCCCCTTCAGTTAGAACACATACTAGGGAACACAATTAACCCCTTGATCACCCTCTCATGTTAAACCCTTCACAGCCAGTGACATTTTTACAGTAATCAATGCATTTTTATTGCACTGATCACTGTATAAATGCCAATGGTCCCAAAAATGTGTCAAAATTGTCCAATGTGTCCACCATAATGTCGCAGTGATGATAAAAATCGCAGATGGTGGCCATTACTAGTAAAAAATAATAATAATAATAATAAAAAATCCTCTAAATCTATCCCCTATGTTGTAGACACTAAACCAATCAATACACGCTTATTGTGATTTTTATTACCAAAAATATGTAGAAGAATTTTAGGGATAATGTGCAATGAATATCTCCGTTACTGGCTCTCAGGACCCCAACTGCTACAAAACAGTTTTGTAAACTACCTCACAATTTTATGCGTCTGAATAATTTTGTATTTGTCAATAAATAATAATTAAATGTAAAAAAAATTTTGAGTCTATATAAGCACCGTGAAAATCCCAATTCTCCTTCTTTACCTTTAAATGTAGAAGAATATATATCGGCCTAAACTGAGAAAAAATCTGCTTTTTTAAAAAATGAGGATATTTATTATAGCAAAAAGTACAAAATATTGCAGGTTATTTTTCATAATTTTTGCTCTGTTTTGTTTATAGCTCAAAAAATGAAAACTACAGAGGTGATCAAATAGCACCAAAAGAAAGCTCTATTTGTGGGAAAAAAAAAAGGATGTCAAGTTTGTTTGAGTGCAACGTCACACAACTGCGCAATTGTCAGTTAAAGCGACGCAGTGCTGTATCGCAAAAAGTGCTCTGGTCAGGAAGGGGGTAAAATCTTCCGGGGCTGAAGCGGTTAAAGTAGATCTAAACCCTAGCTGGGTGACACTCATTTGCATAAACAATTACCTTGTTTTTAATTGCTCTTTTTTTTTCATCCTGTTTAGCATCTTAGTGCTGTTGCTCTTCTCCAGCCTGTTAACTTACCAGAGCTCCAAATTTACCTGTTTGCTGCTTACATGGAGTAAAGGAAACCCCTGACCTCACTCCCATGTGACAACACTCAGGTGGACCAGGTGAACTTTAGACAGTCAAGGGGCACTTGCTTTTAAAGTAAACCTGTTCTTTGTCCATTAGGGGCAAAGCAACAGGTTTGCTTTAATCCCTCCTTCCTCCCAGGCATATATAGTGCCTTTAAAAAAGTATTCCTACCCCTTAAAATTTTCCAAATTTTGTCATGTTGCAACCAAAAATGTAAATGTATTTTATTGGGATTTTATGTGTTATACCAACACAAAGTGGCACATAATTATGAAGTAGAAGGAAAATGATAAATGGTTCTCAATTTTTTTTACAAATAAATATGTGAAAAGTGTGGCGTGCATTTGTATTCAGCCCCTCTCAGTCAATACTTTGTAGAACCACCTTTTGTTGCAATTACAGCTGCAAGTCATTTTGAGGATGTCTCTACCAGCTTTACACATCTAAAGAGTAAAATTGTTGCCCATTCTTTGTAAAATAGCTCAAGCTCTGTCAGATTGGATGGAGAGCGTCTGTGAACAGCAATTTTCAAGTCTTGCCACAGATAAATTCAATAGCCAGTACGCCACCCTTTGGGCTCCTTCTGCTAATCTCATGTTTATCTCGTGTTATTAGAAATTTGGAGAGAGACGATTCACGCTTTTCAGACTCGTGCTTATTCTGATCACTGCTGTTCAGTTTGTGCTTGTGGGTTTTTTTATCTGTTTTTCAGTGCGTGTAGTCAGTTCGTATCTGTTTTTCAGTGCATTCTTGTCCGCCTGTTTCTGATTTTCAGCTTGCTTTTCACAGGCTTTGCTGTTCTTCAGTGCGTTCAGTTCATTCGCTCTGACCAGCTGACTGTGTTGAAGCCATGTTGCGGGTACGTACTCGTCGTAGCGTTTGTGCTATATGGGGGCTTGGTGTTGGGGTTCTTACTTTGACCAAAGCCCAGTCCATGAACGGGGTGGGGAGGAGTTCAGGGACCAAGAATTGGTTACTCCAACGTGACCAATTCTCTCATATGCCTTTCTTGTGGGAGATCCATGAGAATAACCCTGGTGATTTCAGGAATTTTCTCTGGGTGACGGGCCCCGTTTTTCACCGTTTGTTGGCTTTGCTCACCCCTTATATTATGAAGCAGGACACCTGCATGCGGAAAGCCATCATCCCCGAGCAGAAGCTAGTCGCCATGTTGCGGTACTTGGCAACGAGAAGTCTACAAGACCTCAAGTTCTCTACAGGCATCTCCCCCCAGGCTCTGGAGATCATTATTCCAGAGACCTGTTCTGCTGTAATCTTTTGTTTCAATGGTTTTTATTTAAATTGTTCTAATTTTTCATAGTAAAAAAGTACAAAACATGTAAACATTTTCATAGTCCTATTTTACCTCATCATAGCAAATATAAACACTCTATAATTTGGTACTGACATTTTATCTCCTAAGTTGACATTTATGATATTATAGCTACATTCGTGTTTACTAGTGAGGTCTATGCTCTGGCTAAATTGACATTTTGGATTTTTGGATTTTTGGATTTCAGCCTTAGAACCCTCATATTTATTTTTCATTTGTCAAACCATTTAGAGATGGCCGGAAAAAGTAATTGTACCTTAAAAGAGATAGATTACAAAAGAAAGGAAGAAGGAAAGAGTTAGATTTTTAGAAAGCGACCACCTTCCCCCGATCCCCGCACCCTCACCAGCCACCTCACATAGATATAGTTATGGAATCTCCGGTTAAGTATCTGGTCTAAGGTCTCCATATTTTTTCGAACTGTTGCATTTTATCATGTAGGATTGCAGTCATTCATTCCTTAAGCATTATCCAGGAGATCTTCTGTTTGAGCAACGAATGGCACCACTGCCGATTTTCATGATTTAGCTATTGTCATTTTCACTGCTGTATATATTAGCATTATAAGATGCCTTTGTGATTTTGAAGCTGAAATTTACCTGGTTGAGGGTGTATATAAAATTGTACACCCTGATCCAATAGCGTCTCAGTTGTCCGCAGCCTCGAAAGCATGTAGGGGATGCCTCTGGTATAAAGGTCGCCAATCTTGCTGGGACCATGTACCATCTCATTAAGACTTTGAAATTTACTTCTATTATTGAAGTATTTATGATGGAATTCGTGGCCCCCTGGGCTATTTTGTGCCACTCGTCCAGCGCAATGCTCTCCTGGATGTCAGCTTTCTATCTCTTCTTGTGAGAACAGTATACAATTCAGAAATCTGATCTTGTCATATTGTATGCAGAAATGTTCCATAGGGGTCATCAAAGCTATATCTGATATTTGTGATATTGTAGACAGGAAATGCCCTATCTGTGTGTATCTAAAGATCTCTTCGGTTGGTAACAGGTGCTTGTCCTCTAATGCCCTTTTCGTTAGAATGCCCATATGATCACAGATATCCACTATTTTTAGTAGACCCTTGTTCGTCCACCACTCAAATGTTCTGGAAGAGAGGCCTGGGGCGAATCTTGCATTTCCCAATAGTGGAGCTAAGGGAGTGTGTACGGATTGAAAGTTGTGAGATTTGAGTAATCTATCCCAAATGCTCAGGGAGATAGAAAGTGCTGTACATAGAATCGGGGGTCTCTGCTTAGGAGACAACCAAAGAATAGATGAGATTGGGTGCATCTTGCAGCCTTCGGCCTCTATCTGCATTCAATCTAGTAATGGATGCAGAAATCTAGAAATCTAGTAATGTGTGGCATAAAGAAATCAAAATGACTGGAGGTTGGGACTTTAAATGAAGCAGGCAGGTGTAAAACATTTACATTTATTGAAAAATCAATGGTAAGTTGCATGAGGGTAGTCATGAGTACATCAAGAAGACCAATATATTCCATTCAATGGATAAACATACAGCAATAACAATTGACCACAAAAATACAAATCACATATTACAAGTGATCATTAGGTAAGTAAAACATATGGTTGGCATAAAACATGGCATATAGTAGCTCTATGCATTTCGTGGATTCATCCACTCTTCAGGAGCATGCACGTGGAAAACTGAATGCTGTAGTATAATAACAAATAATATCTGTAAGGTCTGGCCCTGTCACGGGAAATAGAGATTGAAATAAAGTAATTAGAAGTAATATTGGCTAGGATAAACCCCCCCAAAAACCACTCTCAAAAGTACTTACATTGTCTGTATCTATGCAGTAGCAATGTGCCAAAATGAATCAGAATAACCCCATATGGGTATCACTGATGGGAGCTGAGGTGGTTAAGGCAGATCAGGACTGGACAAAGATGGTTTCCAAGAAAGGAAATTCCAAAGATTAATAAGGGTCAGCAGTGACCAAAGGTGCTAAAAGTGAAAGAAGGATTGTAAAATAAATTGGAGGGTCATATTATGTGATACAAAAGGTAATCTGTCCTAAACTTGGTAAAGGATAGGATAATGAGATGCTAATGAGTGTATAAGTAAGGTTAACTTAGTGAGAGTAGAAAGTTAGAATGATTGGAAAGGTAAAATACATGGGATATATAAAGAAAATAAAAACAACATTGAAGAAACCATATCAACCAAAATAGTTAGATGAAATGAAATAAAGGTGCAGGATAAATCAAATAGTGAAAAAGTAAGATCAAATTACCTAATATGTGTGGCATAGTAATACTTCAATAAATCTGGAAAGCCCAGTCCACCTTTTCTCTTAGGGGCGTGTAACGTGCGTAAATTCACCCTAGGCCTCTTGTTCCCCCAGATAAATGACAGTAATTTAGTTTGAAATGATTTCAGATCCAGTTTGGCTAGCGCCACTGGTAGTGTCCTAAAGAGATACAATATTCTCGGTAGCGTGTTCATTTTGACCGAGTGTGGTCTGCCAAATCACAACGGCGGGTGGGTCGACCATCTTGTCAGGTCAGCCCCTAGGTTTTTAACCACTTCGCGCCCAGGCCATTTCTGACATTTCTCTCCTACATGTAAAATTCCTAATTTTTTTGCTAGAAAATTACATAGAACCCCCAAATATTATATATGTTTTTTTAGCAAAGACCCTAGAGAATATAATGGCGGTCGTTGCAACTTTTTATCTCGCACAGTATTTGCGCAGCAATTTTTGGAACACGTTTTTTTCAGAAAAAAAACTGTTTCATGCTTAAAAAAAACAAAACAGTAAAGTTAGCCCAATTTTTTTGCATAATGTGAAAGAGGAGGATACGCTGAGTAAATAGATACCCAACATGTCACGCTTCAAATTTGCACGCGCTCGTGGAATGGCGCCAAACTTTCGTATTTAAAAATCCCCATAGGCGACGCTTTAAATTTTTTTTACTGGTTACATGTTTTGGGGTACAGAGGAGGTCTAGAGCTAGAATTATTGCTCTCGCTCTAACGTTCGCAGCAATACCTCACATGTGTGGTTTGAACACCGTTTTCATATGTGGGTGGGACTTGCGTATGCGTTCGCTTCTGTGTGCGAGCTTACGGGGACAGGGGCGCTTTACTTTTACTTTTTTTTTTTTTTTTTTTTTTTTAATTGTTAATTTTATTTAAATTTTTTTAGTTTGACACTTAAAAAAAAATAAAAAAAAATTGATGACTTTTATTCCTATTACAGGGAATGTAAACATCCCTTGTAATAGGAATAACATATTTACAGTGAGATATGGGGTCAATAAGACCCCATATCTCACCTCTAGGCTGGGAAGAGTAAAAAAAAAAAAAAAAAAAAAAAAAAAGATCTGGCTTCCCTGCCAAATCGGCGCGGTTATTTTGAATACCGAGGCCGGGCGTGACATCATAACATCGCGCCCGGCCTCCGAATGAACATAGAGACTCCGGGGACAATCTGGTCCACCAGAAATCTCTATGGTAACTGGTGGGGGCCGGCAGATCCTGTCACCGACTCACCGATGGAAGCGGTGAGTCGATACAAGCACCGGAGGGCGGCGGGAGGGGGGGCGTCTCCTCCCGCCGCCCGCAAGAACGATCAAGCGGTGGAACAGCCGCTATGATCATTCTTATGGTGCAGGGAATCGCGGGCTGAAAACGCCGATATCTGAATGATGTCTGTGGCCTCAGGCATCACTCAGATATAACCACTGAAAGCCCATGACGTCAATAGACGTAGTATGGGCGCCAAGTGGTTAAACAATGCGGGGTAATTTTGGGAGTATAATGTGTTTCAAGATACTGCCATCAGTATATCATCCACGAAAAGGATGCATTTGTGTTCAGTGTTCCCACAATCTATTCCCCTGACATATAAGGAGGTTCGTATCGGTATAATGAGTGGTTCTAATGCCAGTCCAATAGTAGCGGGGAGAATGGGCAGCCCTGGCAGGTCCCTCTTTGGGTGTTAATTGGGCCTGAGAAATAGCCTTTTACCATTAGTACTGCTGCATGCTGTAATCTTTTAATGCTCCTTTTTTGTCCTTCATGCATATTTGCCTTCACTAACCTCCCCAGTATGCCATCCTGGGCCAGTATACACGTAGCCTAGTCACTTAACAATGTATTTTGTCAGCTCCATTGTAGTGCTTTACCCTAAACACCCCTAAAATATGTCCCAATGTTATTGTTGTCCTTAAATTCAGGCAGAGTGCCAGAGGCTTTTTGTTGGCTCCCAAACTCATTTAGAACCCCCCCTAAAATTTAGGGGGTGAGGAATCTAATAAGTGGACCTTATACTTTTGTCTTTAAATACTGCTTAAAATAAATGTTATACTGATGTTGGCTAAGAATGTTTGTGTCTAATCTGCTTGCAATGTTTATGTGCAAAATTTCTACTTTTTTTTTTTTTTTGGTTTGACTCCACAGTTTCCTTCAACGCCACAGGAACAACAGAGTGTGGCCTCCCACTTTGCTCATTGTTGGGACTTTCCCAATTGTGGAGGGACAATTGATGGGAAACACGTCCACATCGTCCCACATCCCATTCCAGGTCATACTGCTTCAATTATAAGGGGTTTCATAGTATTGTGTTGATGGCGGTATTGTCGGTGACATATGAGTTTCTCTATGTGGACGTGGGGAAGAATGGCCGTATATCAGATGGTGGAGTCTTTGCCCAGACCGAGTTCTACCGATGTCTCCAGATTGGTGGCTTGGTATTGCCACCTGTGGAAGAGAATGTCAGAGGACTCCCATTTGTTGTTATCGCTGATGAAGCATTTGGTCTGGGTGATCACATTCACATGATGAGGCCATTCCCCCAGAGGACCCTCACCCCACAGAAGAGGATTTTTAATTACTGGCTGGCCAGAGCCAGAAGAGTGGTGGAGAATACCTTCGAGATAAGGGCCAGCCGGGTCCGCTTATTTCTAACAGCAATTTAACATGGCAGAGTACAAATGTAACCACATTGTTTTATCCTGCTGCATACTGCACAACTTTTTTAAGTGAAATGCACCTGGTTATGTTGCCACAACTGGGTCAGAGGCCGGACTTCATGAGACTCCAATGATGGCCCTGGCAGATTGCCATCCTGGCTTGCCCCCCCCCCCCCAAAGTGCCGCAAAGTGCGTGAAAAATATGTGGAATATTTTACGGGTGGGGGGCCATTGCTATGCCAGCTAATTTTTAAATATTTTCAAAATAAAATGTAGCGGCCATAACCCATTGCAGGGCAGCCTTGACTTAATGGGCTTACCGGTTACCTTCTCCTGGCCTGCTCTTCCGAATCTAGGGGTTCCCAGGGTTGATACCCAACGACTTGTACACTGACACGAATAAAGTCATTTCAAAAGGTTTTATTTTGCAGTGGGACTCTCACAAAACAGTCTCTTTGGGAACAGAGGGCACGCGTGAAGAACTTGGGTACCTTGAACTGCAGGTTTAACAAAGTTTCTACTTCCAGCCACTCGCAGCTGGGTACTTCAAGGCTGAACAGACCTCTAGCCAGAGGTCATGGCAGTCAGCACGTTGACTCAAAACTTGAACAATCAACTGAAAATGAACAAGAACCTTTTTCCAACCGTACCTGGAACGTTTCCCGCTTCCTTTGAGGTACTGGAAAAGTGTGGACTCGTCAATATCCTTCCCAACTCAGTAATCAGGCGGCACTTCTCAGGAAGCCACTTGTCGGCCCTCCTCTGAAGAGTTATCCCCCGGTCAGTTGCACAAGCTGTGGTGCCCCTACAAGCTGAGAGCACACCCGGACACTCTGAATCCTCCCTCAGTTACAGCGCCTCGGACCAGCAGGTTCCGAGACTCGGGAACAGACGGATCCCTACCCCAGACCAGTCGGGTCTATGACAGGAACATGTTGCGGGATTTTAAACAGCCCGTGACCGGGACCCCTCATGGGGCTACCCCGGTCCTGGAACCAGAACAGACCAAACGGGTCTCTCAAACAACTCCGGAACCCCGAACACGTGACTCACACCTGCTTAAGTATCCCCTCCCAGACTCCTCAGCAGGCCCGGCACTCCCGCTGTTTGGCTCCGAGAGAGCCATACCCAAGCATCCAACCAGGCCTGGTTCTAGCCTGTCATGTACACCCCCCCGTTCACATGACCAGGCAGAACATCAATCATGGCCTGGCCAGACTGGTGTTAAGTTTACCTACACAATTAACCCTCAGTACTGTAAGGTTCTGAGGCAAAAACAAAATTTACAATGCGTGTGACATTTGATCCCAAATGTCATCCGCTACAAAAAAAAAATTGATATGATAAAATCTTGATTTGTATTTACTGCTTGTATTTCTTTTATCTGTCTCCTAGGTTCTTCTAGTGCACTTATAGTGCCAAGTGTTTTTTTTCAAAGCTTTACCTTGAAATTTTTGAAAAAGTACAGAAACAGGCATGCTTCCAAATATAACATATACAACTCTGGAACTTACAAAGTTCAACATTGCAAAAATGAAAGCAATATCAGACATTATAGTGTGAAAAATGTCTTGATCTTGCCTCCATCAGATGGGGTGATGTCACCCTTGTAAAAGCCAAATTTAGAAGATGCACACAAATTGTGAGTCAAAATGGGGATTTCCTTTCTGATCCCCTGCCTAATGTCAACATGTGCTATCTCCCATCAATGGACATGTTTTGGGGGTGCAACCAAAAAGATTTGGGAGGAAGGGGTTGCATCCAAAAAACGCGTACATTGAAATCCCCTGATGGCAGATAGCACATGTTGACACACTGTGTGCATCTTCCAAATTTGGCTTTTAAGCTGTATTAAAACTTTAGATAAATTTTATATATAAAAAAAAAAAGTGTAATCATTTTTGAATTTAGATTCTCCCTAGTACATCAATCATGTTCTTCAGTCTTTGTTCAATCTCCTTGGTTTTTTCCTTGATAAGGTCTAAATCTCAACTACACCACATTATGACCTGGATAAGCCGTTGTGCAGTGTCACTGGTGAAATGAGTAGATTGTTCTTCCACAATCTGCACATCACCTAAAATAAAAATAGACACCATGTATTATAAATATGCAGGCATTACATCTATTACCTGAATCTGTGATGTCAGACACTGACCTGTTGTGGTGCCATTTTCAACCACTTCTTCCACCTCTCCTTCCTCAACATCCTGAGGTTGTGGTGTCCTCTGCTCCCCTTCTTCCTGAGGTGTGGTGTTGCTGGTGTCCTCAGACGGACCGAGTCTTTCTCCCCTATGTGAATGAAACCAAAGGTATACTTAGCACACATATATTTGTGGCCAGAAATATGAATGTGAAACATTGGTTGGAAGTGGGGTTTTTTGGACAAGTTTCACACATGGAGACACCCCCGTATTCACTGGAGCACCTGTGTGGGTCACCCTCAAAAATGTGCTCTGGTGTCCCACACTAGTGCTCCTGATGTGTCCAGATGTCCAGATGTGTAAACAGCTGCTGAGTGTCCTCTCCTTACATTGCACTAAATCAAGTTTGCAATTCATTCTAGTTTCAAAGACATCTAGACAACAATGTCCTAAACGTCTTTTAATACAAATTAGCATGACCAAATGTAGTTAACCCTGTATCTCCCAAAAACATCGTATTTAGTTGGCAAACGAACAATGTTTCCTACGAATGATTACTGTGCCCACGGACATGAAAGTAACCATTTTAACCACTTGCAGACCGGACCAATTTGCTGGTCAAAGACCAGACCCCTTTTTGCGATTCGGCACTGCGTCGCTTTAACTGACAATTGCGCGGTTGTGCGACGTGGCTCCCAAACAAAATTGACGTCCTTTTTTTCCCACAAATAGAGCTTTCTTTTGGTGGTTTTTGATCACCCCTGCGGTTTTTATTTTTTGCGCTATAACCAAAAATAGAGCGACAATTTTGAAAAAAACGCATTATTTTCTACTTTTTGTCATAATAAATATCCCCCAAAAATATATAAAAAAACATTTTTTTCCCTCAGTTTAGGCCGATACGTATTCTTCTACATATTTTTGGTAAAAAAAATCGCAATAAGCGATTATTGATTGGTTTGCGCAAAAGTTATAGTGTTTACAAAATAGGGATAGTTTTATAGCATTTTTATTAATAATTTTTTATTATTTTTTTTTTTTACTAGTAATGGCGGCGATCAGCAATTTTTATTGTGACTGCGACATTGTGGGGGACCCATCGGACATTTTTGACACATTTGTGGGACCATTGTCATTTATACAGTAATCACTGCTATATAAATGCAGTGATTCCTGTGTAAATGACACTGGCAGTGAAAGGGTTAACCAGTGGGTGGCAGTGTAGGGGTTAAGTGTTCCTAGGGGTGTGTTACTAACTGTGGGGGGGTTGGGCTTTCATTTAGTGTACACTGATCTCTGCTCCAATCACATGGAGCAGAGATCAGCGTCACTAGTTGCTAGGCAGAATGGAAAAATTTTGTTTACACAGCATTTCCTCCATTCGGCCGCTCCGTGAGACGATCGCGGGGATGCCCGCGGCGATCGAGTCCGCGGGTCCCGCGACCGGACTCACGGGGGTCTCGACCAGCGCGGGAGCAGGGCGGCATCGAATATTGGACGTACCTGTACGCCAATATGCCTGCCCGTGCCACATATTTTCTTAGTTTCTCCAGCGTTGCCTTCCTTTTTATTTTGTTATGAGCCAGAATAAATGGAGATTTTTTTTCATATAAAAATACTTGCCTATGTGTTTTTCTTCAAATAGGACAGTTTGTTTGTGAGTAGGCAGGTACATTTCAAAAATAAAAGGTCAAATTAACAAGGGACATCAACCAACCACCTTGAGTTTTAAAAATACAAGATAATAAAAAAAGGAGTTCTTGATTTAAATAAAATAAAATGACAATAAAAAATAATTCCAAACATTATTATGGAGATCTGGCTTTAAAAACAAAAAAGATTATTCATGAGATCACGAGAAATAATAAAGAAAGACGTTTGTGAGAGCTCTGTGTAAATATGAGCAGCAAAACAACTTCATTCTTCTAGCATTCTAAAGAAGAAGAGAATGCGTTGCATTAAACTATTTAAAAAATGTCAGCGTGATGAATGTGCCATCTCCATTACGAATGGTAGTTTTACCAGACCGAGTGCTTCTGTCTCGTACTTGAATCTGAGCATGCGTGAGTTTTTTGCACGTCGGGATTGCATACACACAAACGCATTTTTGGACCAAAAAATTGAGAATCTGCTCTCAATCTTTTGCTGGCTGGAATTCCACCAGCAAAAGTCCGATGGAGCATACACGCAGTCGCATTTTCCGACCAAAAGCTCTCATCTGTCTTTTACTGGCCAGATTTCTGATCGTGTGTAGGTGGCATAAGATTGCCCTGTATTTGGCGCCATCCATCTTCTCATCAACTCTGACCAGCTTCCCTGTTCCTGCTGAAGAAAAGCATCCCCACGACATGATGCTGCCACCACCATGTTTCACGGTGGGGGTGGTGTGTTCAGGGTTATGTGCAGTGTTAGTTTTCTGCCACACAGCATTTTTGCTTTTAGGCCAAAAAATTAATTTTGGTCTTATCTAACCAGAGCACCTTTTTCCACATGTTTGCTGTGTCCCCCACATGGCTTCTCGCAAACTGCAAACAGGACTTCTTATGGCTTTCTTTCAACAATGGCTTTCTTCTTGCCACTCTTTCATAAGTGCACAACATATAGTTGTCCTGTGGACAGATTCTCCCACCTGAGCTGTGGATCTCTGCAGCTCCTCCAGAGTTACCATCTGATTAATGCTCGCCTTACCTGGTTTGTCAGTTTAGGTCGACGGCCATGTCTTCGTAGGTTTGCAGTTGTGCCATACTCTTTCTATTCGGATGATGGATTGAAGAGTGCCCCAATGATATAACCTAACCTTGCTTTAAACTTTAAACTTCTCCACAACTTTACCAACAACTAACAACTTTACCCCTGACCTGTCTGGTGTGTTCATTGGCCTTCATGATGCTGTTTGTTCACTACGGATCTCCAAGAAAGCTCTGAGGGTTTCACAGAACATCTGTATTTATACTGCGATTATATTACACACAGGTGAACTCTTTTTACAAATTGGGTGACTTCTGAAGGCAATTGGTTCCACTAGATTTTAGTTAGGGGTATCAGAATAAAGGGGGCTGAATACAAATGCACGCCACACTTTTCAGATATTTTATTTTGTAAAAAAATTTCGAAAACCGTTTATCATTTTCCTTCCACTTCACAATTATGTGCCACTTTGTGTTGGTCTATCGCATAAAATCCCAATAAAATACATTTATATTTTAACATGACAAAATGTGGAAAATTTCAAGGGGTATGAATTATTTTTCAAGGCACTGTATACCTTTCCTTTGCTCCCTTTCTGGCGCGTTCAGTGCTGGAAAATGAAGCAAGTACGAATATGGAAGAGTATTGCCCTGTGTAATCTACAACTCCCAAGCCTTGTAGCTGATAATGGGATTTTTATATACAGCTTACTTGTAAAATCCTTTTCTTGAGAGTACATCACAGGACATAGGAGCTTCATTACATAGTGGGTTATATAGGCACCTCTGGTGATTGGACACTGGTTAACCCCCAATTAAGGAGAATTCCTCCCCTATATAACCCCTCCCATATGGGAGACACCTCAGTTTTGTAGCAAGCAATAGGAAACCACGTAAAACCCAAGAGGGGCGGGAGCCCTGTGTCCCGTGATGTACTCTCAAGAAAAGGATTTTACAGGTAAGCTGTATATAAAAATCCCATTTTCTTGATCATACATCACGGGACACAGGAGCTTCATTACATAGTGGGATGTCCCATAGCAATGCTCAGATTGAGGGGAGGGAGACACAGATCATAATAATAGACCGCCATGGACCGGAGGACCTAAACTGCAGCCTGCAATACACTGTGCCCAAAGGCGATATCCTCTTGCCCTCTGACATCCACCTGATAGAATCTGGTGAATGTGTGGACTGATGACCAAGTTGCATTCTTACAGATCTGAGCCAGGGAGGCCTGGTGATGCACTGCCCAAGAAGCACTTACAGCCCTAGTTGAGTGCGCTTTCACTTGAAAAGGAGGGATCTTCCCTTTAACACTATAGGCCTGAGAAATAATCTGTCTAATCCACCTTGAGAGAGTGGATTTTGATGCTGCCTGGCCCTTCCTAGGGCCTTCCGGCAAAATAAATAAGCAATCAGTTTTCCTTATCTGAGCAGTTGCCTGAAGATAGATACTGATTGCCCTTACCACATCCAAAGTGTGCAAAGATTCTTCTTCTGCGGACTGTGGGTCTGGAAAAAAGGATGGTAGGATTACATCTTGATTCAAATGGAATCCCAAAACCACCTTAGGCAGAAAGGACCTGTTGGGACGCATTACCACCCGGTCCTTATGAATAATTAGATACACTCTCCTAGCCGAGGAAATGGCTACCAAGAAAACCAATTTTTTTGTCAAAAAGGACTAATGAAGCCAGATGCAAAGGTTCAAATGGTTGCCCCTGCAAAGCTGAGAGAACCAAATTCAGATCCCATGGGCATACCGGAGGTTTGACTGGCAGTCTTATCCGCATGGCCCCCTGGATGAAAGCCCGCACCAGGGAATGTGATGCAGGTGGCTTCTGAAAAATCACTGACAAGGCCGAAATCTGCACCTTGATAGTGCTTACGGCCGAATTCATTTCTAGGCCTGACTGGAGAAAGGCCAAGATCCTGCTAATGACGTACTTTCTAGGATGCCATTCCCTGAATTCACACTAGGAAACATATGCCTTCCAGATCTTGTAGTAAATAAGCCTGGAGGCCGGCTTTCTGGCATTGACCAGAGTAGAAAGGACTGGCCCCGAAAGCCCACGATCCCTCAGAATGTGGGTCTCAGCAGCCAAACCATCAAATTCAGACTGCGTAAAGCAGGATGGTAAATTGGACCCTGTGAGAGCAGATCTGGCCAGAGAGGAAGGATCCATGGCCTGCCTACTGCCAACTTAATGATCTCTGCGTACCAAGGTCGCCTGGGCCAAGCCGGGGCTACCAAAAGCACCGACTTTGTTTCCCTCTTGATTCTTCCCAAGAACCGTGACAGAAGCGGGCACGGGGGGAAGGCATAAATTAGATTGTACTGATCCCAGGGAACTGTCAGAGCTTCCGACCCCTGAGCAAGAACATCTCTTGTCCTTGACACGAATTTGTCCAGCTTTCTGTTGAATCTGGACGCAAACAGATCTACGTCTGGAGTACCCCACCTGCGACATATGTTCTGAAAACACGTCGGGGTGCAGAACCCATTCTCCTGGGCACAACTGCTGGCGGCTCAGAAAATCCGCCTGCCAATTTTCCACTCCTGGAATGAGGACTGCAGAAAGGGATGGAACATGCTTTTCTGCCCAGGCAAGTATGCGATTCACCTCTTTTTGTGCAACCAGCCTCCTGGTACCACCCTGGAGATTGATATAGGCCACTGCTGTGGCATTGTCGGACTGAACCCGAACAGGGAGACCCCGTAGTCTGTAAAACCATTTTATGAGAGCCATATAAACTGCCCGGATTTCCAAGACATTTATGGGCAATAGCTTCTCGATCGCAGACCATTTCCCCTGCGAGCACGTCTCCTCCAACACTGCTCCGCAGCCCGTCAGGCTGGCATCTGTCGTAATAATCTTCCATGGAAGAGGAAGAAAAGTTTTGCCTTTCAGCAAATTCTCAGTTTGTAACCACTAAACGAGACTCTTGCGTGTCCCTGGGGACAGACACATAGGAAGATCCAAGGCCTGGGGCTTCCTGTTCCACGCCGCAAGGATGCATCTTTGCAGAGGCCTTGAGTGGAACTGGGCGAATGGAACGGCCTCGAAGGAGGCGACCATTTTCCCTAACAGTCTCATGCACAACCGAATGGGGAAGATCTTCTGCCCAGAGTTAGGCGCACCAGACCCCCAATGGCCAAGGCCTTTGGCCTTGGTAGAAACACCCCGCCTTGAGCGGTGTCGATGACCATACCCAGGTACTCCAACCTGGTAGCAGGCTGTAGGGATGATTTTTCTAGGTTTATAATCCAACCTAGGCGTTCCAGGAGATCTAGTGTTCTGGTAACACTGTGGTTTCAGGAGCGCTACTGTTTTCTCTATGAGAAGCAAATCGTCTAGATACGCCATGACGGCTATACCCTGAGCTCTTAGGTTTGCCAAGAGAGGGTCTAGAATCTTTGTGAAGACTCGAGGAGCTGTAGCGAGCCTGAACGGCAAAGCCACAAATTGAAAATGGCCCCCCTCTACCGCGAACCTCAGATACCCCTGGTGTGCGGAAAACACTGGCACATGGAGACACGCATCCCTGATATCCATCGATGCCACAAACTCTCCCCCCTGCAGGGAGGAGACCACAGCACGTATTGACTGCATTCAGAAGGACCGGATGCGTAAAAAACGGTTCAGATCCTCCAGACCCAGGTCCGACACCTCCACCCGGCCCTGGAACGGCGAAGAGATTCGAGTAAAAGCCTGAACCCTGTTCTTTTGGGTCCACTTCCACTATCACCTGGGATAGTAAGTGATCTAAGGCCAGGAATAGCGGTCTTTGCTTTACTGGATCCCTGGGGATCCTTGACCTTAGAAAGCGAGAAGGTGGAATGTCCTGAAACTCTAGCTTGTAGCCCAGAGATACAGAGGAGAATACCCACTTGTCCCGGATCTCTTCCCGCCAGGCTTCTGCAAACTGCAGGAGCCTTTCCCCCACTTGGCCGAGCGGGGGCACCCCTTCACAAGGAAGCCTTTGGGCTCTGCTTGGCAGGCTTTCGCCCCCAAGTATTTTCCTGCCCCTGGGCCCGGCCTTGAGCCTTTCCTGTAGGGGGAGGTTGGGAATGCCATCGCCACTGCTTAGAGCTTGATGCTCTGGGAGAGAGAGAACGCCTAAATGATGGATGTTTGCTCCTTTTGATTGGAAGGAGAGTAGATTTACCCCCTGAAATTCTTTTGACGAACTTGTCTAATTCTTCTCCAAATAAACGTTCCCCCTTAAACGGGAACCCAATCAAATGCTTCTTGCATGATAGCTCAGCTGCCCAATCTTTTAGCCATAGGGCCCTTCACATGTGTACCAAAAGGAGAGACAAACGAGATGCTTGTTGGACAGAATCCAAAATCGCATCAATCATAAAACAAAGAATTTGAGGTATTTCTGCATAGTTCTCCACTTCCTCACTGGGAAGGAGGCCAAGCATCTGCTTAACTTGTTCCTTGAGGAACTGACACAACCCCACGGCTGCGACTGTAGGCTGCACTACTGCGCCAGTCATGGAAAAGGAGGCTTTCAATAAGGTTTCCAGCTTCTTATCAGTTGGATCCTTAAATACCTGAGCATTATCCAACGGACAGGTCAGGTTTTTATTCACGCAAGAAACAGCCGCATCGACAGATGGGACCCCCCATTTCTTGGCAAAACTTTCCTCCAGAGGATAAAGCATAGAAAACCTTTTAGTAGGAGCAAACAGTTTATCAGGATGTCCCCAATCCTCATACAACAATTGATCCATTAAAGGAATGAATTGGAAAGGAAAAGGCAGTCTGTGGGATTTGCCTGATTCCCAGGGAAGAAACAGAGGACGTAGCGACTTCAGCAGCAGGCATTCTGAATGTGCTACGCACCAACTCAGTATAATACTGCACCTGTTTTCTGAGCGCCTGGGAGGAGGGGACTCTCTCCTCTTCCTCCGATTCATCCAACTGCTCAAGATCCCTGTCCCAAGATAGGGATCTCTCCTCATTGTCAGAAGTGTAATCTGAGAGAGGAATCTCAGCAGAGGGAGGGGATCTACCCCTTTTCCTGCTATCTTTCAGGGAAGCTGAAATACAATTCATGATTCTCCCTTCAAAACCCTCCAATGTAGCCCTAAGGGAGTCCTCAGTGACATACTGTATACCGGGGCTGAAATATTAGGTGAGGCTGCAAAACCTGACAGGTGCACTGACTCATCCTGTGAGGCTGGCTCCAGTCTTGCAGGGGGGGATGGTAACCTACAGGCATTTTTAAAACCCCTAGACCTAGGCGGTGATTTACCAGTGCCTTTGTTACCTCCCCCTGAGACCCTCTTATGAGGAGACAAAGTCCTAAGCTACAAAGCAGAGGTACTAGTACAAAGTGCAATCACTGTTGTGCTCAAAGTCTCACAATAAATATATATGCTTACACTGCACAACCTGATGCTGAGTAGGTGTCTTAGGTTTGCCTGGATCCAATCCCTTGGGATGCTTACTGCCCACAGCTCCTGTGTCTCACACTTACAGCCCCCTGACACTCTGGGCTTTTTTTAAATTGCCGCCTGGTATCTGCGCAGTACAGCGCCGTGCACACCAACGTGCACGGCTCGCAACAACACTCCCCCCCTCCATTAGCACAGGAGCGCGCTTAGCGCGTGTGCACGAGGACCACCGGACGTCCAGGGGGTAAGGGGACCGCCATCAGAGCTGCGCGGGACCCCCAAACTACATGGGGCCCCTGTATTACCTTTACTGTGGCAGGGATTGCAGTGGAGACGTGAGTCATCTGGGAGAACCAGGCTTCACTGAGCGTGTGTATCTGAAAGGCATGTAAGTATGCATCAGGCTGCTCTTACTCCCTCTAGTGGTGGAAACCAGGTAAGACATACAACTACTCAATGAAGAAATCCATAATATACTTTTATATAGGATTAACTTCCCTTACCTGTCCTCGCCGCAGGAATTGCTGAAAATAGACAGATTCCAGCCTTCACCCATCACGGCGGGCAGAGTTGTGCCAATCTTCAGGTTTTTTTGGGGTTCCTTCTCAGAAGAACCTCCTACCTGGACCTTGTAAAAGACTCTGCCAGAAACTTTCGTGCCACTATGTAAATAGTACACCATATCTGGTTTTACGTGACCAACCACCATAGACACTGGCGAAAAAACTGAGGTGCCTCCCATATGGGAGGGGTTATATAGGGGAGGAATTCTCCTTAACCACTTGCCGACCGCCTCACGCCGATGTACGTCGGCAGAATGGCACAGGCAGGCATAATCACATACATGTACGTGATTTGCCTCCCGCGGGTCGGGGGCCCGATCGGGCCCCCGCCCGGTGCCTGCGGCGGTCGGTTTTCGTTCGGGAGCGATCCCGGACGAGGGGACGGCCATTCATTCATGGCCACCCCCTCGCGATCGCTCCCGACGAATGGAAATCCCCGGTGACATCACTTCCTCTCCTGTAATGTAAACACAGGAGAGGAAGTGATGTATTCTCTCCTCCGTGTCGGTATTTTTCGTTCCGACACGGAGGAGAGCGGATCAGTGAGTTGCACCAACACATCCCACACACAGTAGAACATGCCAGGCACACTCACACCCCCCCTTTACCCCCCGATCACCCCCCCAATTACCCCTGCCCCCCAGTCACAGTGACACCAATGTCATTTTTTTTTTTTTTTTTTTTTTTTTTTGCATTGGTGTCATTTGTGACTGTAATAACTGTTAGGGCAGTTAGGGTTAGCCCCCTTTAGTTCTAATGTACCCCCCTAACCCCCCCAATAAAGGTTTAACCCCGTGATCACCCCCCGTCGCCAGTGTCACTAAGGCTGGGTTCACATTGCAGCGGTTTATGAGAACGAATGTGATTCGCACCGCACTGCAGTGCAAATCACATCCGATCTCTGTGCGATTCGAGTTCAGCCATTCGCCGCACCCGCCGCACCCGCCACACCCGCCGCACCCGCCGCAAATTCGCACGGGACCCTTTTTTTGGCCCGCAGCAGAATCGGATCGCATGGGTGTTCACACCATGCGATCCGAGTTTGCAGATCGCACTGCGATATGCGAACTGATCTGGGGGTGTCAGTAACATTTCACTGACACTCCCAGCAGTTCGCATAGGGCAGTGTGAACTGCCGCCGGGAGGCATGCGATGCGGGAACCCGCCGCGGATTCGCGGCGTTTCCGCATCGCTCCAGTGTGAACCCAGCCTAATAAGCGATCATTTTTCTGATCGCCGTATTAGTGTCACAGGTGACGCTAGTTAGGCAGGTAGGTATTTAGGTTCGCCGCAGCTTTTTATAGCGCTAGGGACCCCCATATACTACCGCATAAAGCCCCCTGATTGCCCCCTAGTTAACCCTTTCACCAGTGATCACCATATAACTGTTACAGGTGACGCTGGTTGGTTAGTTATTTTTTTATAGTTTCAGGGCACCCGCCATTTATTACCTAATAAAGGTTTAACCCCCTGATCACCCGGCAGGTGTCATTTGTGACTAATAACTGTTAGGGCAGTTAGGGTTAGCCCCCTTTAGTTCTAAGGTACCCCCCTAACCCCCCCAATAAAGGTTTAACCCCGTGATCACCCCCCGTCGCCAGTGTCACTAAGGCTGGGTTCACATTGCAGCGGTTTATGAGAACGGATGTGATTCGCACCGCACTGCAGTGCAAATCACATCCGATCTCTGTGCGATTCGAGTTCAGCTATACAGATAGTATGGCTGAATTCGTGTCGCACCCGCCGCACCCGCCGCAAACTCGCACGGGACCCTTTTTTTGGTCCGCAGCAGAATCGGATCGCATGGGTGTTCACACCATGCGATCCAAGTTTGCAGATCGCACTGCGATATGCGAACTGATCTGGGGGTGTCATTAACATTTCACTGACACTCCCAGCAGTTCGCATAGGGCAGTGTGAACTGCCGCCGGGAGGCATGCGATGCGGGAACCCGCCGCGCATTCGTGGCGTTCCCGCATCGCTCCAGTGTGAACCCAGCCTAATAAGCGATCGTTTTTCTGATCGCTGTATTAGTGTCACAGGTGACGCTAGTTAGGCAGGTAGGTATTTAGGTTCGCCGCAGCTTTTTATAGCGCCAGGGACCCCCATATACTACCGCATAAAGCCCCCTGATTGCCCCCTAGTTAACCCTTTCACCAGTGATCACCATATAACTGTTACAGGTGACGCTGGTTGGTTAGTTATTTTTTTATAGTTTCAGGGCACCCGCCATTTATTACCTAGTCTCACTAGTGTACCCCTAAATTTAGGGGTGTCTACTTTCTAAAATGGGGTCATTTGGGGGGGGGGGTTTGTGCCATCTTGGCATTTTATGGCCTTCAAAACTGTAACGCCCTTAGAAAGCCTGAAGGCGGTGCTTGGTTTTTGGGGCCCCGTACGCGGCTAGGCTCCCAAAAAGTCCCACATATGTGGTATCCCCGTACTCAGGAGAAGCAGCAGAATTTATTTTGGGGTGTCATTTCACATATGCCCATGGCATGCGTGAGCAATATATCATTTAGTGACAACTTTGTGAAAAAAAAAAAAAGTTTGTAATTTTCCCGCAACTTGTGGCAAAATATAAAATATTCCATGGACTCAACATGCCTCTCAGCAAATAGCTTGGGGTGTCTACTTTCTAAAATGGGGTCATTTGTGGGGGTTTTGTGCCATCTTGGCATTTTATGGCCTTCAAAACTGTAATAGGTAGTGAGAAGTGAACTCAAAAAATTACGCCCTTAGAAAGCCTGAAGGCGGTGCTTGGTTTTCGGGGCCCCGTACGCGGCTAGGCTCCCAAAAAGTCCCACATATGTGGTATCCCCGTACTCAGGAGAAGCAGCAGAATTTATTTTGGGGTGTCATTTCACATATGCCCATGGCATGCATGAGCAATATATCATTTAGTGACAACTTTGTGAAAAAAAAAAAAAAAAAAAAAAAGTTTGTAATTTTCCCGCAACTTGTGGCAAAATATAAAATATTCCATGGACTCAACATGCCTCTCAGCAAATAGCTTGGGGTGTCTACTTTCTAAAATGGGGTCATTTGTGGGGGTTTTGTGCCATCTTGGCATTTTATGGCCTTCAAAACTGTAATAGGTAGTGAGAAGTGAACTCAAAAAATTACGCCCTTAGAAAGCCTGAAGGCGGTGCTTGGTTTTCGGGGCCCCGTACGCGGCTAGGCTCCCAAAAAGTCCCACATATGTGGTATCCCCGTACTCAGGAGAAGCAGCAGAATTTATTTTGGGGTGTCATTTCACATATGCCCATGGCATGCATGAGCAATATATCATTTAGTGACAACTTTGTGAAAAAAAAAAAAAAAAAAAAAAAGTTTGTAATTTTCCCGCAACTTGTGGCAAAATATAAAATATTCCATGGACTCAACATGCCTCTCAGCAAATAGCTTGGGGTGTCTACTTTCTAAAATGGGGTCATTTGTGGGGGTTTTGTGCCATCTTGGCATTTTATGGCCTTCAAAACTGTAATAGGTAGTGAGGCGTGAAATCAAAAATTTACGCCCTTAGAAAGCCTGAAGGCGGTGCTTGGTTTTCGGGGCCCTGTACGCGGCTAGGCTCCCAAAAAGTCCCACATATGTGGTATCCCCGTACTCAGGAGAAGCAGCAGAATTTATTTTGGGGTGTCATTTCACATACGCCCATAGCATGTGTGAGCAATATATCATTTAGTGACAACTTTGTGTAAAAAAAAAAAAAAAATTTTTTTTTTGTCATTATTCAATCGCTTGAGGCAAAAAAATAAAATATTCAATGGGCTCAACATGCCTCTTATCAATTTCCTTAGGGGGTCTACTTTCCAAAATGGGGTCATTTGGGGGGGTTTTGTACTGCCCTGTCATTTTAGCACCTCAAGAAATGAGATAGGCAGTCGTAAACTAAAAGCTGCGTAAATTCCAGAAAACGTACCTTAGTTTGTAGATGTGACAACTTTTGCGCAAACCAATAAATATACAATTATTGACTTTTTTTTTACCAAAGACATGTGGCTGAATACATTTTGGCCTAAATGTATGACTAAAATTGAGTTTATTGGATTTTTCTAATAACAAAAAGTAGAAAATATCATTTTTTTTCAAAATTTGCGGTCTTTTTACGTTTATATCGCAAAAAATAAAAATCGCAGAGGCAATCAAATACCATCAAAAGAAAGCTCTATTTGTGGGAAGAAAAGGACGCAAATTTTGTTTGGGTACAACATTGCATGACCGCGCAATTACCAGTTAAAGCAGCGCAGTGCCAAATTGTAAAAAGACCTCTGGTCATTTACCAGCAAAATGGTCCGGTCTGAAAGTGGTTAATTGGGGGTTAACCAGTGTCCAATCACCAGAGGTGCCTATATAACTATGTAATGAAGCTCCTGTGTCCCGTGATGTATGATCAAGAAACAGGATTTTCATTTTGTTAACAGCAGCTGAACAGAGTGGCAGAGGAGTGAAATAAAGGAAAGTATATACTTTATATATACAGAGCAAAGCAACAGGCTCATATAAAGTACAGGTTCATTCTAAGGGTTTTATGTACATTTTGTCGGGTTTTTTTTGTCTCTCTTTTAATATATATTTGTATTTATGGAATGCATTGTTGGTTTGGAGTGTACAAAGCATTGTTCACTTGGATGATTGTTACTTTTTCCGTGCCTTGCCTTATATTCCTCTGTAAAGGTGAAAGGGAACATTATGTGAATGTATGGTAAATGGATCTGAAACACATCTCAAATGTAATTTTTTCTGTGAAAAAACCTGAAAGCATTTGACATGCTTTTAACACTTCTCAGAAGGGAATGTAGAGTATTTTCACACCATCTTCTAAGCTCTTGTGATGTTAGTGCAGAATTTCAGGCAGATAAAAAAAAACAATGAAACCAGGTATGTACAGTGGGGAAAATAATTGTTTGATCCCCTGCAGATTTTTTAAGTTTGCCCACTTACAAAGAAATTAAGGGTCTATCATTTCTATCATAGGTTTATTTTAAATGATAGAGACAGAATATCAACCAAAAATCTTCCCAAAAAAAAAAACTGTACAAATGTTCTAAATTAAGTTGCAGTTCAGTGAGTAAAATAAGTATTTGATCCCCAAGCAAAACATGACTTAGTACTTGGTGGAGAAACCCTTGTTGGCAAGCACATAGGTAAGATTTTCTTGTAGTTGGTGACCAGGTTTGCACATCTCAGGAGGGATTTTTCAAACATGCAGACCATTCACATCCGCCTGTCAGTTTTCCAGGTGGATCTGAACGGTCGCTCCATACAGCTCTACGGAGCGCCGGATGTCAGCAGTGACATGTCCGCTGACATCCGATCTGCCCCAATCCGATCCGCTCTACAAAATTCAGACAGATGGATGTCCTATTTTCCATCCGTCTGGCGGATCGAAGCGGATGAAAACAGGCAGGCGGTCCGTAATCATGTCATGTAGGAAGACCCATCCACCACCCATCTTCAGTGTTCAGTGTTCTGAGTAAGAAGAAGAAGGTTCTCATCCAAGATTTTACAATACTGTTTTGCTTGCGTCTATCTAGCAAGGTTACTCTGTGGTATAACAAAGAAGCTGAGACTTCTGCAGTGTGTAAATGTGCTTTTACTATACAAAGATGCTGTACATATAAAACTATTACAATCTTAGGAATACAATACAAGACTGACAGATATCTATAACAAGCAAAATGCCTAGAAAATAGAACAGCCTATGGTCTATAACTACAAATACATTTAAAGGTTACTTAACTTCTGTTACTGTATGTTCGTGATCTCCATTGGCAACGTTTCTTCTGGAAAATCAGGCACTGTTCTTGTATCATGAGTGGCTTCTGATCATCACCATGCAAGCAAAACAAATACATGGCCCTGTCCATTGGTCCTGCACCTTTAGTAGAGAAACAGCCCCAAAGCATAATGTTTCCACCTCCGTGCTTGACTGTAGGGTGTTCTTAGATCATAGTCAGCATTTTTCTTCCTCCAAATAAAGCAAGCCGAGTTAATGCCAAAGAGCTCAATTTTGGTCTCCTCTGACCACAGCACTTTCTCCCAATCCTTCTCTAAATCATTTAGATGCACTGGAGCATTTCAATCCAAGGGGGCATATTGTGTTACCAATGGTTTGTTTGGTGACTGTGGTCCCAACTGCTTTGAGAATCATTCACAAGCTCCTCCCGTGTGGTTCTGGGCTGATCCTTAACTTTTCTCATGACCATCCTTATCCATGAGCGAAATCTTGCATGGAGCTCCAAACCAAGGGCAATTGATGTTTATTTTGTTTTTATTCAATTTGCGAATAATCACTCCAACAGTTGTCGCCTTCTTACCAAGCTACTTGCTGGTGGTCTTAGCCTATATCAGCCTTGTGCAGGTCTACAATCTTGCCCCTGACATCCCTTGACAGCTCTTTGGTCTTGCCCATGATGGTGAGGTTTGAATGGAAGAAAGAGATTCTGTGGGCAGGTGTTTTTTATACGCATAACGAGTTGTCGTTAGGAGCACCTTCTTAAATTGACAGGACTAATCTGTGTACCACATGATCACATACTGTAGCCAGTCTGTAGAAGCTAGAATTATTGTTGGGTGGTAGGGGATTGAATACTTATTTTACTCACGTAACTGCAACTCAATTTGTAACATTTGTATAGTGTTTTTTTCTGGATTTTTGGTTGATCATTAAAAATACACCTATGACAACAATTATAGACTCTTCATGTCTTTGTAAGCAGGCAAACTTACAAAATCTGCAGGTGACCAAATAATTCTTTTGCCACTGTATTTGCTCATTAAATACAGCTAGCATAAAGCTAAAACAGTTTTCCTCTGTGTTCCCCCTTATGTTGGTGGTCAGTAGAGACCATGTGTATATTCCCTGAGAGGCACTGCAGAGGTCCCTTGCCATGACCTTCCTGTTCCCAGGCCTCTGAAGAACAACATCGGGTAGAACTATGCAGCCATTGTCAGGCTTAAAATCCTTCCGTTAGTCATTGCCTATCTAGAACAGAATGAAGTCAGTTTAGGAGTGACTTGCTCTGTTAGGTCTCGCTTAAGTCGGGCATCAGGCAGAAGACCCAGGATTTTACCCTGATGCTGATGTCTAACAAAGGCTCTGATGCTGCTCTACCTTGATCCATAGCCAAACCTCTTAAACTAACCTAACACTAGCCTAGCTTTGCCTGAATTTCTTCTGAAACATATTTACATTATATGGCCCCTATGAATGTTCAAATATGGAACTGTCATTGCCTGAAAAACAACAGTACCATATTCTGGTTGTGAAAACTCATGGTCTGATGACACTTATGACAAGGTTATTCTTATTGATTATTCTTTTTTATCTAGGGAATCTAGCTATTCGTATGAAGAATGGAATCCGCAGTTCAAAATATAAGCCTGTTGACTATCAACAACTCCGTGCAGAAGCCGAAGCCAAAAAATTAGCATCTGCAGGCATTCAGTTAAAGGTAAGCATGCCTTTTTTTGCTTTTTTTCTTAACCATAAAAATGAATGCGAACTTTTCTAAACTAAATTCTGGCAAGTGTCAAAGGGTTTATATTGATGCTTTCCTCTTGACAAAATGATGATATAAATGTTTTTCTAGAAAGCTATTTCTCTTTATACTATTTTTGATCAATGTCCAGGTTGTGTGACCTCCTCCATGCCATCCTCATTACATTGTTTGAAACATATTGTTAGTATGTTGTGGAACACTATTCTTTTCACAAATTACTTGTTGTCACAGTTGGACATCGTTCTTGCTTAGATTAGAATTGAGGAAGGGAGAGCAGGTACCTGTCAAAAAAGGTACCTGGTCTCTGGGCAAAAAAATAAAAAATAAATAACACTTCAGATGTGTTGGGGGGTAGGGGAGTGGGGGATGATGATCAGTACTTTCTCCTGGCATGAATGTCAGTTTTAACTGCAGATATTATATTTGGGTATGCAACAGTCATTTAGAAAAGATCCCTAATGCATTGTTTGTTCTACACTAGACCAGGGGGTTCCCAAACCTTTGACACAAAGGGCCATTACATTGTACAGCAGAGTCTTTGGAGGCTGAACTATAGCCAGCTAGGAGTAAAAAGTTCAACGGCATAAGAAGTCACTGGGAGTAATATGTTCCCTTGCATCAGTGGGAGAAAAATGCTGCTGCATCAGTGGTCAACAGGGGTAATAAATGTCCCTGTGTCAGTGGTCAATAGGAGTAGGGATAGGCCGACCACCCCCCTGTTTGGTTCATAGCAGAACTCTCGAACAGGGAAGAAGT
The DNA here is from genome assembly GCF_037356315.1 of Lithobates pipiens. Lineage (NCBI taxonomy): Eukaryota > Metazoa > Chordata > Amphibia > Anura > Ranidae > Lithobates > Lithobates pipiens. The sequence continues at coordinate 57,600,756 of NW_027507784.1, forward strand.
CAAATCAAAAGTGCCCATTTTGAAGGCTTATATGCAAGTAATTGGCTATAAAAGGGTTATGGGGGTCTGGGTACTGCCCTGGGGGACATGTATCAATATTTTTTTTTTTAAAACAATTGTTTTTTAATTATGCTTAAAGTGTAAAAATAAAAATGAAAAATGTCTTTAAATATAGTGCCCGGGGGTCCACTTAATGCCTTAGTGCCTGTAAAGTCACAAATCTGTAGCATGCATAAAACATGCTGCAGCAAAAATTAAGTTTCTAAAGAAAAAAAAAAACAAGTCAAATCCCATTTAAAATGACTTGTGGTTACAATTGCCTGCACCTGGCTTTTGAAAAAATAAAGAAGAAAAACGCCATGCTAAAATGTAAAAAAAAACAGCGTGGGGTCACGTGACATCATAAGGGGGTGGTGCCACCAGGTGACGTAGGTGGGTGGCCCGGCCCTTTGACTATATAAGAAATGTCAAAGCGCAGACCAGGCATACTGTGGGAGCCCTGCCAGAAGTTAAGAGCTCCATTTTGTCTTGATGGGAATGTGTCTTTTCTTTTACTTATTTAAAGAGGAAGTAGCCCTGATGGGTTTTACTTCCTCTTTGTTTCCCTGCAAAGGTAAAGCATAATGGGCTACTATGCATAGTAGCCCATTATGTGTCACTTACCTGACACAGGAGCCAGCGATGTCACCGCTGTCCCCTCTTCCACGAAGCATCCATCTTCCTTCCGGGTATCGCGGCTCCAGCGATGTGACTGGCCGGAGCTGCGATGATGTCACTCCCGCACAAGCACGCGGGAGCCAATGCTAACGGCATGATCGACGTTGGCAATGGTACGCTCAGTGCGCCTGCGCGCCGTAGACATTGGTGCCTGTCTTTTGCAAATATCTCCTAAACTGTGTAAGTTTAGGAGATATTTCTTGCACCTACAGGTAAGCCTTAATCTAAGCTTTACCTGTAGGCCAAAGTTGTCTGTAAGGGTTTACAACCACTTTAACTACTGCTATTGAATCTCTTTACAAAGCAGGCTATTTACACTAAAGACACAAGTTAAAAATGTGGACAATAGCTTTTAGCTCCACTTGTTAGCTGCAAGTCAAGGTGTTCTAACACCACAGTAATGTTGTGAATGACACTGTTTTAATAAGCCTTCTGGTTCTTCCAATTTGCTGCTTGAACCTATGCTTGAGTAATTATGTTAAAGTGGTTGTAAACCCTTACAACACACTTTGACCTACAGGTAAGCCTAGATTAAGGATTACCTGTAGGTCCAAGAAATATCTCCTAAACCTATACCGTTTAGGTGATATTTGCCCGAAGACAGGCACTGCTGTCTACGGCGCATGCGCCGTAGACAGCGGCACGCAGGCGCACTGAGCGCGGCATTTCCATGAGCGGAGCTGCCGTGCGTGTCGGCTCCCGTGCGCATGCGCGGGAGGGACGTCATCGCGGCTTCGCCGAATGACAGCGGCGGAGCTGCGAGACCCCACCGACAACATGGATGCGCCGGACTACAGGGGACAGCGGTGACATCGCTGGCTCCTGTGTCAGGTAAGTGACACATAATGAGCTACTATGCGATGCATAGTAGTCCATTATGCTTTGCCTTTGCAGGGAATGAAAGAGGAAGTAAACCCTGATGGGTTTACTTCCTCTTTAATGTCACTTGTGCAAGGATGTGGTATCTGTGGCTGTGGCGTTCCAGAGAGGGAGCCTGCCGGCTGCATCCCCTGACAGCAGAAGGTTGTATATGGTTTGTATGTTGGCTGCAAGTTCATATTTTCATAATTTCAGGCTTAAAAATGATAAAAGACTAATTCAATGCAAACGCGCCATAGACTTCTGTCTTCGGAATGACACTAGAACACTCTTCTGTACTTTTCTGCTCTTCCAATTCCATCTGATGAAATTATTACTCAAGCTCTCCCTGGAGATCAAATGGTTCAGCTCAGAGGCTGCACAGATAGGAAGGACACATTTCACAGTTTACACAACATACATAAAAGGCCTCTTGTCAGCACATTTAATATCTGTTCCATTCATGTACATAACAAACTCCTTTGAAGAAAAAAACGCATGGTTGCTGGTAAAGAGTAAGCTGAGATGTTGTTAATGTCTTCAGATATCATCTTCACACCTACCATTTAAAAGTTCTTATGTTATCTGTTTTTTTTTCACTGCAAGTTGTATTCTTTTAAATATATGTCTCCAATTGTTGCATTGTACTATACTGCAGAAATCGGTCTGTATTTATACATAGCAGCAATTAAGCATCATTAATAATTCACTTGGTAGGGACCACAAAACAACAAAAAATAAAAAATTAAAGCTTTTATGGATACTAAATGTTAGTATGTTAGTTTAACACTATTTAAAGATCAAGGTCAGCTCTTTTTTATTTAATTCAGTTGTATTTTAAAATGGGGAAATGATAGAACCGCTGACAGGTTTTTATCTCAAATTTGTGTCCCGGTTGCAACAATTTCTGCTCTCTGCTGTTATTATTACTGTTTTTGTCTTTCTGTTTTAGCCCTCATTCACACTACTGTAGCACAATGCCAGGCATCCAGCAAATGCACATTTTGCGCATTGTCACTGTATAACTACCCCCGCGAGGGCCACTTAAAGACACTATACCCCAATGCAGTGGCGGCTGCTCATAAGGGCACAGGGGTGCCGTCCCCTAATCTATGTGCCCAGCCCCTAATCTCCATGTAGGACGCCAGTCGCATGGATTTAAATGGGGGTTTTCTTTTTTTTTTAAGCGCATGATTCGAGCCTGAGGTTCTAATTGGCTTCAAAAGGGGTGGGCTTGGGGCGCAGAGCACTGTGCCCCAAGCCGACCCATTTGTGTGACATTAGCGAATTGATATTCGCTAATGTCTTTCTGCTTCTCCTCCCTTCCTGCTTTTCCTCCCAGCCAATCAGGAAGCGAGTCCTGAGACCCGATTGTCCAGGAGTGCTAAGACCCGATCGGCTGGGGGAGAAGCAACCGCCGGGACTCAGGAGGACATGCAGTGGGGAAGCCACCAAAGCCGTGACCCTGAAGGGGTAAATATGGGGTTGGCGGGCGATCGATCGAGCAATGGAGAGGGGAATGAGGGGGTCAGGTTCGTTTGTTACCCACTAAAAGAATGGAGCACCAGCTGCCACTGCCCCAGTGGTTGACACCTCTGACATCCTGGTTTCAGACATTTCAGCAAAGAAATATGGATGCAGACGCAGAATAATTCACAGTAAACCAGATGAGTTTTACTTAAGATTTTGCAGTGAATACTATTAACAGAAATGGATTAGATATGAACAAGCAAATGAATGGTCAACTGAAGTTCCTTGGGAAGCAAGTCCACAACTTTAACGAATCAATGTCTATGACTGCAGGCCAGAAAAAGGTAGGAGAATGACCAGTGCGGAGTCAGACTACTTCAACCACCACTTCCTGGCACGTTGTAAAAACAAAAACTGTTTCATGCTTTAATAAAAAAAAAAACAGTAAAGTAGCCCAATTTTTTTGCATAGTGTGAAAGATGAAGATACACTGAGTAAATAGATACCCAACATGTCACGCTTCAAAATTGCACGCGCTGTGGAATGGCCCCAAATTTTGGTATTTAAAAATCCCCATGCCCCATTCTCCATTCCCCCAATTTTTTACTGGTTACATGTTTTGCATTACAGAGGTCTAGGACTAGAATTATTGCTCTCGCTCTAATGTTCGCGGTGATACCTCACATGTGTGGTTTGCACACCGCTTTCATAAGTGGGCGGGACTTATGTATGCGTTTGCTTCTGCGTACGAGCTCACGGGGACAGGGGCGTTTTACTTTTTTTTTTTTTTATTGTTAATTTTACTTTTCTTTTTTTTTAGTTTGACACTTTAAAAAAATATATATATTTGATTACTTTTATTCCTATTGCAAGGAATGTAAACATCCCTTGTAATAAGAATATGGCATGATCGGTCCTCTTTACAGTGAGATATGGGGGTCAATAAGACCCCACATCTCACCTCTAGGCTGGAAAGCCTAAAATAAAAAATAAATAAAAAAACAATCACAGTTTCCCAGCCGAGGTGGTGGCGTTATTTGAATGCAGAGGCTGAACGTGACGTCATAACATCGCGCCCGGCCTCCAAACGATCATCGAGACTCCGGCGATCATCTGGTCCGCCGGAAATCTCTATGATCATTATCCGGGGGCCGGCGGATCCTGTGCCCGACTCACTGATGGAAGCGGTGAGTTGGTAGAAGCCCGTAAGAATGATCAAGCGGCGGAACAGCCGCTATGATCATTCTTATGATGCAGGGAATCGCCGGCTGAAAATGCCGATATCTGAATGATGTCTGTAGCCTCAAGCATCATTCAGATATAACCCCGGAAAGTCGAGGCCGTCCCAGGACGTCCACCCGGCGCGAAGTGGTTAATAAGTGGAAGTTATTTGGTACAACACAGGCCCTCCCTGGATCAGGATGTCGCTCCAAACTGGATGAAAGAGCCAGGAGGAAACTGGTCAGAGAGGCTACCAAGAGGCCTACAGCAACTCTGAAGCAGTTGCAGGAATATATGACGAGTGGTCATTGTTTGTATGTGACAACATTATCACAAATTCTCCACAAATGTGGCTTGTATGGGAGGGTTGCAAGAAAAAAAGCCACTCCTCAAGAAAGGCCAGATGCAGTCATGACTGAGATTTTGCCAAAATGCACAGTGAAGATTCTGAGGCCACATGGAAAAAGGTGTTCTGGTTAAATGAGACTAAAATTTAATTATTTGTCTGGTGGAAATCCAATACAGCTCACCATCCAAATGACACCATTCCTACAATAAAGTATCGCGGTGGTAATATCCTGTTATAGGGTAATTTCTCTGCAGCAGGGACCGGAGTTCTTGTCAGGATAGAAGGAATAATGGATAGGGCAATATACAGGCAAATTCTTGAGGAAAATCTTCTGCCCTATCAGAAAGTTGTCAATGGGAAGAGGGTTTGCCTTCGAACATGACAGTGACCCAAAGCACACAGCAAAAATAACAGCACTGTGGTTGAAGGAGAAAAAGGTGAATGTCATTGCATGGCCTAGTCAGAGCCCAGACCTAAACCCCATTAAAAATCTGTGGAATGACTTGAGGACTGCAGTCCACAAACAGTCACCATCAAATTTAGCTGAACATGAGCAGTTTTGCGCAGAAGAGTGGGCAAATATTGCAAAGTTTAGATGTGCAAAGTTAGTAGAGACATATCCCAACAGACTAAAGGCTGTAATTAAAGCAAAGGTGGTTCAAAAAAATACTGACACAAGGGGGTGATCCTTTTTCCAACTCAGTGATTCTGTTTTTGATTTTTTTTTTCTGACATGTTGGTGTTATAGCTTCCAAATATAAGTTGCACTGAGTGAATACAGCTGGATAAAACAAAAACGGTTTAAAAGGGGGTGATTGTTTTCTATACCCACTTGTATGTCACTAAAGCCCAAATAATAAAGTTGTGACTGTCATATTTTGGTCACACTGTAGAGAGAGCTCACTGGAGAAGGAAATAATGTTTGGTAAAATCAAAAGGAACCAAACGAAGAAGGAGATTGACCTACTAGGTGGTTGGAGGCATTGGCTACAGTTGTGGGAATGACACTGGAAGATCTTGCCAGACAAAGCCGACTTTGTTTTGGCTAGAGGTGAGCTTTAACATTCTTGCTGGATGAATGAATAAATTAAAAAGAGCTGAAAATAATTTATTTCTATAGCCAGTGCTGCTGCAGACACCCTCCAAGTGCTGCTGATGTAACCACAAGTCTGGTGTTTAGTCATGTGATCTCAATTGAAGAAGTGGGTTTGCTATTCCGAACTCCAATACTCCCCTCCAGTAGAGATTTTATGATCTGATGGCTGGGCTTAAGATATGTGAGCAAGGAGCCTGAAGCAGCGTTTACTTCAACAAAGGTTATCGCTATTTATCCAGACTTCACTAAACCTGGAGCTAGAACAATTGTGGACTAAGCTCAAGGCCGTCTTTAAGGCAGGGCAAAAGGGACAGCTGCCCATGACCCTGTCATTGTTGTGGGGCCCAAAGCAGCTGCATCATACTTGCCAACTATCCCAGTTTAAATTCCCTTATCTCTTGAAGTTTTAGTCCCGTGCTGTGTCCTGATATCTCAGTGTGAAGTGATGCTACTAATGCTGCCCAGCTCTGCCCTATTGTTGTGTACAGATGACTCACCTGCAGACCCTGTGTTTACATGTAAATATCTGTCATTCATATGTAAATAGCTGAGGTCGGCAACATTGATATGTAAATAAAGGCAGCATTCATATGTATTTCATGCCCCCCTGCAGTGAGGAGAAGATAGCAACCAATAAGTCAACAGTATTACTGTACAGTAATCTCTAGCAACCAATCAACAAGCAGAAATCATATGCTGTAACCTTTAGCAACTAATCAGTGAGCTGTAATGTGTGCTGTAACCTCTAGAAACCAGTTAGTAAGCGGAAATTATATGCTGTAACCTCTGGCAACCAATCGCAATTGCTGCCTGATCTGATGCAGTAAACTAATTATAGCTGCTATTTATTGTGTCTCAGAGCAGGTGGAGAGTGAAATTGCATGGGGGGGGGGGGGGGGCAAGAAAATTTTTGCCCCGGGTCCAATCAATATTAAAGAAAGCCCTGACTAAGCTGAACACACAGCTGAGTCTGTTTGCATGCACCTTTACATATTTTGGTGTCACACAGGGAAAAGAGAGCAGATTGGCTACTCTACTTGGTGCCATTTACATTAGGATCATCAGAGACTAAAACAGAGTAGCCAATTATACTGACACGGTCAGGAGTGAGGCTCGGAGATCAGTTGCTATAGCAGTAGAGGCGCTCACACTGACTAGCTTGATAAGTAAATAAGCAGATCACCCTGGCGTTTGATACAGGCTCACCCACGGTGCCGAGTTTAAAGGGTAAGTTCACCTTTACAGGAAAATCTGTAAGGTGACCTTACACTGGACCCCATACCCTCGCCACCCCCCACCCCCCGGTCCCGCTGTGCCAGAATCCCACCAGGATACCACTTCACTGGTCCAGGGATTTGAAATCCTCCTGAGTTTTTCTCCTCCAGTGCTGACAGGATGGGCTAGACAGATTCTGATTGGTCGGCACCATCTATGTGATGGTGCTGACCAATTAGAATGCCTCCTATCTGTACACCCTGAGAGGTACGGATAGGAGATTAAGCTGCAGGGATTTCAAATTCCTGGACCTGAGAAGCAACTTCCAGTGTCCAACAGCGGGGGATCACGGGACACTGGTACAGAGGGACGGGGGGAATGGGGAGGAGGTCCATTTTAAGTTCACAGTTCATTTTACAGATTATCTGTAAAGGTGAAGTTACACTTTAGGTACTAACTGTATGCCTGATGGTGGAAATGGGTTTTGCTGCCTGTTAGTAACAGGTTGCATTCCTCAGGTTTGCCCCACCAGGAGGTGAGCAAGCCAGGGTCCATTAGTAGATATAGCACGTAGGGATCAAGCAGAAATGTAGTCAGTAAACAAGCCAAAGGTCAGTAACAAGTTGCAGGTTTGGATGAAGCAGAAGCGTAGTCAAGGAACAAGCCAAAGTTCAGTTAACTAGTGGTAGTGAAGATACAAACAGCAGCAGAAGTGACAAGAGGAAGATATTGGCTGGAAAGAGCACATTAATATGGCAAACAGGGAGTGCAGAGACTTGGCTTGAACCAGGAAGTTTATGAGAGGAGAAAAGGGTTCAAGGTTCTTGAGAAGAAAAAACATAAGGCAAGGTTTTAGATGAAATCAGGCAAGGAGCTGTCCAGCATCTCAGGTGGCTCAGTGAGAACAGTAATTGGCAGACATAGCAGAGGTCCTGGGTTCAGGCCCTGTCAAGTACACTCCTTTCCTGTACACAACTGAATTAGCGAGGTGGTAGGAACTGAAATTATCTTGTGACACTATGATTGACTGCCAGGCTATGCCAGCGATGGCAAAACACTAGGCAGAATTTACTAAAACTGGAGCAGAAAGAATCTAGAGCAGCTGTGTTTGGCAACTAATCAGCTTGTTCGGATATACTTGTGTGAAAAAATATCCTGTTCGTTGATTAATTGCTTCCTTTTTGTGAAATCCCTGGTGTTCTTGCCAGTTCCTCTGCTTTCCTGTTAAAAGCTGACTACACTAAGCAGAACACATGGTGGTCAGTTCTCTAGCTATGTTGGCAAATCGGTCTGTTCTCCTCCAATGATCAGACTTGTCCTGCCACCCCCCCCCCCCTGCACAGCCATTCACTGCGAAGATCAGTGTACTGCGAAGATCAGTGTACTGCTGCTTCTCCTCCCCCTTGCTCTTATGCAGCTGAGAACAGGGGGAATATGATCACTGATAAAGAATTACAAATACCATTTTTTTCATCTATACACAAATGTTTTGCCTTTCATTTCTATTTTAAACTGAATAGGCTGTTTTACAAGGTGATTGTTTACAATCGCTTTAAATATTCCATATGCTGTTAAAATAAAATAAAAATGCGGCTCTGGCTGCAGTACTAATCTCCATTCTAGGACTGTCCCCCATAGACTCATAACTCTGTCCTACAGGTTCTTCTTATGAGTTGAATGACTCCTAGGGACATTCAGCTTGCTTCCTGTGAACCCAGAGCATCATGAACACACTCCTGGGGGTTATTACATGAGCATCCTTCTCTTCAGTATTAGGGACCTTCCACCACAGGAGATCAGAAGATAAAGAGCTCCTCGTAAGTCGTATGACTGGACTGACCACAACTGGAAAACGTATGTTTCCTGCAAGGAAGGTGGGGTGGGGGAGTGTGGGAGTTGTCAACCCATCCAGCACCCTCTATTATCACTGGAACAAAAAATAAATCACAATGTTACCACAATCAGTGGTCATGTGACGCAACAGCCTTGAGCCTGCTCCTCTTCTATTTAGTTGCTGCTTGGATCTTTCTTCCATTGTCCATGTCAGTGCTTGTGTGACGTGGACATTTTCTATTGGGTGTCCAGTGGTGAAGTACAGGATTCAGAAGAGGACAATGTCATCACAGGGAATGGTGGGGGACTAGTGATCTTGGGCTTTATTGGCACCGCTGGATTCCTGGTGATTTGAGTGGAAAATTAGGTAAGTATATCTGGCTCCACAAAATGACGGGGCAATTGCTAATAAGATGGGTTAGAGGGGGGTTGGAGAGAGGGTGTGGGGGCAGAATAGTTATAACCCAGGCTGGGCCTTTAAAGATCATTATATTATGGTGAGAAAAAGTAACCTATCTTTACTGACTTAAAACATTTCAGTTTCTCTGCAAGACAGAACAAGCATGTTTGATGCTCAAGAACACTTGTTATTGCTAATTTGGTTACCTTGGCTCGGCCCAGTTATTACAAGAGATGCGTACATTGGTCTTGTAATTTCGCAGAAACTTGGCATCTGAATTCAAATCAAAGAACTGCTAGTGCTGAATCATTCATATTTTGGATAAAAGTATTTGAAAATACAGTTTTCAGAGTCCCTAATAAATCCTTAATGTATTTATTTGTTTTTTGCATAAAAAAGCAAATGCCAAGGTCGTTCAACAAACAAAATGAAAATGAAGAGGCATGCAAATAGAACCAAACTGTTCAAATTATTTAGTAATATAATAATTCCATAACTGTATTCACTAGCTTTTTTATATTGAAGTTCTGTGCTGTGAGTGTACACAAAGGTGCAAGAACAAGAGATGCAGTAGGTGCCCATAACCCCTGTATTTAGATAGGAATAGGAGCAGATGGTACGCCACTAGTTATACAAGTCATTTTCGATAATATGAATTATTGTCTGTGACAACACATATGGGAAAATTTTTATATAAAAGTGAAACTATTATTTTTGCATAGAGTGGAACTTCTGTTGGACTTTATTCTTACATCTTTTTGGGGAGATGTCCCCTTACTCCCTGTCTTGGTTAAATGACTCCTGTCACTGACGAAGGAAAATAAGGGAAAGCTCCCTGATGGGAACACTGTAATAATAACCTGATTGAAGGTTTGACTCTTTGGCACTCGGCTACAACTCCCTTTTCTCTTCCTTTCCTGGTGACACAACAGCAAATATGAGAAACAACAGAGACATGTATGTGTATATATCCATTCAGGCATATCTGACTCAATAACTCTGTGGCCAGCTGTCTGGTTAGCTTGGAAGCCTTTTTTTATAGACTATTTGGTAGGTCACAAGGTCCTTTCCTCAACCTGACCTAATTAAACCCAACAAGCACGTAAATGTGATTGCACATCTGCATAGCCAATTTGAATACAGATACTAGTAAGAATTTAGACAGGAACCAATTAACCTACCAACATGTCTTTGGAGTGTGGGAGTAAACAGAGAAAACTGATACAAGCACAGTGAGAACTTAAAAACCCAAAGAAAATGTCATGGCTGAGATTTGAACCATGGACCTTAGCACTACAAGGCGTAAGTGCTAACCACCAAGTCACTGTCCTTCCCAACAGGGACACATACAGCAGCAGATATATAATAATTGTTCAAACTTTGCTAATTTTGGCTGGAATACTTCTTTTAATCAGAATGGAAAACAAGGTCTCCCCCCCCCCTTTTTTTTTTAAACACAAAGGCTTGTAAGAATTACCAGATACAAAAAAACTTTACTTAAGGGCTCATTCACACTGTGTGAGGTGCCCTGCATTTTCTGCATGGGATAAATGCAGGTCACCGCTAAAGGCCCCGAGGCGATCTTATAGTAATCTGATTGTTAGTATACAGCTTTCTTCCAAAATTATCCGAATGGACAAGCACGAAAAAGTTTCTCATACGTTACCAGATTGTACAATTTTTGTTTAATCAGTACAGTTTTCAACTGAAAATACAATTCAAATACTTTACAACACATTATATTACTTCTGAATTTTTATTCTGTTTTATGAGACTTTTAAAACTTTAATAACCTCTTCATTTTTTAATTTGGAGACAAGCACGCAAAAAATAAATAAAAAATAGACGATTATTCGTCTGCTAATCTGGTTGTGTGTACTAGGAATAAGGCACATGTAAAACAATTGCTTTGCATATGCCCTGGTCACGCCACAATGCTGCAAGTCTGCTTTTTCTGCACTTCGCTGGATATCACCATATGTCACTGCACAGCAGCACTATGCACAATGCTGCTTTGCAGTGGCATGATGCTTTGAATAAAGTTGAAAATAAAAGAAAAAAACAGCAGTACAATGTGCTGAAACACACATTTCACTGTTCCCTGCCAAAGCTGATGCAACACTAGCCTGTGCGGCAAAATGCTTTGGTTTATGGTACAGGCTAACGTTAACCTAATATTAATTGCCTCACTATGATATAAGTAAATTGTCTTTAAATAAGCCTGTCTACACAACCAGAGTGTATTTAAATCCCAGCTCCGGGTAACTAAAAAAATATCCCTTGCAGTGGGGCTCTGCCTGCACTGCAAGGGTTTTTTGCTTTTTTTTGATCTAGGGTAACAAAAAGAAAATGAACTTGCCTGATCCTCTGCTCCTCCCCAAAGCTAGACTGGTCCCCGCAGCTTTTTTTTCCCCCCATACTCCAGTGGTCTAGGGTCCCAACACCAACAAGACCAAAGCAGGCTCCTGCATTGGATGAGATGACGTCAAGGGACAGTCCACTGCCAGAGAGTGGGGGAGAGCCATCTGCAGAGGGAAGGCGGAGGATCAGGTAAGTATATCTGTTTCTCCTCTCCCCTAGGCAAGGGGTGATTTTACACTTTCTCAGAGTTGGGGTTTAAGGGTTTCCTGCCCCATTTTATTCATCAAAATGTAACCAATATAAAGCCCTTTCCTTCACAAGGGTTTGATTCTGCTTAGTGGTTGTAAACCCTTTCATATAGCCAGTGAAGTGACTGGCCTCAGGTGACACACAGAGATGAAACAAATTTGTAGGAAGAATTTATACAGCTTTCTGAGCATTCATAAAAAAGGGGCCAGAGTGCTGAAGTTGCACACTGCAGAGCTCAAGGAGGAGAGCTCTGAGAGCTGATTACAGGGAAAGGACACACCCCCTTCACTCAGCACACAGAAACAAAGCTGAGGCTGTCAATCAGCTGGAGATCCCTCCCCATCACATTTTATTTCTTGGTGTAAGGAAAACTTGTCATGCCACATGATCGGAATTCCGGCCAGAAAAAGACAGATGAGAGCGTGTGTATGCTCCATCGGAATTTAGCAGTCCGAATTTCCGCCAGCCAAAAATTGATAGCATGTTCTCAATTTTCCCGACGGAAAACTTTCTATCGGTAATTCCGATCGTGTGTATGCAATTCCGACACGCCAAAAATCACGCATGCTCAGATTCAACTATGAGACAGAAGGTATTGGCTACTGACTATTGAATTTCCTTTTTCTAGTCACGTCATACGTGTTGTACGTCACCACGTTATAAATGATCAGAATTTGATGTGACCGTGTGTAGGCAAGACAGCTTGAGCCGAATTCCGTCGGGAAAACCATCAGAGCTTTTTCCGACGAGAATTCCAATCGTGTGTACGTGGCATCAGAAATAATTCATGCTGGTAGCGGAGGCAAGGAAGCAGCAGACAGAAATTACACTTAATGTTCCAATTTGAGACCAGTACACACTATAGATGTCTGAGGTTTAGAACCACTTTAAAGCAAAAACCACGTTTAGCCTCCTGGCTCTGATGACAGTTTTTCACCGCTGCTTTAAGTTCCCTCTTCACCTGGCACTGTCTGTTCAAACCGACCTAGACCCAAACCCTGTGCAATTCTCAAACTCCTCTGGTCACACTTTCAAAGCTGCCTTGGCACCAGAGGTTACACAGCAACCCTTTCCTGGAACCCACCTTTTAAGCTGGGTACACACGGGCTGAATGTTGGGAGACATTTGCCGGTTAAAAAAAAAAAACATCTGACATTTGGCCCATGTGTATGTCAATCTGACCAACAGAAGCTCAATGTTTGGCCAGCTTGTGTCAAATGAGCATCCTGGAAAACCAGCAGCCGACTGACTCCCAATCAGAGTTCTCAGTCAATGGTGGAGAGCGCTGATCGGAGTGTCCTGGCGGGGCCACCCCCCTGTCAGAACACAATAGCTCAGCGGGGGAGATCGCTGTACATACTTCGCTTAGTGAGTGCAGCGGCTCCGACCGGAGCTGACCGTTTTTTTTTGGGGGGGGTTGAACGTAAAAAAAAACTATAGTATGTACCAGGCTTTGGGGTCACTACTTCAGTCGGTCCCCCAGTGCTCTGGTTCTTCGTGATGACAGACTCTCCTTTTGTTAACAAACCTATGTATTCTTAAATTTGATTCATTTCCTGAGTTAGCTGTTTTTGGTCTCTTATGGTGGCCATACACTCTTTGATAAATTACTGATATCAACCTCTTTCAGTAGTAATAATTGGCCTATAGTTGACAACCCATTGGATCAGTGTACTACACACAGGTAAGTAGATTTCGATCAATAGTTACGATACGTAAGTTATTAATCAATAAAACAATTACAGCTCTCAAAATAGTGTAAAAATCTATATCAAATATAAATCATCCAATGTGAAAACAATTCATAAAAAAGTATATAATTTAATATAATAAAAGTGCTCTTGAGTTCCAGTCCTCTGAAAAGTGCTATAGTGCTCCAAACTTTTACTCCGTGGTGTGACACGCACCCCTCATGTGTTCCCACTCAGCAGATATAATGGACCCCTAGCTTTTCAGTCTAAGGGTCATACAAGCTGAAATCTGGCAGGGAATAGTGACTCAGACAGTAGAGGCCGGTGCTCAAAATTTTTGGGGGGGCGCAAACAAACTGAAAAATTCTGAAAAATACTGAAGCAAAAACATCAAATAAGGCCACTGTGCCATCAATTGCAGCCACTGTGTCCATCATATGCAGCCACTGTGCCCCATCAAATGTAACCACTCTGCCTATCAATTGCAGCCACTGTGCCCATCAAATGCAGGTACTGTGTCCATCATATGCAGCCACTGTGCCCCATCAAATGCAGCCACTGTGCCCCATCAAATGCAGCCACTGTGCCCCATCAAATGCAGCCACTGTGCCCCCATCAAATGCAGCCACTGTGCCCATGAAATGCAACCAATGTACCCATGAAATGCAGCCTCTGTGCCCATAAAAATACAGCCAATGTGCCCACCATATGCAGCCACTGGGCCCATCATATGCAGCCTCTGTGCCCATGAAATGCAGCCTCTGTGGCCATCATATGCAGCCACTGTGCCCCACCAATCAATTTCAGCCTCTGTGCTTATCATATGCAACCACTGTGCCCCCCCTCACCCGCCTGCCTGCTAGCTGTCTGACTGGCACTTACCCCATCTTGGTGTCAGGTCGGGCAGTGGGTGATAGCGGCGAGCTATGGGATGGGTAGCGCGGGTCAAGCAATGACTCCTGTGTCCTCTGTGCTTCTGTTCTTCGCTCCTGCTAGCTGGCTAATGGAATCGCCTGTGCCTTCAGCCAATCAGGTGACTGGTATTAAATCCACACCTCCTGATTGGCAGAGAGGAGGCTCCGTGTTAGAAATGCAAATATTCATTTGTTTTTCTAACATGCCAGGGTAGACTGAGCGCAATGCTCTGCGCTCCAAGTCCATCTTTTTTTAACCACTTCAATACCAGGCACTTTCGCCCCCTTCCTGCCCAGCCCAATTTTCAGCTTTCAGCGCTCTAGCGCTTTCAGTGACAATTGCGCGGCCATGCTACACTGTACCCAAATGAAATTTTTATCATTTTGTTCGCACAAATAGAGCTTTATTTTGGTGGTATTTATTCACGACTCCGTTTTTTATTTTTTGCGATATAAGCGCAAAAAAGCGGAAATTTGGAAAAAAAAAACAATATTTTCTTTTTTCTATTTTAAAAGAAATCCAATAAAATCAAATTTTGTCATAAATTTAAGCCAAAATGTATTCTGCTACATGTTTTTGGTAAAAAAAATTCCGTTAAGTGTATAATAATTGGTTTGTGTGATCACGGACATATGTACGCAAATGATCATGTACATATGTGTACAGGTGATCACGTACATATGTGTGCAGATAATCATTGGGACATGTGATTTTAGTGGGACATATGTGGGGGACATGTGTTTTTATTATTAGGGACATGTGTTTTTATTATTTGGGGACATGTATGTTTTGGGGACATGTGTGGGGACATTGTGTTTATACTGTGTGGTGTGTTTACTGTGTGGTGATTTGTGTGTACACTAGACTGATGATCAGTGAGTAAAAAGCTGTAAAAAACAGCTCATACTCACTGATCATCAGCCGGCTGCAGCGATCCGCTCTCCTCTCCTCAGCAATGACTTCTGTGTGAGGAGAGGAGGAGCCGATTGCCTAGCAACCGGCTGTTTGTTTACATCACATGACGGCCGTGATTGGACACGGCCGTCATGTGATTAGGAGGGCCAATCACAGAGCCCTCCTGCCGATCTGAGATGCGCCGTGTCCGGGTGACACGGGCGCATCGGGATCGCGCCGCTGCGCGGGCACGCGCGCGCGCGATCCCGCTACTTCTGATGGACGTTCCTGAACGTCCTATCAGGAGTAGACGGCTCCCACCCGGCCGTATATGTGCATTGGCCGGGTGGGAAGTGGTTATGCCTTTTAGAGCCTATGGCTCTAATTGGGTGCTTAAAAAAACACCCCCGACGCTGGAATTCAATCACCCGGTGTCCAAAACTGGGCCAGATGCCTGAATGGGGGTAGCAGCAGTGGCAATGGATACATTCATGCAATGCATGAATCTATCCATTTGTCACATAGTGGATGGCGTGACAGAGGGGCGCGGCGCAGTGCGTCCTTAATGGACGGGCCACCCCTGCTCAAAGAAGTCCAATGGAGATCTCCCTCAACATGGTTGTCAAAGGAGATATTCATCAAAATAAAAATAAGGAACTGATAGTGAAGTTCTGTATAACTGGTGTTTATTGCACAAAAATACTTGTACTTACAAGACACTGATGTAAAATGAGCATGTACACAATACAGGAATTCAATCCAGGAAACCCTGCATCCAGCGTGCGTTCCACTGAAATCGGAAGTGACGTCGTTTGGACTTGGCACCCGAAATTACGTTAACACGTTTTGTCCTCCTAAAAAGCATCAAGAACCAAAGACCTTGTGGGAGGGCAAAACGCATCGACGCGTCATCAAGGACCAATTATGCTTTGATGTCATTTCTGGTGCCGAGTCCAGACTATGTCACTTACGGTTTTGATGGAACACACGCGCTGGGTGCGGCGTTTCCTGGATTGAATTTCTGCATTGTATACATGCTCATTTTATATTAGTGTCTGTAAGTACAAACCTTTTTGCGCAATAAACACCAGCTATACAGAACTTTACTATCGTTTTTTTTTTCATTTTGGTGAATATCTCAACCTTTGACAACCATGCTGGGGGAGATCTTCATTGGACTTCTTTGAGTTGTCATTGCCCGCCAAATTTCAGCTTGTATGACCCTTAGACTAAGCCCTTCGCTCGGAAATTCCGAACACAAAATCCGTCACATTTTTTCTGATGGATTTTGTCCGAAACTGGTGTTGCATACACACGGTCGGACAAAGTTGGAAAATCCGATTGTTCGGAACGTGATGACATCCATTCGTTACGACGGGACTACGTTGCGGCTAGTAGCCAATAGCTTTGGTCTTGTAATTTGATTTGAGCATGCGTGGCACTTTGTCCGATCGAAATTCTTTACAAACGATTGGAAAAAGTCCGATCGGATTTTGTTGTCGGAAAATTTGAGATCCTGCTCTCAAATTTTTTTCGTCGGAATTACAGACGGAAAAAGTCTGATAGAGCCCTCACACGATCGGATTTTCCAACAATATAATCCGATCGGACCGTTTCCGTGTGTATTACGGCTTAGAGTTTGGAGCACTATAGCACTTATCAGAGGATTGGAGCACAAGTGCACTTTTATTGGGACATTTTATAATATTCAGTTATTTAATATTTGATTAATTGTTTTTACATTGGATGATTTATATTTGCTATTCATTTTTGCACTATTGTGAGCGCTGTAATTATTTTATTGTATGATTTCAAGTGATGAGCACTTTGTGTACAGCAGCTGCAATTTCTAGTATATATATGTATGTGTGCGTGTGTGTGCGTGTATGTATGTATATATAAAAAGTTATCAATCGCATCCCTATTTACACCATGTAAACTCCTAATCCGATAATTTTCCGCTCTGGCCAAACCACTGAATTTGATGCAATCTATTCTAAATTGAGTCTAAACGATCAGAAGGTAAGTTGTGGCTATTCAATTATTTGAACATTTGATTGTTTTAATTGAATCGCACATCAAACGGATAATAAAATCAAAGCGCATGTGTCCCCCATTAGACACCATTTCCTTGCCAATGCATTAGTGTCACTTAATGGTGCAAGAGAAAATGTGTTTAATCACATACTGTACATAAAATAGCCATTTTTTACATACTATAGATTATCTGGAGAAAATTCTTGTATGAGTTCCATTTAATAAAATAATCTCATTATCAGACAAAATGTTTCAAAAATATAAAGGCCTCTATTGAATCAAGATCGGGTAACCAGATTTTATACATACTCTCTTGTGAGAGACCCTCATATCTATACTTAACCCTATAATGAAGAATTATGCAGAGTCCTAGTTGTTTTTTCTTGCTTTCAGATGTGGAATTCATATGTGAATAGTTGTATAAAAGTTTTAATAGGTAGAAAAAGACATGGTGAGAAAGGCACAACACATGCCTACCAACAAAAAGATGAAATACACTTCCCCCTCCTAGTACACTTCACAAACTAAAAAAAAACAAAAAAAACATAGGGGTTGATTCACTATAGGTAAATAGAGTGTGCATGTTGCACATGCAGTTGTACCAGAGTTTAGTAAATGAAGTAAACCTTTACTTTACAATGAACACCAAATCAAATGCAATAATAAAAAAAATGCATTATTGCTTGCATGTTATTGGAAGATGGAAGTGAGCAAAGCTTCTCATTTCCTAAACTCTGGAGCAATTTCACTTGCAAAGCACACAGTCTATTTGCCTTTAGCAAATCAACCCCACAATTAGCTGAAAAAGACATGTATCGAGTTTGACTAAAAGACAACATTAAAAATTAAAAACCTGCATCCTCAGAACCTGACAACAGCAGTTGATCCAAAGGCAAAAATAATCCTCATAAAGCATGACTCCATGTTCTTCAATAAAGAAAACATTTCTCCCTGATCGTAATATTATTTGCTATGTAGTTCCTTCCTGTTTAGGTTGCTCTAGTTACCGGTAAGCTAAATTTTGTTTTTGGCTTCCCTGTAGCAGGGGAGCAGTACTTGGTTGGTTTTGGCTGTCCTGATGTCTGCTGGTGCTATTTCAACTACTTCCCCCTGCATGCTACTAAGTTCTGGATTATAGTGGGTGGGAGAGGCAGACCCTGGCCTGAATATTCATTCAGTCTCAGCCAATCCCTGGTCAGTAGAGTGACCAGCATGGGGCTGAGAGAGGTATAAATATTTTGGGGCCTAAAACAACACTCTCTTGTTCCTGGGGGAAGAAGTCCCAGCCTGAGGGCTGAGGCCCCCTGGGGCTGTCTGCTACAGAGAAGAAATTATTTTGTTACATCTCCAGCTGGAGCTCAAAGGCCTTATCCAGAACACCCTGAAGCAGTTCAGGAAGTGTTGCAGAGGATCCAGGCCAAAGACATCTAGTACAGAAGCTGGTCGGTACTACAAGAAACATTACATTACCCAGGGCATAGTGAGTACTAGCCTCAAGGATCCTAGCAACTGTCCTTGCCACCTTTTGGAGGAGCTCACTACAGCTTTTGAGTCAGGTTATACCTTTGCCAAGTGGTGCCCTGCGTTGTAGTTCTCTTAAATTATTAATTAAAATGGGTGATTGCACCCTGAAGAAGCAGAGTAGTCATCTGTGGCATTTCTGCTAGTTTTAGAGTATCCCTAGGCTCACCCACACCCCAGCCAAGTTAAATCAGCAAATAAACTACAAAAAGACATCCACAGCCTGTTTTCTGACATGAGTGATTGTGAACTACTGTGTGCGTGGCTAATGTGCCTTACAGGGAATGGAATCTGGGATCAAACAGTCAGCCCTGTGTGGGGTATGTGCTACAGCTAAAATCATTGAAATGTACAGTTGTGCCCCTACGTTTACTGACCCTGACAGAATTTATGATTTCTTGACCATTTTTTAGAGAATATGAATGATAACACAAAAACTTTTCTTTCACTCATGGTTAGTGTTTGGCTGAAGCCATTTATTATCAGTCAACTGTGTTTACTCTTCTTAAATCATAATAAGAACAGAAACTACCCAAATGACCCTGATCAAAAGGTTGCATACCCCAGTTCTTAATATCGTGTATTGCCCCCTTTAACATCAATGACAGCATGAAGTCTTTTGTGGTATTTGTGGACGAGGCTCTTTATCTTCTCAGATGGTAAAGCTGCCCATTCCTCTTGGCAAAAAAGTGTCCAGTTCCTGTAAATTCTTGGGCTGTCTTGCATGAACTGCATGTTTGAGATCCTCCCCAGAGTGGCTCAATGATATTGAGGTCAGGAGACTGATATGGCTACTCCAGAACCATCACTTTATTCCGCTGTAGCCAATGGCAGGTTGACTTGGCCTTGTGTTTTGGATCATTGTCATGTTGGAATGTCCAAGTATGTCCCATGCACAGCTTCCTGGATGATGAATGCAAATGTTCCTTCAGTATTTTTTGATAACATACTGCATTCATCTTGCCATCAATTTTTACCAAATATCCTATGCCTTTGTAGCTCACACATCCCCCAAAACATCAGCGATCCACCTCTGTACTTCACAGTAGGAATGGTGTACCTTTCATCATAGGCCTTGTTGACTCCTCTCCAAATTAAGCTTTTATGGTTATGCCCAAAAAGCTACATTTTGGTCTCATCGGTCCAAATGAATTTGTGCCAGAAGGTTTGAGTCTTGTCCCTGTGCTGTTTTGCGTATTGTAAGTGGGATACCTTGTGGCATCTTTCTTCAAGTGCCTCCTTTTTGTGCATCTTGAAACAGCCACACCACATGTTTTCAAAGATTCCTGTATTTCACCTGAAGTTATTTGTGGGTTTTTATTTGCATCCCGAACAATTTTCCTGGCGATTGTGGCTAAAATTTTAGTTGGTCTACCTGACCATGGTTTGGTTTCAACAGAACCCCTCATTTTCCACTTCTTGATTCGAGTCTGAACACTGCTGATTGGCATTTTCAATTCCTTGGATATCTTTTTTGATCCCTTTCCTGTTTTATAACAATTATTTTGCTTTCCCCATGACTCAGAATCCAGAAACGTCAGTGCAACACTGGATGAAAGAGGCAAGGGTATGTCAGGAATCCAAAAACATATTGACATTTTATACACACACACTAATAACAAGCAAACAGATCACAGGTGAGGATGATTACCTTTTAATAGCCATTCAAACCCCTTTGTGTCAACTTGTGTGCATGTTATCAGGCCAAAATCACCAGGGTATGTAAACTTTTGATCAGGGTCATTTGGGTAGATTCTGTTGTCATTATGATTTAAAAACAGTAAGAGCACTTTCACACTGGGGCGTTGGGGGCCTCAGTGGTAGCGCTGCTATTTTTAGCAACACTTTTTTGGCTGCTAGCGGGGAGCTTTTAACCCCCACTAGCGGCCGAAAAAGGATTAAAAGTGTCGCTCTCACTGTGCTTTGCAGGCGCTTGGGCAGTACTGGCTATTGATTTCAGTGGGCAGGGGCGCTTCAGGAGCGGTGTATACACCGCTCCTAAAGCGCTGCAAAGAGACTGCTTGCAAGACTTTTTTTAGTGTCCCCCGCAAGCACACCGTTCCAGTGTGAAAGTCCGTATTTTTAGCACTATAGCACCTGTAAAGCACCTCAGTGTGAAAGTAGCCTAACAGTTAATTGATAATAAATGGCTTCAGCCAAACACTAACTATGAATGAAAGAAATTTTTTTGTGTTATCAGTCATATTCTCTGAAAAATGGCCAAGAAATCATAAATTCTTCCAGGGTATGTAAACTTATGAACACAACTGTATATTTGGAGGGGATTGTACTTCTCAGCAAAACTGCTGCTTTATTTTAACTATATAGACACCACAGGTTCACAGCTTGTACCTTCACAGCACTTGCAGCCCATCTGGAAGGGATAATCTTTTGAAAACTCTAATGCCGTGTAAACACAACCAGACTTTCTGGCAGAAAAGGTCCGGCGGTCTTCCCGACGGACTTTCGACAGAGTTACGACGGACTTGCCCACACACGAATGACTAAAGTCCGTTTGAAAGTCCGTTCATTTCAAACGTGATGACGTACAACGGGACTAGAAAAGGAAGTTTAATAGCCAGTAGCCAATAGCTGCCCTTGCGCCGTATTTGGTCTATTGGACCAGCATAAAGACGAAAGGTTTTCCCGATAGGAATTGAGACCGTCGGACAGATTTGAAACATGTTCTATTTCTAGGTCCATCAGAATTTTTTAAAGGAAAACTATTGGACTATCCCACACATGATCAGACTATCTGACAGAATGTTTCCATCTGACCTATTTTGCCGGAAAGTCCGGTCATGTGTACGCGGCATAACAGGTACACTGTTGCTCAGCTACAAGCAGTGTCCTACTGTGTACACTTCACCCAAACCCATGTTCAGTCTTTCATGCCCAGATGCTTTGGCAAAGGGCAAAGCTGCTACCATCTCATCCTCACAGCCATATTCTTTATTTAGCATTTGCCTGTTTTTCTGGAGAAGTATGGACTCTGGATGAAGAGAACCTAACTGATGGGCTTGCAAACACAACTTACAAAGTAGTGAAGGACCAGAATGGCTGCCCTGGAGCCTGGACCTTTTAAAAAGAAGTTCTGCAGCAGTAGCTCCTACATTTTTTTTTATTAATTATGAATGTGGAGGTCAGCAGAAGCCTTAGGTATAAGGTTAGAGATAGCAGTTATAAAGTAGGGCTTAGGAGGCCACAGCATGAGGGTTGTTGGAACTGGCATGCTTTGAACAGATTGACTGGTGGTATGACGTACTGTATGCAGGTGCATCACTGCTCATTAACAGCCTGCAGCAAAGTCACCTCAAACCCTGTACTGGCATCCAAGAAGTTATTGTTTAGCTGCAAATACTTAGGCCTTGTCTGAATGAATCAGTAAAGATTGCCAGGGCAGTAATAGAGCTTCAACTATCATGAAAGCAGAGAACCAGGAACAGTAAAACAAATCAGACATTTCATATTGCATCTCCTGTCGTTTGCTGCACTCATTACCTTGTCATTGAAAAGACAGGTTGGGGAACGGTTTTATGACAGTCTAAATATTACCAGTCAACACGCAGACAGCCCATGTCCATGTGTCAATGTCATCGAGGGTCCTCTGAGGTTCCAGCCCTGGGCTCTCTGCGCAAGTTTGTAATTTCATCCACTATCACATAGCTCAGTGCCTGCGCCTCCCGCTTTGTAGAAATGGGAATATTTACCCATTACTCTGTCTAATCCTCAGGCACTAATTATTCTGTATGCTCATAAATGCAACAGCTATAGAACGTCAGATTTGCAGTACGACTGAAGAATCTGGTAAAGTGCAACTGTTGACTGCAAATTGGGGAGACACAGTTTTATTTCTTTATTTAGTGTTACTTTCAGCTCATGAGAAACATGACTGAGGAATGAGGCTTACAGTGGCTTGAAAAAGTATTCATACCCCTTGAAATTTTCCACGTTTTGTCATGTTACAACCAAAAATGTAAATGTATTTTTTGGGGATTTTATGTGATAGATCAACACTAAGTGGCACATAATTGTGAAGTGGAAGGACAATGATAAATGGTTTTCAACATTTTTTACAAATAAATATGTGAAAATTGTGGTGTGCATTTGTATTCAGCCCTCTGAGTCAGTACTTTGTAGAACCTCCTTTCACTGCAATTACAGCTGCAAGTCATTTTAGAAATGTCTCTTACCAGCTTTGTACATGTAGAGAGTGACATTTTTGCCCATTCTTCTTTTCAAAATAGTTTTAAGCTCTGTCAGATTGGATGGAGAGCGTCTGTAAACAGCAATTTTCAAGTCCTGCCACAGATTCTCAATTGGATTTAGGTCTGGACTTTGACTGGGCGATTCTAACACATGAATATGCTTTGATCTAAACCATTCCATTGTAGCTCTGATTATATGTTTAGGGTTGTTGTCCTGGTGAAAGGTGAACCTCTGTCTCAGTCTCAAGTCTTTTGCAGACTCTAAGCCCTTGTACACACAGTCGGACATTCTGACAACCAAATCCGCTGGATTTTGTCCGACGGATTTTGTCCGAAACTGTTGCATACACACGGTCGGACAAAGTTGTCGGAAAATCCGATTGTACATAACGTGATGACGTTATTTTGTTACGACGGGACTACGTTCAGGCTAGTAGCCAATAGCTTTGGTCTAGGAATTTGATCTGAGCATGCGTGGCACCTTGTCCGTCGGAGTAGGCTACACATGATCAGAGTATGTCCGATCGGAGCATTTTGTCTGAAAATTTTACCGGCAAGTTGGAAAAAGTTGGTCCGTCGGATATTCCGACGGAAACAGTCCGATGCAGATCACAAACAGTCGGAATATCCGACAAAACGGTCCGATAGGAAACATTCCGTTGGAATCTCCAACCGTGTGTACAAGGGCTTACAGGTTTTTTTTTAAGATTGCCCTGTATTTCACTCCGTCCATCTTCCCATTAACTCTGACCAACTTCCTTGTCCCTGCTGAGAAAAGCATCCCCACAACATAATGCTGTCACCACCATGTTACATGGTGGGGATGGTGTGTTCAGGGTGATGCACAGTGTTCGTTTTTCTTTTAGGCCAAAAATTTTAATTTTGGTCTCGCCTGACCAGAGCAATTTCTTCCACATGTTTGCTGTGTCCCCCACATGGCTTCTCGCTAACTGCAAACGGGCTTGGGAAATTTTCTTATAACCTAACCCTGCTTTAAACATCTCCACAACGTTATCCCTGACCTGTCTGGTGTGTTCCTTGGCCTTCATGATGCTGTTTGTTCACTAAGTTTCTCTAACAAACTTCTGAGGGCTTCACAAAATAGTTGTATTTATATTGAGATTAAATTACACACAAGTGGACTCTATTTACTAATTAGGTGACTTCTGAATGCAATTGGTTCCACTGGATTTTAGTTAGGGGTATTAGAGTAAAGGGGAGCTGAATGCAAATGCATGCCACACTTTTCACATATTTATTTGTAAAAAAATTTGAAAACCATTTATCATTTTCCTTCCACTTCACAATTGTATGCTGCTTTGTGTTGGTCTATCACAATAAAATACATTTACGTTTTTGGTTGTAACATGACAAAATGTGGAAAATGTCAAGGGGTATGAATACTTTTTCCAGATACTGTATGTCTTGTCATTGTACCTAGTTCCTAGTGAACTGAAAGATTATATTATTTTACTTTGATTTACCTAGCAATATTTGCAGTGTATACCTAGTATACAGGGTTGGAACAATACCAATATGTTTCAGAAGTTTTATACAGAGAAGGAGCACCCTTTGGAACCACTTTAGCCAAACTCCAGGCACACAGCTAAAGACATAGATTAAAAGCATACAAGGGAGCTGTTTTGCCTGTCAAAGGATTTGTATTTCTGTTCAACCAGTTTTGAGATTTACACAGCTCTGCCACATCATACAGCATTGTCTACCAAGGAAAGTCCTGATTTTTCTCTGCTGCAGTTAAAGCGGGAGTCCGCCGGGACTCCACGTTTTTTTTTTTTTTTTTTTAAAGTCAGCAGCTACAAATACTGCAGCTGCTGACTTTTAAAATGGTGACACTTACCTGTCCAGCGTGCCCACGATGTCGGCACCCGAAGCCGATCTCTAGATCGACACTCGGGTGCTGCCGCCGCCATCTTGGGTATGGGAATCAGGAAATGGAGCCTTTCGGCTTCATTTCCCGGTTCCCTACTGCGCATGCGCGAGCCGCGCGGCGCAATCCGGACGGTCCCCGCTGCCTCTGGGAACTGTGTGTTTCCCAGCAGGCAGCGGGGCACTTGCGCAAAGGGGCGGGCAGTTGCGGAAAGGGGCGTAATCTACGCCCCTTTCCGCAGACAGCTATCCCGGAAGTGGGTGCAGTTACCTGGATTATCCAGGTAACTGCACCCCCCTCCCCCCTGAAAGGTGCCAATTGTGGCGCCGGAGGGGGGGGGGGATTCCGATGAGCGGAGGTCCATTTTAGGGTGGACCTCCACTTTAAGTAATACGTACAGAATTGGTTCCTCCCTAAGCCTGTGATTGGACATTGAAAAGAGAAGTAGTGCACTGATGAACTCATGTCTCAGTCACTATGCTTTCTCCCCCCTACAGAATGTCCTTGTTCACACATGAACATATCAGAACAGCTATTTGGCTCCTTTATGCTACTTTGCTCTCTTCCAATCAGAGTTGAATTGTAAGGAGACAGCAAATGATTGATCCCATATCAAATTTATGTAAGTACATTGTGCTTAAAGTGAATTTCCTGATGTATTATGAATAAAGAGCTGCAATAAAGAGGAAATGTACAGTGGAAGATGTGCCTGCCCAGAAAGGGCAGGCAGAGAGCAAAAGACTAATGCGAATGCGAGTTCCCAATATGCAGAGTTGTGAACGGGGCTTGATCACTGAGTGTTCCTGTCCGCTCCCTCCTATGTATTTGCATAAAGATGGCCATACACTATGCAATCTGATTGTATATTGTGTATTTAGTGAGAAGGGTGATCGATTGCATTTCATTTAAAAAAACATACAGCTGGGAATGGGTGGGTAGGTAGGAGGATGGATGATGAAGGGTGTATTCTAGTGAAGTTAACGTCTTCCTGTGTCATGACCTCTAGTCTGACCAGGAAGTAAGACATTACTAATGGTTACATTTGGAAACATGGATGAGGACAAGTCAAGTAAGTATCTGTAGATTTCATGGATAATACATCACTAAAAGTGGGTTTCCTCTAATTGGGACTTTGAACAGGATGCTGCTTCAGTAAAGTCAGGCAGTATTACTATCAA
Organism: Lithobates pipiens; assembly: GCF_037356315.1. Taxonomy (NCBI): domain Eukaryota; kingdom Metazoa; phylum Chordata; class Amphibia; order Anura; family Ranidae; genus Lithobates; species Lithobates pipiens. The sequence continues at coordinate 57,626,857 of NW_027507784.1, forward strand.
AATATTGCTTGTTTATTAATTATGATAAAAGCTATCACGGTTGTGCAGGACATAGAAGTGCAGTATGCAAAGGCGCAAATACAAAGGTAAGAATTAAAATGCATATAAACCAACGCTGAATTAAAAACAAATGTAACGAGTGATATCCCAACGCGTTTCAAATCTATCTTAATAGTTCTCTTCTTTGGGGGTAAGTGGTTACATCAAGACAATAATACGTCTATAAACTAGAAAAACATTGCATGAAGATTTGCCATAAATTGGATGCAGGGCCAGTGTATGTTTAACTATTTCCTGAATTCAACCACAGTTAATCATTCAATCATTATTCCAATGTTCTGACTATGTATTTTTACGCTCATGGTTTTCTCATTTATAGACAGATTATTGTCTTGATTTAACCACTTACACCTGAAGAAGAGAACTATTATGATAGATTCGAAGCGCGTTGGGTTATCACTTTTGTCAGATTTGTTTTCATTAAGTGTTTGTTTATATGCATTGTATATCTTACTTTTGTATTTGCCCCTTTGCATCCTGCATTTCTGTGTCCTGCACAACCGTGATAGATTTTATCTTAATTAATAAACAAGCAATATTTTTGATAATAATACTGCCTGACTTAACTGAAGCAGCGTCCCATTCAAAGTCCCAATTAGAGGAAACCCACTTTTAGTGATCTATTATACAATTCAGGGATGTGGGTCGGCTGACTTACTTTGCTAACAACGAAAACACCACAAACCTATATTGTAGATTTAATGGAAAGCTTTGATATTTTTGTAAAATAAGTATGTGAATGTTATACTGGTACCTAGGGGGGCTAGAATTTAGAAAAAAAAAACTTGAACAAAGGTGGACTTATGCTTTAAGTTCTTTTTGGAATACTGTTACAGGAAAGGTGTTGGCTTGACATGCAATTTAATTTTAATTTGCTAAAGAACTATAAAGTCTTAACTTCCCTGTTTGTCACTTTTAGGAATGTCGATCTCCTTGGTCCCCCACCTCTTTCAACTGCCCTCCACAACCTCAGGACACAGGACACAATGCTGTCTCTGTTTTCTTTATTAGTTTGCCTTTAGTTTGCTAAGGTCTTCTTTTTATTTCTGAATTCCCAGATAGCAAGGATAACTTGCCACAGATTTGTGGCAGTGTTGAATTGTAAGTCTTGTTAAGTTGCTGCACATTTTCACTGGCAAGTTGTACACTTGCAGAACACTTGAAGCACAAGTTCTAGTTGACGCTTTTCCAATTTGTAGCAAATTTGCGTGTTAAGTCTCTAGTAAGAGCAAAGTTACAGTGGTGAGTCTACAGCAAGAGCTCTGCAAGTCTTCAGCATGAAAATTCAGCCACAGTGACCCCTGTGGTGGGATGAGTATCCCACAACATAACTGAATCAGAACTCCATTATGCGTAAATAGAAGAAGTTTGGAACCACTGGGACTCTTCCTAGAGTGGGCTGCCTGACCAAACTGAGTGATTAGGGGGGAAGGGCCTTTGTCAGGAGGTGACCAAGAACCCATGGTCACTTTGACAGAGCCTCAGCATTTCTCTGTGGATAGAGGAGAAACTTTCAAAAGAACCACCATCTCTACAGCACTCCACCAATCAGGCCTGTATAGTATGGTGGCCAGAGGGAAGCCACTCCTCAGTTAAAGGCACATGGCAGCCTGCCTGGAGTTTGCCAAAGGGCACCTGAAGGACTCTCAGATCATGAGAAACAAAATTCTCTGGTCTGATGAAACAAAGACTGAACTCTTTGGCCTGAACAGCAAGCGTTCTGTCTAGAAGAAACCAAGCACGGCTCATCACCTGGCCAATACCATCACCTACAGTGAAGCATGGTGGTAGCAGCATCATGTTTTTCAGCGGCAGGAACTGGGAAACTAGTCAGGATCGAGGGAAAGATTAATCTAGCAAGGTACTGAGACATCCTTGATGAAAAACTGCCCCAGAGCGCTCTGGACCTTAGACTAGGGCAAAGGTTCATCTTCCAACAGGACAATGACCCTAAACACACAGCAAGATAACAAAGGAGTGGCTACAGGGTAACTCTGTAAATGGCCCAGCCAGAGCCCAGATTTGAACCTGATTGAACATCTTTGAAGAGATCTGAAAATGGCTGTGCACCGACGCTCCCCATCCAACCTGATGGAGCTTGAGAAGTCCTGCGAAGAATGGGAGAAACTGCCCAAAAATAGGTGTGCCAAGCTTGTAGCATCATACTCAAAAAGAAATGAGGCTGTAATTGGTGCCAAAGGTGCTTCAACAAAGTATTGAGAAAAGGCTGTGAATATGTATTACATTATCTCACAAAAGTGAGTACACCCCTCACATTTTTGTAAATGTTTTATTATATCTTTTCATGTGACAACACTGAAGAAATTACACTTTGCTACAATGTAAAGTAGTGAGTGTACAACTTGTATATTGTAAATTTGCTGTCCCCTCAAAGGAACTTAACACACAGCCATTAATGTCTAAACCTCTGGAAACAAAAGTGAGTATACTCCTAAGCGAAAATGTCCAAATTAGGCCTAATTTTCCCTCCCCAGTGTCATGTTGCCAAGACCCTGAAACTGAGCTGCAGCACAGTGGCCAAGACCATAGAGTGGTTTAACAGGACAGGTTCCACTCAGAACAGGCCTCGCCATGGTCAACCAAAGAAGTTGAGTGCACGTGCTCAGCTTCACATTGAGAGGTTGTCTTTGGGAAATAGATGTATGAGTGCTGCCAGCATTGCTGCAAAGGCTGAAGGGGTGGTGGTGGGGTCAGCCTGTCAGTGCTCAGACCATACACCACACACTGCATCAAATTGGTCTGCATGGCTGTTATCCCAGAAGGAAGCCTTTTCTAAAGATGATGCACAAGAAAGCCCACAAACACTTTGCTAAAGACAAGCAGACTAAGGACATGGATTACTGGAACCATGTCCTGTGGTCTGATGAAACCAAGATAAACTTATTTGGTTCAGATGGTGTCTAGCGTGTGTGGCAGCAACCAGATGAGCAGTACAAAGACAAGTGTGTCTACAGTCAAGCATGGTGGTGGGAGTTTCATGGTCTGGGGCTGCATGAGTGATGCCAGCACTGGGAAGCTACAGTTAATTGAGGGAACCATAAATGCAAACATGTATTGTGACATACTGAAGCAGAGCATGACCCCCTCCCTTCGGAGACTGCACCACAGGGCAGTATTCCAACATGATAACGACCCCAAACACACCTCCAAGATGACCACTGCCTTGCTAAAAAAGCTAAGGGTAAAGGTGATGGACTGGACAAGCATGTCTCCAGACCTAAACCCTATTGAGCATCTTTGGGGGCATCCTCAAACGGAAGGTGGAGGAGCGCAAGGTCTCTAACATCCACCAGCTCCGTGATGTCGTCATTGAGGAGTGGAAGAGGACTCCAGTGGCAACCTGTGAAGCTCTGGTGAACTCCATGCTCAAGCGGGTTAAGGCAGTGCAGAAGGATGATGGTGGCCACACAAAATATTGACACTTTCGGGCCAGTTTAGACATTTTCACATAGGGGTGTACTCACTTTTGTTGCCAGCTGTTTAGACCTTAATGGCTGTGTGTTGAGTTAATTTGAGGGGACAGCAAATTTACACTGTTATACAAGCTGTACACTCACTACTTTACATTGTGTCAAAGTGTAATTTCTTCAATGTTGTCAAATGAAAATATATAATAAAATATTTACAAAAAATTGAGGGGTGTGCTTACTTTTGTGAGATACTGTACATTTCATTTTTTATTAATTTGCAAAGATTTAAAACAAACTTCTTTCATTATGTCTTTATGTGGTATTGTTTGTAGAATTTTGAGGAAAATAATGAATTTAATCCATTTTGGAATAAGGCTGTAACATAACAAAATCTGGAAAAAGTGAAGCGCTGTGAATACTTTCCGGATGCACTGTACATAGGAACACTGCATACTTGGCTGTATTAATTGATTCAGCTCCTAAGGCTCAGTATGACTTGAGGTATAATTATATTCACTGAACAACTGTCTTCACACAACAGAGAAATGCATTACAGCCATCTCTGTATTAATATAACGCATGTCCCTTTTTCTTGTATTTATCTACTGAGCCATGCTGCATATTTCACAAGGTCACCTTGAAATCCTCTGACATGTTATTTCTGGTCATATTTTCCTTTCTTCCTGTGCAGTCTCTGCTCTGATCCAAGCCTGTATGGCACTTCTACATTCAGGAACTAGCAGGAAGTAGAGGAGCAGGAAGACATCAACCAATGTAAACAGTATTTATGTCAATAATCATTAAAAAGAAATGGAAGCAGAAGGAAGTCCATCAGACCACAAAGATCTTAATAGGCAGATAGAGCAATTACTAAGCAAAGCAGGTTTTTCTGCTTCTTTGCTACATAAGAAATACATCCAATCCTGTACTTTGCATTCATATGGCTCTAATATTATCTATCTATCTATCTATCTATCTATCTGTCTATCTATCTGTAGGCAGGTTGCCTATTTCAGCCTTGTCAGGTGCTGCCCCAGCCGGGAGGGTTAAAAGAGTTAATTATCTTTCCCGGGTCTTTCTTGGCAGGCTTGTGAACTATAAAAGGCACAGGGGTCCAGATCCTGGGGGGCACTATTGTTCATAGTTCATTGCTTGTTGTTTGATGTTGCCATTCCCAGAGTCCATCCTGTCTGCCTGCCGCATCATGCCAAGTCCGTAGTGCTTGCTACTGAAGACCTGGCTTTAGCAGCTTTCCACAGTGTTCGGGGATTTCTGGGACTTGCAGTACACCCTGAAGATGCCAGTGCTGGATACCACCTCTAGGGTTACAACCATACCGTATCGGTGCATTTGCACAAGTTCTTGTACTCATGCAAATGCTCTGATACTAAAACCGATACCTTCACGTCGCAGCTACTTTGAAAAAGGTTTCTGCACTACTTTTTTGCAATTTAATTGTGGCTTGCATTGACTTCTATTTAATGCAGTTGCAAGCCGCAATGAAATCTGAGGTCAAAATCGCACAGATCTGTGGCTTTGAAATCGTACTGAAGCGGTTCTTCAAAAGTCTAAAGAATTTTTCATTAGTCTAAAAAAAACTGTCACAGTTATGCCCTGTACACACGGTCAGACTTTCTGACGGAAAATGTGCGATCGGATCGCGTTGTCGGAAAAACGATCATGTGTGGGCTCCATCTGACTTTTTCTGTCTGAAGTTTGAGAGCTGGATCTAAAATTTTCCAACAACACAATCCGATTGTTTAAATTCCGATCGTGTGTACACAATTCTGATGGACAAAGTGCCATGCAAGCTCAGAATAAATTACAAGACGAAAGCTATTGGCTACTGGCCCATTTATAGTCCTGTTGTACGTGTTCTACGCCACCACATTTAGAACGATCGGATTTTGTGCGTCTGTGTGTATGCTAGACAAGTTTGGGGCAAAATCCGATGACTGACAGGTCTACCGCCTGTCAGCCATCTCCTGTGCCAGGTTCTTTTCATCTTCAAGCACTGCTCCCCACAAGTACTACATAATCTTCTGCTAATGTTACTGCCTGGTTGAAACCTCTACATAGACTCTGTTACATTGTGTTTGGAACGTTCTTCACAGTACAATACTCGGACCCCGTTTGGCGTTCGTTCCCTCTTGGGCGCCTACCATCCGGCTGTACTCCTGCCTACATGCACATAAAGCCTCTGGTCCCCAATAAAACATGGACACTGGTTTAGAGGCTTCTTCCCTCGCAAAGCTCTTCAAAGCCTCTGGACTCCAGACCCTGACTTACAAATCCCAAAGAAAGCCGAAGACCAGTTTTCTCCACTCTGAACAAATCTTCTGGAGCCCCTCACTCTGCATTCGTGAGAAACCTGTGTGCTCTTTTCTTCTACTTACACAATGGCAATGCCTAGCACTGTCATGCTATTTATCTTTCTATGTAACTATATATGTATGGCTCTCTGTCTTTCTGGTAGATGATTTAAAACTATGGGAATTTTGGAGATATTTGTAATATTCTGAATGTCAGGGATTGAACTGTATTAATAGCACAGCCTTACCTCTCACAGTTAGATATGTATCTTGTATTCTCTCCCTTTCAGAGCAGTGTTGGATGAGCTCTGTGCTGATTACACTCATAAAACGATCAAATAAAAATGTGCTGTCAGAACAACAATTTTAGGTTTTGTTAAATTACAGTTTTATTCTCCATCAACAGCCCAGAGAGTGTGTGTTTAGCACAGTGTTTGTTTTCAAAATGATGCAGCAGGTAAGAAAGTCTTCGGACAGGGAAGCCTGCACTTCTTCGAGAGGGAAAGATTAGCGCTAAATAACAGGAAATAGCTGTCCCTGAGATACAGACTTATTCTCTTATGAAGACCAGTGTTAACTCGCAGTATAAAGCAGTAAGAGTAATATTTTTGTTTTAAATTGAACTAAGGTTGGTGAGAAAAGAAGTGGCATTTGTATGAAAGGGTGTAATAACCGATATGTGCAAAATTATCTGCAGAATATAAAATCATTGTATCTTTATCCTTGGTGCTCAACCTACGGCCTTCTGGAATTTTTTGCGCTTCCCTTGGGGCCCCTGCAGACACTAAGCTGTGTTTCTCTAGCAGTCTTGCGTAATGTTTCTAAAGTCTATGACTCTCTTGAAGCATGTTCCCAGTCTCCAACAACTTCTTTATCACATTCGCAATCTCTGACAGTCTCACGCAGCATTCCCACAGTCTCTGACCATCTCTTGCATTATTTCTGATGTCTTTGACTATCCCTAATATAATGCCCATAGTCTCTGACCATGTCTTTTATCATGTCTTTTTGACCAGTGATAATGGACAACTGTTGCACACAAGTTGCATGCAGCTTCTTTTTTTTTAATGTCTTTATTTTAGCTGTGATACATACAGAGAAATAAACAATTTAATTAATCCATCAATCATATAAGCTCCAACGAATCCATTCAAAATCCAATTAACAGCATTACTCGTATCTTAAATACATCCACAGAAAAAACAATAACTAGTTATTTGAGATGGACCCCATTCTATGTTCCGTTAGACCTGCTTCTCTTGTATGCCCTGACAATATACTTTACTAAGAAGAAAAACCTCTCCGTATCTAAAGAGGCAAAAGGAGAAAGCAAGAAAAAAAAAAAAAAACACTGATAGGGGAGGGGGAGTCTGAGTTGGACTGGAAATGCACCGAGGAGAAGGCGAGTCTACTATACCATCATCCAGGGAAGTGAGGGCACCCCCAAAGCCCCCCACTCCTCTCTTTTTAAAATACTCTCAGGAGCAATGAGGGAACTCCCTTCCTCTGAGAATTTAAATGTATTCCATGCAACTTCTGAGGGTTAACATTAACCACTTGCCGACCGCCGCACGACGATGTACGTCGACAGAATGGCACGGGCAGGCATAAGGGCTTACATGTACGTCCTTGCCTGCCCGCGGGTCGGGGGCCCGATCGGGCCCCCGCCTGGTGCCTGCGGCGGTCGGTATTCGTTCGGGAGCGATCCCGGACGAGGGGACGGCCATTCATTCATGGCCACCCCCTCGCGATCGCTCCCGACGAATGAAAATGTCCCGTGACATCACTTCCTCTCCTGTAATGTAAACACAGGAGAGGAAGTGATGTATTCTCTCCTCCGTGTCGGTATTTTTCGTTCCGGCACCGAGGAGAGAGCATCGGTGAGTTGCACAAGCACTACACTACACAGTAGAACATGCCAGGCACACTCACACCCCCCCTTTACCCCCCGATCACCCCCCAATTACCCCTGCCCCCCCCCCAGTCACAGTGACACCAATTGCATTTTTTTTTTTGCATTGGTGTCATTTGTGACTGTAATAACTGTTAGGGCAGTTAGGGTTAGCCCCCTTTAGTTCTAATGTGCCCCCCTAACCCCCCCAATAAAGGTTTAACCCCGTGATCACCCCCCCTCGCCAGTGTCACTAAGGCTGGGTTCACATTGCAACGGTTTATGAGAACGAATGTGATTCGCACCGCACTGCAGTGCAAATCACATCCGATCTCTGTGCGATTCGAGTTCAGCCATACAGATAGTATGGCTGAATTCGTGTCGCACCCGCCGCAAATTCGCACGGGACCCTTTTTTTGGCCCGCAGCAGAATCGGATCGCATGGGTGTTCACACCATGCGATCCGAGTTTGCAGATCGCACTGCGATATGCGAACTGATCTGGGGGTGTCATTAACATTTCACTGACACTCCCAGCAGTTCGCATAGGGCAGTGTGAACTGCCGCCGGGAGGCATGTGATGCGGGAACCCGCCGCGCATTCGTGGCGTTCCCACATCGCACCAGTGTGAACCCAGCCTAATAAGCGATCGTTTTTCTGATCACTGTATTAGTGTCACAGGTGACGCTAGTTAGGCAGGTAGGTATTTAGGTTCGCCGCAGCTTTTTATAGCGCCAGGGACCCCCATATCCGACCGCATAAAGCCCCCTGATTGCCCCCTAGTTAACCCTTTCACCAGTGATCACCATATAACTGTTACAGGTGACGCTGGTTGGTTAGTTATTTTTTTTATAGTTTCAGGGCACCCGCCATTTATTACCTAGTCTCACTAGTGTACCCCTAAATTTAGGGGTGTCTACTTTCCAAAATGGGGTCATTTGGGGGGGGTTTGTGCCATCTTGGCATTTTATGGCCTTCAAAACTGTAACGCCCTTAGAAAGCCTGAAGGCGGTGCTTGGTTTTCGGGGCCCCGTACGCGGCTAGGCTCCCAAAAAGTCCCACATATGTGGTATCCCCGTACTCAGGAGAAGCAGCAGAATTTATTTTGGGGTGTCATTTCACATATGCCCATGGCATGCGTGAGCAATATATCATTTAGTGACAACTTTGTGAAAAAAAAAAAAAGTTTGTAATTTTCCCGCAACTTGTGGCAAAATATAAAATATTCCATGGACTCAACATGCCTCTCAGCAAATAGCTTGGGGTGTCTACTTTCTAAAATGGGGTCATTTGTGGGGGTTTTGTGCCATCTTGGCATTTTATGGCCTTCAAAACTGTAATAGGTAGTGAGGAGTGAAGTCAAATATTTACGCCCTTAGAAAACCTGAAGGCGGTTCTTGGTTTTCGGGGCCCCGTACGTGGCTAGGCTCCCAAAAAAGTCCCACATATGTGGTATACTCAGGAGAAGCAGCAGAATTTATTTTGGGGTGTCATTTCACATATGCCCATAGCATGTGTGAGCAATATATCATTTAGTGACAACTTTGTGTAAAAAAAAAAAAAAATTATTTTTTGTCATTATTCAATCGCTTGAGGCAAAAAAATAAAATATTCAATGGGCTCAACATGCCACTTATCAATTTCCTTAGGGGGTCTACTTTCCAAAATGGGGTCATTTGGGGGGGTTTTGTACTGCCCTCCCATTTTAGCACCTCAAGAAATGAGATAGGCAGTCGTAAACTAAAAGCTGCGTAAATTCCAGAAAACGTACCTTAGTTTGTAGATGTGACAACTTTTGCGCAAACCAATAAATATACAATTATTGACTTTTTTTTTACCAAAGACATGTGGCTGAATACATTTTGGCCTAAATGTATGACTAAAATTGAGTTTATTGGATTTTTCTAATAACAAAAAGTAGAAAATATCATTTTTTTTCAAAATTTGCGGTCTTTTTACGTTTATATCGCAAAAAATAAAAATCGCAGAGGCAATCAAATACCATCAAAAGAAAGCTCTATTTGTGGGAAGAAAAGGACGCAAATTTTGTTTGGGTACAACATTGCATGACCGCGCAATTACCAGTTAAAGCAGCGCAGTGCCAAATTGTAAAAAGACCTCTGGTCATTTACCAGCAAAATGGTCCGGTCTGAAGGTGGTTAAAGTACATGGACCTCAAGGCGGACCAAAGTAGTGCATGAACTACTTTGACGTTTCTGCAACTTTAAGTTGCACATACCTGAATGTTTATCATTTTAAAACATGGGGAACGTCTTGTCATGCAATTTTGATGTTTGAATGGGAATGGAGCCTTAAAGCGGGAGTCCACCGGGACTCTGCGTTTTTTTTTTTTTTTTTAAAAGCCAGCAGCTACAAATACTGCAGCTGCTGACTTTTAAATAGTGACACTTACCTGTCCAGCGCGCCCGCGATGTCGGCACCCGAAGCCGATCGCTCGCTCGGCTGCCGGGTCCCGCCGCCATCTTGGGTATGGGAATCAGGAAATGGAGCCTTTCGGCTTCATTTCCCGGTTCCCTACTGCGCATGCGCGAGCCGCGCGGCGCAATCCGGACGGTCCCCGCTGCCTCTGGGAGCTGTGTGTTTCCCAGCAGGCAGCGGGGCACTTGCTGAAGGGGGCGGGCGCTTGCGGAACGGGGGCGTAACCTACGCTCGTTCCGCAGAGAGCTAGCCCGGAAGTGGGTGCAGTTACCTGGATTATCCAGGTAACTGCACCCCCCTCCCCCCTGAAAGGTGCCGATTGTGGCGCCGGAGGGGGGGGGATTCCGATGAGCGGAGGTCCATTTTAGGGTGGACCTCCGCTTTAAGGCAGTATTAAACCCAAAACAAAAAATGTAATATATTGCAGCTTACCTGCAATCGTCAGCAAGCTGCAAAGTCTGTTACAAGTGGCAATTCTCTTTTAGGCTTCATTCCCACTTGTACAACTTCAAAGTGGCGCCAACTTTGGAGTACAACTTTGACGCAACTTTGAATGGGTGCAACTACAACCTTGGCTTTGACCAGTGGTAATGGACAAATGAAGTCCATTGCCCTCTAGTTGCATGAAAGTCAGACCAAAGTAGTGTGTGAACTGCTTTGAAGTCGCTGCAACATTAAGTCGCGCATATATGAATGGTTATCATTGGAAAACATGGAGAATGACTTGTCATGCCGGTTTGATGTCCAAAGTTGCATGACAAGTCGCACGAGTGTGAATGGAGCCTTACCGATACTGTGGGGAGGACATGGCTTACTGATCTTGATAAAATCAAGCAGATTAATTTAATAGGAAAGCTGACAAGCCAGACTTTGACTAAGCGGGAAATACATATCCAGCGACTTTACGCTTTGCTTTTTTCTATATGCTTGCTGCCAGCTGTCCCTGCAGACAGTTTCGGCTGTTTTGAACTCTCGCTGCTATCTCTCTACTGCCTAAATACTTTATCCGTATCGTTATTTGGCTACTATATATATATATTTACGTGAATATTCCTATTACAGTATAAGCTATATGGAATGGCTATCACAATCATATTAGCCAATTTCTGTATTAGGCATTCCTTTCCAGCAATAGTAGAATATTACTCATGTAGTGACCCACTGCCTGTAGCACTGGATGTGTGCTCTAGCTATAAGCTTGTGTAACTTACCAGTTTACAATAATATTTATCTCAGGCAGTGAGTTTCTATTGGATTAATACTGCCATCTCTTTTTCCCATAGGGCAACAATCTGGGTTGTTTTTATTATTTTCATGTTGTCTGTATATTTTTGTTTTGTTCATCCTTGGAAGGTGATGCATTTTCATATATTTAAAACTCTCACTTTTTTAAATCAAGTTAAAAAACTTTTTGCATACTCAACTGCTTGTTATATTAGTGTGGCCAACTGCCTGACAGTCAGTACTATACAGCTGTAACTTTTTTTCTTTCACAATTATCTAGGGTTCCATACCACACTGCACACTGTGAGCCAGTGAGTATATTAATCGCTCATTCGCCAAGTGGCATACTTTTTTGTTATTCAGATGAATGGCCTGCCAACACACCAGCAGAAATAAAAATAAAGGGACATGCAGCATTTTCCCAACGCAGCACACAACAACGCATAGTGGGTGGGGTAGATTTAATAAAACTGGTTCACTCAGAATCTGGTGCAGCTAATAAAACCTGGAAGCTGACTGGTTTCTTTGCGGAGCTGCACCAGATTTTGCATGCTCCAGTTTTAGTAAATCCCCCAGTCTGTTTCTATGTGTTGTCTTGTGCTGTGCTGCAGTGCATTTGCTTGGAAGGTGAGCTGCCTTAGCCCTTGTACACACGGTCGGAGATTCCAACGGAATGTTTCCTATCAGACCGTTTTGTCGGATATTCCGACTGTGTGTGGTCTGCATCGGACTGTTTCCGACGGACCAACTTTTCCAACTTTCCGGTAAAATTTTCCGACAAAATGCTCCGATCGGACATACTCCGATCATGTGTAGCCTACTCCGACGGACAAAGTGCCACGCATGCTCAGATCAAATTCCTAGACCAAAGCTATTGGCTACTAGCCTGAATGTAGTCCTGTCGTAACGAAATAACATCATCACGTTATGTACAATCGGATTTTCCGACAACTTGGTCCGACCGTGTGTATGCAACATCACTTCCAGACCTCTTCCGGAATTAATCCGTCGGAATTACTCTGACGGATTTGGTTGTCGGAATCTCCAACCGTGTGTACGGGGGCTAAGTGTGTTGGGGTCCTTTCAAAATGAAGTAAAAAGAAGTTACACATGTTGCAGTGACACACATATCATACCTCCTAACCTTTTGCGATAGGAACGAGGGACACCAATTAGCAAAAGTATGTAGGCATAGGACACACCCCCTGCCATGTCTCCTTAATAGAGAATTATACAAAAAATGATTAATTAAAACTAGACTTGTGCACAATGGGAAATTTTGTTTAGTTTCAGTTCATTGTCATTCACAAAATACATAATTTCGTTCTGTTATATTCGTTATGTTACGATAATACATTTTTGGATAATTCGTTATTTCTGTAGTGTTGATATTTGAATTCACTCGTTATATGCGCTATAATTTTGTTCGTATTAGTTGAAATTCGATATTTATCTATGTATAGACATTCGTGATAATGATTCATAGTTTAGAAATTAGTTTGTTTATTGAATCTTTTAACACACAAAATGATAATATCTCTTCTCCTCTGCTCAAATACAATACAATTCGTTATATCCGCTATAATTTCTTTTGTATTAGTTGAAATTCGTTATTTTTTTATTCGGACATTCGGATGCATCCGACTGTCTGAAAGATGCAAAAAGTGCTTCTTTTATTTTTTACCACTACTATTCCTTTATACTGGCTTTTGAAATTTAGAAACTGAATGAAAGGTTTAGCACTGTAAAACACCTTTGAAAAATCAATAGTGCGTTTTATATAGAACTGTATAGATCAGACCAAAATAAGGGACAGTGGGACATTGTTCCAATTCTGGGACAGTCCCTCAAAATCAGGGACAGTTGAAATTCGGGAGCTATGCACACATTACTGCAATGCACTGAAACAGATACGTGTAAATGGGCCCTGGACAGGGGAGGGCTGGCAAGCTTAGGCCAGGGGGGCAAGTCCAGTCAAGTGGCCCATTGAACCACCGAATCAGCTCACTGAGGGCCTTATTCAAAGCAGAAAAACCAAAATGCAATGCAGGCCCATTAGGGGCACCAGGGCGCCACCCCCTCTCTCCTCTCCACCCCCTATATGTATCGTGCTGCAATTCACCTGCTGCCTGACCCACCAATAAGATGGGGTAAGTGGCAGGCATGCAGAGGGCGGGTGTCCTCCCAGATCAGTCCGCACCACTGACAGGGGGTTCTAGGAGGTGGCTGTGTGTGTCTGTGCTGCTGGCCGTGTGTGCCGGAGGGGGGGGGATTGGTTGGGCTAGTCCCCTGGTGAGGGTGTTAGATATGTCCGCTGGTGGGGGGGAGGGTGTTAGATAAGTCCGCTGGTGGGGGGGAGGGTGTTAGATAAGTCCGCTGGTGGGGGGGAGGGTGTTAGATAAGTCCGCTGGTGGGGAGAGGGTGCTAGAGAAAAACCAAAAGCAGCCACTGCCAAAATTTTAAATTGTCATGATGGCTATGCTATTAGAGGTGCGCATCTTCACTGGCCTCACGATTCGATTTGATTACGATTATCATGTCAACGATTCGATTCCGCAATGCATCATGGTTACTGTGCGCGGTTTTCTTAAAAAAAAATTCAAGCAGTCAGGAGAACTTAATTTTCTTATTTTATATGTTCTTAAAAAAAAAAACAACACTCCGTGCATGCAGCAAAGTCTAATCACAGCAGACAACTTAGTTCCAGTTCCAACCTCCCCCACCAAAAAAAAAAAAATATACTACAGGAGTTGATCAGAGACTGCAGACATAGTACAGGAGATGATCAGAGACTGCACACATAGTACAGGAGATGATCAGAGACTGCAGACATAGTACAGGAGATGATCAGAGACTGAAGATGTAGTACAGGAGATGATCAGAGACTGCAGACATAGTACAGGAGATGATCAGAGACTGCAGACATAGTACAGGAGATGATTAGAGACTGCAGACATAGTACAGGAGATGATCAGAGACTGCAGACATAGTACAGGAGATGATCAGAGACTGCAGACATAGTACAGGAGATGATCAGAGACTGCAGACGTAGTACAGGAGATGGTCAGAGACTGCAGACGTAGTACAGGAGATGGTCAGAGACTGCAGACATACTACAGGAGATGGTCAGAGACTGCAGACATAGTACAGGAGATGGTCAGAGACTGCAGACATAGTACAGGAGATGGTCAGAGACTGCAGACGTAGTACAGGAGGTGATCAGAGACTGCAGACGTACTACAGGAGATGATCAGAGACTGCAGACATAGTACAGGAGATGATCAGAGACTGCAGACATACTACAGGAGATGATCAGAGACTGCAGACATACTACAGGAGATGGTCAGAGACTGCAGACATACTACAGGAGATGGTCAGAGACTGCAGACATAGTACAGGAGATGGTCAGAGACTGCAGACATAGTACAGGAGATGATCAGAGACTGCAGACGTAGTACAGGAGGTGATCAGAGACTGCAGACATAGTACAAGAGATGATCAGAGACTGCAGACATAGTACAGGAGATGATCAAACTGCAGACATACTACAGGAGATGATCAGAGACTGCAGACATACTACAGGAGATGATCAGAGACTGCAGACGTAGTACAGGAGATGATCAGAGACTGCAGACATAGTACAGGAGATGATCAGAGACTGCAGACATACTACAGGAGATGATCAGAGACTGCAGACGTAGTACAGGAGATGATCAGAGACTGCAGACATACTACAGGAGATGATCAGAGACTGCAGACATACTACAGGAGATGATCAGAGACTTCAGACATAGTACAGAAGATGATCAGAGACTGCAGACATAGTACAGGAGATGATCAGAGACTGCAGACGTAGTACAGGAGGTGATCAGAGACTGCAGACATAGTACAAGAGATGATCAGAGACTGCAGACATAGTACAGGAGATGATCAGAGACTGCAGACATGATACAGGAGATGATCAGAGACTGCAGACATACTACAGGAGATGATCAGAGACTGCAGACAGACTACAGGAGATGATCAGAGACTGCAGACATACTACAGGAGATGATCAGAGACTGCAGACATACTACAGGAGATGGTCAGAGACTGCAGACATACTACAGGAGATGGTCAGAGACTGCAGACATAGTACAGGAGATGGTCAGAGACTGCAGACATAGTACAGGAGATGATCAGAGACTGCAGACGTAGTACAGGAGGTGATCAGAGACTGCAGACATAGTACAAGAGATGATCAGAGACTGCAGACATAGTACAGGAGATGATCAGACTGCAGACATACTACAGGAGATGATCAGAGACTGCAGACATACTACAGGAGATGATCAGAGACTGCAGACGTAGTACAGGAGATGATCAGAGACTGCAGACATAGTACAGGAGATGATCAGAGACTGCAGACATACTACAGGAGATGATCAGAGACTGCAGACGTAGTACAGGAGATGATCAGAGACTGCAGACATACTACAGGAGATGATCAGAGACTGCAGACATACTACAGGAGATGATCAGAGACTTCAAAAATAGTACAGAAGATGATCAGAGACTGCAGACATAGTACAGGAGATGATCAGAGACTGCAGACATACTACAGGAGATGATCAGAGACTGCAGACATACTACAGGAGATGATCAGAGACTGCAGACGTAGTACAGGAGATGATCAGAGACTGCAGACATGATACAGGAGATGATCAGAGACTGCAGACATACTACAGGAGATGATCAGAGACTGCAGACAGACTACAGGAGATGATCAGAGACTGCAGACAGACTACAGGAGATGATCAGAGACAGCAGACAGACCACAGGAGATGATCAGAGACAGCAGACAGACCACAGGAGATGATCAGAGACTGCAGACATAGTACAGGAGATGATCAGAGACTGCAGACATACTACAGGAGATGATCAGAGACTGCAGACATACTACAGGAGATGATCAGAGACAGCAGACAGACCACAGGAGATGATCAGAGACTGCCGACATAGTACAGGAGATGATCAGAGACTGCAGACATAGTACAGGAGATGAGCAGAGACTGCAGACATAGTACAGGAGATGATCAGAGACTGCAGACATAGTACAGGAGATGATCAGAGACTGCAGACATAGTACAGGAGATGATCAGAGACTGCAGACATACTACAGGAGATGATCAGAGACTGCAGACATAGTACAGGAGGTGATCAGAGACTGCAGACATAGTACAGGAGATGATCAGAGACTGCAGACATAGTACAGGAGATGATCAGAGACTGCAGACATAGTACAGGAGATGATCAGAGACTGCAGACATAGTACAGGAGATGATCAGAGACTGCAGACATAGTACAGGAGATGATCAGAGACTGCAGACATAGTACAGGAGATGATCAGAGACTGCAGACATAGTACAGGAGATGATCAGAGACTGCAGACATAGTACAGGAGATGATCAGAGACTGCAGACATAGTACAGGAGATGATCAGAGACTGCAGACATACTACAGGAGATGATCAGAGACTGCAGACATAGTACAAGAGATGATCAGACTGCAGACATAATGTGCCAAGTAGCCAGCGCTAGGTCCTAATGCGCTGTTGCCATGGAGACAGAGACCAGTGCTATCAAATTTAGGTGCTGGGAAAGCACCCCTGGTTGTTCGCCCCACTGGTCCACTGTCGGAGGATTCCCCCATCCACCTGGAATGTGTAGATGGGGGAATTGGATCATATTTTTTTCCAGTGTAATGACAAAAAAAAGCGATCAATATATGGGCTGCATAAGTGGCTTAGTGGTAAGTGGATGTTGGAAGAACAGAGCGGGGGAGGGAGACAGACAGAGGAGAGAAAGGGACAGATCAGTTATCAATGTGTAATGAAAAATGCAGAGCTCACTTATTCAGGGAGGAGGCTGGAAGTTCACACAGCTTGGAATGTGTAGCTGCTGCTGTTCATATCTCCCGCGCACCCTCCTCTCTCCTCTCTCCCCCTCTCTCCTCTCTCCCTCCTCTCTTCCCCCTCTCTCCTCTTCACAGCTGTACATCGGGATAGGAGAGTGGGCGGGCCAGGCAGACACAGGGAGAGAGAGGAGGAGGGGCTGTAGCTGTATGCAGTACATTCATTAGTCCGTTGCTAGGAGGGGGGGAGTGAACTTGGCTGGGCTGTGTGTGAGACACACCGCTCAGCTGCAGCCACCAGCCCCTAAATGTACAGACTGATCATTCTGTCCTATGGACGGAACAAATCAGTCTGTTTTTAATCTAACTGTCACAAGGATAATGGGAGGCTGGAAACACTGCATTGTCCCTCCCACAGTGCAGGATCAGACAGACAGCTACATAAGCCCAGCAGGTCACGTGCAACGTGACGTTCTTGACGCCGGGCGTCCCCTCCCCTGACGTGCCACTCACCTGGCCTGCCTCTGAGACTCCTGGGAGGTGGGAGTTGTAGTTTGCTGCGCTCACACTTCCAGGAGCTTTAGTGCAGCCGGACTACAACTCCCACAATGCAGCAGTGCGTCACAGCCTGAAAAAAAAAAAAAATGAACATCCAGCCAGCGCAGCGGCCGTTTTAAAGATAATGTAGGCACCGGCCTGGGGGGAAATTTCCACCCTGCCCCCCGGCCCAGCCCGCCCCTGGCCCTGGATCACAGACTGGGTCTGTGTTATCCTCGCATGAACTTGGATTTTGTCTCAACACCCCCCCCCCCCCACCCCCAATAAACCCCCTCCCAAACCCAGGCCCCTTAGCAGCCACGACAATTGTTACACTGTGCATACTCATTGCTTTGAATGACCATTGATTATTTTATTAGTGGTTGTAAACTCCCCCCCAAAAAAATCTGCAAGACAAAGGCATAATGAGCTAGTATGCATAGCATACTAGCTCATTATCAAATGCTCACCTAAAAACTAAGCCCCGTAACGGTCCCTGTACACTGCTCTGGCCAGCAACATCATTCCCAGGGTTACTTCCAGGTATCGCAGGCTCCGGCGCTGTCATTGGTCGGAGTCACGATGATGTCACATGCGCACGGGAGCCGCCAGTAAACGCTACACTAACTGAAACAACGGCACAAACCGTTGCTTCAGTGCGCATTTGCCGATGACGTCGGCACATGCAGATACAGGGTATATCTCCTAAACCATGTAGGTTTAGGAGATATCTAGGGTAGCTACAGGTAAACTTTATTATAGGCTTGCCTGTAGCAAAAAGTGGTCTGTAAGGGCTTACAACCACTTTAAGTGCCACGCAAACCGTTGGCGCTATATAAATCCTGAATTTTAATAATAATAATAATAATGACCTAAAGCAAAATGCAGCATTTACATTCCTTTACAGGTGACTCATATTGAAGCCATATACAGCCAAGCAACTAGCGTTTTAAACCCCCAGTATTTCTCCAATGACAAGTGTTCTTTAAGAGAATAATGTCTAAACATGTAATAAAAGTACACATAATATCACATATTTTATATTTCAAATAAAGATATCATCATTACATAAGACCTACTATATACAAAGTTTATTAATAGTAAAACAATAACATACTGTATATGAGAAAGTTATTATGAAATGGAAATTAAAATGATATTAGAAACTGTATAGTTATTAAGTCTCTGACCCAAACAGATTGAAAAATCAATTTTCATATGCGATTAAAGTCAGAAAAAATAAAGGTTAATAAATATCAAACGAAATCACTGCGTTAGCCCACTGTTAAATTAGGATACATCATAAATCCATAAGGTATTCTAATAATTAAATTGTTTAAAAATAAAAAATAGCTGGCATTAATTATTGTAAAGTAGCTAAGAAATTAAAACATTCTTCAACTACATTCTTACATATTAGATATAGATAGTATTAAAGCAGAGTTCCAGTTGTTTTTAAGTTTATTAAAAGTCAGTAGCTACAAAAGGTGTAGCTTCTCACTTTTAATAAACAAACACTCACCTGTCCCATGGTTCAGCAATGCGGCCATGCCTTGCTCCTCTCCCCCACCTCTCCGCGGTGCCAGCATTGCAAGTGTGGGCCCTGCCCATGTGCAAGTTGCGCTGGGCCTTCTTAATGGCCGGGCAATTTTCTGGGACCTGTAACATGTCCCAGAAGATTGCAGGGAGGGAGGGGGAGAGGAGGAGTTGCCTAGGCGGCAAGAGCCCAATTGGGAGCTGGGTACCTGTCAAAATTAGGTACCTGCTAAAAAAAAAATGACATGCCAAATATGGCATGTAAGGTGGCGAAGAGTGCTTAAAGCGTAAGTTCCACTTTTGGATGGAACCCCACTTTAAGAAGGAAAGCTGCACAGAGAGGAATATAGGCTGCCATTGCTTGCTACCTCTTTTCAAAATGCTACTTCCCTGGCTGTCATGCTCTTTAAATTGCTTCAGTAATCTCTGCTAATCATCTACTTCCTGTGAGCTCAGGATGTCATCCACCTAGTGCCGGAGGAAAAAGAGGGCTAAGAGGACCTGTGATGTCACTCGACTTGACCGAAGATTGTTGAAAAAAAGATTAGCATATAGATTTTTTTTTCTTTTAAAGGCGCTCAAAGGGAGTGGTGGCTGGTACTGGGGCAAAGACATCGGCCCAGAGCTTTAACCAGTTGCCTACCTTTGGCGTCCTACAAACGTCCCTAAAACCCCCTCCTCTGTACACAGGGTGTCTCCTGTATGTCCAGCACTGTGACTACCGATTACAATGATCATTCAGTTTAAACAATAAGAAAAGTAACACATTAGCTGTCTAATCTCGGTTCCCTGATAGACAGATCTGTGAGTGAGTGAGAGAGCTGCAACTAACAGAAGAATGTTTATTGTGTGCACAGGGAATCAACTCTTAATTAACCAGGACATGCCCTTATTTTACTACTTAACCCATTCATTTCAATTAAATCATCCTGTATAAGCACTATTTAAGTAATCTCCTGTTCCGTGTCTCTATTTTTAAATTATTTGATGGTAAAAAAAAAAATATTCAACAGTACACACAACAGTACAATGCTATTTTTAGAGGTATACTGTTAAAAAATATGTGGTTTATGGTATATCTATTTTATTTTAAATCAGTAAGAACTTAAAATTACTGATACATTATGAAAAAATTAAATATTTGCAAAAAAAAAAAAAAGTATTTCTTTTGTAAATAACGTTAACATACTTTGTACCAAACATGTAATTTTAATGTTGCAGTAAGCAGAATAAGCAGCAGAATAAAATGTATATGTTTTCCCCACAGTAATGGTACTTGTGTGCAAAGTATTACTGATTAAACTTTAAAAAAAAAATATTTTTCCCCCATAAAATTCAAATCTATTTAAAAAAAATTCTCAGAGGGCCTTAGGATCAAAAGAAAGCCCTGTTTGCCCCCCCCCCCCCCCCCCCCAAAAATATATATCTAATTTCAGTATCATAAGTAATATAGATTAAGTTATAGACTCATGAATAGGCACATAGCAGAAATGTGAAAATAGGGGATAAACAGGTGTGAGAACCGAAGTGGTTAATGTCTTAAGCCCGATACACACTATTCGATACACACTATTCGATTTTCTGTAGGTTTTTGTCTTCAGATTTACCAAGACCATATACCGTAAAATGAGGTCAAACCTTAAGCGTTTCAATTTGCATGTAATCAGGCAGGCCCTTGCACTATATGGTTTTGTTAAATCTGAAGACCAAAATCTGCAGAAAATCTGATGCCGCGTACACACAATCGGAATTCTCGTCGGAAAAGCCAACGGAATTCCTCTCAAGCTTGTGTTGCCTACACACAGTCACACCAAATTTCGACCGTCAAGAACGCGGTGACGTACAACACTATGACAAGCCGTGAAAATGATGTTCAATGTTTCTGAGCATGCGCCAAATTGTTTCTGAGCATGCGTTGGAATTTTGGAATTTCCAATAGAAAGTTTTTCCATCGGAAAAGCTGAGAACTGGCTCTCAATCTTCTGCTGGCCAAAATTCTGCCAGCAAGTCCAATGGAGCCTACACATGGTCGCATTTTCCGATGAAAAGCTCTCATCAGTCTTTTGCTGGCCGAATTTCCGATCATGTGTACGCGGCATGATAGTGTGTATGGGGCCTTAATCCAACCAAAACATTCGTTTTGGACAGAGCTTAGCAGAAATAAAACCTTTATTTCTGATTTTTATTTGCAGTCTGTGTCCACTGCGGAGATATCCCCTGAGTAGGACAGGGAGTGATGGGGAATCTGGGAAGATGGACTGCAACAATACATTATTTCCTCTGTAAAATGGGATGATGATAGAACTTCTGTTGGGCTATGCTTATCCTTATCAATCATCCACCCTGCCCCCATTCATAGATCACGCTTCATTCATAAAAGCTGTAATACGGCTTATATAAATGAAGAAGCTGGATGGAAAGAGCAGGCAAAATTGGGCTTTATTGATGACTACCTGTCACAGCTCTCTTCCCCCAAACCAGGGACTGCAGCACAAGGGATACATCACACTGATTATTGCCCGGTAATTGTCTGGCCATGCAGGTTATTTAACCACTTCACCCACGGAAGTTTTTACCCTCCTAATGACCAGGCCATTTTTTGCGATACAGCACTGTGTTATTTTTTTACTTTCTGCGATAAAACATATCGAATAAATTTTTTTTAAAAAAAATCTAATTTCTTCATTAATTTACACCAATATGTATTCTGCTACATATTTTTGGTAAAAAAAATCCCAATAAGTGTATATTGATTGGTTTGCGCAAAAGTTATAGTGTCTACAAACTATGGGATACTTTTATGGCATTTTTATTTATTTATTTATTTTACTAGTACTGGCGGTGATCCGCGATTTTTAGCAATCATTGCTAAAAATATGCATTGTTACTGTACTAATGACACTGTCAGGGAAGGGGTTAACACAAGGGGCGATCAAAGGGTTAACTTTGTCCCTAGTGGGTGCTTTCTAACTGTGCGGGGGATAGACTGACTGGATGAAAACAGAGATCCATGTTCCTCAAGATCACTGTGTTCATCCCAGTCAGAACAGCGATCTTCCTTGTTTACATCGGCAGACTGCCGTTCTACGTCTCTGGGGAGCGATCGTGGGTAGCCAGTTGACATCGCATCCGCCGGACCCACTGATTGGCTCCCCCTTTGGCCCCACTGGCTATTGCACGCAATGACTTACAGGTACGTTGTTGCGTGCAATAGAGCCGACCTGCTGCAGTATATGTACTGTGGCTGGTCAGCAAGTGGTTAAAGGTATAAAACATTTGGAAATATGAATGCATTTCAGAGAATGCAGAGATTTTTTTTGTCTCAACATACACTTTAACCACTTACAGACGGAGCATTTTGCTGGTCAAAGACCAGACCACTTTTTGTGATTCGGCACTGCGTCGCTTTAACTGACAATTGCGCGGTCGTGCGACGTGGCTCCCAAACAAAATTGACGTCCTTTTTTTTCCCACAAATAAAGCTTTCTTTTGGTGGTATTTGATCACCCCTGCGGTTTTTATTTTTTGCGCTATAAACAAAAATAGAGCGACAATTTTGAAAAAAAAAACGCATTATTTTTTACTTTTTGTTATAATAAATATCCCCCAAAAATATATAAAAAAACATTTTTTTCCCTTAGTTTAGGCCGATACGTATTCTTCTACATATTTTTGGTAAAAAAAATCGCAATAAGCAATTATTGATTGGTTTGCGCAAAAGTTATAGCGTTTACAAAATAGGGATAGTTTTATAGCATTTTTATTAATAATTTTTTATTATTTTTTTTTACGAGTAATGGTGGCGATCAGCGATTTTTATTGTGACTGCGACATTGTGGGGGACCCATCGGACATTTTTGACACATTTTGGGACCATTGTCATTTATACAGTAATCACTGCTATATAAATGCAGTGATTCCTGTGTAAATGACACTGGCAGTGAAGGGGTTAACCAGTGGGTGGCAGTGTAGGGGTTAAGTGTTCCTAGGGGTGTGTTACTAACTGTGGGGGGGTTGGGCTTTCATTTAGTGAACACTGATCTCTGCTCCAATCACATGGAGCAGAGATCAGCGTCACTAGTTGCTAGGCAGAATGGAGAAATGCTGTTTCCCGCGACCGGACTCACAGGGGTCCCGACCAGCGCGGGAGCGTGCCGCTGGCGGCGCGCTCCCGATGGCAGGGCGGCATTGAAGATTGGACGTACCTGTACACCAATATGCCTGCCCGTGCCATTCTGTCGACGTATATCGTCGTGCGCTGGTCGGGAACCGGTTAACAAGCAGCCCTTGATCCACAATCAAGTGATTTTTTTCTAGGCTGAGATGATGTACTCAATCTGCTGCAGGCCGGAGGAAGCATTTCCTCAGTCTCCTTCCCATAGTGGTCAGACTGCAACATTGAAATTTGTAACTGAGGGGCTGTTTGAGCAATGCGGATTAATTACATGCACTCTCCCAAGAAAAAAAAAATCTCTAGCAATACACACCAAACTGAGCATGTGCAGAGTGACTTCAAAGGCTCAGTCTTATCAGTAGATGGATTGGGGACAATGGAAGAAGAGGAGGAACAGAGAAGACAGGATTCTCCTTAGGTTCCACAGTGAGTATAACAAGTATGCTTTACTACAGTGGTCCCCAACCTTTTTGGCACCGGGGACCGGCATTGTGGATGAAAATTGTGGCAAGGCCCGGGGGGGTGGGCGCATGGGGGACGATGCGGCTTTTCGCGGCCAATTTGTCAGGAAATGGCTGGTCTTAGCACTTTATCACAACACCATGGTTAATGTTGTGTCAGGATGATTGAAGTGCATCATTTTTATTATTATATTGTAATATAAAATGAAATAGTTCAACTCACCATAATGCAGAATCTGTCACTAGATGCAGCTTGTCACTTGCTACCAGCTTGCCACGTTGCCTATCACCAGATTTCCACATGCCACATCGCCTGCCACCAGATGCAGACTGCCACATGCCATCAGATGCAGATTGACACATGCCACAGTCACATGTCACCAGATGCAGATTGCCACAGTTCAATGCCACCAGATTGCCACGTCACCAGATGCAGATTGCCACAGTCACTTGCCACATGCCACCAGATGCAGATTGCCACAGTCACTTGCCACATGCCACCAGATGCAGATTGCCACAGTCACTTGCCACCAGATGCAGATTGCCACATGTCACCAGATACAGATTGCCACAGACACATGACACCAGATGCAGATTGCCACATGCCACCAGATGCGCATTGCCACAGACACATGCCACCAGATGCAGATTGCCACATGTCACCAGATGCAGATTGCCACAGTCACTTGCCACATGCCACCAGATGCGGATTGCCACAGACACATGCCACCAGATGCAGATTGCCACAGACACATGCCACCAGATGCAGATTGCCACAGACACATGCCACCAGATGCAGATTGCCACAGACACATGCCACCAGATGCAGATTGCCACAGACACATGCCACCAGATGCAGATTGCCACAGACACATGCCACCAGATGCAGATTGCCACAGACACATGCCACCAGATGCAGATTGCCACAGACACATGCCACCAGATGCAGATTGCCACAGACACATGCCACCAGATGCAGATTGCCACAGTCACTTGCCACATGCCACCAGATGCGGATTGCCACAGACACATGCCACTAGATGAAGCATCTTAAATGCAAATTGTCACTAAGTGCAGTGCAGTGCAGTGGAGTGGAGTGGAGGGTTCCGCGTGAGAGAGAACAGAGGTGATGCGGGGCGGGCTGTGAGAGATGATGTAATCTCTTTGCTCCCCTGCTTCACCCCAGCAGTATACTGGCCGGGCTGTGTGGGCGCAACAGCGGTGAAGTGGGCGGGGCGGTGGGAGATGATGTCATCTCTCTGCTCATCTGCTTCACCCCAGCAGTGTAGCGGCAGGGCTGTGTGGGCGGAAGTGCGGTGATCGCTCTGCTCACCGCCGCCGCCGCCGCATCTCAGTGGACACTTTGCGGCCCGGCTGCAAACGGGCTACGGCCCCGTAGCGGGCCGCGGCCCGGGGGTTGGAGACCCCTGCTTTACTACATATACAGACTGAGTAACACTTTAACTCGACTTGGCCACCCATCAAACCAGGGAATGCCCACCAGACAGCTAGATACACATTGATGTGGCCATGAACCTGTGCTTTGCAGCGTAGGAAAAACAAAAGGAGGGGGGGGGGGCAGTTAGGCGGGTGGTACCGCCTTCCACTCCACACCATGTAAGTGAATAGGGCCATGAATAGGAATTTCAGTGTGAAATCCCTCTTCAAACAGGCATGCTGATAGCAGCATATCCCCTCCCAGTGGCCTACTAACTGCAGACCAACTTCTGCTGACAAAGCAAATAACACAGATCACAAGTCAGCAGGTGGGTCCGTGTAAAGGAGGCCTAAGATGGCAAGATGTCCTTCTGGAGAGAAAAGCAGATGAAGGCATCATCAGTTGTAGAACTGTAATTACTGTTATTGCTACACTTAGGCTAAATCAGTCCATTCCCCCACACCCTGGTAAATGGCATGGATGGAGGAATTGTCACCACTGGCTGTTGTATTCAGGCAGCTGCAGCATCCCCGGCTGCCTGAATACATGAACAGTGACTGCATCTGACACTACATGTAGTCATTAATTTTTCACCCAGCTCAGCTGGTTCCTAAATTGAGTTAATTGTGCCAGGTGGGGCAACAGGGCCACTTATGGACAAAGCTATGTACGACCAGTTTTATGCTTTACTTGGCAAGTATGCATTTAACAAAAATATACACTATATTACCTAAAAATATTGGGACTGCCTTTGCACGTACATGAACTTTAATAGCATCCCAGTCTTAGTCTGTAGGGTTCAATATTAATTTGGTCCACCCTTTGCAGCTATAACAGCTTCAGCTCTTCTGGGAAGGCTGTCCACAAGGTTTAGGAATGTGTCTATGGGATTGTTTGACCATTCTTCCAGAATCACATTTGTGAGGTCAGGCACTGATGTTGGACAAGAAGGCCTGGCTCGCAGTCTCTACTCTATTTCATCCCAAAGTTGTTCTATTGGGTTGAGGTCAGGACTCTGTGCCGGCCAGTCAAGTTCCTCCACCCCAAACTCACTCATCCATGTCTTTATGGACCTTGCTTTGTGAACTGGTGAGCAGTCATGTTGGAACAGGAAGGGGCCATCCCCAAACTGTTCCCACAAAGTTGGGAGCATGAGATTGTCCAAAATGTTTTGGTATGCTGACACCTTGAGAGTTCTCATCACTGGAACTAAGGGGACAAGCCCAACCCCTGAAAAACAACCCCACACCATAATCCCCCCTCCACCAAATGATTTGGACCAGTGCGCAAAGCAAAGTCCATAAAGACATAGATGAGCGAGTTTGGGATGGAGGAACTTGACTGGCCTGCATAGAGTCCTGACCATAACCTGATAAAACACCTCTGAGTGGAGACTGTGAGCCAAGCCTTTTAGTCCACATCAGTGCCTGACCTCACAAATGATCTTCTGTAAGAATGATCAAACATTCCCATAGACACACTGCTAAACCTTGTGGACAGTCTTTCCAGAAGAGTTGAAGGTGTTATAGCTGCAAAGGGTGGGCCAACTCAACGTTGAACCCTACGGACTAAGACTGGGATGCCATTAAAATTCATGTGTATGTAAAGACAGACGTCCCAATACTTGGGTTAATATAGTGTATAATTATTGCTAGCTCCACTTTAAATTGCTTCCTGTTATAGATCTGACGTAAAATGTAAAACAGGGCAATACATTTCAGATAAGAGAAGTTTAAGATGCCAATGATTTTGGCCCAGTGGGTTACAATTTGGGATTTTATTAATCCATAGTATAGATTGTTCATTTAGAGACTTGACTCATGAGCCTGCTGCAAGGGATGTGTTTCTGTAAAGTATACATCAGAGTCTACTGAAACTGTTATTACATATTTAATGATTTCTAACATTTCAGAAACTTCTGTGCCTTCAATCTTATCAGTGGAATATTTGAATTCTTAATATCCGGTGAGCCCATACTCTCACAGGAAAGGTATCATTATGAACTTCATAATGCACAGAACTATTAGATGTATTGCCAGGCTTAATATTACATTCGTTAATGAAAAAAAAAATACATTCCTTTATTGAAATGCAGACTTGGGCAGAGTCATTCTGTCCTTGTTCTGCTTCATTTTTATTTAGCTTTAAATAAGTTAGTTGATTAAAGATTAGGACTGTGCAGCGAACTCCGAATGAAATGACAAAGGAGAAAAGAAAATTATACCCTGACTTGCTGATGTAACCTTGCAGTGTAATTGGAAATCAGAGTAATTAGGGATTTCTGAAGCAAATGGGACAGCAGCCAGTTGTTGTAGACACAATTACAAGAGGAAGCCCATTGTCAGGTCTTCAACAAATGCCGCGATTAAAACGGTTTTATTTGTTTCATTCATTTGAATAGTGATAACAAATTTTAGCACTTTTTGGAAGCCTACATAATAGTTCCCATCCCTAATAGAGATAAAGGAGCTCATCCGCTCAAAGTTGAGTTTCTGGCCGATTCGCGCAAGGCCTAATCCCCTGTTTTTTGACATGCACCATTATTTTGCCATATGTATACTTTGACACTGGCAAGCTTTCCCATCTTTCATAGCATCTCTTCTGACCCAGCAACAGCTTTGCTGTTGTCTGTAGCCTCCAGTAAGTGGGGGAGAAATAAATGGGCACTCACCTATATAAAACCATGGTGGTGCAGGGAATGCTTTGTGTTAAGGAGGGGCAAAGCGACTGGCGACTTGGTCTAGTGTAGTGATCGCCAAACTCCATTCTTAGGGCCAGATGCAGCTCTATGCTTTCCTTTATCCAGCCCTTGAGGCACTAATCCTCCCACTGACATTAACAATGAGGCATATTTCTTGCCACTGATGCCAACAATGGGACATAATTCCTGCCACTGAAACCAACTGTAGAGCACCATTCCTCCCACTGACATCAACAGAGAGGCACTATTCCTCCCACTTACACTAACAGTGGGGCACTGGTCCTCCCACTGACACCAATGATGAGGCACTATTCCTCTCACGGACACCAATAACGGGGCACTATTCCTCCCATGGACACCAATAATGGAGCATTGTTACTGATGCCAGGACATCTTCTACTCCCACTGGCTATAGTCTGGCCCCTCCATAGTCTTAAGGATAGTAAACTGCCCCTTTTATGTAGGAAGTTTGGAGACCCCTGGTCTAGTGGCTACTGTAACACCACATTTTAGGCTTTGCGAAAAGTTTAGTGGCTGTTGTTGACTTTCTGCACTTTTTTTGGAAAAGGTTCCTTTACTACTTTGGTGACATTCCAGCGTGTTTTTGGCTCCAGGGAATATGAAAACCACATCCAAGCTGCATCATATAATCGCAGTGAAAGTTGGCTAAAAATCTGATTGCAGCGGTGTAAAACTTACCTTAAAGTGTTACTAAACCCAGAACCCTGCCTTCACTATATCAGGTCTCCCACAGTACACAGAACATGGAATGCAATTATTTTAGTAAATATAAACAAAGTACTTTTTCTAATTAACAGAGTTTAGTAGTTATGTGCCTTCTATGAGCGTCCGGCCAAACACTGGTTAAAGCTTGTAGGAGGAGTTTTCATTCTCCTCTGACTGTCCTATGAGGCTGTATGACCCCTGACTTTCTGACTAGACAGTGCTGATTGAACCTGTGCTGATCAAATGCACCCCCCCCCCCAATAAAAAGGGGACAGTAAAAGAAGGGGAAGATCAGAAAAGACAGGATCAAACAGCCTTTTTACACAATTCAGAGGATTAACCCCTTAGGTTCCACAGTGAGTATAACAAGAATTCTTTATTAACCACTTAAGTCTCGGACCAATTTGCAGCCAAAGGACCAGGCACCTTTTTGCGATTCGGCTCTGCGTCGCTTTAACTGACAATTGCGCGGTTGTGCGACATGGCTCCCAAACAAAATTGGCGTCCATTTTTTCCCACAAATAGAGCTTTCTTTTGGGGGTATTTGATCACCTCTGCGGTTTTTATTTTTTGCGCTATAAACAAAAATAAAGCAACAATTAAAAAAAAAATTTCAATATTTTTTACTTTTTGCTATAATAAATATCCCCAAAAAATATATAAAAATTTTTTTTGTCCTCAGTTTAGGCCGATACGTATTCTTCTACATATTTTTGGTAAAAAAAATTGCAATTAGCGATTATTGATTGGTTTGCGCAAAAGTTATAGCGTTTACAAAATAGGGGATAGTTTTATATAGCATTTTTATTAATATTTTTTTTTTTTACTAGTAATGGCGGCGATCAGCGATTTTTATTGTGACTGCATCATTATGGTGGACACACCAGACATTTTTGACACATTTTTGGGACCATTGGCATTTATACAGCAATCAGTGCTATTTTAAATGCACTGATTCCTGTGTAAATGACACTGGCAGTGAAGGAGTTAACCAGTAGGGGGCAGTGTAGGTGTTATGTATGACGTTATATGTTTTTTTATTGTAGGTGGCGTGGCCTGGCATGTGACGTCACTGATCGTCTTTCCCTATAAAAGGAAACAGACGATCGGTGACAGCCACAGTAGGAAGCACGAGAGAGGTTTGTTTACACAGACCTCTCCTCGTTCTTCAGCTCTGTGAACCGATTGTGGGACACCAGCAGCGAGCTGGTCCCGCGGCCAGGGTCACGGAGCTGGCAGCGCGCTCCTGACCCACGGCTGGGCACTTAAAAAGCAACGTACCGGTACGTGCTTGTGCCAACGTATATGTGCCAACGTATATGTGCAGGAGGCGGTCCTTAAGTGGTTAAATATACAGACTGATTTTACTGTTGTGGGTTTAGTAACACTTTAAGGCAAGACTTTAAAACTTTTTATTTTTATTTTTAATATACCGGAGAGGGATTGCTGACTGTGTCTCCATTAAGGAAATTCACCCACTCAATTTGTCTTGTTTACCATTATCACCAAAACTGAAAGGAAATCCCAAATTTGGGATTCTCACCCAGAACAAGAGAAGGGAAATCTTCCAATGTGGACACTAGTTCTGGTAACAACCATGTATTCACTCACTTTGGAGAGATTTTCTTTCACTTCCTGTTTTGGCTGTGGGACAGGAAGTGACGGGTAAGCTCCCCAATGTGACACAGATGGGGAGAAAACTGTCAGGGGATTTAACCCCCCTTAATTTATCCAAAATGGATGTTATGTATATGTAGCTCTACCCCCAGAGGAGCAGCTTAATGTTTGGTTCTGCACCCTACCTCTCAACTCCAAGAACAGGCCCAACCCCTCTGGCACACCTACTTGATAATATTTGTGCGGAACCCAGCAATAGAGAATAAACACAATAATGATAAACCATGAAGTATATTTACCGAGGCCCTGGGTTCCGTCACGTCACCAGCTGTTGTAGTAAATAGAGACTCACACAATATCAATGAAACACTCAGAAATGTTTACTTGAGATAAAGAATAGACATAATAAAATGGCATGAACACACAAGTTGTAACTGACAGGAAATTTCACTTAATTCCAATATACAGAATGTGTACCTTCGTTACCTGAAAAAGTATATGTGAACAGGTACACAGGGAGGTGAATATCCAACACCCTCCACGCATGTATTGGATCTCTGTCCCCTGAGGCCTCAGCACATAGACCATTATAAATGAATACAACATACAGTGGTGTGAAAAAGTGTTTGCCCTCATTTCCTGTTCCTTTGCATGTTTGTCACACTTAAGTGTTTCGGAACATCAAACCAATTTAAACAATAGTCAAGGACAACACAAGTAAACACAAAATGCAATTTGTAAATGAAGGTGTTTATTATTAAAGGTGAAAAAAAATCCAAACCATCATGGCCCTGTGTGAAAAAGTGATTGCCCCCCTTGTTAAAACATACTATAACTGTGGTTGTCCACACCTGAGTTCAATTTCTCTAGCCACACCCAGGCCTGATTATTGCCACACCTGTTCACAATCAAGGCATCACTTAAATAGGAGCTGCTTGACACAGTAAGGTCCACCAGAAGATCCTTAAAAGCTACACATCATGCCGAGACCCAAAGAAATTCAGGAACAATTGAGAAAGAAAGTAATTGAGATCTATCAGTCTGGAAAGGGTTATAAAGCCATTTCCAAAGCTTTGGGAATCCAGCGAACCACAGTGAGAGCCATTATCCACAAATGGCGAAGACATGGAACAGTGGTGAACCTTCCCAGGAATGGCCGGCCGCCCAAAATTACCCCAAGAGCGCAGCGACGACTCATCCAAGAGGTCACAAAAGACCCCACAACAACGTCCAAGGAACTGCAGGCCTCACTTGCCTCAGTTAAGGTCAGCGTTCATGCCTCCACCAACAGGAAAAGACTGGGCAAAAATGGCCTGCATGGCAGAGTTCCAAGGAGAAAACCACTGCTGAGCAAAAAGAACATCAAAGCTCGTCTCAATTTCTCCACAACACATCTTGATGATCCCCAAGACTTTTGGGACAACATTCTGTGGACCGATGAGACAAAAGTGGAACTCTTTGGAAGGTGTGTATCCAAGTATATCTGGCGTAGAAGGAACACTGCATTTCATAAAAAGAACATTATACCAACCGTAAAATATGGTGGTGGTAGGGTGATGGTCTAGGGCTGTTTTGCTGCTTCAGGACCTGGAAGACTTGCCGTGATAAAAGGAACTATGAATTCTGCTGTCTACCAAGAGATCCTGAAGGAGAATGTCCGACCATCTGTTCGTGTACTCAAGCTGAAACGAACTTGGGTTCTGCAGCAGGACAATGATCCTAAACACACCAGCAAGTCCACCACCGAATGGCTGAAGAAAAACAAAATGAAGACTTTGGAGTGGCCTAGCCAAAGTCCTGACCTGAATCCTATTGAGATGTTGTGGTATGACCTTAAAAAGGCCGTTCATGCTCGAAAACCCTCTAATGTAACTGAATTAGGACAATTCTGCAAAGATGAGTGGGCCATAATTCCTCCAGGACGCTGTAAAAGCCTCATTGCACGTTATCGCAAACGCTTGGTTGCAGTTGTTGCTGCTAAGGGTGGCCCAACCAGTTATTAGGTTTAGGGGGCAATCACTTTTTCACACAGGGCCATGATGGTTTGGATTTTTTTTCACCTTTAATAATAAACACCTTCATTTACAAATTGCATTTTGTGTTTACTTGTGTTGTCCTTGACTATTGTTTAAATTGGTTTGATGTTCCGAAACACTTAAGTGTGACAAACATGCAAAGGAACAGGAAATGAGGAAGGGGGCAAACACTTTTTCACACCACTGTATGTACACAGTAACACAGTGCAGCATTTTTAGAATGTCCCAATAAAATGACTCCCCCTAGGTTGTAATATCGTAATCAACCCTGCATATAGTGCAGCAGAGCTTAGTAAAAGGAAAAGATGGTGAATTTTCTTTAGATTTCGGATATCTTCAGCTAGCCTGATGTTTGAACTGCAGTATTTGTAATCCACAAAGACAAAGGGAAAGAAATGACTGTGGAGAAAAAGATATGCTGATGACATTACAGCGCAGGCGAGAAAGACAAGGCCCCAAAATCCAGCTGTATGATGCCTGGGAAGAAGTAGATTCACCTCCGTGGAACTACAAGTCTCACCAGCAGTCTTGTAGAAAGAACTCACTCAGCAATACTGTGCTCTCTACTGGAATGGGCAGGTGCCCTCTCACCACAATAAACTCTAATGGATGTGAGGCTCCGTTTGGAATTCCCTCCTGGTGTCTCTGTCTAGTTAAGATGGCACCGCCACGGCATGTTGCCACTCCCGATCGACTGAAGTGCAGGTGGCTTCCAGTTACTCTGAAACGCAGGCCGGTCCGCTTGCTAGAATAACAGGTCTTCCATAGATTCCTCAAAGGCAGGGCGATCTGGCTCTCTGCTGTGTAGGCCACAGTCTATCATTCCTGGTCACACATAGACCTCCTGCTTGCAGGGGTTGAATGGCGTCCAGAGAGACTAAAAAACAGGCCGCGCCTCCCCTTTTATCACTTCTCCCAGCAGGCAGTTCTGCGTGCTTTGCATTGTCTGTCATGTAGTTCAGGGCCGATCCAGCTAACAGAGTCACTTATTCCTCCAGACTACATCGCCCACAATGCTTTGCTGCTCCCTCCCTCATAGATGCAATCAGCTTGGAGCGGTACCTGCTACATATACTGTACATGGCTAGTAAAAAAAGGTCTGTGTCATTCCACAGTCATCATTTGAGATCACCTCACCTTACCATGTTACCATGCACCAGTCCATTTGTCAAATTTGTTTTGTCAGCAGAGCTCATCCTAAAAAGAAAAATTCAGAATTTACCCAAACATGCACACGTCTGATAAGGGAATGTGAAAAATTGTGTATACATTTCATCTTGAGCTATTGGGTTCTGTAAAACTAATTTTACAATAAAGGAAAATGTGTGATAAAGAGTCTAACGTCTACCTGCTGGCTCAAAATGATAAAAGAAAATATTCATATGAAATATTAAGCCAAAACAGAGAAATAACACGCTAGATAGGAAAGAACTAGACTAAAACTAAAAAGCTGCAGCAAACACCATCAAAATATCATATGGTAAGAGTAAAATAAAAATAAATTGCTGCGCTAAAAAATACATTTCATATAGTCAAGTGATACAGTGTATAAATATTGAAATGTCCCAATTGAAATTAATCAAAAAAAAATGTCCATATATAATGCAGTAAACAAAAAAATGAAAAATATAAAAATATTGTAATGAAGATTAAGGAAAACATTTCAGTCCACTTCTAAGGTAAATGTAGATTCCCATCAACCTTCAGCTCTTTTCGAAGGACAAATCTGTAAGTGAGGGTCCTTACCAGAGTGAGTGGACTCCCTCGCAAGCGTAGTCACACTCGCAAGCAGATTCAGCCCTCTGCAGGGATGGATGGATCTCTGATGCTTCAAGTCTGGCCAGCAACTTCCGAGGATAGGCTATTCAGTCCCTTGTGTGTTCAGCGTCTTCCGCTGGTAGACAGAGAGTCACTTCAGCAAAAGGCGGTGAGCGCAAAAGTGCGCCCAGTGAATCCACTGATCTGAAAAAGATGCACCCGGGCTAAGGGCCACGAGTGTAAGAGGGAAAAAGACGGACTCCAATCGTGAAATACTGTTAAAAAAAAGCATTTAATGCTTAAAAAAGAACAAGCGGAATAAACCGTAATACATCATAAATTATGCACAAAAATAGATATAGGTATAAAAAAGCCGGAACATTTTTAAATAAAAACAGCCACATAGCTACATGTAATGTGATGGTGTCAGCACATAACCTAATGTTCTATTGCAGGTCTTCATTTCCTTTGACATTTTCTGGCATTTGATAAACATGAGCATGTGATAAAAAAAAAACCCAATGTGATTATAAATTGATCTGTAGGTCTTGCTGAACACAGTCTAAAGCCTCGTACACACAATCAGATTTTCTGACGGGAAATGTGTGATGACAGGCTGTTGGCGGAAAATCCGACAGTGTGTATGCTCCATCGGACAATTGTTGTCGGATTTTCCGCAGACAAATGTTGGATAGCAGGTTTTAAAATTTTCCGCGGACAAATGTCTGTTGTCGGATTTTCCGAGTGTGTGTACAAAAGTCCAAAGTACAAACATACATGCTCGGAAGCAAGGACGAGCCAGAAGCGGTCGGTCTTGTAAAGTAGCGTTCATAATGCAGAATTAACATTCGCGACGTGGCAAATTATGAAATCTTGAAATACAGCGCACATTCTCTTCTTCTATAATGGGATAATAATGAAGCTGCTTTGCTGGTGATACTAACGGAGTTATTGCAAAACTAATTTTCAAAGGCTTTTTTTTTTCCTAATGATATTAAGAAAAATATTATTATGCTTTATTTTTTTTTATTTTTCCTGGCAAGTTACCACAACATAGTTTTTAAGATCAAAGATATTATGTTGGTGTCCCATGTCTATTTTTTTAAATGTAACTGCCTACTCCCAAACTGTCATTTGAAGTAAAACACATAGCCAAGTATTATTCTCCACAATTGTTTTATTGTGCATTAAAAAAGAAAACAAATCAAATTAGACATGCTATCTGCCAATAGAACTTAACCAAAAAGCGCATTCTATGCATCCAAAAATATAGAAAATATACTAAATCAAATCATTCAACTAAAAAAATAATGTCAAAGCAATAATTCCAAGGCCAATAATAAATAACATGTTATCTCCTCTGATTCCGCAACATATCTGGTTGACGAACAGCTGTTTAGACACTAACTGAAAAGCACAAAATGAAAAGCACAAAATGAAAAGCGCAAAATGAAAAGCTCTAAATGAAAAGCGCAAATCAACACTCACCAAACTTCTACTAACATTAGCAGAAGGAGCCCAAAGGATGGCGCTAAAGAGCTGAAAAATCACGTAGTACGTTCGCATTTGGCCCAGAATTACTTGCCGTTTGTATGCAAGACAAGTTTGGGCCAATGCCCTTCGGACAAATGTCCACGGTTTTGTTGGCCAACAATCCAATCATGTGTACGAGTGTTTTAGAGTATCATTGAACTCATATTACCATCTACACATGGATCATCATTAACTAAATTGCTGGCAACAAAAGTGTCATGAGAAGATATTATAAAATATTTACAAAAATGTGAGAGGTGTACTCACTTTTGTGAGATACTAAACTGTAAGGCACAGTATAGACAATACCTTAGTCTCTAGATTGGATGGTAATACTGAAAGTTGTCAGGGAGTAGGGTATAAACTAACATGGATCAAAAGGACTGTAGAGAATTAAAACAGAGGGCGTACTGGCCTAGTGCATTATTCAACAAGAACCTATTAAAAATGATAAGGTAAACAAAAGCTCCTCACAAATGTAGGTAGTATGCTCGCACATCAAGCCACTGTAGGTGGCTACGAACTCCCAACTTTATCGAAACCTCCAACTCGAGAAGGACCTCACCAGGGTCCCTGCTGGCTCAGCTTATCATTTTTTATAAATTCTTTTTGGGTAATGCACTAGGCCAGTGCACCCTCTATTTTTATTCTCTACAGTTTTCTGGGGACAACCCCAGTCCTTAAGGGCAGCAAGGCTGTGCAGCAATATCCAAATGACTCTCTTCCGGTTTGCACCATCACACCAGTGCGCAGGAGAATATTGTTGCTGTTGTTCATGATTGATCAAAAGGTGCCTGACGTACAGTATATGGTGTTAGCAGGTGAGACAGAGGGATTTTCAGGAGTATGACAAGCTTTCATTGCCAGGAGTAATCCTAGACAAGTGTTAAGGCCAGGGCAGGAAGTGGGAAGCAACCATGTAGTCACGAATCACAACATGGTCAGATGCAGTAAAAGTGAGGTCTGCAACAAAGGTCAATATGAGAAACAGTAAAGATTCACAAGCTAACAATCTGTATCATTTGCACCTTGAAAGAGGAACAAGTTGTGCTTGAAAAGGTAGCATGATTAATAAGGAAATATAGTAAAGAAAAGGTAAGGGAGGCTATGGGACTTTAAATATACCCTTAATGTCACTTATGTATGATTCAATAGAACAGATAAGTTAATAGAAAACACAATTTTATTAAATACAGTTTAAAACTATATAGACATTAGGTACATCACAAAGGCAAACAATCTGTGTCCTTCAAATGTGTCTACGGGTTTCATGGATATGTCGTTTCTTCAGGACCTGTATGTTCAGAGAGCTTGTTCACAATCAAAAAACAAATCTACAGAAAAAAGAATAAAGAAGGCAATAAACAAACAAAAAATAAACTTTGGCATATTCCATAGGCACAGTACTGGTCACATTTTACATGATATACACAGATATTTCAGTACCAACCGAAAAAAAGAAATAAAATGTTATTTATATATATATATATATATATATATATATATATATATATATATATTTATACACACAGTATCTCACAAAAGTGAGTACACCGCTCATGTTTTTGTAAATATTTTATTATATCTTTTCATGTGACAACACTGAAGAAATGACACTTTACTACAAAGTAGTGAGTGTACAGCTTGTATAACAGTGTAAATTTTATGTCCCCTCAAAATTACTCACACACAGCCATTAATGTCAAAACCGCTGGTGACAAGTACACCCCTAAGTGTCCAAATTGGGCCCAAAGTGCCACTAATTTGAATGGGGAATTCACACCTAAGACCTTGTAACACGAAGGAGTCACATGACACCATGGAGGGAAAATGACTAATTGGGCCCAATTTGGATAGGGGTGTACTCACTTTTGTTGCCAGTGGTTTCGCTGTGTGTTGAGTTATTTTTAGGGGACAGCAAATTTACACTGTTATACAAGCTGTACACTCACTACTTTACATTGTAGCAAAGTGTCATTTCTTCAGTGTTGTCACATAAAAAGATAAAATAAAATATTTACAAAAATGTGAAGGGTGTTTTCACTTTTGTGGCTGCCAGCCCATGGGAGGCTATCCATTGAGTATGTAGTGTATGTACCAAACAATAGTTCAAAATTCCAAGCTATATAAACAAAGGCAGAAATAGCTGTAAAGAAAATATGTAAGTGAAGGAATAGGCTTATGTCAGCATAGTCTATATAAGCCTTACTTACCCTTATCATAGATGGATAAATTATGTGAGCTGGTGTGCAGTTATAGTCCAGGGTCTTAGATGGAATGGATAAGATAGGTAAACTAATCTGATGATAGACAAAACTAGTTCAATCTATACCCATCAGAGACTCCGCCAGTTGATGGTCATCTAGAGTAAAATCTACAAAAGTGGGCATAGTGTAAATAAGAAGCCATACTCCTAAATATGATATAACAGAGAAGCCAAAAAACAAAATGAGGATATAAGGAGATTTAAACATATGTTATGACTCTCAACTCCTCAACTGAGCTAAAAGCTGCCCATAGCAGGTGACCTATATATATCCCCATTAAGGATAACCTTCAAGAGACGCCTATTATGTTGTGGGTGGGGTCACTGAATTAGCCCCATGAGCGCCCATGCCATACTGGGAGGCCTTTCCTGCCCCTGTGTTAATCACTCTACCAATGGAATGGTGTCCTTGCTCAAAAGAGAGCTTTCCAAATAAAGAGATACAGTTTGAATGGTTCTGTTTGTATAGACACCCTTGACTAATGGGTGTAGCAGAATGGCATCTGGACCAAAAGTGCGTAACCTGAAGTGAAGCAAAACCCAGAAGTACATCAAATAATCTATTATACACCATTGCCGGGTGTAGCAAGATGGTGGCTGTGTGCCATAACAATGGTCCAGAAGAATGAAATAGAGACAACTAATCCACAGTCAAATGATCAATGCTCAACTGTTTCCCATCTACCTTAAGGAAGAGAAGGCTACCTTTCACCAACACAAGAGTCTCAGTAAATCTGCATTTTTTTTCTGGCAGATTATGGTGCTTGTTGAAGTAAACACACTGTCTTTCATATTTAGGGCCATTCAGAATGTAAGGATGCAGGTAATAATTGGGATTAGCAAATAATCATCTGCAAACAGCCTTGTAACTATTTTACCATCCTGCAAAGTTCTGCCACATTTACCCATGGGATGTGTAGAGGTGGCCTGTCATGGTTCCAGTTGTCACTCACTTCCAGTAGATCCAGCAGCTTCTCCTGAAACTTCTTTATAGGCTTCTGTCTCCAGTGCGCCACAATCATGTGAGGGCTCCATCTAGTAGTTAAAGTTTATACTACCCTAAAGTGTTCCATAGGAGTGACTGCGCCATC
This sequence comes from Lithobates pipiens, assembly GCF_037356315.1. Lineage (NCBI taxonomy): Eukaryota > Metazoa > Chordata > Amphibia > Anura > Ranidae > Lithobates > Lithobates pipiens. The sequence continues at coordinate 57,665,979 of NW_027507784.1, forward strand.
TAGTGGTTTAAGTTATATTACTTGCTTGTAACTTCCCAGGTACACCTGTGGACAATACCCGTAAAAATGCTATATAAAAAAATGCTCTGGTTCAGAATGATGCCTAGGCAGGTAGAACTCTACTGTTTTTGAGTGCTGGTGTATATACTGTCCTCCTTTTCCACCTTCGTGAACCATGTTTTTGCATTCTGTGTCTGGTACCCTGCTCTTATAATCCTAACCCCAGATTCCTACTGTATTACTGATTGAGCATGATCCTGTTTGTTCCTGTTTATTGACAATATTAGGCTACTGTTAGCCAGGATCTCTGGTCTGTTTCAGATGCCACATGTGCCTAGCGATTTGATGCTCTGCCTTTTGTTTGTGCTTGTTGTCAGGTATCTCTAGCAGGGCATGCCTAGGGGTTCACTCCCTAAAGCCCCATACACACTATCAGATTTTCTGGTGATTTTTTTTCCTTCAGATTTACCAAAACCATGTAGTAGAAGGGCCTACCTGATTGCATACAAATTGAAACTCCTAAGGTTTGACCTCATTTTATATGGTTTTGGTAAATCTGAAGGAAAAAATCAGCAGAAAATCTGATAGAGTGTATGGGGCTTTAGAGAGCCTGCTGCATATGTCCAACGCCCCATGAAGGGTGCCGTAGTAAAGGCTGGGTTTCTTTAGGTTCCTGCATCCCTAGATAAGCCCATGCTATCTACGGTGGACACAGGGAATCCACCACTAAGCCTGGTACATCACATGGCTCAGCCAAAAAATAATAGAAAATAATAGACATTCACATACCTTCAAGGCCTAAATATATAAAGCCACCTTCCTTTATATTCTCTGTGCCAAACACATCCATGTGGCTTGTCCCATGACATCGGTATCATCCTTCTCTTGCTGTAGCTGTCCCTCTGCCAGAACTGTTTCTGCATTCAATGTCACTGTGGGTTGTATTGTGCCTTTTCAGTTCCAGAGAATAAACATGCTCTCTGGGAAAGTGAAGCCATGTGAACACCTTGCCAAGAATTTTACATGCACAAAGCCATTCTTGTAAGGATCTGCAGTCACTTACACCTGGGGGCTCTTTATATTCTTCTATTCACAAGGACAGCTCATATTTCACTGCAAAGAACAGATTAGATGAAGAAAAATATATGTAATATTTACTGACTGAAATAGGTGCAAATAGAAGCAAAGCAAAAATGAGGTCCAATGCATACATACAATATGTGTATATATGTATAGACAGAGTATTAACCTACCTTGTTTTTCTTTTTCTGCTTTGTCTTGCAATGGGTATTGTGCCCAGTTGCTAGGCAACTGGGAAAGGACAGAGTGGGACGGCTTAGCATTGGAAGAACCAGTTCTGCCCGAGCCCTTAAATCTGAATTATTGTCATAAACAGATAATTATTTAATATAGGTACATTATTACATGAGCCCATCAAAAATGAATACCTTTTTCAACATGCAGTTAGTATAGGTACACTGAATCTGTCTTTATATTAGCTTCCTTTTGTCCCTGTGCAGCAGGCCTCAAACTAGGCAAGGAAAGGGAAGCTGTATGAGTCAGCCAAGCTCTATCTGATTGCAGTGCTTCCAGGTAACTTGCTCTTTCCATTGCCCGAATAGAAGGGTAGTATTTCTATTTCTATTGCCAACATCCCCAATTTAAGACAAAAATAAGAAAATCCCCTATAGGACTTTACAGGAAAATACAAAAGTGTATAATTAAAAGCCTATTCATATAAATCTTTATTACAAAACCGGATTTAAAACCAATAAAACCTCGACAGTGATTGTTCTTGCTACATGAGTACAACACATTACAATGGCGAGATGGGATACCCTTTTGTCCAAAATGTACCAGTAGAATCTGCCTTGCTGTGGCTTGGTCAATCTGGATCGAAAACATCGGGACAACTGACACGTTTTGGAAAAATTCCTTCTTTCAACACGTGTAAACATGCGGAAACAAAAGAAACAAAACAGACAGTTTAAGTTTTCTTTACTTAAGGTAAGTGAAGTTAAAAACAAACAAATAAAACATTATTGAAGTACATTTTAAAATGCAACCCAGCATGCAACCCAATGCATGTTAGCGCATGTGCATTACCTTTTGCTCAGTGCACACATTAGGGTGTGAATGGACCCTACATTTTGGGGGAAAGTTCCATGAATCTTGTTTGAAACCTGTTCATGATGGAACTCGCACTTCTCCAGTTTACAATAGAGATTGTTCTCTCTTAGTTTCTGAAGCACACGGCAGACATCTGTGTGGTGGCTCTCTAGAGACTTGGAAAATATAAGGATATTAACGAGATAAACCACCACACATAACTGCAACAAATCTTGGAGGACATTGTTAATAAATTCCTGGAAAAACTTCCAGGGTGTTACAAAGGCCAAAGGGCATTACGAGGTACTCAAAATGGCCTGTTCTGGTATTAAGCACAGTTTTCCACTCGTCGGCCTCCTTAACCCTCACGAGGTTGTATGCCCCTCTCAAATCAAGCTTTGTGAAAACCGTTGCTCCCTTGAGAGAGTCAAATAACTCTGTAATCAATGGAATCGGATAGACATTCTTAATCGTGAAACGATTTAGACCCCTATAATCAATACAAATTCTCAATTTACCACTCTGCTTCTTCACAAAGAAGAAACCAGCACCAGCAGGAGATGAGGTTTTGCGGATGAAACCTCGAGAAAGTGCATCTGCAACATACTCCTCCATGGCCTTATCCTCCAAAACTGACAAAGGGTAAAACCCGGCAACGAGGGGGCATGGCACCAGGTTGAAGGCCAATTTGTGCAATCATACGGCTGGTGTGGAGGAAAACTACCGGCTTGATCTTTGTCAAAGACATTGCTAAAATCGCGGTACTCTTCCGGCGGAGGAGAGTGAAGAGGTGCACTGGACCTTGGCTACCTTCTGAAAGCATGTCTCGCTGCATCGTGGTGACCAGGAGAGAGCCACAGCATGGAGCCAATCAAAAAAGGGGTTGTGCCTTTGTAACCAAGGATAACCAATAACTAATGGAAACTTAGGTGAGGAAATAACTTGGAATTGGATTATCTCATGGTGTAGAGCCCCTACGGCCATGGACAACGGAACCGTCTCATGAGTCACATGGACAGGCTGTAAAGGTCTTCCATCAAGAGCCTCAATGGCAAGTGGAGTGTCACGCAGCTGCAGCAGAATTGAGTGCTTCAATACAAAGGCAGCATTAATGAACAGGCCTGTAGCCCCAGAGTCGATAAGAGCCTGTATCTCGACGGAAGACTCAGCCTAAGAAAGGGTGACCGAAACCAGGGGCTTATCCTACCGGATAACTGGGATGAAAGAACACCACCTAAGGTCTGTCTGTGACAGGACCTCAAGGTTCAGGCATTACCTGGATAGGACTTCAAAAAGTGTCCTGCCTGGCCACAATAAAGGCACAATCTCTCCCTCCTTCTAAAGACTCTCTCATCCGCACAGAGATACATGAAACCCAAGTGCCCGGGTTCACTTTCACTGCCCAACTCGGAACAAGGAGGCATGGGAGGTGAGGGAGGCATGGGTGGGACTGCAAAGCTCAGAGATAAACGTACAGGACACTACCACAAGTGCTCCTTAAAGGAGAGTCTTTCTCTGAGTCTGGAGTCAATGAGGGTGGCCTTGATCAACTTCTCCAGATCAGTGGGTATATCTCGGGCTGCTATCTCATCCTTGATGATATCTGACAGACCATGAGAAAATGTAGCCACAAGGGCCTCATTGTTCCACGCAACCTCTGCTGCCAGAGTATGGAATTCAATGGCATAGTAGGCAACAGTTCATGGACATGAGGCACGTGGAAGCAGAAGCAGAGCGTGCTGAGTAACTGTGGCGAGAGATTGGAGCTGGCAATTAGCTGGCAGCTGAGCGGCCAGCTCAGAGAAGGAAGTGCTGAGCCTAGCCCTGACACCCTGCCTCTCTATCCCACATCTGCCTGGATTTTCCCCTTAAGCATACATGCAAGGAGAGTCCTCTGCATTTTCACATAATACTCTCTAATCAAGTAAGATGACTGGTATTTAATCCCCCCCTCACCCCCCACCCTGCTAGAAATGCCCCTTTTTTATGCGCCGAGATGACGATTTTCCACGTAGCTTTGGATCTGTAAAAATGAATCAGACATGGTGAAATTAGGGTTGGAGATGAAAGCATTTTCTACTCCATACCCAGAACAACGGAGAATGAATTCCTAGTGAATATGTTACAGCCTGTGCTGGGTTGTAATGCGGTCCTCAGATATTTAATGAATTTTATGGCATATTACAGGGTGCGCTGTTATAACGCCCTACATTATATTCAAACACAGGACAGCTTTGCCTTTGGAAAATAGAACACATGCTTGCAAATTACTGTTTGGCTTCTCTTCTTAATTACATTAACAACTAAAAAGGATGACTCCAGCTCTATAGCTAAATACATATTTGAAATTCATATACTGGAATTGTTATACCTCCCAAAAGGGTCATAAAGTAATGCACACATTCTTATGTATCACCTTCCAATGCTACATTATATCACTACATATCATAAAGAGGTCTATATAATCCGTGCCCCTGCCCTACCTCTTCTCTGCCCTGTGGCCCGATAAAGCAACTCTTTTTTCATAACAAAAACAGCCTCTTCCACTTTACTCAAGATCTACACCAGGGTTGTCCAACCCTTTGACCTGCCTGGATCACATTGGAAGAAGAGGAATTGTCTTGGCTCACACATAAAATACACTAACAATAAGGATAGCTGATGAGCAGAAAAAGTCTGGCAGATCACGATCACTGAGATAGATAATGTACCTATCTGAGGAATAAAACTTAATTTTTTATTTAATTATTAAAAACCCAGCCCAAACTCGCTCATCCATGTCTGTATGGACCTTGCTTTGTGCACTGGTCAAAATCATTTGGTGGAGAGGGGATTATGGTGTGGAGTAGTTTTTCAGGGGTTGGGCTTGGCTCCTTAGTTCCAGTGAAGGGAACACTTCAGATGTCTGCATACCAAGACATTTTGGACAATTTCATGCTCCCAATTTTGTGGGAGCAGTTATGAGATGCCCCTTCCTGTTCCAACATGAGTGCACACCAGTGCACAAAGTCCATAAAGACATGGATTAGTGAGCTTGCAGTGGGGGAATTTGACTGACCTGCACCTCAAGCTGATAGAACACCTTTGGGATGAATTAGAACAGAGACTGCGAGCCAGGCCTTCTTGTCCAACATCAGTGCCTGACCTCAGAAATGCGCTTTTGGAAGAATGGTTAAACATTCCCATAGATACACTCCTAAACCTTGTGGACAGCCTTCCCAGAAGAATTGAAGCTGTTATAGCTGCAAAGGGTGGGCCAACTCAATATTGAACCCTACGGACTAAGACTGGGATGCCATTAAAGTTTGTGTGTGTGTGTGTGTGTGTGTAAAGGCAGGTGTCACAATACTTTTGGTAATATAGTGTATCTGTGAATGGACACTGTTGCATTGTCAATTCAACAAAGTGATTGAGATTCATAAGGTAGGGCATTCCACTCTGGGTATCTTCTGGGATAGCAAAGTTATCTTTATTACTTCTATTACAAAAGCTACAGTTCTCTATTGAATTCTACTTTGCTAGCTGACTTCTATGAAGGTTTAATTTCTCACCCCAAAACAAAAATCAGTTCCTTCATAAAGATTCCAAACAGCTGCCAAAATTGCAATCTGCTGACAATCTGTGCAAGCACAATACTCCAGTTACTTTCATCTGGCAGTTAATTACTTCTGTTTCAGTTTCAGAGAAGGTGAAAAGTGATTTTGTTTCAGTAGTGCATGAATGTCCTCAAATTACCAATCTTTAGGATTGGAGAAAGGGTAGGGAATAATACAAACAGTCTTAAAGTGTATGTCTATTCAAACTTTTTTATTTTAATTTATGGGCCTCATTCACATTCCTTGTGTATAGTCTATGTTGTTTTTATTGCTTTCTGTGTCTCTGATGGGTAGATTTACCTCTTTGTTTGTCTTGTTGACCTTTTCCACTGAACTTTAAAGTGGTTGTAAACCTCAGTCATTGAATCTGTGCAAAGTAACTATACTTGTAGTGTTTGCTTATCTCTCTCCAAAGCTCTAAATGTTGTTTCTCTCTGGTGCTTCCTTCTTCTGTTATCAGCATTCTCAGAGTCACTTCTGAGAAGTTTTCCCGACACATGAAATTTCACACTGTAACTGCAGCCTCTCCGCCCCCTCCTCTCTGCTCCTGACAGATGAAGAAAGATTTTTTTTCTGCCCTTTTGAAGGCGTTGTAGACAAGAGAAGACTGCAGAAAAACAAGTAAAACCTATGTAGGAAGATATATTTCATCTCTGTGTATCATGGTAGGCTGTTCACGTCACTTGGTATATATGAGAGCTTTCAACCACTTTAAAGTAATGAGTATTTCAAAAGTTAGACAGTTGTCACTGGAACTGGAGATGAGCATAAAACTTCCATTAGGGATGCTTGTCCTAGTGACAACTGTCTACGATGGGAATTCCCCCTTTTTAAGAGACTTACACTTAACTTCTTGTGTCAGGAAGTAAAGGGCACAGACAGCAAAACACAAACCAATGGGGGTTTTACACTTCCCTACTCTATCCAGAACTAAAACTAGAACTAAAAGTTTTGCCTATACATACAATTTAAGGAGACACTGTCATCTTGTACAGGCAGAGCAAAAAGGCTTACCCTGACCTTGTAAGAACAACAGCAAGTTGCTTAAGTACTGTGACTATATATGCATTTTACCTGTCTATGCAGCAGGTGGCGCTGTAGTGTTATATTGTAATGTGCATGTAAATCTATTGTATAATGCAATGAGAGGAAGTGCTTTTCCTCAGTGTTCAGTTGTGTTCCTGTTTCCATGCTTTTAAGATATGTTCTGCTATCCTTCATGCAAGTAAAGTTGTTTAATGTATTCAAGAAACTTCCAGCGCATAATATTATTACTCAACCAACAACTCTCCCTATGCCTGCCTTACCAGTGATTCTTCACTGTTCCTTACTCCTCCTCCTTCTGGCTGTGAAATGACTGGTGTTGATGTTGACCGGACTTTTCGACAGCAAAGGTCAGACGGAACGAATCCGTCGGACAATTCGATCATGTGTGGGCTCCATTGGACCTTTGCTGTCTAAAAATCTGACGGACTTTAGAAATAGAACATGAAATAGAACATGATTCAAATTTTTTCGCCGGAACTCTGCCAGACCCAGTTCCTATCAAGAAATCCGCTTGTGTGTATGCTAGTCCGACGGACAAAAACCAACGCTAGGGCAGCTATTGGCTACTGGATATTTTTTCGCCGGAACTCTGCTGGACTCAGTTCCTAACAAGAAATCCGCTCGTGTGTATGCTAGTCCGATGGACAAAAACCAACACTAGGGCAGCTATTGGCTACTGGCTATGAACTTCATTATTCTAGTCCGGTCATATGTCATCACGTTCGAATCCGTCGGACTTTGGTGCGATTGTGTGTGGCCAAGTCCGTTCATTCAGAAAGTCCGTCGGAACTCCGCCGAAAGTCCGTCGGGAAGACCGTCGGACCTAGTCCCTTGAAAAGTCTGGTCGTGTGTACGTGGCATTACTCCCCTGGTAATGCAATGGTGCTTGGGCCTAGAGATTGGCTGCTGGACATGAGTCTTGTCATGTGGGGGAGGTCACATGCTCCTATATACCCAAAGATGCAGGGTATCATTGATGGCTCAAAAAAAAAAAAATCAAAGAAAGGGGTTAGATATACCTGTGTTCTCGATCCATATTATCTTAGACATTTGAAAAATTTACAAACTTGTTTACATTTTTTTTTTCCCATTATCTTTGACCTTGATATATAATATATAATATCATTGATGGCTGCAGAAGAAAAGGAGCGGCGCGGTAGTGATAATTAAGTGAATATAAGCAGATCAGAGGGAAGCCCTTTCCAGAGACACTGTCACTTTGCCTTGTATTGGCTCTTTTAATTCTTTAACACTCAGCAGCATAATATGCTCCCGAACAGCCTCCGTTACCTTATTTAACTTGTATCCTACGTGATCTGCGATAATGGTGTGGAAACATCAGATTCCTGCCATACTGGTGGACATTGCATTCTGTTACAGAGATTTACTATCTGAAGATAACTGAACAATATCCTGTTGTCAATGCTACTATTATATGCAATGAGACCATACCTGTGAGCATTTAGACTGATATCAGAAGCATTTATTGTACAAACTCAATGCAGCACAGACGAATCAAGCAAGTGAAGCCATGACAAGGTAGGAACAGCTTCAGGCTCCATGCACACTAGCTTTAAAATTAAATTAAAAAAAACAAGGAGTTTTGTGTTTTGCCTGTAGAAGCTGCTCAATGTTATCCTATGTCTCCATGCACATTGGGATGATTAGAGGCATATTTTGAGCTCAACAATTAGAGGTAAGAAAAAAAACCCTGCCGGTTTGCATTTCTGATTGGAGCTTACTGGCATAAAAAAAACGCTAAACTCACCTAGAACACACTATATGAGTGTTTTTTGTTTTTAAACCCAGTGTTCATGGAGCCTTACAAAGCGTACATTCAAGAGCATCTATCTGCAGATCATAGATATAGTCAGTACCTAACAAATCTTTCTTACTGTAGTTGTTTCAGGAGCCAGTGCAGCCTCATAACATACTACTAATTCAAAATTTCAACTGGTGTTCAGACGAAGGAATTTTCACATACATTCTTTGGGTAGTTACGCAGAGCACAGGTTAAAAATAAGTGTAGCAATTTCTCTGTAAGTATTTATGGACTAATGGTAGGTTTTCCCTTTGCCAGCAGTTGTTCATTAATTAGGTTCACTTATTTGAAATGATTGTGTGCCTGACCACGGGTGGTGTAAGCGTTGTCTCTCTAAAGGACCGCAAGCTCGTCCGTTGCGACCAACAACACGAAACTCAGCTCGTTATCTGAGTTTTAATTATGAATTATGTAACAATTTTTTCCCTAACTATATCTGGAACCTTGCCATACAAGTTAAGATCATACAAGCTTGTATATTTGCTTGTAGATAAACTTACTAATTAATCTACATTGTGCTATATCTATATAATTGGACCATTATGCTCAAAAGGTTTACCATTGCCACTTTTCGACCTCAGTAATTATATAACTATTGTTAGGCTAGTGCAAAGTACTGATTATTATATTCAGAACAAAAAATACGTACACTTATGAATCGAGGTACAATTTAAAGTGATGTTAAAGGCTTTCTTGTTTTTAACAAAAAACAAACATGTAATACTCATCTGCTCTGTGCAGTGGTTTTGCAGAGTGAATCCCTGATCCTCCTCTTCTCGGGTCCCTCGCCGGTGCTCTTGGCCCCTCCCTCCTGCCCAGTGCCCCCAGAGCAAGCAACTTGCAATAGGGGCACCCAAGCAGGCTAGTTCCCGAGCCACAGGTAAGTGTGTGTATTCACACACACACAACCGTGGCATGGCTCCTCCCCTCTGTCTCCGGAAGAAGCCCCAGAGAACCGCTGCTCTCGTGCGCATCGCTGGAACGAGATGGGGCTCAGGTAAGTATTAAAGGGAGGCTGCTGCACAGAGAAGGTTTTTTACCTTCATGCATAGAAGGTACGGAGGTAAGAAACCTTGAGCCTTTAAAACCATTTTAAATATAAAATCTTATTTTGAAAACAAAATACACAAAATCAGTTTATAATGTACAGTGGATAAAAAAAAACTCTACACACCCATTTAAAGATAAATAATTTCAGCACTTTTTCCACATTTAATGTGACCTATAAACTGTACAACTTAGTTGAACAACCAATTGAAATCTTTTCGGTGGAGGGAAGTAAAAATAAAAAAATAAAATAATATGGTTGCATAAGTGTGCACACCCTTAAACTAATACTTTGTTAAAGCACCTTTTGATTTTATTGCAGCACTCATTATTTTTGGGTATGAGTCTATCAGCATGGCACATCTTGACGTGGCAATATTTGCCCACTCTTCTTTGCAAAAACACTCCAAACACTCTGTCAGATTGGGAGGGCATCTCCTGTGCATAGCCCTCTTCAGATCACCCCACAGATTTTCAATTGGATTCAGATCTGGGCTCTGGGCTCTGGTTGGGCCATTCCAAAACGTTAATGTTCTTCTGGTGAAGCCATTCCTTTGTTGATTTGGATGAATGCGTTGGGTTGTTGTCATGCTGAAAGATGAAGTTCCTCTTTATGTTCAGCTTTCTAGCAGAAGACTGAAGGTTTTGTGTCAATATTGACCTGTATTTGGAACTGTTCATAATTCCCTCTACCTTGACTAAGGCCCCTTTCACACGGGACGGATCCATAATGATCCACCCCGTGATGATCCGCTTGCTCATCGGGGATCGCTCCGTTTATCCCCGCTGAGCCGGCGGGTGACAGGGCGGTCCCGGCACACTGTGCAGGGACCTCCCTGTCAGCTCTCCGCTCTCCTCTATGGAGGATCGGATGAGCACGGCCCGTCTGTCCGTGTTCATCCAATCCGCTCTGCAGATGGATAGAAAAATAGGATTTTCCTCTGTCTGCAGAGTCGGACAATAGCGGAGGCGGACGATATCGGGTATCTGCGGATGTTCATCCGCAGTCACCTGCTATCCCATAGGAATGCATGTATGTCCGTATTTCATCCGCAAACGGATGGATGAAATATGGACATATGTTCCGCATGTGTGAAAGGGGCCTGAGGCCCCTGTTCCAGCTAAGGAAAAAACAGCTCCAAAGCATGATGCTGCCACCACCATGCTTCAAGGTGGGTATGGTTTTCTTTTGGTGATGTGCAGTATTATTTTTGCTCCAAACATATCTTTTGAAATTCTAGCCAGAAAGTTCAACCTTAGGTTCATCAGACCATAACACATTTTCACACAAGCTTTTGGGAGACTTCAGATGTGTTTTTTTGTCACATGTACCACACAGCCAGCAATTGCCAGATATTTCTGCTGCGGCCCGTTTAATGTTGCTTTAGGCCTTTTGGCAGCCTCCCTGACCAGTTTTCTTATTTTTTCATAAATTTTGGTGGGACATCCAGTTCTTGATAATGTCACTGTTGTGCCATATTTTTTCCACTTGATGATGACTGTCTTCACTGTGTTCGATTGACTGATACCTTTTAACAATGAGATCTAGCTGATGGTTTGGAAGCTCTCTGCAGACCATGTTTTTGCTGTAGGATGCGACTAAGAAAATGTCAGGAAAGACCTAACAGAACAGCCAAACTTTATTTGGGGTTAATCAGAGGCACTTTAGATGATGGCAGGTGTTTACTGACTCCTATTTAAAGAGGAGGTCCGCCGTTTTTTTTTTTTTTTTTAAGTCAGCAACTACAAACACTGTAGCTGCTGACTTTTAATAAGGACACTTAGCTGTCCAGCGAGCCCGTGATGTCGGCCCCCCGAGGCCGATCCGTCCTTCAGATTGGGTGCCGGTGCCGCCATCCTAACTAAGGGAAACAGGCTTCACTGCCTATTTCTTACTGCAGCACTTTGTGAATGGTCCTGTTTTCTGGGACACACACATGTCCCAGAAGGCAATGGGGCCGCTCGCCGAAGAGAAGGAACTGAAGAAACAGAGCAGCGGAATAGGAAGAGGCAGACTAGGAAGACTGCCTAGCAACAGGGGTTTCTGGTAATTAAAAAAAAAAAAGTATATCGATGGAAATTTTTATTTTAGGGTGGCCCTCCTCTTTAACATGAGTTTGAATGTGATCTCTTATTTCTGAACACTGCTACATCCCCAGTTATTAGAGGGTGTGTACACTTAAGTACCCACATAATTTTTTTTTCTTTTTTTACTCCCCCCCTAAAAGGTTTCTGCTTGATTTTCAATCGAGTTGTACAGTTTATAGGTCACATTAAAGGTGGAACATTTCTGAAATGATTTATCTTTATCTAATTTTTTTGGCGTGTGTAGACTTTTTATATACACTGTGTGTGCATATATTCATTACAGGTACATATATAGTGCTGTAAAATTACACACACGTACATTCACATCAGTCCCTGTCTTCAAGGAGCTTACAATCTAAGGTCCCTACCTCCCATTCATACATACACTAGGGCCAGTTTAGACAAGAGCCAGTTAAACTATTGGAATGTCTTTGGAGCCTGGCAGGGAACCGGAGTACACCAACGCAGGCACAGGGAAAGCATGCAAACTCCAGGCAGGTAGTGCTGCGATTGGAAATTTAACCAATGACCCTAGTACTGCCAAAACGGAAGTGCTAACCACTTAGCCACTGTGCTAGTATATATGGAAGCTATGTAATCTGTTGTAAATTTAAAGTAGATGTAAGCCTAATCACTAAAAATTCATATAGGCTTTAACATCCAAATGTATTTTGAAAAGCAATTTTAGGTTTTTAAAATCTTAAACATTTCAACAAAATCTTCAAAAATAATATCTGGGGATCCTACTATGATGGTGTCACGTACCTTACAGCGGAGCCAGACTGCTGAGGGTGGCCTCTGGCACGGTTCCGGTCACCACGCCCCTGGAGATGGGAACAGGGAGCGTGAGGACACGAAAGGGTGCAGGTGCCTGCAGATGGAAGTAGAAGGCCTTGAAGATGCTGGGTCCTCACGGTAGAAGAGGTGTAGACTGGTTACGTAGGTAGGCACCGGAAGATCAGCAGGTGTGCAGGGAGCACTACGTGTCTGGAACAGGCAGGATCGGCAACTGGCAGGCAATGCGGTACAATAACAAGAGACAGGTGCGTAATCAGGAACAAGCAAGGGGTCTGGTAACGTGCAAGCAAACGAGGTACCGAATCAGGAGACAAGCCAAAGTCGAAAGTCCAAGCCGGGGTCAGAGGTAGTTCAGGAGATAGGAATCCAAGAGTGGGTATCAACGTGTCTGGAACAGGCAGGATCGGCAACTGGCAGGCAATGCGGTACAATAACAAGAGACAGGTGCGTAATCAGGAACAAGCAAGGGGTCTGGTAACGTGCAAGCAAACGAGGTACCGAATCAGGAGACAAGCCAAAGTCGAAAGTCCAAGCCGGGGTCAGAGGTAGTCCAGGAGATAGGAATCCAAGAGTGGGTATCAGGAACGGGTCACAGGAACAAGATCACAGGAGCAAGGTCACAGGAGCGAGGTCTCAGGAGCAAGGTCACAGGAGCAACGATCAGGTCTTACAGGAACAGCTGAAGACGATCCAGCACTGATGTCAGGCCAGGACCCTGTTTATATAGGGGGAAGTGAGCCAGGATTGGTGGAAGTGGCCGTCCGTGCGTGAAGACGTACATCCGTTCAGTTTGCGCGGGTGTTTTCGCGTGTTCGGATTGGCGTACATCCACGTGTTCGGTTTAGCATACGTCCGTTCGTTCTGGAACTCGTACGCCTCTGACGGAGACACCGCGCATGGCGCCTGGAACGAACGGGAACTGCTGCTATATGGGGACGGGCATACGTACGGTGAGTTCCCTGACAGATGGTTCCTATTCAGTCACATCCTCTTGTATGCTGATAACGCTGTGTCCCTTACTTCTAGTTGTGCTTTTATGTTGTCTTTCGATGTAGATTATAAGTGGCTGGCTTGCACATCTTTCAAAGATATGGTTCAATGTTGTCACCTTCAGAAAGCCCTTCCTGAGACTTGCATTGGTGAAGTGCATGTAGGCTACAGGAGAGCTGCTACAATGGATGAAAAAAAAGGGAAAACCAGTATTTTATGTTTAAAATAGAAATTAATTAGGATAGACAGTGCTTCAGCAAACTTTATGCTGTTTGGTTAGGAAATACATGTTCTTAGAATCTCAATTTAGGATCAGTTATTTTCACCAATATACACAAGAATCTTTTAGGAGCATATCAGATATAACTAAATTAGAGACATCCTGAACTAAGACATTTTCCTATATACTGCTGATATCCTTCTGATAATTTTATATAAAACCTTGGTTAGCCTGTCTGCAACCTCAAGTGATCAAGAGCACAGATCAGTATTTTTTTTTCAACTTTTTTTTTGTGACAAACAACATGAAAATTTAACATATAATTTTAGTAATGCATGGAAGCTCTCTAATACGCAGCTAAAACCAGACAGCCTGACTGAATGAGCCTTTATCTACATTTCTCTGAGAATGAAATCCAAGGATATGCCCTTGGTCCACATTCCATCTGCATAAAAAATATAAAACGTGATAAAGGAAGACGTAACCCCAGAAACGTGTTGGCTGTAGACTCTTGATACACTTTTCATTTGTCACAATGAAAAAGTATATCTGGACCAACCCCTATAGCTTGGCATTCTCATCATTTCACTGTACATAAAAGGCTGACATAGCAGGAGCTACAGGGAGGGAAAGAAGTATTTGATCCCCTGCTGATTTTGTATGTTTTGTATGTTTTGTGTGATCAGTCTATAATTTTTAATGTTTATGTTAATAAATGTTAATGTTTATTTTAACAGTGAGAGACAGAATAACAACAAAAATATCCAAAAAAAAACGCATTTCAAATAAGTTATAAATTGATTTGCATTTAATGAGTGAAATAAGTATTTGATCCCCTATCAATCAACAAGATTTCTGGCTCCCAGATGTCTTCTATACAAAGTGAGTATCTCTTAAAGGGAGTGCTCCTAATCTCAGCTTGTTACCTGTATAAAAGACACCTGTCCACAGAAGCAATCGATCAATCAGATTCTGATATCTCCACCATGGCCAAGACCAAAAAGCTGTCCAAGGATGTCAGGGACAAGATTGTAGACCTACACAAGGCTGGAATGGGCTACAAGACCATCGCCAAGCAGCTTGGTGAGAGGTTGACAACAGTTGGTATTCGCAAACAGAAGAAAAGCAAAATAACTGGCACTCTCCCTTGGTCTGGGGCTCCATGCAAGTTCTCACCTCGTGTAGTTTCAGTGTTCATGAGAATGGTGAAGAATCAGCCCAGAAATACACGGTAGAATCTTGTCAATGATCTCAAAGCAGTTGGGACAATATTCAGCAAGAAAATAATTGGTAACACACTACGCTGTAAAGGACTAAAATCCAGCAGTGCCCACATCACAGGGACGATGGGCAGGGCCATGTACCGTCAAACCTTGGGTGAGAACCCCCTTCCCTCAGCCAGGGCATTGAAAATGGGTCGTGTATAGGTATTTCAGCATGACAATGACCCAAAATATACGGCCAAGGCATTAAGGGAGTGGCTCAAGAAGAAGCACATTAAGGTCCTGGAGTGGCCTAGCCAGTCTCCAGACATTAATCCCATAGAAAATATGTGGAGGGAACTGAAGGTTCGAGTTACCAAACGTCAGCTTCGAAACTTTAATGACTTGGAGAGGATCTGTAAAGAGGAGTGGGACAAAATCCCTCCTGAAATGTGTGCAAACTTGGTGGCCAATTACAAGAAACGTCTGACCTCTGTGATTGCCAACAAGGGTTTTTCCACCAAGTACTAAGTCATGTTTTGCGAAGGGGTCAAATACTTATTTCACTAATTTAACCACTTCAATACAGGGCACTTTCACCCCCTTCCTTCCCAGCCCAATTTTCAGCTTTCAGCGCTCTAGCGCTTTCAGTGACAATTGCGCGGTCATGCTACACTGTACCCAAATGAAATTGTTATCATTTTGTTCGCACAAATAGAGCTTTATTTTGGTGTTATTTATTCACGACTCCGTTTTTTTTTTTTTGCGATATAAGCGCAAAAAAAGCGGAAATTTGGGAAAAAAACAATATTTTCTTTTTTCTATTTGAAAAGAAATCCAATAAAATCAAATTTTGTCATAAATTTAAGCCAAAATGTATTCTGCTACATGTTTTTGGTAAAAAAAATTCCGTTAAGTGTATAATAATTGGTTTGTGTGATCACGGACATATGTACGCAAATGATCATGTACATATGTGTGCAGGTGATCACGTACATATGTGTGCAGATAATCATTGGGACATGTGATTTTAGTGGGACATATGTGGGGGACATGTTTTTATTATTAGGGACATGTGTTTTTATTATTTGGGGACATGTATGTTTTGGGGACATGTGTGTTTTGGGGACATATGTGGGGACTGTGTTTTCACTGTGTGGTGTGTTGTGTGTTTACACTACACTGATGATCAGTGAGTAAAAAGCTGTGAAAAGCAGCCCATACTCACTGATCATCAGCCGGCTGCAGCGTTCTGCTCTCCTCTTCTCAGCGGTGACTTCCGTGTGAGGAGAGGAGAGCCGATTGCCTAGCAACCGGCTGTTTGTTTACATCACATGACGGCCGTGATTGGACACGGCCGTCATGTGATCAGGAGGGCCAATCACAGAGCCCTCCTGCCGATCTGAGATGTGCCGTGTCCGGGTGACACGAGCACATCGGGATCGCGCCGCTGCGCGGGTGCGCGCGCGCGCGATCCCGCTGCTCCTGAATGACGTTCCTGAACGTCCTATCAGGAGCAGGCGGCTCCCACCCGCCGTATATATACATTGGCCGGGTGGGAAGTGGTTAAAATACAAATCAATTTCTAACTTTTTTGAAATGCATTTTCTCATCTCACCTTCCAGGATGGCAACACATGAGAGGTGAGGCTCCACCCTACAGGAAACACAGTCAGTTCACAGCTGTTTAAAAGGTCCCACTTTACCCCTTTCCATCAGTATTGATTGTGTTTCTCCCACAGCGAAACATTCGTTTTTTTTCTCTGACCAGAAGACTAAAAAGAGACGGATGGTACCCCTGTGAGCCAGGTATAGGAATGCCGATGAGGGCTGCACTTACCTGCTGCCTCAGAGCTTCTCACAGGTTGCCCCCAAAATGGCATTTGTGCAGGCAGTCCAGGCATATTCAAACCCCCTCTGTTGCATGCCGCTCAGCAGCTTGGGTCTCCTCTTGTCTTTCCCTGGTGCAGTGGGCACCATTTCGCTGAAACCCAAACGATGTAAGACACCAAGGGGAAGAATTGGCACACTCCAAACCTCATTCTCAGGTTGAAACTTCCTGTCAGCAGGAAGAATGTAGAGCACACCAAACGCTACACAGCAGTGGGCTTAAAGCATGGAGGAGACTCCAGACCTATGTGGCTGCAGAGGCTGAAGCATTCCAGTCCCACCAGGGCTCAGATAGCTGCAAGGAGCCAAAAGTTTGTCTGAGCCCACCTCATGTAGAAGGAGGATGGAAAGACAGCACAGGTGGCTGCAGGCAAGTGCCAACTGGGGCTGGGTAAGTGCCATTTACCTACTATGGGGGGGGGGGGGGGTGACACCAGATTAAGAAGTAATCCCTGGTAAACCCCTATGCTCTCACCCCTTGGGATAGGGGCCTGCAGCCATGTTACAGGGGGTAGGAAGAGTGACTGTTGGTTGTTCCCTCTTTTCTTGCAGACTCTCCAAGCAAAGTGCAGGAGGTCTTTGACAAACCTCCTTCTATATCCTCTAGCATTAGTGCCAGTAAAAAGTGTGTTAACTGCAGGGAAAGATTGTCTAAGTCAAGCCATTTTATTATAGGTGTATTAACAAACTGGCTGGAAAACAGGCCTCAGGATTAATAAAAGATTTTCTTAAATCTGTTCAAGAGGAAATGTTGGCCACTATTCAATCTTTCCACACCTCTGTACCCACACCTCAGGTGGTCGACTCAGAGCAACTCACCCATTAAGAGGGTAATGGCACTGGCCTCTCCTCACCCCCTTCCTTTTTGAAAGAAGTTTTGATCTCAGAAAAGGTTGAGCACCCATGAGCTAGACCAATGTCCACAGCTCCCTTTTACCTCAGGAAATGATGTGGCTATTGCAACATTTGACAGCCTCTCATAATAAATCCATCAATAAGGATAAATATAGTGAAGAGCTGTTAGACACAAATGGTGCCAGGCTATTTCTGCCACTAAACAACTTACACATTCCTAAAGGGTTAACTGGATGGGATCTGAAGTGGTCTGCAGGTACCTGGTGATTCCAGGAGTAATAGAACAGATTTCCCCTGGTCAGCAATACACACTAGGCAATCTGAATATATTAGGCCAGCTGCTATGAATCCGACATGTTGCTCCAAGAGGGTTCATTTAGAGGGTTACCCTTGTGAACATATCCTCTTTGTGGGGGTAGCTTGGTGTGTGTTACATCTTAACAAGCTCCAACCTATTTATTCCTCCTTACGCTGTTATACCTGTGGTGTATAAGAGATAATCGGAACCTATTGTGGTTTGGGCTACAGCCCACCCTTTGGATGAATTAGAAATTTACAATTTTATCTTGCAACCCTTAATTAACGGTTCCTGGTGCAGACCTCTATGCAAGAGCTACATATACTAACCTGTATCTAATGATTGCTTGTTAAGCCCTACAAGTGTCTGATCGTGTCCAGGCTAAGCTTGTAACCACCTCTTCTTGAGGCTGGCTTAATTGATCTCTAAGTCTGTGCTCGTTAAGATCTTATGCAGGCCATACACGGTCGAATTTCGAATGAATTTTCTTTTCAAAATCAGAAAATTCGTTTTTTTTGTGATCCGATGATGCCACCATTGATTTTCGAAATTCGGCCGACCAAGCCTTCAATTTCACCTCATGTTGCTACAGAAAAGAATTTTCTTGGCTGGGAATCTTCTTTTCTCTCCGTACATTTTCTTTTATCTCCGTACATTTTCTTTTATCTCCGTACATTTTCTTACGTTTCTCGCACGATTCTCCCATCATTGATCAGAAAATCGTTCGTTTTTCTAAAAATTTCCAACATGTCCGATTCCTCAAATTTTATTTCCGCACGAAAATCGGCTGTTGCTGCAGCCCACTAATGGTGCGAAATTCATACGAAAATTCTTAGATACGATTTTCGAAAGAAAATTCTTTCGAAATTCGAACCGTGTATGGCCGGCATTAGATGCTTGGGAGGTTTTGGACTCACTCTCACCTGTATGTGTGTGTGTGTGTGTGTGTGTGTCTAACTACACCTACTCATACTTTGAAAGTGGTAGGGCAACAGCTATTGTTACCGTGGGGTACTCGCCCACCTTTAGACTCCCATTATTTGGAACTATCCTGGTTTCCTCTGGTGGATGAAGGTTTAGCATATTAAGTCCAGGCCATGCCTTGGTAGATTTTGCCCTTTGTTGGGAAGTTGAATATAACATGACTCTAACATGACTCTAACTTTATGCTAACTTTATTGAAACACACAATGTGGAAGATATTTGTGTCTTTTCTGGTTGTCTTGCTGCTCATCAGAAATACACAACAGTAAATGATACTGTACCTTGTTGCTAATCAGAAATGCATAGCATTAAGGTTGTTAGTGACTTTTCTGTTGATCATAAGACTGTACCCTGTTGCTAATCAGATATGCACAGCATTAAAGTTGCTAGTGACTTTTCCATTATAGGACTATACGCTGTTGCTAATAAAAAATGCCCAGCATTTAGAGTTGTTAGAGACATTTCTGTCGGTCTTTGGACTGTACCCTGTTGCTAATCAGAAATACACAGCATTTAAAGTTGCTAGTGATTTTTCTGTCGGTCATATGACTATACAGTGGTGTGAAAAAGTGTTTGCCCCCTTCCTCATTTCCTGTTCCTTTGCATGTTTGTCACACTTAAGTGTTTCGGAACATCAAACCAATTTAAACAATTGTCAAGGACAACACAAGTAAACACAAAATGCAATTTGTAAATGAAGGTGTTTATTATTAAAGGTGAAAAAAAATCCAAACCATCAACGTGCAATGAGGCTTTTACAGCGTCCTGGAGGAATTTTGGCCCACTCATCTTTGCAGAATTGTCCTAATTCAGTTACATTAGAGGGTTTTCGAGCATGAACGGCCTTTTTAAGGTCATACCACAACATCTCAATAGGATTCAGGTCACGACTTTGGCTAGGCCACTCCAAAGTCTTCATTTTGTTTTTCTTCAGCCATTCGGTGGTGGACTTGCTGGTGTGTTTAGGATCATTGTCCTGCTGCAGAACCCAAGTTCGTTTCAGCTTGAGTACACAAACAGATGGTCGGACATTCTCCTTCAGGATCTCTTGGTAGACAGCAGAATTCATAGTTCCTTTTATCACGGCAAGTCTTCCAGGTCCTGAAGCAGCAAAACAGCCCCAGACCATCACACTACCACCACCATATTTTACTGTTGGTATAATGTTCTTTTTATGAAATGCAGTGTTCCTTCTACGCCAGATATACTTGGACACACACCTTCCAAAGAGTTCCACTTTTGTCTCATCGGTCCACAGAATGTTGTCCCAAAAGTCTTGGGGATCATCAAGATGTGTTGTGGAGAAATTGAGACGAGCTTTGATGTTCTTTTTGCTCAGCAG
Organism: Lithobates pipiens; assembly: GCF_037356315.1. Taxonomy (NCBI): domain Eukaryota; kingdom Metazoa; phylum Chordata; class Amphibia; order Anura; family Ranidae; genus Lithobates; species Lithobates pipiens. The sequence continues at coordinate 57,686,266 of NW_027507784.1, forward strand.
TGGTATTCTCCTTGGAACTCTGCCATGCAGGCCATTTTTGCCCAGTCTTTTCCTGATGGTGGAGGCATGAACGCTGACCTTAATTGAGGCAAGTGAGGCCTGCAGTTCCTTGGACGTTGTTGTGGGGTCTTTTGTGACCTCTTGGATGAGTCGTCGCTGCGCTCTTGGGGTAATTTTGGGTGGCCGGCCACTCCTGGGAAGGTTCACCACTGTTCCATGTCTTCGCCATTTGTGGATAATGGCTCTCACTGTGGTTTGCTGGATTCCCAAAGCTTTGGAAATGGCTTTATAACCCTTTCCAGACTGATAGATCTCAATTACTTTCTTTCTCAATTGTTCCTGAATTTCTTTGGGTCTCGGCATGATGTGTAGCTTTTAAGGATCTTCTGGTGGACCTTACTGTGTCAAGCAGCTCCTATTTAAGTGATGCCTTGATTGTGAACAGGTGTGGCAATAATCAGGCCTGGGTGTGGCTAGAGAAATTGAACTCAGGTGTGGACAACCACAGTTATAGTATGTTTTAACAAGGGGGGCAATCACTTTTTCACACAGGGCCATGATGGTTTGGATTTTTTTTCACCTTTAATAATAAACACCTTCATTTACAAATTGCATTTTGTGTTTACTTGTGTTGTCCTTGACTATTGTTTAAATTGGTTTGATGTTCCGAAACACTTAAGTGTGACAAACATGCAAAGGAACAGGAAATGAGGAAGGGGGCAAACACTTTTTCACACCACTGTATGCTGTTGGTAATTAAAAATGTACAGCATTGAAAGTTTGTTAGCGACATCTCTGTTGATTTTTAGACTGTACCCTGTTGGGCAGCTTTGAAGTTGCTAGTGACATTTCTGTTGATTTTAGGACTGTACGCTGTTGCTATTCAAAATGCACAGCATTTAAAGTTTGTCGATCATAAGACGGTACCCTGTTGCTAATCAGAGATGAAATGCATTAAAGTTGCTAGTGCCATTTCTGCTATGACTGTACGCTGTTGTTAATCAGAAAGGTACAGCATTGGAAATTGCTAGCGACATTTCTGTTGGTTATATGACTATACGCTGTTGGCTAATCAGAAAAATACTGCATTAAAACTTGTCAGTGTCTTTCTGTTATGACCGCACCTTGTTACTAATCAGAAAGGCACAACGTTGAACCTTTTCTATTTTCATATTGCCTTTTTTGCCACGCTTCAGAAATACACAACACTGTAAGTTTTTGTGTCTTTTTTTTTTTTTACATATGGCTGCACAACAGAATACGCAACAATGAGGACTATTTGCGTGTTTCCTATTTATATTTATTATATAGCCATAGCTTGTTGCACATTTAAAATTCACGACTTTGAAGTTCATGTCGTCTCATTTCTGTGATGGTCTATGTAGCTGCACTTCAGAAATACATAACATTGTTGTCTATGATATTTATATTTGTGATATTAATCATACTTGTAGCACTTTTATTTGAGACTTTAGTTTTCCCCGTGGACACGGAAGGGGCCACGAATTCTGGCTGCAGAAACTTAAGAGGTCAAAATTCAGTCCCTTACATCCAGGCATACCTGAGGTATTCCCTGTGCTTGTAACCCGGTAGGGTTGTTTGACACTGGAAGAAGGTTATAAAATCACCTTTTTAGTAAGCACTTCGGTTCATATGAGTATTGCCTGAAAATGCAGTATCAGAAATTATCTGACCCATACACCTAACTCAATGGGTTTACAGTTCTATATGTATTCTTCTTATCACACTTTTTGTTGTTATTCTGTCTCTCACTGTTAAAATAAACCTACCATTAAAATTATAGACTTATCATTTCTTTGTCAGTGGGCAAACATACAACATCAGCAGGGGATCAAATCATTTTTTCCCTCACTGTACGGTCAGTGGACTTTATCATAGGGTGCCAAGCCCTTGAAAGTGCAGAACTGTGTGAAAACTTTGCTCAGGGCACTGATTCCAAAACCCTTCAGGAACCTCCCAGATGTTGGACCATGTGGGTTTTAGTCTTTTTAAAATGTCTTTCTTAGTATGGGTTGTAGCATCACCAAATGGAATGATGCAGGGTTTGGTGTGCTCTTTTGGCCAGAGAAATGTTTTCAGTACTGTAAATGATTTGCTGTTTCTTCAACCAGATTTGGTAGTGACAAGCATCAGAAAACATATTTTTCCTTTGATTCTTTACTTCAAATGTTTGTTTCTGCCTTTCTTGTTATTGATATTCAATAGCGTTGAATGTTTTGGGTGGGTGGTCTTTACACATCCTATTTATATTCAGAGAAGGTCTAAAATTACGTGTTATGCTTCGATTTTTAGGTTCTGTATTTCCATTTGTATCTTCCAGGAAAAGATAATAATCTCAGGATTTAAATTTTACAGATATAATTAATACTTCTATACAGTAGTTCTAATCCTACTCTGTGTACACAGTTCTCTTTGTACAGTACGCCCTTCTTCCCCTAAAACTATGGTAAGGGTACACCACTGATAGGTGTGTGTATGGGAAAACTTGCTGCAGAGGTTCTACATCCCTAAGCTGGCCATAGATGGGTAGTTCTTTCAGCAGGCTGAACAAACAACACAGATTCCTCCTTCCACACATGTGAGGTTTATTCAGGAATTCTGACAGCAGGACTCGCCACTTTCAGAATACACTGAATGCACTGTAGCTAATGATTGAAACAATTTTCCAGCATGTCCCTTTGACAGAAGTCAGTTGAAGGATGCTGATTTTGTCAAACTGACCGAATTTAGATCAGACTATGGCAAGCCTTAGGTTGGCCATACACGGTGTGAATAGGGATTGCGCCTGCTGCATCTCTGCAGCATTCTGTGCCTGGCACACCCCTGCACTCTGCACATGGCGCACCCCGCACTCTACACCTGGCATACCCCTGCACTCTGTGCCTGGTGCACCCCTGCACTCCGCACATTGCACACCCCTGCACTCTGCACATGGCACACCTCTGTGCAGGGCATACACCTGCACTCTGCACATGGTGCACCCCTAGACTTTGCACTCTGCGCACCCCTCAACTCTGCATGTAGTGCACCTCTCAACCCTGCACTCTGCACATAGCGCACCCCTGCACTCTGCACATGGCGCACCCCTAATCCCTGCACTCTACGCACCCCTCACCTCTGCACCTTGCACTCTGTACATAGGGCACCCATCAATTTTAGTGCAGTTTGGCCACACCCACAATTTGATGCATAGGTAATTATGTACAGTAACCTCTAGCAACCAATCAGTGAGTAATAATGATTTTTCGGTAATCTCTAGAAACCAATCAATGAGCAGTAATGATGTCCAGTAACCTCTAGCAACCAATCGGCAAGCAGAAATTATGTGCTATAACCTCTAGCAACTAATCGGTGAGGGGTAATGATGTGCTTTAACCTCTAGCAACCAATCACAATCACTGCCTGATCTGCTGCAGTAAACTCATTAATTATGATTCTAGCTGCTAATTACTGTATGTCTCAGAGCAGGGGCAGGAGGTCCAAGGAAATGTTTGCACAAGGTCCAATCAACATTAAAGACGGCCCTGCTTGTACTCCTTCTGCAAGCAGGTTCATTATTACTATTATTATACCGGATTTATATATAGCACATACAGTTTACACAGCGCTTTACAAAATAAGGGTAGACGGTGCAATTACAATACATTTTAATACAGTTGGAATCAGAGAGCCCTGCTCGTTAGAGCTTACAATCTAAGAGATTATTTAGTTGAACTGGCCATACACACTGTCTGAAAAAAAAAAAAAAAGGAATATGCTAAACAGCGCAGAAGAATGAATCTCCTGCTGTGGCTGTTGTATTCTGACAGTCAGTGTTGCTATCTGTCAATATAGCCAAACAGTGCTTGCATCTGATTGGCTGCAGGTGCTGTTGAGTGGTCAATTTTCTGCTCAGTTCCTTTGATTTTTCCTTTAACGGGCAGGAGGCTGCTGACAGTCACACAGAACAAATTTCAGCCGGTTTTCCTGGAACGAGTCAAAATTCTCTCTGGCTATGGCCAGCTTTGTGCTGACAGCGCTGTATGAAAAAAACTGTGGTTCCTCACTGGGTCCGTGTCCTCACCTTCCCTCTCCCAGTGAAAGTTATTCAAGAGATTAAGAAAAACTGATAAAAAAAATTCAAAAGGGGTATTTATACCGGCTGAAATGCAATAGTTTGTGAATACTTAAATTTAGAATCTATATTATAATACCTACCAGGAAACCTTACAAAAATAATTCATGCTGCTTTCAAATGCCCTGTAAAAACATGGGTCAATGTTCCAGCCAGATGACCACTCTACGACAGATAACCGATGGAGAAAAATCACCATTCAATATTCAGCCAATATTATTGTATTGATCCAGTGTATCCTTCATGGATCACAGATTAACACCAAATCTTCCTTCTAAATATCCATAAATATAAGGGTTTTATTGGCTGATTGTGTTTTTCTTAAAAATAGGGAACAGTTAAAAAAAAGTAGATGAAGCATCTTAACATGATTAATAGTTTTTATTGGACATAAATACGTCCTCACACAGCAAATTAATCCTGCCGAGTAACTCTAATTACACCGTATGGCCGTTTGCGGGAGGATATGGAGGCAGTAAAAAGAAAGATGTCCAGTGACAGGAAAATGGCACTCATAAACTTTGTCCAGCTTATGGCATTCTCTCTCGCAAACAACAGTCTGTGCTGTTATAGCTGTATTGATGGACGTTAGTGAGAGAGATGAAGTTCATTAAAGTGTGGCAGGATAAATAACATTGCTGTAGTTACTACACTGAGACTTGCCAGGCCCATTACAAGAAGAGAGTGTGAGAAGATGGATTTTTTATGTATAGCTGAAGTGCTTGTATATCTGAGCACTGGTAAAGGTAAACATAGACACTGGAGAGTGCCTTACACATTAATAAATGTTAATGTTAATACAATTATTTAATTGTGACATTTTGGTAATCACCATTCTGCATAAATATTGTCAATTTTTTTTAAATAAAATATTAAAAAAATATATATTTTCTTTAATTCCAAGGCTTCTGATCTCCACCGGCCATTTTCAGCCACTTCATGTGTAGATTCCATTGCTTCAGTATCAGCTGCACACCATTGTGCTGTACTAGATTGCTGATAATGAAAATTGGGAGACAGTTGTCACCCAAAACAGGAAGTGCCTGAACAATATCCTTCTGTCAAGATCACTTGTATTTTTTTAACCAAAATTGCACATTACATTATTTAACATTAATGTGTTAAGGCTTATATGCGATTTAAATAATTGGATTTACAGTGCCTTGAAAAAGTATTCATACTCCTTGAAATTTTCGACATTTTGTCATGTTACAACCAAAAACGTAAATTTATTTTATTGGGATTTTATGTGATAGATAGACCAACACAAAGTGGCACATAATTGTGAAGTGGAAGGAAGATAAATGGTTTTCCAATTTTTTTTATTAATAAATATATGAAAACCGTGGCGTGCATTTGTATTCAGCCCCCTTTTAATGATACCCCTAACTAAAATCTAGTGGAACCAATTGCCTTCAGAAGTCAATGTAGTAAATAGAGTCCACCTGTGTGTAATTTAATCTCAATATAAATACAGCTGTTCTGTGAAGCCCTCAGAGGTGTGTTAGGGAACCTTTGTGAACAAACAGCATCATGATTGTGCACACTCATAAAGCCTGCAGGTCTCCAGTAAGAACTGGACAAAGGATTAGAGACTTCTTTCCACCCAAATCTCTTTGAAGTTTCCAGGCTCCAGACCCTGATCCAAGATTACAAAACCTGGAGAAAACTGAAACCCCAGTCTTCTCTGCTTAGACAAAATACTCCAGAGCCCCACACTCAGCATCATTGCAAACCCTGTGTCACTTTTCCCTATACTCAAACAATGACAGGGCTTAGCACTGTTACAATATTTATCCCTTTCATGACTAATGCCGTGTACACAAAACCGGACTTTTCGACGGACTAGGTCTGACAGTCTTCCCGACGGACTTTCGGCGGAGTTCTGGCAGACTTTCTGAATGAACGGACTTGGACACACACAATCACACCAAAGTCCGACTGATTGAACGTGATAACGTATGACCAAACTAGAATAAGGAAGTTCATAGCCAGTAGCCAATAGCTGACCTAGCGTCGGTTTTTGTCCGGTGGACTAGCATACGCACAAATGGATTTCTCGGTCCAGCGCGAAAATTTAAAACATGTTCTATTTCTAAAGTCCACTGGATTTTTGGCAAGCAAAGGTCCGATGGAGCCCACACACGATCAAATTGTCTGACTGACTCATTCTGTCGGACCTTTGCTGTCAAAAAGTCCGGTCGTGTGTATGCGGCATTACCCTATTTTTGACATTTGGTGTTTATGAGTTTTGTGTATATGCGGTTACCTCCTTGCCGCAAGGTAAGGGGCCATTATTTATCAGTGTGTGTTTGCACGAAGTGGAGAAACACCTGGATGTTTTCACCTTTTTCTGGAAATACTGCACATTTTTTTGCACAGCGAAGCACTTGCACTTAAGAAGATTTTGCACTATATGCATGGATTGAACACTAATATATTTATATGTTGATTTGCATATAGAAATAATACTCCTTTAGACAATTATATTATCACTAATTTTATTTATAATATTTTTGGATCTAATTCATTTGTAAGGTCATTTTTTTTTATTTATCTGCTGCTATACCGCTGTTTATGCTAATTTGCACAGGTTAGGTTCACAGAACATTGAACTCTGTGCCCTTTGCCTGATATCAATTTATATACCTCCTGAGTATATTTTATATACTATTGCATTTGTTTTTTGACACTATTCACTTTGCACTTTATTACGGATGTTTGCACAGACTTTTTATTGTTTGCATTAGCAATATTTGCCCAGATGCTATTTTGCAATGTTTGCACACTATGATACATTTTTTCTTTTGATGTCACGTAGCACTTTAATAGTAAGGTGAAAAATACTGAGGTTCGTTTTGTGTATAGGATCGCAGTGTACCTGAATCTATATTTTTCTTTATTCTGTGCCTCTTTATATCTATTGCATTTGCAACTACTGGTTCCCCATGAGAATTACAATAACGTACCTCACATATTTTACATTACCTTTTATCCTATTTTATATATTTCTTTTTATCCTATAGAACAGCGCAACACCACCCTCTTTATCTAATACGAGTTAAAATCCATATTTTTTGCTAGAAAATTAATGGCAATTGTTGGAATATTTTATGTCGCACAGTACTTGTGCAGCGGTGTTTTAAATGCAACTTTTTGGGAAAATGTACACTTTCATGAATTTAAAAAAAATGAAACAGTAAAATTTACCCAATTTTTTTGTATAATGTGAAAGATGATGTTACGCCAAGTAAATAGATACCAAACATGTCACGCTTTATAATTGCACGCACTCGTGGAACGGCGACAAACTACAGTACCTAAAAATCTCCATAGGTGACGCTTACATTTTTTTTTACAGTTACCAGGTTAGAGTTACAGAGGAGGTCTAGTACTAGAATTATTGCTCTTGCTCTGACGATCACGGTGATACCTCACATGTGTGATTTGAACACAGTTTACATATGCAGGCCCGACTTCCGTATGCATCTTCTCTGCTGCACAAGCTCGCAGCGATGGGGGGCGCTTTAAAAAAAATTTTTTTTCTTTTTTTTTTTTCATTTTAAATTTTTTTCAATTTTTATTAAAAATTTGATCACTTTTATTGCTGTCACAAGGAATGTAAACATCCCTTGTGACAGTAATAGGTGGTGACAGGTACTCTTTATGGAGGGATCAGGGGTCTAAAAGACCTACAATCCCTCTTTTGCATTTCAAAGTATTCAGATCGCCGTTTTCAGCGATTCTGAATACTGTATATTTTTTTAAAACCGGTACCATTGGCAGCCGAGTAAACAGGAAGTAACGTCATGACGTCGCTTCCGTGTTTACAATCAGGAGACTGGAATCAAGCCGCTTATGGCTTCATCCCAGTCTGTCCCTAGCTGCTGGAGGCATCGGATTGGTGATCGGACCTGCCGGTGGAATGGGAGGCCCGGTAAGAGCTGCGGGAGGCGGCGGGAGGGCGGCGTCCCCTTCCTGCTCCTCCGGTCTAACAGCCGAGCAGCTTTTAGCCACATGGGTTGTTATCGCGGGAAAGCCGATCGCTGGCTCTAAAAAACAGTACCGGGATGATGCCTGCAGCTGCGGGCATCATCCCAGTATAACCCCCTCAAGCCGAGTATGCAGATCTTAGTACGCTTGGCGGCAAGGGATTATTAGTAATCACATTGTAGACCAGCCTTTCTCCACCTTTTTACCCCAAGAGCACTTGAAAGGATTTTCATGTTTAGGGAAGCCTCTGCTAAAATTAATAAAGAAATAATGAAGTGTTAGCGAGAAAAATTTACTTTACATTGGTGGTTAGTAAGATAAGAAAGCACCCCTTGCGGTAATGATTAGACCACCCTTACAGATCACTAGAAACAATATTGGTTTTATGCCGTTGGCCCTTCTGAGTGGCATTGATCACAGAACTATGCCAGCACCTACAAATGGGAGATCAATCAGCCATAGCAACCTTTAGAGGTTACACGTATCCCCGGCTGAGAATGGCTGTCATAGATTGTTAAACCAGATTACATCTGATTGCCTTGGGGATTGTGAAGGAATTTTTTTCCTTGTTGGAACAAATTAGTCCATGCTTTTATAATAGTTGTTCTGCCTTCCTTTGGATCCACTATGGGTTTAGAATTCTTTTATGTTCAGGTTTTCAATTTATTTATCCATTTTTGTTTTGATTAAACTCAATAGACTGTCTTTTTTTTTTTTTTTTCAACCTGAACCTTTTTTAACCTTTTTTTTTTAACCTTAACATGACCAGGATACAGCCTGGTCATGTCATCACACTATACCCTGTAGTGACATCAGTTACACCAAACACAGCACCCAACAATCATGCAGTTTTTTTTTTTTTTTTTTTAGGAAAGCCAGGTCCTTCCCCTCGGTGATAAACTTTCAGTCGCTTTGTTTTCATTGTGTCCTTCACTTAATTCTTATGCAAGCATTAAAGCATTATAGTAAAGAATGCGTCCTTTAGTAAAATATATTGAACGAGACGTGAAATGATCAACCATCATGATCTGTTATCATTGAAAAGACAGAACAAGAGCAGTCTATGAGACTACATAATTGAAATCCTGTTCATTGTGTATAATTTTCTATTCATGTCTCTTGTTGCTTCAAGATAATGAGATTAAAATAATGGAATTTTGGATAAGTATGATATTTGTGTATTAACACCAAGGAAATTGAACTTATGAGTAATATGTGAAAAGGCACCTTAGTACATTGTGTATCTATAGTGTCCCTCTGTGCTTCATTTACTTGATGGACTTGTTGGCAGGTATCCCCACAGCCCGCATATAAAGGTTACATCGCTGCAGATGATTTGTACCACGTTTACCTTTGTCAGGTGTGAAGGGAGCAATTATTTTGCAGTTTGGAGAAATGATAGACAACGTGAAGAAGGCTGCTACAAACTCAGTTGCATCCAGATGAATGAAACAGTAAAGCCTCAGATTCACTCATAAAGCACAAGAAAACAAGACAAAATTTTTATGTGTAAAGATCAATGCAGTCTACCAACCCGCAGCTTGTCAGATAAGCATAGCTTTATGTAAAAGTGAATAAAAGTGGATTTACCATGCTAAGAAATGTTTAGGTTCAGAGCAGTTGTACAAAGTCAGTTCTAATGGAATGTTGGGACTTCAATAGGCTTTTCACTTTACTTTAGAACTTCCCCTTACTGCTGGCCAGCGAGGAGTCCCTCCTCACACCCACACAATCAGATATTTAAAATTGAGACCGTAAGTAAATCTGGGCTCGCTAGCTGGTTTGAAACGGAACATCTCTTTATAAAGTGTCTATCTAATTTTGAACAGTTTATTAGGAGAACCTTACCGGTTAGCAATAGAAAGTGAAAATCTCTTTTATAACTGACCCCCAAAAAAAAAAACAAAGACCGAATTAAAAAAAAAAAACAGAAAAAGTTTTTCCTTGTTTCTGTCAGTAAATTTTGTAAATAAGTAATTTTTGTCCTTCACTGTTGTGCACTGATGGGCACTGACAGGCTGCACTGATGGGCACTGATGAGGTGGCACTTATGGGCACTGATTAGGTTGCACTGACGAGGAGGCAATGATGGGTGGCACTGGTGGGCATTGATAGGCAGCAACGATGGGCACTGATGGCTGAACTGATGGGCACTGATAGGTGGAACCGATGGGTGGCACTGATGGGCATTGATGGATGGCAGTGATGGACGGCAGTGATGGACATTGATGGGCGGGACTGAAACCTAGCACTGATTGGCATCACTAATTGCCATTGATTGGTGGCACTGGTGGGCACTGATTGGTAGCACAGGTGGGCACTGATTGCTGCCACTGGCGCTTTAGTGTATTCAGGGCACTGATCGTCAGTGCCCTGATTGCATGTCTTGTTGTCCCCTGCAAGGAGATGCCGCGGATTGGCTCTCCTCACCACACTGTCAGTGTGAGGCGATGAGAGCTGCTTACTGGAACTTCTTGTATTTACATGTGACCGGCTGTGATTGGATACAGCCAATCACATAGATAAAGAGCCGCACCGTCCCTCCGTCATTTCACAGTCACAGTATTCGTCCATAAAAAAATGGAGTGAACAAGACCACACATGCCCAGAAAAAAAGAATACATTACAATACACCATTGCAGGAAGTTGTATTCTGTTTTATGAGAATTTTCATAATTCTAGTAATCTTGTAATCTGTTAATTTTTGATATGACACTAGCATCTAGAAAATGAGATATTCTCAGTGTGTGTACATGGCATTAGAGCTCTCTCATTCATCTCAGTGGGTGTAGACAAATCTCCCTGGCCTACTATTGTATTCTGACAGCTTTCACCCATGGTTGTTATAATATCTGAAGAGCTTGTGAGCAAGGTGCAATGTGGTGTGGCGGGCAGTCTGAATAGGCAATAAAGTAGAATTGTAGAAGGTTCAAAACAACTTATTCAGGCGAAACCCATCCGGAGCCACTTATAAACTGTGACAGTGGTCTGAAGACTTAGGGCACTTTCACACTGAGACGTCGGCGGTAAAGGGCCCTATTTTTAGTGGCGCTTTACCATAGTTTTAGCGCGCTTTTTGGCCACTAGCGGGAGCTTTTAACCCCCACTAGCGGACGGAAAAGTGTTAAAAGCGCCCGCAAAGCGGCGCTGCAGCAGCACTTTGGTGGCACTGCACATTGATTTCAATGGTGGGGGGTGCTTTAGGAGCAGTGTATACACCGCTCCTAAAGTGCCTCAAAGATGCTCCTTACAGGACTTTTTTTAACGTCCTGCCAGTGGACCGCACCAGTGTGAAAGCATTCGGAGTGACTGGAGTGACAGGAGAGGCGCTTGTAGGCATTATGTTTTCTTTTAGTTTTTCAGTGTGAAAGTAGCCTTAAAGATGCCAACAGCGTCTGCAATGAGGAGTGGCCAGTCCACACCCAAAGGAGAGGCTTCCTGAAGAGAGGTTGATGTAGTCCCTGTAATATTCCTACTCCTCTCCCCTTTCCCAACCTCTAAGATGATTTTAAAGTGCAATTTAACTCCAATAATATTTTTAACTGACCCCCAGGAGGTTTATGCCATAGTATACTTTGAATGCACCAAAAATAAGCGCATTATGGCTTCTAATGAAGCGATCCAGTGCCACGATGTAAGCGCTCAAGCTGGGCCCGAGCCTTTCCAGCTTTGTCCAATCTTCTGGGGTTCACTCTGTTTGACTGGGCTGTGATGATGTCACTCCTGTGAATGGAGTCACTTTTATTACAGCACAGCGTAATGCCCTAAATGTATTCTGAGCTGTGCATGCACGGCTCAGTTACATTACCACTGACAGGCAAAAAGAAGCATTTATGACAGAACGCAAGGGTTTCATCTATTAAAAAAAAACCTTCTTGTAAGCCTTTTCTTCAAAATTTCTAGTTTAATTCCACTTTCTGAGAACTGTTTTAAGTGATGTACTGCATACAATATACTCAGGGTGGAATAGCAGGGAAGTGTGTGCTTTCAATCTTAATACAGTACTTGTAAGGTGATCACAGTATCATCTCTTTACTCTCTACATTTTGGACTGAAAAGTAGAAGTTCTGCCAATAGTTGGAGTCGCTTCTTGGCTGCTTAATTGCATTTGACAGACAAAGGATTGGTGCAAGGTAAAGTGCTAAGCACTGTACTTACCTAGCATAAGGCTGGATTACTGATGCCATTCCCAGAGTTGATGGATTAATTACAACAGACTAAACAGAACATCATCACTTCACAATGCCCACACTGGACATAAAAAGCAAGGGCTAGAGCAAGATTTGGGTAGAGATAATCGCAGAAAGGAATAAAGCTGGAATAAGGAATAAAGCTGGCCCCTCATGTTAAAGTGTATCCATCCTGAAAATGTAAGATCATATATTCATTCCACATTGCATTTTTATTATTTCTAGCCTAATCCTTTTAATCTGGAAATCCCCCCACCCCCGCACGGCACCTCAACCCCCCTGTGCTGTTTGCTGGTCCACCGGCACTTACCCGATTGGCGGGCACATCGGGGATCATCAGGCAGGGGGTCAAGCTGCTACAGGCATCTTGCAGCATCTTCCGTGTCCTTCTGAGATGACGGTGGCGGCGACCCCGCTGTAATTCAGGTGCCCCGCGTCCAAAAAGGGGCCGGACGCCTGAATAGGGGGTGACAGCAGCGACCATGAATCCATTATGCATATAGGGAGTGGCGAGGATAGAGGGTGCGGTGTCGTGTGCCCTTAATGCGCACGGGCGCCTTTTGATCAGGGTCATTTGGGTAGTTTCTGTTGCCATTATGATTTAAAAAGAGTAAACACAGTTGATTGATAATAAATTGATTCAGCCAAACACTAACCATGAGTGATAGAAAAGTTTTTGTGTTATTATTCATATATAATGTACAAGCCGCCCCGTCTCCAGACATTTACTTCCTTGAATTCTGTTACACTTATTTACTGTGCCCTTTGGGTAGGCACTGCTGTGTCACACATTTTACAGAGCCTGTCTTCTGAGCTACAGAGGTGCTGAGAGGAGGATTTTCAGGAAGCAGAGTCAATACAGGAAATTCTACTTGCAGACAGCAAGGTACCATGGGATATGTAGTCCTTGGTGTTCAAAAGTACAGTAAATAGGAGAGGGCAAGCTGTAAAGCATGCAGTGAATCTATGAACTTGTGGAACGAGATGCCTAGTAGACAGGTAGTGCTCATAACACAAAAAAAAATTATGTAATCTTACATTGGATTACCATAAATAATTATTGTTTGTATTTCTATTACAACGCTGATGTTATAAAAAATGACAGTGTATGTTGTAACCATAGATTTCCTATAACCCCTTTGCACTGAGCACCTACCGGCCCTTTTAAGAGTTCTAAAAGCTGGGAGGCGGAGGCTGGCATTTGGGTCATGTGATCACTGTGATTGGCTGTCACAGCGGTCACATGATCGGAAAGCTCACGATCGCAAGTATGCATCAAGAGCCTAAAGATCCCCGCTGGCTACCGTGCTGGGAGTGTGCAGGGAGTGTGCTCTCAGCACGGTAAGTTGTTTTAACAGGGCCGTATATATGCAGCCAGTCGGCATTAAGGAATATATGTGTGTGGCTGGCATCAAGAGGTAAAGATTTCTCTTGTTCAGCCTACAGACTGAATAAGAGAAATCACTCAGTTTCGTGGATGGACAAATCTGCAGTGCCGGATATTGTATTTGAAGAACCCATAACTAGGGATGGTCTCAATGTTCAAATCGAACATAAGTTTGACTCAAACATCAGCTGTTCATTTGTTCATATAACAAATAAACATATGGGGCGCTCGCAGCAAGTTCACCCACCACGGAGTACCCCATAATGAACTGTGAGATCGCAGTGCATTGACAGCTGCTGATTGGCCAAAGAATGCACCTGACCTGCATGCTTTGGCCAATCACATTGTGATGTGCTGTGAGAGCCATGATTGGCCAAAAACCAGGTGCCTTTGGCCAATCATGGTTCATAGCATAAGTCCTCGCCCCACACTATATAAGGCTGCTATTAACGGTGGCCATATATAGTGAATGATTACAGAATAGGCAGGTAGTGTATATATAATACAGTTCACAGTATATAGTGCAGTCAGTCAGTGTAGTGTATATACAGCATAATACAGTTAAGAGTATATAGTGTAGTATATATAATACAGTTCAGAATATAGAGTGCAGTGAGTGTAGTATATATATATATATATATATATAATACAGTTCAGAGTATATAGTGCAGTCAGCGTAGTGTATATATAATGCAGTTCAGAGTATATAGTATAGTATATATAATACAGTGGAGAGTATATAGTGCCATCAGTGCAGTATATATAATACATTGCAGAGTATATAGTGCAGTCAGTGTAGTATAATACAGTTCAGAATATATAGTAAAGTCCACGTAGTATATATAATACAGTGGAGAGTATATAGTGCCTTCAGTGTAGAATACAGTATATAATACATTGCAGAGTATATACTGCAGTCAGTGTAGTGTGTGTGTGTGTGTGTGTGTGTGTGTGTATATGTATATATATATATATATATATATATATACCGTATATACTCGAGTATAAGCCGAGATTTTCAGCCTCTTTTTTGAGGCTGAAAGTGCCCCCCTCGGCTTATACTCGAGTCATCGCTGTCTGCCTGCTCGATCAGCGTGTCGAGCAGACAGACAGCGGCCATTCTAACATTCAAACGCCGCGCCTCCGGCTCCGCCTTCGCCTGTGATAGGAGGAACACTGAATTTCCCAGCAGCCTGTGTTCCGCCTATCACGGGCATCGTCTCATCCTCGTACTACGGACGAGGATGAGACGATGCCCGTGATAGGCGGAACACAGGCTGCTGGGAAATTGAGTGTTCCGCCTATCACGGACATCCGATAGGCGGAACAGCAGTCAGTGGGAAATTGAGTGTTCCGCCTATCACCGACGGAGGCGCGGCTTTTGAATCCTAGAATGGCCGCCGACGAAGAGCTGAAGGACGGAGGCTCGGCTCGGGACGGGACGGGCCGGGCCGGGACGGGACACAGGCTGGACGGGACGCAGGCTGGACGGGACGCAGGCTGGACGGGACGCAGGCTGGACGGACACAGGCTGGACGGACACAGGTAGGCTGCACGGACACACACACACACACACACACACACACACACACACACACACACACACACACACACGGATGCATGGACACACACACACACACACACACACACGGATGCATGGACACACACACAGGGATGGATGGACCCACAGGGATGGACGGACACACAGGGATGGACAGGCATGTCTCACCCTCGGCTTATACACGAGTCAATAATTTTTTCCAGTTTTTTGGGGGTAAATTGGGGGCCTCGGCTTATATTCGGGTCGGCCTATACTCGAGTATATACGGTATATATATATATATATATATATATATATATATATATATATATATATACAGTGGAGAATGTATAGTGCAGTCAGTGTAGTATATATAATAAAGTGCAGGGTATATAGTGCAGTGCAGAGTATATAATACAGTGTATTGAAGTGGTTTAGGAGAACCCTATGACAGAATTAAGAAAAAAAATGGCATGGGGTCTCCCCCAAAATCCATAAAAGGGCTTTGGGTCTGGTATAGATTTTAAGGGGGCTTCACGACAATTAAAAAAAAAAAAAAACAGCGTTGGGTTCCCCCAAAATCCATAATAGACCCTTATCCGAGCATGCAGCCTGGCAGGCCAGGAAAGGGAGGGGATGAGTGAGCGCCCCCCCTCCTGACCCATACCATTGCCTTCAACATGGGGAGGGTGCTTTGGGCTGCCCCCCAATGCACCTTGTCTCCATGTTGATGGGAACAAGGGCCACTTCCCAACAACCCTGGCTGGTGGTTGTCAGGGTCTGCGGACGGGGGGCTTATCGGAATCTGGAAGCCCCCTTTAACAAGGGGGCACCCAGATCCCACCCCCCATGTGAATGGGCATGGGGTACATAGTTCCCCTACCCATTCACCAAAAAAAGTGTAAAAAAGTAAAAACCACAAGAAACTGTTTTTGATAATTCCTTTATTAAAAAAAAATAATAATAATAATTTAAAAAAAAAAGGTTCCCACGTTGTAAATCCATCGTCACACCTCCCCACAAGCCCGGAAAATTTAAAAAAAAAAACTGAAAAAACTCCACCTCCATGGGAGGCTAAAGTGGGCTTCCAGATTCCGATAAGCCCCCCGCCTGCAGACCCTGACAACCACAGCCCAGGGTTGTCAGGAAGAAGCCCTTGTCCCCATCAACATGCTTGTATCAAGTTTAAATGACATGCCAGGAGCAAGTTTAAATGACATTTTTACCTTTAAAGCACTGTTCTACACATCGCACAGATGCGCCACTTTACAGGAAGACTGTAGGGAACCCCCAGGCACGATATTTAAAGGAATATTTCATTTTTCTTTCAATTGGTTTTTATTGAAATTTCAAGATATACAATGAAAACAATTATATTCTATTCTATTAACAAAATAGAATTATGCAAAGGTTATCAATGTGTGATTACACAGCGTACAGATATTTGTGGGTTAGGAACATAAATACATCGGTGAGGAAATAAAGGATGTTACAAGTTTCAACCGCTTAATGATACATCAACGTTATCAATACAAGGGAATTGCCCATTTAATGTATGTGTCCAGTAGACTACCATCAGGGGTGTTAGTTCTAGACATACCAAAATGGACCAGTTTTCCTTTCATAATAGTCTTGCTCCTTGTGTATCAGATACCTGTCTCGTTCCTTACCAATGTGAGCTCTGTCATGTATTTTCCACCTAGAACTAGGGGGAATGTTACCTTCTATAATCGGTAGCCCTCCGTACAAGGTAATAGGAAAGAATGGAAAAAAGAGGAAAGATGGGTTGAGAAGTGAGGGAAGAAGAATAGGTCAGATGAAGAAGATGATGGAAAAAGAGAAGAATAAGATGTCCTACCGGTATGCTGCATTTAACATCTTTTGATCGGGTCCTACGTAGTTGTTAAGGATATGTGCATATAGTCAGCTCACGGTTCCCAGGTGGCCTTGTGAACTGTGTCTTGGAGGATACTGACCATCTTTTTCTGGCCCATGATCCTTGTTATTTTTTGTTTGGCCAGGATACTGGAGACAGTGGGCTGTTTTCATGCTTTTGCTATTGTTGGTTTAGCTCCCAGAAGCATGGAGTGGATGAGGCTCCTCTTACTTTTATTGGTCTTTTCTATTGGGAAGTTGAGCAATGCTATGTGAGGGGACTTAGGAATGGACAGACCAGTGGTCTTTCTAATTATCGTAAAAATTATATTCCAGAACCCTCCTAGCTTTGGACATTCCCACCATATGTGTACCATGGATCTTATATGTGCGCACCCTCTGAAGCATGAGGGAGAGGTTGATGGATACAATTTTGCTAGTCTGGTGGGAACTAGGTACCATTGTGTTAGAACTTTAGGCTCTACCTTCATGTGCATTTTATTATTTCACTTTAAGCATTATTAAAATCACTGCTGCTTAAAAAACAATTGTTTTAAAACCTTTTTTTTTTATTGATACATGTCCCCTAGGGCAGTACCCGGGTCCCCATACACTTTTTATGGCAATAACATGCATATAAGCCTTTAAAATTAGGACTTTTGATTTTTCATGTTTGTGTCCCATAGACTTTAATAAGGTTTGCATGTTCGCTAGAAATTTTTGCCTGTTCGAGGTGTTCTGGTGCAAACCAAACCGGGGGGTTTTCGACACATCCCTACCCATAACCAATGGCTGTCAAAATCCCCAAACAGTGCCTGCAATCTGATTTCATGCAGGTGCTGTTCATCTCAGAATTTTCTGCCCAGCTACTTCACTGAATGTAATTGAGAAATAGAGTTTTGTTGAGCCTGGTGGTGCAAACAGAGCCACTCATGGAACAGATTTTGGCCAATTCAGCAGGAATTAACCAAAATTTGATCAGTTCATGGTCAACTTAAGAAAAACATGAAGGCTTACTGAGGGAGAATTGTTATGAGGAACAAAATATATTTCCTGACAGACTCCATGGCAGCAACGTGTGGGTTAAGTCCCGCCTCCACTACCCATAGGACACTACTCCCATAAATCTTTGCTCCCTGCCCCTGGCCGTGTTCTTTTTTTGTCCTCCTCCGAAGGACCCAGAAGTGGTCTTCCTACCTGAAGATTTATCATCCCCACGATCGAGGTCGGCCGGTCTGCGACTCTGGGTCTGGAAAGTCGCATTACTCCGCTAAGCCCTAGCTATTAGCAGGGTATGGAGTGGGCAGTGGAAGAGGCGCTGTGAAGAAGCCCATGTCCTGGCCACTGGCAGGCAGGCTGCGCATTGGTCGGATAGCCAGCTATTAGCAGGTGACCTGTTTTGCCCCCTGGAAAGTCCGGTGTCATCTTACCTTATCTTCGGCCGAGTGATCGATCGTGGTGGGAGTGGTGAGAGGTTCTAAAAGTTCTTTATGGCAGCAGTTTTTGTATCTTATTATCTGTCTTCGTTTGTTTCTGTTTGTTTGTGTGTGCAGGCATGGCGGCTGGTTCTTCCGCGTTCCAGCCGCCGTTCTACTTCCGGGTTTGCGTTTTCGGCCGTACTGCGCATGCGCGAACGCGGTTGAGATCGAGGCTTGGTTTCGCGCATGCGCGATAGCGGCAAATTGCCGCTATTTCGCGCATGCGCACAGGCACGGCGGTGACATCACAGGGGCGGGCTATTTAAATGTGGAATTTGTCTGCAAGCTTTGGGAATGCTTGCGGGCTGTTGCGGTGACTTCCCCCTGCCTCTGTGTTGCATCCACTGGTAAGTGGCATTCTGGGATAGGGAGGCTATCCCTTCCCTGTCCCTTGCACTGATCCCTTGTCATCTTTTCAGCGCGTATGGATATCGCTGAGGACATGGATTCCTTACCGCCTGCTTGTGGCCAGCCCTCTCATAAAAGGTATTTCTAATGATCACCTGAAGGTCTGGTGGGGGAGGGGTATTTATCTGTTAGCTCTGTCCTGATGTCTTGTCTCTTGTGGTTTCTTGTCTTGTTCCTTTTTCAGCCCTTCCAGGTCAGAACAGCATCGCAGCTCTCATAGAGGGAGTGACTCCTCCAAGTCGCATCACCGGCACTCCTCTTCCAAATCTAAACATTATGGTTCCTCCTCAAGATCAGGACACCGTAGTGAAGAAAGATCGCACTCCTCGAGGACTCAATCTAGTCACTCAGCTAGTGCCTGTTGGGGGTGTAGAGCTCTTGTACCGGCAGGAAAATCTTTATGCGACCCTTGCTACGCCAAGGCTTTCAATGAAAGGGGTGACGCGGATCAACAACTTAAAACCCTGGTGGAAAAAGTTGTTAAGGAGTCCCTCAGAAATATTGAGGGCCAGTCCTATGTTCCCCCGGCAGAGCCGCCACTTTCTCCAGGAAGGGAGACTCAGTTGCAGGATACTTGGGAATCCTCTGCGCATAGCCACCCCTCAGCTGCCATATCTGACAGTGACTCTGATGAAAGTGATCCCTGTGTGGGCTTTGATTTCGCTCTACTGCCTCCTCTGGTCAGAGCTGTTAGAGAGACACTGAACTGGGAAGATTCTGTGGCTGCTCCTTCCAAACAAAGAAAATTCTTTAAGCAATTAAAGAAGGAACGGATTAATTTTCCTTTTATCTCTGAGCTAGGTGAGATTATCACAGATGAATGGGGCAAGGTGGAGAAGAAAAATTCCATGCTATCAAAGGTTTCGAAACTCTATCCTTTCAATGAAGAAGCGGTGAAGCATTTGGAGT
Source organism: Lithobates pipiens (assembly GCF_037356315.1). Taxonomy (NCBI): domain Eukaryota; kingdom Metazoa; phylum Chordata; class Amphibia; order Anura; family Ranidae; genus Lithobates; species Lithobates pipiens. The sequence continues at coordinate 57,706,181 of NW_027507784.1, forward strand.
CAGCGCCATTAGTAGACGCAGCAGTCATGAGGTTGGTGAAACATGTCACTCTTCCCTTAGAGGATACCGTGTCTTTTAAGGACGTTCTGGACAGACGAATTGATGCTGATTTGAAGAGAGTGTATCTCACAGCAGGAATGGCCTGTAAGCCAGCGCTAGCTCTGGCCGCTATGTCCAAAGCAATGGAGATATGGACAGATAGTGTAGATGAGACACTTAGAAATATCTCTGAAGATACAGCTAAGAGCTCCCCTATCCAAGAGCTTAGGCTGGCCTCCGCCTTTCTTGGGGAGGCCTCTATCGACATTATACGCCTGGTGGCTCGGGTGATGCTTTCTTCTGTTACGGCTAAACGGGCTCTTTGGCTCCGCCCCTGGCTGGCAGACCCAGCCTCTAAACAAGTATGGTGCCGCATCCCCTTTGAAGGGTCCTCCCTTTTCGGCAATAAGTTGGATGAGGCTATTACCCGAGCCACTGGTGGGAAGTCGGGGTTCCTCCCCCAGGACCGGCGTTTGCAAGCCCAGAGAAGGTCTTTTCCAAAGAGACAGTACCAGGAACGAGCCAGGGAAGCTCGCAGTTACAGACCAGGCCGTGAATTTTCCAGGTCCTGGAAATCAAGACAATCCTCTTTCCAAAAATCTACAAAAAGTGATTTGAAGGGAGAGAGGGAACCAACTAAATCCTTTTGAGGTTGGGCCCGCTCAGACAGGGCAGGTGGGGGCTCGTCTTTTCCACTTTCGCCATGTCTGGGCGGCCTCGATCCAAGACTTCTGGACCGTCAAGACCGTCTCCTCAGGTCATGTTTGGACCTTCAAGGAATCTCCCAGACTCAGATGGGTCCCCACCTCTCTCCCGGCCTCAGACGAAAAAAGGCTAATTCTTCTAGCCTACATGGAATCTTTGTTGGCTCAAGGCGCCATTATCCATGTTCCAGTCATTCAGCGAGGCATGGGAATCTACTCTCCTTTGTTTATGGTCCGGAAAAAGAGCGGGGCCTGGAGGCCGGTCATAGATCTAACCCACTTGAACAGTTTTATCAAAAAAGAAAAATTCAAGATGGAGTCTTTATCCACAATTCAACAATCTGTCCAAGCAGGGGATTGGATGGTCTCCATAGACCTCAAGGACGCCTATTTTCATGTCCCAGTTGCAGTAAATTACCAGCAGTATCTCCGCTTCTCCGTGGGCGAAAGCCATTTTCAATTTACTTGCCTTCCCTTTGGGCTATCAACTTCTCCTCGTGTATTTTCAAAAGTATTGTTGGCAGTGGTAGCTCTTCTGAGAACCAAAGGGATTCGTCTACATCACTACCTAGACGACCTTCTGTTGTTGGCTCAAGACAAGGATCAACTTCTGGTACACAGAGAGCAGGTCATCTCCACCCTACAGGAATTCGGGTGGATCTTGAACTTGGAGAAGAGCCAGCTGGTCCCATCTCAGCGGCTGGTGTTCTTAGGGGCCCTATTTAACACTGTCAGAGGCACCATCTCATTACCAGAAGAGAAGTTGTCAGTGGTCAGGGACAGAATCCGTCCAGCCCTCTCTGCCTCTCATCTCCAGGCTCTCCAGTGCCTGAAAATTATAGGCACTATGGTAGCGACAATCCCGATGGTGAGGTGGTCACAGTGGAGGATGAGGCCCTTTCAGAAGGGTTTCCTTCATCAATGGTCAGGCAGCAAAACCCAGCTGATTCGGATTACCTTATCCATGAGGAATTCCCTTCTGTGGTGGCTCCAATGGGAAAATCTCTGCAACTGCCATTCCATTCTCCCCATCTCATGGGTCACCATAACAACAGATGCCAGCAACAGGGGTTGGGGCGCACACTGTCTGGCGGAAGTGGCTCAGGGCACCTGGATTCTCCCCTCCAGAGGGACGGTGTCGAACATCCTGGAGTTAAGGGCAGCTTTTCAAGCTCTGCTAGCCTTTCGGCATCTGATTTCAGGAGCCTCGGTCTCACTCAGGCTAGACAATACCACAGCAGTGGCGTACATAAGAAGGCAAGGGGGTACCCGAAGTCTATCCCTTCTCCAGGAGGTGGAACCGATCATGACCTGGGCTCAGAGGAACCTGAAGGATCTGACAGCATCTTATGTCCCAGGGATTCAGAACGTTCAGGCAGACTTTCTTTCCCGGATACTTCTGGACAACAACGAGTGGTCTCTCCACGAGGAAGTGTTCAACTGGATCCTGACGATGGGGCTCTCCCCAGAAGTCGACCTGTTTGCCTCCCCTTGCAACAAAAAACTAGAGAAGTATTATTCAAGGTACAGGGATCCTCAAGCCTACGGGGTGGATGCCTTGACAGAGAAATGGTGGTTCCACAAGGCCTATGCCTTTCCCCCAACTCCTATTATTCATCAGTTCCTGAGGAGACTCAGGTCAGAGACAGCAGAAGTGATAGCCATAATTCCCTATTGGCCCAACAGACCCTGGTTTCCGCTTCTGATGCTCCTCAGTGTCAGGGATCCAATTCCTTTACCATCCAGGCCAGACCTTCTGTCTCAAGGGTCGAGATTTCATCCTTGCCCGGATCACCTGCGCCTAAAGGCTTGGTTTTTGAAAGGGGACGGTTGAAGGCTTTAGGCTGTCCTGAAGAAGTCATTCCCACTCTTCTTAGTGCTCGAAGAAGCAGTACTAACCGGGTATATGAGAGAATTTGGGCGAAGTTTGCAGATCACTTGTCTTCAAGGTCCAGTTCCTGTAATACCCTGACAGTCCGGGACGTCTTAAGCTTCTTGCAATCAGGATTGGATATCTCCCTTTCGGTTAGTTCTCTCCGGGTCCAGGTTTCAGCAATTTCAGCTTTTTCTGGAGTCGCATGGGCCAATCATCCCTTGGTCCAACAATTCTTCAAAGGAGCAGTCAGGCTTAGGCCACAAAGGAAGCCTAGATTCCCCAAATGGGACCTTCCATTGGTTCTAGATTTCTTCTCTCAACTTGACAGAACGCTCTCAATCAGAGAATTAACCCTTAAAACCTCTTTTCTGGTGGCCATAACTTCGGCGAAGAGAATCTCCGAAATTCAGTCTCTAGGTACAAAGGAACCTTTTCTCACCTTCTTTCCAGATAGGGTGGTCCTAATTCCGATGTTGGGGACAAATCCCAAGGTGACCTCTGTTTTCCATGAAAACCAGGAAATCACTCTTCCTACCTTCAATTCTGCTGGAAGTCAAGATCCACATCCACTCGATTTGGGAGTTACTCTAAAACAATATCTGGATATTACAGCTTCTTTTCGTCAATCTGACTTCCTCTTCGTACTATTCAACGGGAAAAGTAGAGGCGCCAAGGCCTCCGTTAGATCCATCGCTGCTTGGGTGGTTCAGGCAATTCAATGGGCTTATAGAGAGAAGGGCTTGGCTCCTCCTGAGGCGGTTACAGCTCACTCTACCAGAAGTCTCTCAACCTCATGGGCAGCTTCGCGCCACGTTGCACCTGATGTAATCTGCAGAGCGGCCTCCTGGTCTTCTATTCATACTTTCATGTCTCACTATTGTGTTGAGCCAGCTTCCTTATCCTCTGTTGATTTTGGTTTGAAAGTCCTGTCGGCCGACAGTGTTAAATAAATCTTTTGTTCAGCATTTTTGCCCACCCGGGTGTGTTTGGCGAGTTATTTCCCACACGTTGCTGCCATGGAGTCTGTCAGGAAAATTGAAAATTCCTATCAAAATACTTACCGTAATTTTCCTTTCCTGATGGACTCCATGGCAGCAGGAGTTCCCTCCCAAATGGCTGGAGTAGGCTAGTTACCGAACACGGCCAGGGGCAGGGAGCAAAGATTTATGGGAGTAGTGTCCTATGGGTAGTGGAGGCGGGACTTAACCCACACGTTGCTGCCATGGAGTCCATCAGGAAAGGAAAATTACGGTAAGTATTTTGATAGGAATTTTCCATTTTTATATATATTTCAAATAATATTATAACTAGCAACCAGATTGCCATTTTATTTGTTTGAAACTAGGAAAAATATATACAGTAGTTAAAAGCCCAACTAAACATTTACTGTAGTTTAAATCTGCTGAATACATTCCAGGTACATGAAAACAAGTTGTGCAAAGTATTTACAGTTTGTTTTCTTTAGCCACACACACACAGGGTGCTATAGGGAGACAGTTGTCAGCCTATAACAAAATATTCATGGCAAGATCAGCAGGTATTATTTTAATGAAAGATGCAAATTTGAAAATTGTTTTTTAAAATACATTAAAAGAGTAGTATGGCTTTTAATTTTTTTTTTAGGAATCATACTTAGGTGGATGCAGCATCAGTATCTGTCCCCCGCCGCCTCTAACACTGAGAACCTACCGATTAAACGCCGCTGATTGCTCGGTTCCCAGTGCTCCGTGAGCTTACTCACTTGATCGCTGGGCTGTGGAGGGGGTGGGAGCGGCCGGCTCAGGCTCTCAGCAGCGCACTGAGAGGCTGAGCCAGGTGCATGTGGGCAGATCTCGACTTCATTGTCACAATCTTTCCCATGCCTGGACCAGCACTGTGACGTCAGCCAACAGCGGGCTGAAGCCCGCTGTCTGCTGAAAACGGGTCACAGGCGTGCAGAACAAACTACACTGTGATCTATAGGAGAAGTACAGCCAAACAAACTTTTCTTACTGTACTTCTCCTTTAACATATTAAAGCTTAGGTGGGAATTTAGTGATTGGATTTAGAGCTACTGAAAAGGTTTCTCTAGACCCTTATGTTGGCCATAGATGGGTAGCTTTTTTTTTTTTGTTCAGTCAAAGGGCTGACTGACAGATTCCTCAATATACACAAATAAGGTGGGTAAAGCAACCCCCTCCCAGGCCAGGAAATTGTATTTCGAGCGGCATCCAACTTTGTCAGAAAACATTAATTGTCAAAAGTTTTCCAACTTGTCCGTTTGACAATCAACTTCTGTTGAACAGGGATGACCACACACTGGCCGAAATCCAGCCAGTCCCTGCGGAACCAGCCAAATTACGATAAGTCTATGGCTAGCTTTACTTTTTTTGTAGGAAAGACTGCACTTTAGACAGGCAGGTTTCCGTTACATCAGAGGGGAGCGGGGTCACCCATACATCACGGGGAAGCTCGGGTTTCCCCTTGCGTCAGAGGGGGGCGGGGTCAGGTGACGGGTGGTCCTGCCCTCCGCATATAACAAACGTCAGGCCGCCGGAATCCCCGCAGTGTCTCCTCAGTGGAGACAGAAGATGGATGGATTCGCTGTGCTGATTCTGATGAGCCATTGCTGGACCCCGGAGAGATGATCGTCCGTCGTTGGATAGCAAGAGTGGATTACCACCGCTGGAATCTCTTTTTTATTTTATTTTTATTTTTAATAAAGGAATTTTTCAAAAGTGTGTTTTTCTTATTTAACAATTTTTTACACTTTCTTTGTGAAATGGTAGGGGTACTTTTGTACCCCCTTACCATTTCAAACAGGGGGGGCCGGGATCTGGGGGTCCCCTTGTTAAAGGGGGCTTCCAGATTCTGATAAGCCCCCTGCCCACAGACCCCCACAACCACCGGCCAGGGTTGTGGGGATGAGGCCCTTCTCCGCATCAACATGGGGACAAGGTACTTTGAGGGGTCACAGTCCCCCAAAGCATCCTCCCAATGTTGAGGGCATGTGGCCTGGTACGGTTCAGGAGGGAGGGGGGCACTCTCTCGTCCCCCCTCTTTTCCTGCGGCCTGCCAGGTTGCGTGCTCGGATAAAGGGTCTGGTATGGATTTTTAGGGGGACCCCCACGTCAATTTTTTTTTTCATTTGACACGGGGTTCCCCTTAATATCCATACCAGACCTGAAGGGCCTGGTAATTGAATTTGGGGGACCCCCACGCTTTTTTATTTATTTATTTTATCAATGACTTTCAATGAGTGTTCTCTGTATTACGGAGCCGACAATTCATAATAGCTGCGAGTGATTTTAAAGGACTTTTTTTCCTGCATAAATGACACTTTGTGCAGGGACAGTTCTAAGCACCAGAAACATGCGCCCCTTCACAGGCGTACTATAGACACCATCCCCCCCCTTACGAAATTTAAAGGAATATTACACTTTTATTGTTTCACTTTAATCATTATTAAAATCACTGCTCCCGAAAAAACGGCAGTTTTTAAAACTTTTTTTTGCATTGATACATGTCCCCTGGGGCAGGACCCGGGTCCCCAAACACTTTTTAGGACAGTAACTTGCAAATTAGCCTTTAAAATTAGCACTTTAGATTTTGAAAGTTGGAGTCCCATAGACTTTAATAGGATTCTAAAGTTCACACAAAGTATGCTATATACTAGCTCCGTCAAATATTCTTTATACATTTGACAGACACCATAAGCCTTCAAAGACAGATTCGACCGTAATTCATGTGGATTTTCGGACGATTGCAATTTTTGAACGAAAAACGAAATAAATAAAAACGAATTTCGGGAGTAACTAAATAAATAAATTTTTCAGACGAAAACGAAATTCCGAAACGAAATATTTTACTCTGCACATGTCTACTGCACTTCATTTGCTTCACCCACAGGGCTAAGGCACAGTTCTAATATTAAACTGTAATGCTTCATTATTCAAGAAATATGACATCACAAGGGGTTGGGAAACGCACACTATAATCCCCCTAGACCATCCATCATTTAAAGCATAACTATTGAATCCCACTCTCTGGAAGTAAATAAATGGGAAAGAACATTTTATTAGTTTATTATTAGTTAGATAGTCACAATGAATCATTTGTTTATAGCTACCTCCAGAGGAACCACTGAATTATTTTGTGATTTCTCTGCACACCTGAAGATGACACCCCTCACTCACCTAGTACTTACTGACACACCTTGAGAACCCTGAGATGGTTAAGTATAGCCTAAAAGAAGAGAAGATTATTTAGTATACTTATACAAATAATCAATAAGATAATAACATTATTCTGTAGTATTCTGAATAACAATAATTAAGAAAACTGAATTTACCTAGTAATAGTATATAAAGACAGTCCTAACTTGCTATAATAGTCCCCATTTTGTCACACTGGCCAGTGTATTATGAAAAAAACAAAACATTGGCTAGGAAAGTTGGGCCCTTGAAGACATCACAATAGTTCCAAGCAGACAACAGAGTTAAATGTACAATGTTAATCTCTTACCAGACCCAGCGTGCACTCATCTGGGTCTCTGAACAAGTGCTCTGATTTTGTAAAAGTCAAGTTCAAGTCAGACAGGGATAGAAGTTGCTGTGATTTCTCTCTTTCAATCCTGCTGAAACAGTTAATCGTTTCATTCCTTACAAGCAGTAGGGGTTCTCTCTAGTACAGTCTGATCGTATCAGACTAACACATCACACCTCACACCCTCCCAGGGAGAAAGTTCCCAGTCTCTGAGGCAAGGTTCTGTATGATGAGCAGTCTCTTTTCTTCTCTGAAGTCTCACAGATTGTGGCCAGCTATGGCAGGGTTCCATTCAGCCAGCAGCCCAGTCTCAGCCCAGCAACAAAAGATGAAATTTAACAGCAGTTATCAGTTGCATTCCAGGTTACATTAGCACATCCTTGTTTGGAAAAAATGGTTATCTATTTACTAACACCCTTTACAAACCATTTAAAGTGGTTGTAAACCAGAGACATGAAATATGAACAAAGCATATCCCTCTCTAGTGTGTACTTGTCTCAATTAGGAGCACTGAGTGTCATTTCTGTCTGCTGCTTCATTCCTCTGCTATCATGAATCACGCTTGACAAGTTTTTCTGACACCAAGAGAAAAAAGGTGACAGGAGAGGGAGCTCCAGCACACAGCCCATAATTGACAGCCTGAGCTCTGTTCCTGTGTGCTGTGTGAAGGGGGTGTGCCGATACCATGTGACTGCTGTATCCAATCACAGCAGGTCACGTGACAGTTGTAACCAATGAATGGCTTAATTTCAAGCCCTCTATTGTGTACAACTGTGTTGCTAGCTGTGATTGCTCACAGGGATCACATGGTGCAGACTGGGCCAATCACCCCCCATCTGTGCCATATGATCAGCTGTGGCCAATGACAGGTAATCACAACAAAACAAACAATGAATCAAATTAAATCAGTAAAATGCTTGCATATAGTAATGAAATTCATAAAAAAATAAATAATTAACCACTTCCCCCAGAGTAGTACAATGTTACTATGGTAACAGTATATTGCTCTGGAAAAAGTGTGTTAAAAAAAATAAACAATAAAAAAAATTGAAATAAGTTATTAATTTATCAAAAAACTTGCAGTGCCTCTTACTAAACAGCTTGGACTGCCTACTTTACAAAAAGGGGTAATTTGGGGGATATCTGTACTGTCCTGACTTTTTTGGGCCTCAAGAAATGAGTTAGTCCGTCAGTACATCAGAGTTAATAAATTTTCAGATATATACCATAGTTTCTGGAATAACATTCCTACAGACTAAATAATATACACTGATTTGGGTTATTTTCACAAAAGAAATGTAGCAGAATCCATTTTGGCCTAAATTCATAAAGACATTTTATAACAGATACAAAGGAAAACTTTTTTTTTTTCAAAATGTTTCGGTCTTTTTTTCGTGTATTTTGAAAAAAAAAACCTAGTGGTAATTAAATAATAAAAGAAAGCTATATTTGTGTGAACAAAATTATACAAATTTATTTTGGGTTCAGTGTTGCGCGACCGCACATTTGTCATTCAAAGTGCAATAGTACTGAAAGCTGAAAATTGACCTAGGCAGGAAGGGGGGTAAAAGTGTCTGGGATTGACAAGATTAACAGGTTTTTTTTTTTTTGCACTTATCAGTAGTATATTTAACAGACCAAAATAAAGCAAATAAGACAAGTTAATTGTTAGAGTTTACAAACGCTTTATCGTGGAAAAAAAAAACCTGTCAAATAAAAAAACAACATTACAAAATATTAACAACTCAAAATCAGCATCGCAGCTTTGACAATTACATTGTTCTACTGACTTTCAGTTTGGAAATAAATGTAATTATTAATAATAAAGCTGACAACAATTGAAACATGTCAGCTGCCATGTCTAGGCATTGCCGCTAACCACAGTTGCAGGTGAACATATGAATAAGAGTTTTTGGTCAATTAGACAGAATTAGAATTTTCTTTTTTCTTCACACAGATCAAGAAAACCCAGCATGCATGTAAAGTAACAAAAGACCAAACTCTTATCAAACAGCATTCAGTGGTATGGTGGAAGGAGCACAAGCGACTAAGCGAAAGTCGGTAAGAAAGTAAAAACCTGCAATTAAAATGTGACTGGTCGCTAAACGTGTAATTTGTTCAGTTTCTGCGTTGTTTTTTTGTCCAGCAATTTGACTTGGTTTAGTAATATGAGATGTGATTGTTCTCAATGTGAGCAGATTGTATTCTAACCCCATACTTTCAATGCTAAGGCGTCCTTTATTATTACAGTGATTATAAAGTAGACTTAAAATCAATCACTAAAATCTCATGCAAGTTTTAACCTGTTAGGCCCTGTTCACTTATAGTGTGGGGACCTGTGTTTTACCACACCGGAAGAACGCAGGTCACCGCTAGGACACAGGAGACAATTGTTTCCTATGTGTGCTATTCACACTGCAATGCAGTCTGGACGTGCGGTGCAATGAGCTGCAATAAAATGCAGGCATGCTGCATTTTATCACAGAGCACAGGATGGCATCATACAGTGACATGAATGAAGTATCACTTTTGTACATTTCAAATAAAGTCTGTATAAAAAAAAAAAGGGAAATGCACATCACACCGCCCCCTAGTGCAAGCTCACTGCAACCAGAGTGGACAGCTGCTGCACGCTAAGCCGCTGCAGTTTAGTATGCGGTAGCTGTCTGGGGCAGTGTGAACTGGCTCTCCTAACCATTTCTGACACTTCTCTCCTACATGTAAAAATCTACTTTTTTTTCTAGAAAAGTACTTAGAACCCCCAAACATTATATATATATATATATATATATATATATATATTTGGCAGAGGCCCTATAGAATAAAATGATGAGTGTTGTCATTTTTTTAAATTAAAAAAATGTCAGCCGGTATTTGTATAGCGTTTTTTTCAAACGCTGGATTAAATACACTTTAATGTATTTTATTGCACACAAACGCAATATAATACCTATTTTTTTGTAAAATATAAAAGATGATACAATGAGTAAATAAATACCTAACATGTCATGCTTTAAAATTGCCTCCACCTGTGGAATGGCAGCAAGCTACGGTGCTTAAAATTCTCCACTTTAAACGTCCTTTACATGGCGGCATTGTGCTAGAATTATTGGTCTCATTTTGACATGTGGTGCCATCACCATATACGTGCAGGAGTAAGGTATGCGTTCATATTTGCGCATAAACACAGGGGAACGGGGACGCTTTAAATTTATTTTATTATTTATTTTATACAAAACTTTTTTATATACTCTACACTTTTTTTTGTATTAACTTTATTGCTATCACAAGGGATGAACAACATCCCCTGTGACAGCATGGGCTGTAAAAGGTCTTCTTTATGGAGAGATCTGGAGTCTATTAGACCCCAAATCTCTCCTTTGGTTTGCAATGCAGTGGATCAGACACAGATCGGTCTGATCGGCCGTTTTCCTAGAGACTAACGGTCAGGTAAACAAAGAGGTGGAGCCGGAAGTGACATTATATTTGTCGTTTCTTGGATCACAGAGAGAAAGGAACAATGTAACTTCCTCTCTCTCTGTTCTGTGCAGCTGTCGCCACCAGTTGCAGGCAGCGGTGGCAGGAGGCGGGTGGTACACCTTTCCACCGCCCGCTGAAGTGATTGGGTGGCTGTTCAGCAATTCTAATCATTTCTGCATTACAGGGAATCACTGACTGAAATTTTTTATATCGGGATGATGCCTGCAGGTACAGGCATCATCCTGGTATAACCACTGTAACCCAAGGATATCCTACCGTCGGCAAGTGGTTAAAGCAGAATTCCAGACCAAAAAAAAGAAGGATCTTCACCCTGGGAACAAAAAAATTAAAAGTCATATACTGTAGATGATGATTTTTAATGAAAGGACACTTACCTGACCAAGGATCCAGTGCCTCACCCGAGCCTGTTTTTCATGTTGTGAGAAGCCAGCTGTGACTTTTTGTTGGGGGGGGGGGGGGACCAAACTTCCAACCATGTGAACCGTACACACGAGCGGATTTTCCGCCCAAGCTTGGCTTGCATACACACTGTCACACAAAAGTTCTCTGAACTTTCGACTTCAAGAACGCGGTGACGTACAACACTATGACAAACCGAGAAAATTAAGTTCAATGCTTCAGAGCATGCATCGAATTGTTTGTGAGCATGCGTAGGAATTTTGCGCATCGAAATGGGTACAGACGACAGATTTTCCGATCTGAACTTTTTTTCCGACCGAAAAATAGAGAACCTGCTCTCAATCTTTTGCTGGCGGGAATTCCGCCAGCAAAAGTCCGATGGAGCACACACACGGTCGGATTTCTGACCAAAAGCTCACATCAGACTCTTGCTGGCGGAATTTCCAATCATGTGTACTGAGAGCGTACGCTAGACATAGCGCCTAAAAACTGCCTCCCATGCTGCCCGAATGTGAAAGCCGAGTGCTTTCACACTGAGGCGGTGCACTTGCAGGACGTTACAAAAAGCCCTGCAAGCAGCATCTTTGGGGTGGTTTGGGAGCGCTGTATACAGCGCTCCCAAAACCTCCTTCCAATTGAAATTAATGGGCAGCCCTTCCGAATAGCCTGAAAAGGGATTTGGAAGAACCGCAACATGGGTGGTTATAACCCTTTCTTCGGCTGTTAGCAGGGGGGTTAAAAAGCACCCAATAGCACCCCGAAAAGCACCGCTTAAACCATGCTAAAGCAACGCCAAAAACAGTGGTGCTTTAGCGTTGCTGTGGCCCCAGTGTGAAGGTAGCCTAAAGGTTATAGAGGAGGGGTGAGGAGGCGGAAAAGCAGAACTTCCCCTTTTAGGTGACATTTCTCTGTGCTCCACACACCAAAAAAAAAAAATGCTTAAAATTCCTAAAACAAAAACCAAAAACATTTTGGATTTTTTTTTTAATTCACTTCTAAATGCATGTTGCTATTGGGTCCCTCGTAGTCGCCTCCTTCAGTGCTTGGGCTCTTGACGTCACTTCCCCTCAGTGCAGGAAGGGCTCAGCTCCGCCCCCTCCCTCCTGTCAGTCATCTGGGACACGTGACAGGTCCCAGATGACTGAGCGGCCAATCACTGCATGCGGCACCGCTCGGGCATGCGAAGGGGATGCCCGGCTGTGAAGCAACAGCCGGGTGCCCACAGTTGCAATGCCGAGAGGAGGGGGGGGGGATGAGCGGAGCTTCATTCCCCCGCATCGCTGGACCCTGGGACAGGTAAGTGTCCGATTATTAAAAGTTATCAGCTGCAGTATTTGTATTTTTTTTTTTTTTTAGGGGAAACTCCTAAACAAAACAAAGTAAAAATGATTAACCTATTTAAAGATAAATTAACAAGAAATAGCTTTTGCTTTAATATGCAAAGATTTTCCCCACAGTATTTTTTATGCCCCTAGATGTCCTTAGGCAGCATCAGTCAACCCAGTTCCTCTGAGCCCAAGTCATACTGGATCAGCCCCAGTCATTAACTGGACAGTGAAAGAAGAAGCAGCACAGTGATGTCACTCTGGCCTTCCCATCTATCACCATGCTTCTTGTAAGCTCATAAACTGATTGGCTCTGTGTGCTGCTTCTACCTCTCACAGTATAACTTGGATGTACAGGAACTGCAAGAGACTGAAAGCAGACCAGATGAAGGTATTACATTGCCTACATTTAATGATATATTAACGATTGCAGAGCTGCATTTATTTTTATGCAAGGCGTTTTGTGATTGGGGGACGGATGATTATAACGTTCATTCACACTTCCTCTAATAACAGAATTCCTTGCTGTGATCTGTGTACTGCAGCCAAAAATTTAAGTTTCAGTGCTGAACGTTCAGTGCTGACTTTACTGTAGAGGGGAATGAAAGTAGGAATATTACATTGCGCAGCAGCAGCCACACATTGCACTCACTTCATTTCATTTTATAGTTTAAATGGCCACATATTTTTTGGCTGGAGGTCAGCTTTAACTAAAACCTGTACTGCAGAGGAGTAGAAGCTTCTACTGCTTCACTGTCCTTCTGCAAATGCTAGTTGCCTGACCTTAAAGTGGAGGGCCACCCTGAAAACAAAAAAATTTTAAAAATTACAAAAAAATCTAAAAAAAAAAAAATGAAAATTTTTTATTTTTTTTTTACTTACCAGAAATGCCTGTTTCTAGGCACATAATCCTAATCTTCCTCTTCCTCCTCCGCGGAGATCTTCTGTCTTCTCTCCTCGTCGCGGCGTCTTCTGGGTAATGGGTCGCGCTGTGTTCTGGGAACTGTGTGTTCCAGAACACAGCGCGTCCCATTCAGAAAGTGCTGCGGGACTCGCGCATGCGCAGTAGGAAACGGGCAGTGAAGCCATAAGGCTCCACTGCCTGTTTCCCTTAGAGGGAATGGCGGCGCCGGGACCCGAGAGCCGAGGGACGGGTCGGCCTCGGGCGCCCAACATCGCGGGCGCCCTGGACAGGTAAGTGTGTTTATTAAGTCAGCAGCTGCAGTGTTTGCAGCTGCTGACTTTTTTTTTTTTTTTAAACGGCCCTCCTCTTTAACCACTTGCAGACCGGACTATTTGGCTGGTCAAAGACCAGACCACTTTTTGCGATTCGGCACTGCGTCGCTTTAACTGACAATTGCGCGGTCGTGCGACGTGGCTCCCAAACAAAATTGACGTCCTTTTTTCCCCACAAATAGAGCTTTCTTTTGGTGGTATTTGATCACCCCTGCGGTTTTTATTTTTTGCGCTATAAACAAAAATAGAGCGACAATTTTGAAAAAAACGCATTATTTTTTACTTTTTGTTATAATAAATATCCCCCAAAAATATATATAAAACATTTTTTTCCCTCAGTTTAAGCCGATACGTATTCTTCTACATATTTTTGGTAAAAAAAATGTTTTTGATCAAAGCTTATTGATTGATTTGCGCAAAAGTTATAGCGTTTACAAAATAGGGATAGTTTTATAGCATTTTTATTAATAATTTTTTATTATTTTTTTTTTTTACTAGTAATGACGGCGCTCAGCGATTTTTATTGTGACTGCGACATTGTGGGGGACCGATCGGACATTTTTTACACATTTTTGTGTCGGGGTTAAGTGTTCCTAGGGGTGTGTTACTAACTGTGGGGGGGTTGGGCTTTCATTTAGTGAACACTGATCTCTGCTCCAATCACATGGAGCAGAGATCAGCGTCACTAGTTGCTAGGCAGAATGGAGAAATGCTGTTTACTCTGCATTTCCTCCATTCGGCCGCTCCGTGAGACGATCGCGGGTATGCCCGCGGCGATCGAGTCTGCGGGTCCCACGACCGGACTCACGGGGGTCCCGACCAGCGCGGGAGCGCGCCGCCGGCGGCGTGCTCCCGATGGCAGGGCGGCATTGAATATTGGACGTACCTGTACGCCAATATGCCTGCCCGTGCCATTCTGTCGACGTACATAGTCGTGCGCTGGTCGGGAAGTGGTTAAAGTGTTTGTTACCGCAACATTTCATATTCCTGATATGTGCCTGCTGTACCATGTCCAGAAGGAATTCATCAATGACAGCTGCATGCTTTTCTTATGATTTTAGGGATAAACAGTATTAAACCCCAAAAAGTTAAATATATTGAAGCTTACCAATCATTAGATGTGGTGGCCGCATAAGTTTTCTTTTCTTTGTTTTTTTTCCCTTCTGTGTTAATGGGACATAATTCTGGAGGAATTCTGGAGGAATGGGAACAGGAGGCTCAGCCTACAGCAGCATTGCCAGTCTGAGGGGAGGGGATTGTTAGATGTACTAGCAGATTTAGATACACTAACAAATTTAAAGTGGTTGTAAACCCTTTACAACCATTTTTTCCTACAGGTAAGCCTATAATTAGGCTTACCTGTAGCTACACTGGATATCTCCTAAACCTGCACAGTTTAGGAGATATCCCCTGTATTTGCATGTGCCGACATCATTGACACGTGCGCACTAAAGCAATGGCATGTATGTGCTGTTGCTTCAGTTAGGCTGTGCCGTTACCGGCGGCTCCTACGCACATGCGCGGGAGTGACATCATCGCGGCTCCGGCCAATCACATTGCTGGAGCCCGCGATACCCGGAAGTAACTCCATGAGCAATGTCGGCCACTGAATCGGTGAACAAGAACCGCTGCGGGGGCTTCGATCTAAGGTAAGTAATTCATAATAAGCTAGTATGCTATGAATACTAGCTCATTATGCCTTTGTCTTGCAGTTTTTTGTTTTGTTTTGTTTTTTAGGGTTTACAACCACTTTAAGGCAAACTCCAGCTTGTACTTTATAATCAGTTACAGCAAAACAAAAATGTCTTTTGGGGTAAAGGTTTTACATAAATCATCATCATCATCATCTAATCATTGTAAGAACCCTTGCCAGTGTAAAGTGGTTCCCATCCATGTAAACTGATACATTTTGCTAGAGAGCTTGGTGCTTTTCAAAAAACAGACTTGCTGGTTGGATCACCAGATGAAAAAAGAAGAAAGAAAGCCCCCCAAAAAAACAAATGCAGCCATCACATCTTAGCCCTTGTACACACGGTCGGAGATTCCGACGGAATGTGTCCGATCGGACCGTTTTGTCGGATATTCCGACTGTGTGTGGTCTCCATCGGACTGTTTCCGCCGGAGTATCCGACGGACCAAGTTTTCCAACTTGTTGGTAAAATTTACAGACAAAATGCTCCGATCGGACATACTCCGATCATGTGTAGAAAATTCCGATCGGACAAAGTGCCACCCATGCTCAGATCAAATTCCTACACCAAGGCTATTGGCTACTAGCGTGAACGTAGTCCCATCGTAACGAAATAACGTCATCACATTCTGAACGATCTGATTTCCCAACAACTTTGTCCGACCGTGTGTATGCAACAGTTTCGGACAAAATCAGACGGATTTGGTTGTCGGAATGTCCGACCGTGTATACAAGGGCTAAGAATTGATAAGCTGCAATATAATAAATGTTTGCTTTTGGGTTTAATACTGCTTTTAAACTATGATATACTGTGTGTCCACATAAAAGAAAGGGTTAATTGGCATTAATGGATCTGTAACTACAAATTAAATGCCTTTTGGCATTTAAGAGAGTTTTATTTATCATTTTTTCTTCCAATTTCCACTTATCTGTCGGCATCTGACTGATCATTGCAGAGAAAAAGTGGAATCTCAGCTACAGACCTTCCTGGAAGAGAAAAGTACATTATGTCCTTTTTTTGCAGATATGGTCAACCTTGGTGAGTAATTCATGAACTGCTTTATTCTCTGTACATGCATTGCATGGCTTGTCGTGTTGTTTCCATGTACAGTAGGTTGTTACATTGGGATGATCAGAGAACGACAATGCTCTGCTAGATGGCCAATCATAGAGGTCACCCAAGGGCACATGCTTGTGTAAATGCTGCAGGACATTTAATTTAATAGCCCATAGGCTCAGGAATCTGCTAGGAACAAAGCACTGAGATGAATAGGATGGCAGAAAAAGCTACTTGTCACTCAGGGCTGAAATGAACTGAGAGCAGGATTTATTTATTTATTTATTACAGTATTTTATCAGACATTACCATCCAGCATTCTCTGTTGCTCTGGTGAACACTGCTGTGCCCTTTAAAGTAATCTTTTACTATGTAGGCAACCTTCACTCACCGTCAGAAAATTCTAGTTGCCTGGCTGTCATACTGTGATATCGACATGAATTAATTGAAATGTAAAATTGTAAAAGATTTGAAAAAAATGACAAAATGGAAAAAATGACACCACCTTTTGTGGAAGCGTCTTTCTTCTTTCTATAGCTTTTCTCCATTGAGGTTAACAGATTTTTGCTAATATCCTGGAGCTAGGCTTTAATCTTCGTATATTTTGTCTTCCCTGGTTCCTCCTCTCCCCTCTTATCAACATGAACATTTAAAGTTGAACTTCATTCTCTCAGTCAACACTGACTATTTTTATTCTTTATGCTGCTAGCATTAATAAATATGAACGTACACTAGACTACCAAAAGTATTGTGACGCCTAACTTTAAACGCACATGAACTTTACTGGCATCCCAGTCTTAGTCTGTAGGGTCCAGTATTGAGTTGGCCCACCCTTTGCAGCTATAAGAGCTTCAATTCTTCTGGGAAGGCTGTCCACAAGGTTTAGGAGCGTATCTATGGGAATGTCTGACCATTAATCCAAAATAGCATTTGTGAGGTCAGGCACTGATGTTGGAGAGAAGCCCTGGCTCGCAGTCTCCGCTCGAATTCATCGGGTTGAGGTCAGGACTCATCCATGTCTTTATGAACCTTTGCTTATGTTGGAAGAGACAATCCCCAAACTGTTCCCACAAAGTTGGGGGCATGAAATTGTCCAAAATGTCTTGGTATGTTGTTGCCTTAAGAGTTCCCTTCACTGGAACTAAGGAGCTTTGAGTATTGAAAATTTATTAAATAGAATTTTAGCTTTGTGCTGCTCAGATGCGATGTAGTTTCACTTAAAAACAAAATCTTTCAGGTTTAATTTCATACCTTGTTTTATATTTTAGACCCAATGATATCATCACTGGAGAGGGCCCAATGGGGTGCTGTACATAGCTTCCTGAAAACCTACGGTATTGTCAATGAGACTAGCATCAGTGGGAATAGACAGTGTCTCAGACTTGGTGGTCAGTGGGAGTAAATAAAATTGCATAGTGCCTGTGGTTAGTAAGAAGAGGAATAATGCACAATTATTGGTATTAGTTGGAGGAACAGTGCCCCATCATTGGTATTAGATGGAGAAACAGTGCCCCATCATTGGTGTTAGTCAGAGGAACAGTGCCCCATCATTGGGGCACTGTTTCTCTGACTAATACCAATGATGGGGCACTGTTCCTCTGACTAATACCAATGATGGGGCACTGTTCCTTTGACTAATACATCACTGGTATTAGTCAGAGGAACAGTGCCCCATCATTGGTAGTAGTTGAGGAACAGTGCCCCATCATTGGTACTAGTCGGAGGAACAGTGTCCCATCATTGGTATTAATCTGAGGAACAGTGAGCCATCATTGGTGTCAATGGGAGGGATAGTGCCCTATCGTTTAGATCAGTGGGAGGAATTTTACACCATTGTTAGTGTCAATGGAAGGAATAGTGCCTTGTATCAATGGGAATAATAGTGCCACTTATCAGTGGTAGGAACAATGCCCCAAGGGCCAGATAAAGGCAAGAAAATGGCCACAATTTGTAGACCAAGAATCTTGGTCCCCCAAAGAGTTAGGTATGGTTAAGCTAAAAATTGCTATGAAATGTCTTGGTTTTGATGGCCTGAATCTGATCACTGTGGGTACCGCTACTTAATTTCTTGTTTCCGGTTTCATGAAGTTGAGTGAAAAGTTGTCACCTATGACAGCCAGTGATCTCCCACCTCCTCTCTGTCCAGTTCCATGTAATTACAGAAATAAAAGGAAGAGCACTACCTGCCCGGAGTTTGCTTGTTCTTCCTGTACCTGCGTGGGTTTTCACCGGGAACTCCGGTTTCCTCCCACACTCAATAGACATGCTGGTAGGTTAATTCAATCCCGTCTAAATTGGCCCTAATATGTGTACAGTATATGAATGTGAGTTAGGGACCTTAGATTGTAAGCTCCATGGGACTGTTGTGAATGTATAATATATATATATGTGTAAAGCTCTGTGTAAATTGATGGTGCTATATAAGTACCTGTATTAAATAAATAAATAGAAGCAAATTCTTCGAGACCTTTCTCAAAGTCTCCAAGTCTTTCCCAAACAGGGTTCCTCTGGAGTTTTCTAGGGGTTCCTTGAGTAATGAGCAAATTCTTCCTCTCAAATAGGTAACCACTGACACCAATAATCGTATCTATCTGTAAGGGAAGGTTTCTTCAAATATAAGAAGCATTCTTTCTACTGACCGCCACATTAATGTACTGTGAGCTGTAGATAAAGTCATTTATTAGCAGGGGTTCCCTGAAACTGGAAAGTTATTTCAAGGGTTCCTGCTTCATGTTAAAAAGGTTTGGAAATGCTGTTCTAGACCATGGAAAATAAATTCATCCTTGCAGGTCACGTATTTTCTGCCACTTCATATTGCCCCATTTCCGCTTCCCAGCAGTAGAATAAAGTTGACATGTACATGAACCAGTGCTAACCACGTAAATGAGGAATAAATAATGCCTGACACGCAGTGAATTGAATAAGGAAATCGTCCACGGAACACAGGGAATATTAGACATATGTGGAATGGGATCTACAGGAAAAAAAAACTGACAGGCATGTAGAAGAGCAGCAGCAGCATAACAAAGCATTGACTAGGGACTGAGGGGAACACCTTGTTAGTACAGCAATAGTGACAGCAGGAGAGAATTCTGATCAAGCAATTTATAGAAATATATTCTGTTACCATGCTTGATGTTTTATACATGGTAGAAAATGTACAGCTTCTGTACGCCATGTAGCAGCTGTTCCGCCAAGGGATGGATTATTTTGTAGGACTTAAAACTAAGACAGTATAATTTGAAAAGGGGTCACAGACACCAATCTGCCCATTTTTTTGCTGGCTTGAGCCACAGTCTTATGTCTGTGGTGTCAAACTGGCTTCTGCCATCCCACAACTGTCAGTAGGGACAATATTTGGACCTGGACTACTCAGAATGGCCCACTTCCTACTGCACCGACAAAAAACTTACAAAGTTGTCAGAGCTGATCCTGTAAGCTTTAGGAGCGTGCTGTAACGTTGCTGTCCCAAGGTTGTACTGTGCCTGAATATCTTAATATGTAGAGTCTGTAAGAAAGAAGGGAAAGGAGAGACATGATTGCAATCTTTAAATACATCAAGGATGTGAATAACGTTCAGGCGTCCAAAAACACAAGGACATGACGTCAAACTAGCAGGAGAAAAGTTCAAAACTAATCTTAAAAACGATTATTTCTCTGAAAGTGTAGCACAGAAGAGATAATGGAGGTTATTTACTAAAGGCAAATCAACTTTGCACTGCAAGTGCACTTGGAAGTAAAGTCGCTGTAGATCCGAGGGGGGCATGCAAGGAAAATAAAAAAACAGAATTTTAGCTTGCACATGATTGGATGATAAAATCAGCAGAGCTTCCACTCATTTCAGATCTACCCCTTAGATTTAGAGCGACTGCAATTCCAAGTGTAAAGGGATATATCACCGCTCCTGAAAAAACAAACAGATAATGAACCTTTCTCTTGGTTCAGAAGTCATAGGTGCTGGCAATTGCTAATAGCAATAAACAGGAACAGATTCTGGATAGCCGCACTCTTGAAAAGTAGCCTTCTTTTATTAAGAAAAATTCACATCAAAAATAAAAAGATAGTAATCACAGCAGACAAAGCATCTGACGTTTTGCACTAGCAGCAGTGCTTATTTGTAGCTTGTTCCTATTTATAAGTAAAGTCGCTGTAGATCCGAGGGGGGCATCCAAGAAAAATAAAAAAACAGAATTTTAGCTTGCACATGATTGGATGATAAAATCAGCAGAGCTTCCACTCATTTCAGATCTACCCCTTAGATTTAGAGCGACTGCAATTCCAAGTGTAAAGGGATATATCACCGCTGCTGAAAAAACAAACAGATAATGAACCTTTCTCTTGGTTCAGAAGTCATAGGTGCTGGCAATTGCTAATAGCAATAAACAGGAACAGATTCTGGATAGCCGCACTCTTGAAAAGTAGCCTTCTTTTATTAAGAAAAATTCACATCAAAAATAAAAAGATAGTAATCACAGCAGACAAAACATCTGACGTTTTGCACTAGCAGCAGTGCTTATTTGTAGCTTGTTCCTGTTTATTGCAATTCCAATTCCAAGTGCACTTGCAGTGCAAAGTGGATTTGCCTTTTGTAAATAACCATCAATTATCAGTAAGTGGATTCATATATCCCTAAAACAAACAGATTTATACTCAGACTATATATATATATATATATATATATATATATATATATATATATATATATATATATATATATATATATATTACACACACAGTTTATATTAAAAAAAATTGGGCAGACTCGATGGACATGTGAATCTTTTCTCTGCCATCTTTCTTCCATGGTTCTTTGCATGTCCAACCACTGGTGGATTATCATAAGGGCAGAATAACATTTTTGGTTTTGGGTTTAATAGGGCTTTTTCATCTTTGTAAGTTTTTAGATTTCTCTGTACTCTCCAATCTGAGGGCATTGGGGTTGATTTGCTAAAGGCAAAAAGACTGTGCACTCTGCAAGTGCAGTTGCTCCAAGGCTTAGTAAATGAGGTAAAGCTTCACTTTGCAATGAACACCCAATCACGTGCCAGGAAAATTTAAAAGAAAACTGTGCTTTTGCTTGCAAATGATTGGATGATGGAAGTCAGCAGAGCTTCTGCTCATTTACTAAGCTCTGGAGAAACTGCACTTGCCTTTATGAATCAACCCCATTGTTTCAGCTTTATCTGCTAAATCCTTCAGAAAAGCTTTGCAAAACCAAAAATGTAATATATTTCAGCTAACCAAACATTTAGATATAGTGCCTGCATTTGTTATGTTTTCATAGGCTTTTTTCCCCTCTGTTTTCACCTGGAGATCTGGCCAGTAGCACACCTCCCGTATTAGGGCTCTTTAACACTGATCAGTTTTAAAAAAATCTGAAGAAAAATGCATGAAAAATGCATCCCTTTAAATCCTATGGAACTCTTCACACTGGTCCGCTGTGTTTCAGTTGCGTTTTTAAACACCCTGCTTGCTGCAATTTTGGTGCATGTTTGGTGTGGTAAAAAAAAGATGCACCTAAACTCTGAAGGTTTTTTTCCAACGGAGTTCTGCTGAAACTGACTTGTCTACACTCGATCACACCGAAGTCAAATCGTTTAGAACACGGTGACATACAACACGTACGACAGGGCTAGAAAAAGGAAGTTCAATAGCCAGTAGCCAATAGCTGCCCTTGCGTTGTTTTTGGTCCATTGGAACAGCATACAGGCGAACGGTTTTCCCGATAGGAATTGATTCTGTCGGAAAGATGTTCTATTTCTAGGTCCGTCAATTTTTTTTTTTTTTTAAGTCAGCTGTAGCCCACACACTTTTTCTGCCAGAAAGTCTGACGGTGTGTACACGGCATTAGAGTGCATTCACTCTGGATGGAAGAGCACAGGGGCACCTTTGGACAGCAGCATTGTCAGTTTAGGGGTAGGGGAGTGTTAGATGCACTAGTAGATCTAAATACACTAACAAATTGAACCCAAACTCCTAGCTAAATGTTTTATAAGCAGTTACAGCAAAAATATCTCTGGGAGAAATCATTGGGACAGGAAGCAGGGGGGAAATCGCCACAATGGGGACATTGCAGGAATAAAATTGTGCTGGAAATGGCATTTAAAGGACAAGTAAAGTCAAAGCTTTTTTGGCTATATTTCTCCTATGGATCACAAGAGTGCAATTTTTTCTGCATTCCTGTGACCTGTTTTCAGCCGACAGCTAAAGTCCACTCAGCTGGTCCAGGCTCCAGAAAGATCCAGACTTCATCAGGATCCACCCAGAAGCCTGGACCAGCAGCTGTCTTAGCCTCTCAGCATGTTGCTGAGAGCCTGAGCCAGCCGCTCATACCCCCTTCACAGCCCAGTGCTTCACTGAGAGCTGGAGGAGCAGAGCAGAGAGCCGGTGACTGACAGTCTTGGCTCTCTGCTCAGAGCAGAGGGGGAGAACTGATCGATTAGTGCTCTTTGATTGCTCAGTTCTTGGGGTAGAAGCGACAGGGGACAGCTGCAGCTGAGATCGGTGCTGCAGCGATCTAGGTGGGTATGATTTTTTTTTCTGCATTCCCCAACTTCTCTTTCAAAGGATAGATTCAATAAAAAAATATATATATATATTCTAAGCCAGCCCTGCCCCTCCTCACCATGTGCTCACTTACTTCATTCTGATGTTGGAGCCCTCCCGTAGCATAAAACTAATTAGGCAAACACTGCACTTGCCTAGTGACTCATAACATTGGGTATAACATATCAAGTGTACAATAATGCTAGAAAGTGTACAATTCTAATAAAACATCCCGCAGTAGTTAATAAAGTGCTCATGCTTCAATATAAATTCGGTGCTCCACTGCTCAGTGTTCAGACAACGTGCCCCACGTGGATGTGGACCACCTATCGCTAGAATGGTCACTTGTACTTTGTGGGGAAAAGACCCCTAAATGATGTCTTTCAAGGTTAGCTGCACTGCTAGTAATCCTCCATGGATAGGGAATAAAAATGACAGAGGGGGGCATCCATAGCGTATTTGTTTTAAGATTTCCAGCAAAAGATTAAATAGATGCACTCACATTTTATGGCACCCGGTGTAATCAGCATGTGTTTTTAATAAGGTTTAGTCCAGCCAATCACATTTAAATGCTGATCTCTCGCTATGAGGCTCGGTCCTCTGTGATCGTTCTGTGGGCAGATATGGTGTTGCGATTACACGATCAAGCCTCAACGCATTTCAGCCAATAGGAAAGACCGCCAACAGGAAGCTCCCGTAGCATGGTGGTGCTCTGTTACCCAACACTGCTTATCCCT
Organism: Lithobates pipiens; assembly: GCF_037356315.1. NCBI lineage: Eukaryota > Metazoa > Chordata > Amphibia > Anura > Ranidae > Lithobates > Lithobates pipiens. The sequence goes on from NW_027507784.1 coordinate 57,729,815, forward strand.
GCATAGTAATATCCTATTGACTTTAATGGGTCTTATTCAAATGGTATAGGTGAAGTTAGTGTCAAACAAGAGGCTGTTAACACCACAAAAGGCCACCATTATCTGAAAGAGGTAAGTCACCGCCTGGGTGGTGGTGGAGCTGGCAGAATAAAAGGATGCTGGGAAGGAGGGCTGAGGAGTTTTTATTAAAGTGAACCTGTTCTTCAAGCCTGTATAAATGTATTGTTTTTCCATTGTAACATGGGAATGGTTAGGAAGAATGTTGAATGCATCTGCTAAGGAGACCAAATGTTGTGCTAGTTGTCTGAACCATTCTGAAATAAGCTGTGTAGATAAAACGGATTGAGGAAGTTAACTTGCTTAACCTCAGATGTCCCCGAGGAGCCACCAAGCTCCTCTCTTCCCTGTTTTGATGATCCCGCTGGCAGTCAAGAACTTAATTTTTCACTTGCCATTAAGTGATAAAACTCTCTGTTTGGAAGCAGAACAGCAATTATCGGAGGAACGAGATGGGTATAAAGCATGCACAGTACATCCCATCTGGCAGCTGAGGGATGATTTAAAACATAGGATTTGTGAATTGCGGCATGACTCTCTCCACCAGTCTCAAATGGAAAATGACTTTGATCCGGAGAATATAATCCAGCAGGTTAGTATTTTACCTCTTTTTCCTCAACAGTACTTATGCGTTTTTCTCTTATCACTTTGCATAACTACTATGATACTTTAGGGCTGAATATATGAAAATGAATAACAATTTAGAATAATATTGCTCATACTGTTGAAAAAAAAGCTGTTGCCTTGCAGAACAGTATTTTATAACTCTCTGGGCCTTCGAGAGTCATAAATAACTGCATTAAAACTGCTTGTTAGGACCAGTTGGGTTTTCCCATTCATGTCCGTTGAGTACATAATAGTTTAAAGAGACCCTGTCACCATTTAAAAAACATTGCAGGTTTTGACTAATCCATGAGTCAATTCCCCAGCACAGGCCCCCTCCTTGCACATGATAGCCCTCAGCTACCTTAGGAGTGTCTTAATACTCTTTGTGCTGGCCCAGCTCCCCCAACCTCCCCCTCCCTTCCCTTCTCCTCCCTACATAACTTTTTGTGTATCTGTAGGGGAAGGAGCGAAGGGGATTACCATAGAACAACCTTTCTGAACCAGAGTTCTGTGGAATTCTAAGGTTCTTACAGAGATTGCTGATGGTTCCTTGAGCAATGAGCAAGTTCTACTTCTCAGATAAGTAACCTTATGACCCCTGATAAGGGTTGTACCGATACTAATATCGGTGCAGATACCAAGCATTTGCACGAGTATCGGTAGCCTCACAGGTAATCGGTCCAGCAGCAGTTCCAAGCACCGATCCCCCCCCCCCATATAGCCTTTCTATAAAGCAGCTGACAGCCACTTATCTCCCTCTCCCTCCCGCGGCTGCCAGCTGCTTTATTGAAAGGCTATATGGGGGGATCAGTGCTTGTAAGTCCCCCTACCGCCACACCAATCACCCTGATTGTTCCTCTGTGTCCTCCTTTGGCTTCAGGTATCCTCCTCCCTCTCTTTGTGTCCTCCTCCGGTCCCAGTTCTACACCAGGTCCCCTTCTGTGCTCCGCGGGTCTTCTTTTGGTCCCCGTCCCCTTTTCTGAATGCACAGAGTCAGTGATCACTGACTGTCCATTCATTACTGAGCCACGTAAAAAAAATAAAAAAAGAGAGAATAATTAATAAATAATTAAAGGTTAAATTGTAAAAATAATAAAAACTAAAGTATCAGTAATAGGTATTGGCGAGTACTTGAAAAAAAATGATTGGCACTTGTACTTGGTCTTAAAAAAGTGGTATCTGTGCAACCCTACCGCTAATATAATGAGCATTCTTCACACTGATCATCACGCTAGTGTAGGTATAATAATTGTTAGCAGGGGTTCTGTGAGACCTGAAAATTATTTTAAGGGTTCTAGCATGTTAAAAGGGTTGAGAAAGGCTGCAAAAGAGTGTAATTTCCATGACAGTTCTGAGTGTACGAGTGCTCCTGACATAAAAAGTTTGTGAGCATGACTTATGGTTGTTTGCCATCATCCACCTATAGAGTGCTATTTGTTCCTGAATCCCTGTGAAAGTTCTCAGCTGATGCGTTTCACACCGCTCATTGGGGCATAGTCCTCTGACTAAGCCCCTTGGGCAGGGTGAAACACGCCAGGGATCGTGGTTTGTGGAGAAGCATAGGCTGAGGATACTCCTTATTCCTATACTACATGGGCTGGCCGGGCATTCACATGCCTGTCACTTTTTGGATGAGTACATTAAGACGCTGGCACCCCATCACCTGGGGATCAAGGAAAGAGTCTCCTCTTCAGCTTAGAGCGGCACTCCAAACTTTTCACATACATCTCTGGTAAAGTTGTTTGCAAAGGTAATTATGCAACATGTATATACCAGCATTGCCAATGCAGCATTTTAACCCTTGTTCAGTCCTGAGCATGTTGCATTTCACCACAGGATTGTTATTCTATAATTTTTAGCAACTGAGTTATCCAGGTATGTCAAATTTTTTTTTTTCCTTTTTTAATATACAAAGGTTGAATCTGTGAAAAGACAGCAAAATGTGTTAATTGAAAAACTAATTCAAGAGCAGCGGGTTTTGAAGGAAGAACTTTTAGAATGTGATATTCTGGTAAGAAGACAGACACTGTGATTGATTTAAAAATAGAACATAAAAAAATGATAGTCATTTCAACTAAAAACTTATTGTCTCCTAGGAATCTATTCATTCAGAAGAAATTGCAGATCAGCTAGGGGAAATCCCTATTATTCTGCAGGAGATAGCATGTCCGTATGCAGAACTGAAGTCTTCTGTACTAAGTGAATATCAACAGCTTGTTGACCTGTACACCCGAAAGATGAAGGAGCTGGATGGACAGTTAAAAGACATAGACAGGTGAAATGCAGTATTTTCTTCAGTAAACATTCAAGGGGTATTCCAGCAAGAGAGACAATACTTTTTTTGAGCAGATGTCTAACCAGACCAATTTTGTTTAGTTTATTCATAAATTATATAGAGGATGGGATAAATATCTCAGTTCTTGCAGACAATGCAAAAATAAGCAGGGCAATAACTTCACATCAGGATATCACATTTTTACAGAAAGACCTGAACAAAATAATGGAGCTGGCAACTACATGGCAGATGAGGTTTGATGTGGAGAAATGTGGAGAAATGTAAGGTAATGCACTTGGGGCGGCTAAAAACATAAACGCAGGCTACTCACTAGGGTGAGAACTTCTGGGGGAATCAAAGATGGAGCAACCTCTGGGGGTCCTAGTAGAAGACAAACTGAGCAATAGCATGCAGTTTCAAGCGGCAGCTACCAAAGCTGGAAGAATATTCACATGCATAAAAAAGGGGATATACTCAAGATATAAAACTATAATCCTGCCACTTTATAAAACTCTCTTTGGGCCACATCCTGAGTACTCCATTCAGTTCTAGTCACCAGTCCTCAGAAGGGTTGTGCTGGAGCAGGAGAGAGTCCAAAGAAGGGCAACAAAATGAATAAAGGGACTGGAGGACCTCAATTGTGAGGAACGACTACAGGCACTAAATTTATTCTCGTTGGAGAAGAGACGCTTGAGAGGGGATATGATCGCGATTTACAATTATCTCCATGGTGATCCTATTCATTCTCAGGGAGTGTAAGAAGACACAGGGCCACACAGTGATATTGGAGGAGAATCGGTTTAACCTTAAGCTGCGCAGGGGGGTTTTCACCGTCAGGGCAATAAGGATGTGGAACTCTCTTCCACAATTGGTGGTGTCAGCGGGGAGTATTGATATGTTTATAGCAATATAACGGTGGCAAAGTGGTTTAGTTATCCTGATCGGACATCATATAACGTGATCAGGATAACAAGCCAGCGTGTGCCCACGTGGGGGCGCGCAGCGAGGTGATCGGAGGTGCTCTGTGTCAGTCTGACACACCGCAACTCCGATCATGGTGACAGAGGCTTCTGTCACTTCTGACAGAGGCTTCTTACCATGACCAATCACAGCTGATCATCGCGTGAACCAGGAAGTGCCGGTAAACGGCTTTTCTCGGTTCATGCTGACAGCAGCTCTCCCTGTCGGGGGGGGGGGGGGGGGGTCTGTGCTGATAATCAGCACATTGATTATCAGTGCAGCCCCCATCAGGTGTGCCCATCCAGCTGCCAATAAGTGCCCATCACCTGCCAGTCTATGTCCCATAATAAACGCCTGTCAGTGCCCATAAAAGTGCCAATCAGTGCCCCATCAGTAATGCCTGTCAGTGCCCTTCAGAAGCCACTCAGTCATGCCTGTCAGTAGCTCCACATCAGTGCTGCCTATCCAGTGCCACTTATCAGTGCCCATCAGTGACGCCTATCAGTGGCATCAGGTCCTGCTTATCAGTGCCCATCATTTTTTTTTTTTCAAAATTCAAATTGTCTGTCTTTTTTTGTTTTTAGCGCAAAAAATAAAAAACGCAGAGGCGATCAAATACCACCAAAAGAAAGCTCTATTTGTGGGAAGAAAATACCTACACAGGTTGAACTGGATGGACTATTGTCTTTATTCAACCTTACCTACTATATAACTATGGTACTTCTTACTTGATCATTTCTAAGAAAGGCAAATTGTATAGTGATTTAGAAGATCTACCTGTCCATGATTAGCTTTTATTGTTTCCAGTTTTTAAAGTGATCCAATGCTTTGCCCATGCAAGTTAAAGAAGCAGGTTTGCTTCAATGCCACTTTCCAAGCAACGCATACTTTGCACTCCAGCCTCTTCCTGTTGGAAGCAGGAGAAGCCACCCTGCGTGAACTAGAAGTCTCTCAAGTCACAGCTTACACAGGGCTTTGGACTTTGGTGCTTGCTGATTGGTCCAGTGTTGTTACATAAAGTCACACACTTCTCAAAACTTAAAAGTACCGAATACAGTGGAACCTTGGATTACAAGCATAATCCGTTCCAGGAGAATGCTTGTAATCCAAAGCACTCGCATATCAATGCAAGTTTCCATAGAAGTCAATGGAAATGAAGATAATTTGTTCCACATTGACTTCTATTGTATGCAGTACCACATTTGGCCAGAAGTGGGGGCCGCCAGAGAGACTCGGAAATACACAGAGACAGCTCAGATGCACTCGGAAACCCTTGGAGACGTTCGAAAACACGCGGGAATAGAGTATTTCCGAGTGTTTCCGAGTATTTACGAGTGAGTCCGAACGGCTCCAAATGTCACTGGTGCCCTAGCACCTCAGGCCAAATGCAGTAATGCACACCGCAGAGGCCTGAATTCTGCTTGTTTTGTGGGACAACACTCGCAAACCGATTCAGGATTTTTTAAAAGTAATAGTATTGTGAAACGCTCGTTAACCACGTTACTCGCAATCTGAGGTATTACTGTACTTTATTCCTAGCAGCTTAATGGAGTGGCAGTAAGGAAGGAATGGTGAGTATGTGCTCTTGGGTTTATTTTCCCTGCATTGGCAAAACACGGATTTGCTTTTATAGAACACAAACTAGGTTATATTTAACCACTTGACCACCGGAAGGTTTTACCTCCTTCATCACCAGACCATTTTTGCTATTCAGCACTATTATACTTTAACTGGCAATAGCTTAGTCTTGCAACACTGTATGCAATATTTTATACTTTCTGTTATAAAACTGAATTTTTTAATAAATTTAGGCCAAAAATTTATTCTGCTACTGGTCTAGTTCTGAACGTGATCAATATACTGATTCGTACAGACACTATACTCGCAATGGCGGTGATCAGGGACTTATGGTGTGACTGTAATAGTCTGGCACTAACTGATACTGGCTGAGATGGGCACTAACTGACACTGACGTGATTTATCGGGGTGCCCAAAAAGTGTATGCATGTGTATGTGTGCTGCTTGTACTCATTGATCTGGCTGGGTTACTCTCCTTGCTTATATTTCTGAATGGCAGGGAGAAATCTACCCACTGCTGTTTGCAAACAGAGAGGTCTGTGCTTTGATTGTTCACAGCCGGTCAGCAGGTATAAAGCCATAATAATTAGCTATGACCGGCTGACAAACTCTTGCTGTGTCCACAGTTTGGAGGGATTTCCTCTCGCTTCCTCTGTTGGCCAAGGGACAGAAAGTGAAAAGAAACCTGCCCAATGGGAAACAGACAGTAAAAAAAAAAAAAAAAAAGTTTTGCCTTTTAGCTCTACTTTAAAAACTTTTCACAAAACAATAATATAGTACGTTTACTCAGGGGGTATGCATTTGATAATTATTTGCTTTTAAAATTCATGTGCTGATAGTTATGCTCTTGATCACTTTTTAGATCCAAGCATTGCACACTGTTATATGATTTGAATGGTGTGGTAAAATCCACATGATGATAGTATACACATGTAGGTTTGTTTTAATTAATACATATTTAAAGATTGGAATACTTAATATTAAACCTCATTTGAGTTGCCTAATCTTGAAACGCAAAAAACAAAAATGTAAAACTCTGCAGCTTACCATGCCTTAGATGTGGTGCTACATTAGTTTCCATTTTTTAGGCTAAGAGCATTTTCAGCAAGTACAGAAAATACATGTTCATTTTCCCAGAAATGTAGTGTTCTTGTAGCTACAATGTGATCATTCTTGCAAGCTATCTATTGTAAATTGAAATTTCTTGCCCCCACAAGGAATTGAGATGGAGAGTTTCAGAGAACTTGTGCAGCAGGTGCTCATTCGTGTGCAGTAAGGGATCATTCCTATTCAGCAGCTGCTAATTCCCATTCAGCAAGTGCTAATGCGCATGTGCTGAGACACAGACCAAGACGAGCAAGGACTGGAATGGGCATGCGCAATGGCACATCCGTGTGAACACGTACACGTTAGCGTGCGCACACATCCATAGATTCTGGCAAACAGAAGCCTATTTAAACTGAGAGTCTGCATGGTTTCAGTGCTGGATTGTCTTCAGCTTTGGTTCCTGTACTCCCGACTCATCCATGTCTGCTGACCTTGTTCCTGACCCGGCTACGTCTGACAACTCTCTTGGATCACCCCTGCCTGCTCTGCTTCTTGCTTATGTTACTGACCCCGGCCTGGATTTATGACTACGGCTCCGCCTCCTGGTTTGGTACCCCACCGCCAGCATGTTACCAACTTCTGCATGTTCCCGACCTTGCAACTGATCCTGATTCTGCATCTGTCTGCCTGGCTCCCATTGAACAAGACTTGTGACCAGACTCCTTGCCACTACTGGAAGGACTCCTGTGTCTTCAAGTTACAGCCCTGTTTCACTACAGCTTCCAGGAGCACTCCTGGCTCAGGCTATAACTGATTCCGGTGCCAGTAGTTGCTTTATCGACCATGCCTTCACCCAGCAACATAACATCCCACTGCAACCCAAACAACAGAGACTTTCTATACAGCTATCTGATGGATCAAGTATTAAATCAGGACCCATCACCCATGACACTCAGCCCTTACCTGCCAACATCTTGCCAGACTACCAAGAACTGCTATACCTAGATGTCATTTCCTCACCATTGTTCCCAATCATCCTGGGTATGCCATGGTTGCAAGCTCATAACCCCCAAATTAACCGGACTACTGGTAGGGTTACCTTCCAGTCTTCTAATGCCGCGTACACACGACTGGACTTTTCGACAGACTAGGTCGACTATCTTCCCGACAGACTTTTGGCGGAGTTCCGATGGACTTTCCAAATGAACGGACTTGGCCACACACAATCACACCAAAGTCCAACGTATTCGAACGTGATGATGTACGACCAGACTAGAATAAGGAAGTTCATAGCCAGTAGCCAATAGCTGCCCTAGCGTAATTTTTTGTCCGTCGGACTAGCATACACACAAATGGATTTCTCAATAGGAACTGGGTCGGCGGAGTTCCTGCCGAAAAATTTTTAAACATGTTCTATTTCTAAAGTCCGTCAGATTTTTGGACAGCAAAGGTCTGATGGAGCCCACACACGATCAAATTGTCCGACGGATTCGTTCCTTTGGACGTTTGCTGTCAAAGTCCGGTCGTGTATACGCGGCATTACTGTTTGCAGAACTGTCTCAAAACTTCACACCATGCGGCTCCAGATATTTGCTGCTTAAATCCTGTTTCCAAATCACAAGAGCTTGTTACATCAGTTTACCATGACTTCATGGATGATAAACAAAAAGCAGACATTCTCCCTCCTCATCAAGCATATAACTGCCCTATTGGACTGTTACCAGGGGCAGAGATTCCATTTGGAAGGATTTTTCCTCTGTCTGAGCCTGAACTTTTGGCCCTTAAAGAGTATGTTGATGAGAATGTTAGGAAGGGGTTCATCCGACCCTCTACTTCTCCAGCTGATGCAGGAATATTCTTTGTTGAGAAAAAAGACCACTCCCTCCATCCATGTGTGGACTACAGAGAATTGAATCAAATTAAGATTAAAAAACATTATCCTCTTCCTTTGATCAGTGAACTATTTCAGAGACTTCATTCTGCACAGGTATTCACATAATTAGATCTGCGAGGTGCCCCTAACTTGGTCAGGATCCGTGAGGGGGACGAGTGGAAAACGGCCTTCCGAACATGTTTTGGTCATTTTGAATATTTTGTTATGCCATTTGGACTTTGCAATGCGCCAGCCACTTTCCAACATTTTGTCAATTACATTTTCAGGGACTTCTTGGACTTATTTGTGATTGTCTATCTGGATGACATACTCATATTCTCAGTTTTCCTGGAATTACACCGCATCCATGTGAAACAGGTTCTCTATAGACCGAGGCAAAATGGAGGATACGCAAAGGCTGAGAAATGTAAATTTGAACGTCAGACCATTCATTTTCTGGGTCTAGTGATATTAACCGGGGGTATTGCAATGGACCCTCAAAAGTTTTCAGCTATACTGTTTTGGCCACCCCCAGCCGATAAAAAAAGAGTACAATGTTTTGTCAGTTTTGCTAATTTTTACAGGAAATTTTCTTAAGGATTTCTTTGGCATCATAACACCCATTACCCAACTCACACAGTAGCAAGGTCTATTTCAATGGACTGAAGCAGCTCAGGCCACATTTGATAATCTAAAGGGATTGTTTACCTCTGCTCCAGTCCTGAAACATCCTGATCCTGCTCTACCAATATGTTCTAGAGGTAGATGCCTCAGAAAATGCTGTAGGGGCCATCCAGTCTCAGCGTCAAGGACCAGTCTCTCTAATGCACCCCGTTGCATTCTTCTCAAAGAAACTGTGCCCATCAGAGAAGAATTATTATGTGGGGGATCGAGAAATCTTGGCAATAAAATCAGCATTGGAAGAATGGCATTACCTCTTGAAAGGAGCAGCACATCCAATTCTGATCTTCATAGATCACAAAAACCTAGAATATCTCAGAGCTGCTAAGCATCTCAAACCTAGACAAGCAAGATGGGCTCTTTTTTCTTTTCACGCTTTAATTTCCACATTACTTACCAGCCAGGATCTAAGAACGTAAAACCCGATGCCTTATCTTGTATGATCACTGAATCAGAAGCTTTATCTCAACCAGACACTATTCTGCAAGCTGGGAATTTTTCTGTTAATTCAGTCTGATCTGATATCACAGATCTGTCAGGCATATCTGAAAGCTTCCCTACCTCAGGGCATGAATCTCTAAGAAAAAGATGGACTCTACTGGTATGAAAATAAGATATTTGTACCTCAGAACTTGCGCACTGCTATCTTACAGGTCTGTTATGACTATCCCTTGGCAGGTCACTTTGGGGGATACAAGATCATTTCTGGTGGCCAAACCTGGCAAAAAATTGCAGAAAATACCGTATATACTCGAGTATAGGCCGACCCGAATATAAGCCGAGGCCCCCAATTTACCCCCAAAAAAACTGGCAAACTTATTGACTCGTGTATAAGCCGAGGGTGAGACATGCCTGTCCATCCCTGTGTGTGTGTCCGTCCATCCCTGTGTGTCCGTCCATCCCTGTGTGTCCGTCCATCCCTGTGTGTCCGTCCATCCCTGTGTGTCCGTCCATCCATCCCTGTGTGTGTGTGTGTCCATCCATCCATCCATCCCTGTGTGTGTGTGTCTCCATCCATCCATCCATCCATCCCTGTGTGTGTGTGTCTCCATCCATCCATCCATCCATCCCTGTGTGTGTGTGTGTCTCCATCCATCCATCCATCCATCCCTGTGTGTGTCTCCATCCGTGTGTGTGTGTGTGTGTGTGTGTGTGTGTGTGTGTGTGTGTGTGTGTGTGTCCAGCCTACCTTTGTCCCGAGCCTCCGTCCCGTGCCTTGCCTCCTTGCCTCCGTCCCGTGCCGTGACTTGCCTCCTTGCATCCGTCCCGTGTCGTGCCGTGCCTTGCCGCCGCCGTCCCGTCCCGTCCCGTGCCGTGCCTTCCCTTGCCTCCGTCCCGTGCCCTCTTCGTCGGCGGCCATTGTAAAGTTCAAAAGCTGCGCCGCCGCCTTCGCCTGTGATAGGCGGAACACTGAATTTCCCAGCAGCCTGTGTTCCGCCTATCACAGACGTCGTATCATCCTCGTCCGTAGTACGAGGATGATACGATGTCCGTGATAGGCGGAACACAGGCTGCTGGGAAATTCAGTGTTCCGCCTATCACAGGCGAAGGCGGAGCCGGAGGCGCGGCTTTTGAATAGAATGGCCGCTGTCTGTCTGCTCGACACGCTGATCGAGCGGGCAGACAGCGATGACTCGAGTATAAGCCGAGGGGGGCACTTTCAGCCTCAAAAAAGAGGCTGAAAATCTCGGCTTATACTCGAGTATATACGGTATGTCAATTCCTGCTTAACTGTATCAAGAACAAAAGCAGTATTCCTGAGAGGTCATGGAATATGATTGCAATTGACTTCATTGTCAAGCTTCCCCCTTCTAAGGGTTTTTTTTTATCATCTTTGTGGTGGTTGATCGTCTTTCCGAGATGGCACATTTCATTCCTATGAAAGGGACCCCATTGGCAGCAGAAACAGCCAGGATGTTTGTATAAGAAATTGTAAGGCTACACGGAATTCCCAGTGGCATTGTTTCAGATCATGGAGTACAGTTCACGTCAAGATTCTGGAAAGCATTATGTGAAGCACGAGGTATCAAGCTCAACTTTTCCTTAGCCTACCACCCACAGACCAATGGGCAGACTGAACATACGAATCAGACTTTGGAACAGTATTTACACAGTTTTTCTTCATTTACCCAGAAGGACTGGGCTTCACTGTTGCCATTAGCGGAATTTGCATTCAACAACCCTGCCCATTCTGCCACAGATCAGTCACCCTTCTTTCCAATTATGGTTTTCACCCCTCTTTTTTTGCCTATGCTGGTACCAGATTCCCCATTGTCAGCTATTTCTGTAAGTTTGCCCACTTACAAAGAAATGAAAAGTCTATCATTTCTATCATAGGTTTATTTGAAATGATAGAGACAGAATATCAATCAAAAATCCTGAAAAAACACGATACAAATGTTATAAATTACAGTTCAGTGAGTAAAATAAGTATTTGATCCCCAAGCAAAACATGACTCAGTACTTGGTGGAGAAACCCTTGTTGGCAAGCACAGAGGTAAGACATTTCTTGTAACTGGTTACCAGGTTTGCACACATCTCAGGAGGAATTTTGGTCCACTCTTCTTTACAAATCTTCTCTAAATACTTAAGGTTTCTTGGCTGTTGCTTGACAACTTGAAGTTTCAGCTCCCTCCATAAATTTTCTATAGAAATAAGGTCTGGAGACTGGCTAGGCCACTCCTTGACATTAATGTGCTTCTTCTTGAGCCACTCCTTTGTTGCATTGGTGGTATGTTTTGGGTCATTGTCATGCTGGAAGACCCATCCACGACCCATTCAGTGTTCTGGCTGAGGGAAGAAGGCTCTCATCCAAGATTTTACAATTCACGGCCCCGTCCATTGGCCCCTCAATGTAGCAAAGTCGTCCTGTAGCTTTAGCAGAGAAACAACCCCAAAGCATAATGTGTCCACCTCCATGCTTTACTGTAGGGATGGTGTTCTTGGGGTCATAATAAGAATTTTTCTTCCTCCAAACATGGCGAGTCAAGTTAATGCCAAACAGCTAAATTTTGGTCTCATTTGACCACAGCACTTTCTCCCATTTCTTCTCTGAATCATTTCGATGTTCATTGGCAAACTTCAGACATACCTGTACATGTCCCTTCTTGAGAAGGTGCTGCAGGATTTTAATCCATGGTGATGCGTTGTGTTACCAATGGTTTGTTTGGTGACTGTGGTCTCAACTGCCTTGAGATCATTCATAAGCTCCTCCTGTGTAGTTCTGAGCTGATCCCTCACTTTTCTCATGATCATCCTTACCTCATTAGGCAAAATCTTGCATGGAGCTCCAGGCTGAGGGAAATTGATGGTTATTTTGTATTTCTTCCATTTGCAAATAATCGCTCCAACAGTTGTCTCCTTCTCACCAAGATTCTTGCTGATGATCTTGTAGCCCATTCCAGCCTTGTGCAGGTCTACAATCTTGTCCCTGACGTCCTTTGACAGCTCTTTGGGCTTGCCCATGATGGTGAAGTTTGAATGAAAGAAAGATTCCGTGGAAAGGTGTCTTTTATACACATAACGAGTTGTCGTTAGGAGCACCTTCTTAAAGTGGCAGGATCAGTCTATGGGAGCCAGAATTATTTTGGTTGGTAGGGGATCAATTACCTATTTTACTCACTGAACTGTATCTCAATTTATAACCTTTGTATCATGCATTTGTTTCTGGATTTCTGGTTGATCTTCTGTCTCTATCATTTAAAATACTCCTATGATAGACCCTTCATTTCTTTGTAAGTGGGCAAGCTTACAAAATCTGCAGGGGATCAAATAATTATTTTTCCCACTGTATATTTTTATTAACACAGGGCCAAGTGAGTTCTGTTTTATTATACTTCATACCACAGAAATCTGGACAGTTCTGGGTTACATTTTGCTTCATAAGCCAAGAGTAAGATGAATTGGCAATTGATGTAAAAGCCAAGATACCTGACATATTTTACCTTTGTCAAGAAGTATTTTATTGCTCATTGAGATCACTGAAAAATGATTAGTAAGAATTGAATTTTAGTAATCCGTGAGCATCCCAGAAGAAGAAAAAAAAACTTGTTTCCATTTCACTTACTACAAATTAGAGCATTACAGCTAATACCCAAGCATTATAGGAAATGATAATTCAAAATGTGAAATTTAATTACTAGTTCTGCATCGGTTAAGGAAGAAAAGCATGATATATTTTTTATCTTTATTGGGAGACTACCAAGAACAGATCCTATTTGTCTTTACAGGATCACTAAACCTATGATGGAAATTGATTTATATAGAAAACAGAAAATAAATTTCGCATACAAAAGTAATATTTTAACGACAGTTTTGTATATTGGAGTTTGACCTTGAAATAGATCAAATTCTCAGAAGAAAATTGCTGTTTTTTTATTTGAATATAATTGGAATGAGGTAAAATAGTAGCTCGATGGTCTCTCGTGCCAAAGTTGAGAATTTTCCTCAGTCTATCCCCCTCCCAAGGCATACTTGGATTACTGACCCAATCCCACGCTATTCTCACTAACATATCAGCCACCTTCACCAGGTTCACTGATCTTGTTCATTGTCTAAAAGAAGAATTGCCACAGCCAAATTGTTTGCCCACAATGACCAGGGCTGTTTTCCTCAGTGAATATGTGCTAGTTCTCATTACCTTAACCTTCACCACCTGGGCCATAAAGGAGAGTGGTAAAGTGCAGTGCATAGCATGCTGAGGCAAATGGTGGGCCTGGCCAAATTGTGCTACCAGTGGAAAGTGGCATGGTTAAAGAGGCTTGGTTGGTACCCACACAGTATGCTTTAATTGCTGTGCCACAAATGGCAGTCTAACAGACACTGTCACGTACCTGGTGGAGACTGAGCCGTAGAGAGGGCTTCTCTTGCACCTCCTGTCTAGCACCCCTGGTAGAGATGACAGGGAGTGAAAGACACAGAGTGGCACAAGGGCCGATGTAGCAGGTGGCTCAGGAAGGGTCTTGGCAGGAACCCGATAGCTGCAGATCACCGGATGGGGCTCCGAGGACTGGAACTCCGTATTGCTTGAGCAGCAGGCAGAGTCGTGGTCGGAACATGAGCCAGGAGGTCATCAACAGCCGAGCAGAGCAGGTACCGGAACGTGAGATAGAATCAAAGACAAGATACAGGCCTGGTTCGGTACACAGTCGGGCAGCGTAGTACAGGAGCATGAAGCAGGAACAAGGTCAAACACAAGCCGGAGTCACAGGAAGACAGGCAGAAGTCAGCAGGAAGGTTCAGGTACAAGCCCAGTCAAACACTGGAACGCTGGAACAGATCAGATACAGGTAACAGCTACTAGCAGAAAGACCACGCAGCAAGGCTCATGTGTCAGTGTTCTGTTTAAATAAACGACTTGGTGCCCAGATGTGTGCATTGGTGCCCACGTCTGTGCGTACCCGTGTATGCGCAGATACACACTGGTGTGCCCGTGCTTGTGTGCAGGTGCACGTCTGTTTGCCAAACTTCCCTTACAGACACACAAAAACCTCAGGACAAAAGATAATTAAAAAAATATCAATTCTTCGATTACATTTGCTTTTCTGCACACAAATCACTTTGTCTAAGCCTATCTTAAAGAAAGTTTGAATTAAAACTAGGAAATGTTAAGACAATGAACACTTTGGTCAGGATTATGTAATATAGTGTACAAACATAGTGTGCAGAGTGTGGTAGTCAGAGATAGGGGGTAAGGGACAGAGAAAGGTAGAGAAATAGGCAGATGAAGTGAGAAGATAGGAGATCAGAAGAAGGAGAGAAGGAGGGAGAGAGAGCCGAGAGGTATCAGGAGATGGGGAGAGAGGGAAGGAGAGTACAAGACAGAGGGAGGAAACTGCATTCTCACATTTATATTAACAGCAATTAAAATGCATTACATTAATATGAATACATTTTTTTAATGAATATAGTCAATTTTGAAAGCACTACATTAAAAATTAATATCTAAAAATGTGATGCTGTTACTGAATTAAGTGGGGGAGAGAGAGGAGCTTGAATAGGAAATAAATGTAAGTAATAATTATGGAAGCATGGTTATCCATCTCAAGTTTCAATGTCTCCAGGCAGTAGGGGCCGGACTTTTGCTGCAAGGCAACTTTCAAAAGGGATTGGGTTAAGGAGCTGCTTATTGTACAATGATATAGAGATTTTCAGGCAGCATTGCTCATACTCCAGCTTCCCTTTTCTCTGTATGGCCCATGTCATAGTGTTGTCTTCTTTTGCTTTGACCTACCATCTTCTATTTGCAGTCAAATGCGGTAGGCTGTGGAAGAAGGTTACAGGGAGCTACAGTACCTATAGGCTGAGGAGGCAGAGAGAACCGGAGCACCTGTGCTCGCATCATGAGTCCAGGTGGTTCTGGTACCATGGCCGGAGGAAGAATAAAAATCCTTGACTGGGACCAGTATGATTCTCCAATTTGAACATGGAAGATGGGACTTAATTGGTTGCAGAGGGTTAGCACAGGTTGACACAATTCTTTAAGATACTTTGATAACTGAACTAAGGTTGGCACCCTTGTCAGAGACATCTCTCTGGATCAGTGTTTCTCAACATTTTTTCTGTCAAGGTGCACTTTAAAATTATGCAAAATCTTGAAACACCCCATTCTAAAATGTTAAAAGCGAAATTAATAGTTTTACATAATATAGCGGTATCTACATACATGGGACATGCAACATTAGAGGTGTTTTTTTTTTACAATCCAATTTACTTTTGCACACTGGTACTAACTAGTCTTTTGGCTAAGATCAAGTGTAGTATCTGTTCTTATCAGTGTCCAATAAGGGTGCTACGCTGATATGGGTAGTAATGGCTGGCTGTACAGTATCTCTGCTGGTATGATGGGAACTCTGAAGGCTGGAACAGAAATCGGGGCATGCACGGGGTGTGGGGCACAGGAGTAATTCTGCCGGAAAGCCTGAAGGGGCCATAAGTCAAAAGGGTCTACCTGGTCTGGTCATAAACTTTAAAGGCAGAGAGCATGCAGTGTCAGTGCCCCCTGAGATTGGTCATCCCAGGGGTGCTCATTGTATCACTTGGGCGTGGGAAACCCACTGTGAGAAAGAACAAATGGCCATGTCACCTAAGATTTTTTCTGTACAGCGCCTCTTTGGGCTAGGCCTTTTGGCTAAGTCCAGGGGAATTATTGTCACCAGGCTTCAGGACCGCGCTTATGCATGAGCACGGGCACTTATTTATTTATTTTTCTCATTTTCTCTTTTTTCTTCACGTTTGTAACTGCACTTTTGTCTGTGTTTCTTTTTCGCACTAGGATGGAGGGTATGGCTCCTCATGCCTACCTTGAAGTCTAGGGGAAGGATGTGTCGCTAGTCAGGTTCCTTTTGTTACCTGAGCTGGGAGGAAGAACTTCGGAGAAGCCTCCCACCTAGCACTCGTTGGTTGGCTTTGGCTGGCCATGAGGAGAGGGGTCCGTCAGGCATTGTGGCTAGGTGAACCAAGTTGAACCTTGCCCCTGTCAGGACCCTTGTGCCCCAGGGGGACAGGGTATAGTCCTACTTCTTTAAAGGGGTGGACTTGAGACACACCCTTAAGTGTACTTTTTTATGTTTTTTTCACATGCACTTTTTTGTGTTTTTGTTTTTGCGGACCACCGTGAATTCACAAAAAGTAAAAAAAAATATCTCAGGGCTGTTAGGATGTTGGCATCTGGTTTATATGGTGCCCAAGGTCGCAGTGCTGCACAATAAAAACCCGTGGCTTTATGCAACAAAAAAGACAGGCTTGATGCACTAGGATTATAGCTGGGTAACCATTAGTACACATACATGCAATTATGTTCAGGGCGCCAGATGTGCTCTTTAGAGCCCAGCCTTGATAGGAGACATTGTTGACTGGTCTTCAGCTGTACCTCTGTGACCTGACCAAATATGAATCCTGTGGATTGCTACTGTTATTGACTAACCTTGTTCTCAATCCCGCTTTTGGACCTTCCCGCCTGAATCTCCACTTATTTATTTCTGACCTTGGCTTGTTTTCTGACCTTGCCTTTTTTCCTTGTGATCCAGTACCATGTTGCCTGCCAGTTACTAACCCTCTGATCTAGGCCTCTGATCCTATCTGCAAATTTAAAACACATTCTGCTTGATTGCTACTGAACTCTGCCTGTTGCTAGCCTCAATTGTGTGTGTCGGAAGGCTGCATAAAACTAGGCATAAAGCGGAACTCTGGGGAATTTTTGTTCCCGCCATGCAGTGGGGCTGCACCTCATGGATTAACTGCTAATTTTGTCCAGAGGTGCACACGGCTATACTCACCCCATCCTTCAGTCCAGCAAACAGCATTCCCCCACATCCGGTGGTGGACTGTTCCTGCTGTCTCAATGTCTAGAGCCAGTCTAAGGGCATGATGATATCAGGGACCAGTCTTGCGATTGAGGATCGGCAAATTAGGTAAGTACATCTCCGCTCTCCTTACCTCTAGACAAAAACAATCAGTTAACCCTAAGTGCAGGCACATTGGGGTTGATTTACTAAAGGCAAATCCACTTTGCACTACAAGTAAGTGCACTTGGAAGTACAGTCACTGTAGATCTGAAGGGAAGATCTGAAATGAGGGGAAGCTCTGCTTATTTCTATCATCTAATCATGTACAAACAAAAATGGCCGCTAGCAGGGAGCTTTTAACCCCCACTAGCGGACGAAGAAAGGGTTAAATGCATCCATATAGCGCTGCTGCCAACACGCTTTGCAGGCGATTCGGCAGTGGTGCCCATTCATTTCAATGGGCAGGAGCGGTTTAGGAGCAGTGTATACAACGCTCCTCTACTGCCCCAAAGATGCTGCTTGCAGGACTTTTTTTAACGTCCTACCAGTGCAGCGCCCCAGTGTGAAGGCACTCGTTCTCTCACATTGGGGTGGCAGGGTAGGAGTTTTTGAGGCCCTTTACAGTCGCTTTGTTTAGCCCTTTAGCATGTGAAAAACACCTCAGTGTGAAAAGGGTCTTAATGCCTGTTTAAACCCCTAAATGGCACACTACCATGGTTCAACCATATGCATTGCATGCACTGGCAGGGTAGTTGCAGTGCTGCCCATTCACCTAGGTCTGAATAGGTCGAAATAGGTCTGCAGCCTTTGCAGCTTAAGAGGAGCATTTTGAGGGCAGTCAAAAGGTGGCCTTTTTTGTTTTTACCCCCCTTCCCCCACCATACGTGTAAAGAAGCCCTAAAGCATAGAAAAAACAAACAAGCATCAAGTACAGTGCCTCCATAATAACCAATCAAATTGCACATAGACCTATTATAAGAACTATTACAAACTTAGATCCACTGAGCACAGCAATTAAATCCTCAACTGAGTATAGTAGAATATCAATGCACTGTCCCTGTACTCATCCGTCTTGGTAAAGTCATACCGGCTTCTGACCCTGCCCACTGTTCCGCCCACCTGCCTAGCAGATCTGTTCTACAGAGCCCAGGAAGAGCTGGGCTCCCTCAGCTCTGTGATACAAGTTTTGAGCAGCCGAGCGGGCAGCATTAGTACAACACCCCTGCCTGCGAGTAACAAGCAGGAGAAGCCAGATGATCCTAGTGCGCTCCTCCCCACTTGTCCCAGTGCTGGCTGGGTGGAAGGAATCCTCAGCTGAGCTCTCTCCTCCTGAGTTGCAAAGTCGCACACAAAGTCCCAAGCTCAGTATTCATTGCTTGCATTTCCTTGTTCTGTATGCACAGGAGCACTGCACTAGTGGGCAGTAGGAGAGGGAGAGAAAACGCAGCCCTCACTGCTCTCTCCTCCTTGCGCTCAGCGCTGGGCTGACAGGAAGTCATATTGCTGTCACTTCTTCTGCCAGCAGCAGCACGGCACCCCTCTCAACGTGGTGGCGGGGGCATGTCCCCCTCTGCCCCCCTAGTATCGCCCCTGCTTGTAAGGTTTCCAGATTCTGCGCAGAAGGTATTGCCCTGCTTAACTTTGTATCATCCGCAGATATTGTGATTGAGCTGTTTATACCATACTCTATATCATTTATAAATAAATTAAACAGAATAGGTTCCAGGACAGGTCCTTGGGAACCCCCACTTACCACTCAGGACCATTCTGAGTACTCGCTATTTATCACCACCCTTTGGACCCAGTTTTCAATCCAAGTACTTACTATATGGTCCATGCCAACAGACCTCAGTTTGTAAAGTAAAACGTTTGTGAGGAATTGTATCAAATTCCTTTGCAAAATCCAGATACATGACATCCACAGGCCTGCCTTTATCTAGATGACAGCTCACTTCTTCATAGAACGTTAATAGATTGGTCTGGAAGGAACAATTCTTGATGAATCCATGCTGATAACCACTAATGATACCTTTTTTATGACTATAATCTTAGATATAGTCCCTTATCCTCCCCTCCATTAGCTTACATACTATCAATGTCAGGCTGACTGGTCTGTAGTTTCCAGGGATATATCTCAGGCTTTTTTTTTAAATATTGGTACCATGTTGGCTTTTCTTCAATCAGTTGATACCATTCCTGTCAGTAAACTGTCCATAAAAATTAGGAGCAATGGTCTAGCTATCACCTGGCTGAGTTCCTTAAGGACCCTCAGGTCTAAGCCTTCTGGTCCTGGTGACTTATTTGTGTTGTTTTTCAAGTCTATTTCTGATACTGTCTTCTGTTAGCTATGAGGGTGCATTCTGTAATTTGTTATTAACATTACAGTCTTGGTTACTATACCCCACCCTGTTTCTTTTGTGATAACTGAGAAGAAGAATGCATTTAAAACCTTTGCCTTCTCTTTGCTTTTTGTAACCAAATTCCTCCTTTATGGGGCCAATATGTTCTGGCCTCACTTTTACTGTTTATATGTTTAAAGGATTTCTTGGGTTTTTTTTTTACTCTCCACTGCTATGCATCTTTCGTGGTCTATTTTAGCTGACCTGATTGCACGCTTACATTTCTTATTGCATTTTTTATTGTTGAAATTCTGACAAGGACCTGTCAGCCTTGTATTTTTTAAAAGCCTTTTCTTTTGTTATCATATGCATTTTTACATTTGAGTTTAGCCACCCAGGATTCATTTTAGCTCTTTTAAATGTATTTCCCATTGGAATGCAGTGGCCAATACCTTTTTTTAGTATGCTCTTAAAGCACTCCCTTTTTTCCTAGGATTTTATCCCATTTAATATTAATATTTAATATTAGTAGTAAAGGGCGCAGTTTAGGGAAGTTGGCTCTTTTGAAGTTCAGTTTACTTGTATTACCCTGGTGTTCCTTATTTCTGTCATTTATACTGAATCGAATTGAGCTGTGGTCGCTGGTTCCTAAGTTGCCCCGTATTTCCACATCCGAGAAGAGGTCTGTATTTTTTGTAATCAGTAGGTCTAGTACTGCATTGGTGCATTCACCAATGGACCCATGAAATTATCCTGAAATTATCCTGGATAATTAAAATCCCCCATTATGATAACATTTCCCAGCCTTGCCGCCATTCCAAGCTGTGATAGGAGGTCCACCTCCCCCTTTACCTTCAGGTTAGAGGGCCTGTAGCATACGCCCACTATTACTTTCCGATTATTTCCCTCCATTTGGAGCTCCACCCACAAGGATTCCACTCCCTCCCTAGCTCCATTAGTGATGTCATCCCTCACGTTCACTTGCACATCATTCTTAATATACAGGTATACTCTTTCCTACCCTCCCTAGCTCTACAATAAAGTGATTGTAAAGCCTAAATATTTTTGCCCTAATGCACTTCTTGCATTAAAGTGATATTAAAGGCAATTAAAAAAAAATGTCATACTTACCTGATCCTGCTCTTCTCACGGTCCCTGCCGGCGCTCGGAGCCCCACTGTCTGTCAATAGCCGCAGACAGCAAGGCTCCGCAGTGAGCCCACACGAGTGCCCCCATAAAAAGTGGCTTCCAATGGGGACACTGTGTGAAGGGGAGGAGCCAGGAGCACAGATGGGGGGGTGTTAGCAGAGGAGGATTGGGGACGCTCTGTGCAATTCCATTGCACAGAGCAGGTAAGTATAAAATTGCTATTTAAAAAAAAAAAAAGCAAAAAATAATTGTAATCACTAAATATTGTAATCACTGAAAATATTTCTCATGTCGTTTGTGAAAATAGGCATTCCCATTTACAATTAAAATTTGTCTAGACACAAATTGATGGGTTGAACTGGTCTGCCAAAAATGTGACTTAATCATAAGGCTATGGTACTGGTATAAGTACTGAATTAGTTCCTGTATTTTAGTACCATATTATTGGTATGTTTGGAATGTGCTGATAGATTTCTGCTCCATCCTGTGGCTAGGTCACACCACCCTACCCAAATCTATTTTTCCTTTATCGCTCCCTCCTTTACAGGGATATGTATATGGGTAGGACACAACTCTCCACAAATCTTGGTTCTTTCATAACTTTTTCAGGGAAAGCCTGCCTTCTCTTCAGAGGTCCAATCTTTCTTCTAATGGTGACATCTTGGCTTTAGGCTAACCTCCAGAAACTGTTAGGCCATTATTGTTTTCCTTCATGTAAAGTCTACATTGGCTTCTGTCCACACAGATCAAACACTTCTTTCCTGAAAGGCTCCATGGCAGCATACGTGTGGGTAGCCCCGCCTCCACGATTACCCAATAGGACCCAACTCCCATAAATCTTTGCTCCTGGCCACTATCAGTGTTCCTTTTTTGTCCTCCCCAGTAGGACCAGATGGTTTCTTTCCTGGAAATAAAACTTCACGACGATCGATTGGCTGATTGACTGAGAAATTTTCCTCCGATAGGCCCTGACTGTTAAGCAGGGTATGGAGAGTATTTGCAGAGTAGCGCTGAAGAAAGGATTTCCTACCTGAGTGCGCACGGTCTGTGTCCCGTTGTTATGGGTGACCATTATCTGCTGGAGGTATGGCGTGTGTGTTCCAGTCCGTTCGGCCAGGTGATCGTTGGTGGAGTGGTGAGCCTTTTATCTATCCATGGCAGCATTGTATTTGTGTGTATTTCTTTTGTTTGTCTTGCGGTCTCCTCCATGCCGTTTGCGTTCGCTTCCGCGTTCCAGCAAACCTCTCTCCTACTTCCGGGTTATGCAGGCGTTCTGCGCATGTGCGAACCCGGTATGAGACCGAGGCTTGGTTCCCGCGCATGCGCGCGAGCGCCTCGCGTCTGACGTCGGCGATGACGTCACGGGCGCCAAATTTAAAAGGCTTTGGAAGCTGTCAGAACCCTGGGAATGTTTGCAGTGGTCGCAGCGACTTCCCGGGGCTGTCAGCGCGGCGGTTTAAGGTAAGAGCGTGTCCCTTAGGCTGGGGAAATGCTTTTAAAAAAAAAAAAAAAAAAATGTGTGTTTTATTTTTCTCTTTAGTTGCAGTGTTTCTTAAACTGTGGGTTTATTGTGAATATGGATGCCTTACTGCCTCCTAGTGGCCAGCCCGCTCATGTTAGGTAGGTCTTTTAGTATTTATGCTTTTTATATATTGGAGAGAGTGTTTGGCATAGGTAGGATTGACTGTATATCCTTTTCTCTCTGTCTGTTTTACCCTTACAGCCCTTCTGGGTCTGATCCACAACCTAACACTTCTAGACGCAGTGGATCATCAAGATCACACCGCCATAAATCCTCCTCAAGATCTAGCCAGCATAGGTCAAGATCTGAACAGCATAATAAGAATTATTCTCACCCCCCTGCTGCTCACTCCAGCAAGCGTACGGAAAAATCATGCTGGGGGTGCAGGATGCCTGTTCCTTCGGACGTATCCTTATGCGATCATTGCTTCTCCAAAGCTGCAGATGAAAGGGATGGTGCAGACCAGCGTTTGGAGTCAATAGTAAGACGGGTTGTGAAGGAGTCTCTGCAGGAGAGGGATGCTCTACAGCTGTGTGAATCCCCGTCAGAATTATTGGCTCCTCCACCTGGAGAGAACCCATTGCAGGAGACATGGGAATCCTCTCAGCCAAGCCGCCTATCTGCTCCCATCTCAGATAGTGAATCTGACTGTGAGGATCCTGGTTTAGGTTTTGACTATGGACTGGTGCCTTCATTGGTCAAAGCAGTGAGAGAGGCTCTGAAGTGGGAAGACCCTATTACTTCCCCACCAAAGCAGAGAAAGTTCTTTAAACAGCTCAATAAGGAGCGACAATTTTTTCCCTTCCTTTCAGAGTTGGGTGACATTATTACCGAGGAATGGAGCAAGGTGGATAAAAAGGGTTCCATGCAGTCAAAAATCCTGAAATTATATCCCTTTAAAGAAGAGGATGTGAAGCACCTGGAGTCAGCACCACTGGTGGATGCAGCGCTCATGCGTTTGGTGAGATATGTAACCCTACCCTTAGAGGATACGGTATCCTTTAAAGATCCTTTGGAAAGGCGGATCGATTCAGACCTTAAGAGGATATATCTGACTTCTGGAATGGCTTGCAAACCAGTGCTTGCAATGGCAGCGGTATCCAAGGCCATAGAATCATGGGCTGATTCTGTAGAGGAATTCCTGAGGGGTATTTCTATTGAATCAGCAAAAGACTCCCCTATTCAAGAAATCAGGATGGCGTCTGCCTTTTTGGGGGAGGCATCTATTGATGTTATCCGCCTGATATCTCGGGATATGTTAGCAGCAGTCTCAGCTCGCCGTGCGTTATGGCTCCGTCCATGGCTGGCGGATCCAGCATCCAAACAGGCCTGGTGCCGTATTCCCTTTGAGGGGTCATCTTTGTTTGGTAACAAGCTGGATACTGCCATATCCCGGGCTACAGGTGGGAAATCTGGGTTTCTTCCCCAGGACAGACGTCTTCAAAATCAAAGGCGTCCATTTCCTAGAAGACAAGGCCCTGATCGTGCCAGGGAGGCGCGGAGCTATAGACCTGGTCGAGAATTCTCAAGGTCATGGAGATCCAGGCAATCTTCTTTCAAAAATACCTCAAAAGGGGGTTCGTCCGGCAAGCAGGATTCCGCGAAATCCTTTTGAAATTGGGCCCGCTCAAACTTGTCAGGTGGGGGCTCGTCTTCTCCACTTCAGGCATGTTTGGGCGGCCTCAATTCGGGATTTTTGGACTGTAAAAACAATTTCCTCAGGTCACAAGTGGGGTTTTATCAGCACCCCAAAGCTAAGATTTATTCCCACAAATCTTCCAGAATCAAAAGAGAAGAAACAAGTCCTATTGACCTACGTGAACTCTTTACTGGATCAAGGCGCAGCCGTTCCCGTTCCAGAAGAAGAACGTGGAGAGGGCATGTATTCCCCTTTGTTTCTGGTTCAAAAGAAAAATGGCACATGGAGGCCGGTAATAGATTTGACCCATCTCAATTCCTTCATTCGCAAAGAGAAGTTCAAGATGGAATCTCTGCTTACCATCCAGCAGTCCGTGTATCTGGGGGACTGGATGATATCAGTCGATTTGAAGGACGCTTACTTCCATGTTCCCGTGGCAAAGGAGTTCCAACAATACCTCCGCTTTGCAGTAGGCATTCAACATCTTCAATTTACATGTCTTCCCTTTGGGTTAACAACGTCCCCACGGGTCTTCTCCAAAGTTCTTTTGGCAGTTGTGGCCTTTCTCAGAGTCAAAGGTGTTCGTCTCCATCACTATCTCGACGACCTTCTTCTGCTATCCCAGAACAAAGATCAGCTCTTGGAGCACAAAGACCTAGTCATCTCCACTCTACAGGAGTTCGGGTGGCTTCTGAACTTAGAAAAGAGTCACCTAGATCCAACTCAGTCTCTTGTTTTCCTAGGGGCGCAGTTCAACACAGCAGAAGGTACTATCGCCCTTCCAGAAGAGAAGGTTGGAGTCATACGAGACAGGATTCATGCAGCCCTTGCAGCATCCCATCTCTCGGCTCTCCAATGTCTGAGGGTGATTGGCACAATGTCAGCCACCATTCCCATGGTAAAGTGGGCCCAGTGGCACACTCGTCCCTTTCAGAAGGGGTTTCTACAACAGTGGGACTTATCCAGCCAGACACAGCGCATATTCCTCACTCCAGCCATGAGGACGTCTCTTCTTTGGTGGCTACAGGGGAAGAACCTGCGCAACCACCATTCAATCATTCCCATCTCATGGGTCACGGTAACTTCAGATGCCAGCAACCGAGGATGGGGCGCTCACTGCCTTTCGGAGGTCGCTCAGGGCAGGTGGACGTTTCCATCACAGAGAGTCGTCTCCAATGTTCTGGAGCTAAGAGCGGCCTTCCAGGCGCTTCGGTCATTCCATCATCTGACAGCGAATGCCTCGGTCATGCTAAGGTTGGACAACACAACCGCGGTGGCTTACGTAAAGAAGCAAGGGGGAACTCGCAGCTGGTCCCTGTTACAGGAGACGGAGCCAATAATGAATTGGGCTCAGAAGAATTTGTCCAACCTTTCTGCAGTCTACATCCCAGGGGTGCAGAATGTTCAGGCGGACTTCCTATCGCGTGTCGAGTTGGACAACAACGAGTGGTCTCTACACCGGGAAGTATTCGATTGGCTCCTGACCTTAGGATTGTCCCTGGAAGTCGACTTGTTCGCTTCCCCGTGCAATCGGAAGCTTCCGAAATATTACTCAAGGTTCAGGGATCCCCAGGCATATGGGATAGATGCCCTCACAGAACATTGGAAGTTTCAGACAGCTTACGCCTTCCCTCCAGTTCCGGTGATCCTGCAATTCCTTCGGAGACTCAGGTCAGAGAAGGCGGAGATTCTCGCAGTAATTCCTTTCTGGCCCAACAGACCTTGGTTCCCTCTACTGCTGCTCCTCAGTTATCAAGAGCCAGTTCCCCTGCCTCTCAGGTCGGATTTGCTATCTCAAGGCACAAGGTTACATCCATGCCCATCATGTCTGAACCTCAAGGTATGGTTTTTGAGAGGGAAAGGCTAGAAGCTCTTGGTTGTCCGGAAGAGGTCATCCCAACCCTTCTCAATTCCAGACGCGGGAGTACTAATAGGGTATATGAGCGTATATGGTCCAAGTTTTCGGCCCATATGTCCTCCAGAGAAAATTCTTGCAGTTCTCCAACAATACAAGACATACTAAGCTTTCTTCAAACAGGCCTTGATTTACCTCTAGCTATCAGTTCATTGAGAGTCCAAGTATCGGCTATTTCAGCCTTTACGGGTATTTCCTGGGCAAACCATGCACTGGTACAACAATTCTTCAAGGGAGCTACTAGGCTCAGACCCCAAAGAAAACCAAGGTTTCCTAAATGGGACCTCCCTTTAGTGCTGGATTTTCTCTCAAACCTTGGAAAGGATTCTACGGAGCCTCTGTCCATAAGGGATCTCACTCTCAAGACCATCTTCTTGGTAGCTATAACCTCAGCCAAGAGAGTTTCTGAGATTAGGAATCTAGGTTCGGAAGAACCCTTTCTGACTTTCTTTCCAGATAGGGCAGTATTGATTCCCATGTTGGGATCGCATCCCAAAGTAACCTCGGTCTTCCATGAGAATCAGGAAGTTGTGCTTCCCACTTTCAAAAACTCAGAGAGTCAGGATGTTCATCCTCTGGACGTAGGACACGCGCTGAAACAATATTTGGAAGTCACAGCTCCCTTTAGACAAACGAAATTTCTTTTTGTTCTCCCTCATGGCAAGAATAAAGGATTGCGAGCTTCGGCTAGATCTATCTCTACCTGGATCGTTCAGATCATTCAGAGGGCGTACAGAGCAAAGGGCTTGGCTCCTCCTGAGGCATTAACGGCTCATTCAACACGGAGTATTTCAACATCGTGGGCAGCTTCTCGCCATGTGGCGCCTGAAGTTATTTGCAGAGCGGCCTCTTGGTCTTCTATTAATACCTTTGTTTCTCATTACTGTGTAGAGCCAGCGGCTCTGTCTTCTGTTAATTTTGGTTTGCAAGTTTTGTCGGTTGACAATGCTAAATAAACTTTTGTTCTTTGCTCGACATTTTGCCCACCCGGGTGTGTTTGGCGAGTTATTTCCCACACGTATGCTGCCATGGAGCCTTTCAGGAAAACGGAAAATTTATATCAAATACTTACCGTAATTTTCCTTTCCTGATAGGCTCCATGGCAGCAGGAGTTCCCTCCCAAATGTCTGGAGTCGGCTAGTTACGGAACACTGATAGTGGCCAGGAGCAAAGATTTATGGGAGTTGGGTCCTATTGGGTAATCGTGGAGGCGGGGCTACCCACACGTATGCTGCCATGGAGCCTATCAGGAAAGGAAAATTACGGTAAGTATTTGATATAAATTTTCCGTTTTTACTTCGGTCAGCGGGGTGAAACCCTGTTAGGCCTCTAACACCATTCAAAGTTCCTGTCTGGATGGTTCAGTTTACTAAAATTCTAAGGTTTATAAACTGCTGCTGATTAAATCTTTGAGAGGCTATCCGTTATTTGCATGGGAATGAGATGTCGCTCTTAACAAAACTTTAAACCCACAGAACTGGGAAAAATCTTTTATTTCAGTCACTTTAGCCTATCAAGTTGCACAACACCATCAGTGGTGGAGTAGTTTTCCTATACCTATGGAAGAAAGAACTGCTCATGATCAGGGATTTTATTATGTTCTCTATGATTTTTTTCTTGTGGATTTTGAAGCTTTTACATTTATCAGACCATATTTTATATCTTCTAGCTCCAATAAATTTGAATGTGCTTATCGTTCTTATTACACCTAACCAGGTTAATATGGTTCTAAACACTAAAACAACAACTAAATAACATTTTTAAGATTCTTTTAGGCTTTTGTTTCCTTTATTTTTACCTGGCGATTCTGCTAGTAACATGTTTCTTCTCCTAGGATGACAAAAATCACCCTACTGTATCAGGACAACAGAAACAAGATAAGACTATGGAACCCTGTCCCTCTCCTGTTTTTCATAACATAGAGGATCAAATATCAGACGGCATCAGTCGTTTCAATAGAAACTGTCTGACATTAGGCCGGTGTGTATGTGTGAAGCTGGCCTAAAAGAGAATTACCCAAAAAGCCAATCAGTATGTCAAAAAAGAAGACTGAAAAAAGTCTTCTGACCGGTCTCTTCTTCCAGGGGTCACCCTCCTTTCAGAACACAATAGCTCAGCAGGTGAAATCTGTACTAGCTGTACTAACCTTGCATAGGTAGTACAGCGGTTCCTCTCAAGCTCTTCAGTTTTTTTTCCGTTCATCCCGCTGAGTTGAATGGAAAAAAAAAACGAAAGCCCTGAACACACAGGCCGAATGTTGGGAGACATCAGCCGGTTAAAAAAAATGGCCGACATTTGGCCTGTGTGTATGCCAGCCTGTCTGACAAAAGCCGTCTTCTATTGGATGAGCATGCTGGAAAACCAGCAGCCAACCGACTCCTTATCAGCGCTCCCGATCGATGGCTGGGAGATGGCTGTACTAACGTCGCATAGATAGTACAGCAGCTCTGACTGAAGCCAACAGTTTTTTTTTCCATTCAACCCACTGGGTTGGAGATAAAAAAACCTCATAGTGTGTACCAGGCTTAGGCTCCTTTTACACTTAGGCAGTTTTCAGGTGTTTTAGCGCTAGAAATAGCCTCTAACGCCTGAAAACTGTCTCCCCATTCATTTCAGTGTGACTTTTCACACTGGGGTGGTGTGCTTGTGGGACATTCTGAAAAGTCCTGCAAGCAGCATCTTTGGACGGTTTTGGAGTAATGTATACACTGCTCCAAAAATGCCCTGCCCATTGAAATGAATGGGCAGTGCTGCCGAAGTGCCTGCAAAGCATGTGGGTGCTTTTAACCCTTTCTTTGGCCACTAGTGGGGGTTAAAAGCGCCCTGCTAATGGCCATTTTTGTTTGTACATGAGTAGATTATTAAAAGGGGGTTAAAAGTGCCCCGCTAGTAGGCAAAGTACTGCAGACACCCGGCGCTTTCAGTGTGAAAGTAGCCTTGACGCTTATAGAACAATGTAATTGATATTGATAACAGCACAGGCAGACATGATATTATCAGCTAACAAAACTTCTTGCTCTTTAAGATCAACAGATTTTTTTTTTAACAATAGTTGTGACAGACATGGTGCCAACCTCGCTCAGACCCTAGCCACCCTCGCCTACGTGTGACCAATTGCTTGGAATGGGAATTAGATAAATCTTCAGGTTAGGTAGAAAATACAATTTAATAAAAAGACCACCCTGTAAAAATTCGTAATACTTACTTGTCCTGCTGCTTGTGATCTTCGCTCTCATTAAGAGCTAAGCTAGCTAAAGAACGTCTAGAATCCAAAACAGCTGAGTGCTGTGGTTCCACCCACCAGCCGAATAGTCGCTAATGAGTCTTTTTATTATTTCTAAAAAAAAACAATGATGGTAACGAGCGGGCAGATTGGCTTATATATACTTGGTTAGTAAACCAAAGTTTGATCACTGTATAAATATTTTCCTCATGCTTTCAGTCCATTTATACATACAGTGGTGTGAAAAAGTGTTTGCCCCCTTCCTCATTTCCTGTTCCTTTGCATGTTTGTCACACTTAAGTGTTTCGGAACATCAAACCAATTTAAACAATAGTCAAGGACAACACAAGTAAACACAAAATGCAATTTGTAAATGAAGGTGTTTATTATTAAAGGTGAAAAAAAATCCAAACCATCATGGCCCTGTGTGAAAAAGTGATTGCCCCCTAAACCTAATAAATGGTTGGGCCACCCTTAGCAGCAACAACTGCAACCAAGCGTTTGCGATAACGTGCAATGAGGCTTTTACAGCGTCCTGGAGGAATTTTGGCCCACTCATCTTTGCAGAATTGTCCTAATTCAGTTACATTAGAGAGTTTTCGAGCATGAACGGCCTTTTTAAGGTCATACCACAACATCTCAATAGGATTCAGGTCAGGACTTTGGCTAGGCCACTCCAAAGTCTTAATTTTGTTTTTCTTCAGCCTTTCGGTGGTGGACTTGCTGGTGTGTTTAGGATCATTGTCCTGCTGCAGAACCCAAGTTCGTTTCAGCTTGAGTACACGAACAGATGGTCGGACATTCTCCTTCAGGATCTCTTGGTAGACAGCAGAATTCATAGTTCCTTTTATCACGGCAAGTCTTCCAGGTCCTGAAGCAGCAAAACAGCCCCAGACCATCACACTACCACCACCATATTTTACTGTTGGTATAATGTTCTTTTTATGAAATGCAGTGTTCCTTCTACGCCAGATATACTTGGACACACACCTTCCAAAGAGTTCCACTTTTGTCTCATCGGTCCACAGAATGTTGTCCCAAAAGTCTTGGGGATCATCAAGATGTGTTGTGGAGAAATTGAGACGAGCTTTGATGTTCTTTTTGCTCAGCAGTGGTTTTCTCCTTGGAACTCTGCCATGCAGGCCATTTTTGCCCAGTCTTTTCCTGATGGTGGAGGCATGAACGCTGACCCTAACTGAGGCAAGTGAGGCCTGCAGTTCCTTGGACGTTGTTGTGGGGTCTTTTGTGACCTCTTGGATGAGTCGTCGCTGCGCTCTTGGGGTAATTTTGGGCAGCCGGCCACTCCTGGGAAGGTTCACCACTGTTCCATGTCTTCGCCATTTGTGGATAATGGCTCTCACTGTGGTTCGCTGGATTCCCAAAGCTTTGGAAATGGCTTTATAACCCTTTCCAGACTGATAGATCTCAATTACTTTCTTTCTCAATTGTTCCTGAATTTCTTTGGGTCTCGGCATGATGTGTAGCTTTTAAGGATCTTTTGGTGGACCTTACTGTGTCAAGCAGCTCCTATTTAAGTGATGCCTTGATTGTGAACAGGTGTGGCAATAATCAGGCCTGGGTGTGGCTAGAGAAATTGAACTCAGATGTGGACAACCACAGTTATAGTATGTTTTAACAAGGGGGGCAATCACTTTTTCACACAGGGCCATGATGGTTTGGATTTTTTTTCACCTTTAATAATAAACACCTTCATTTACAAATTGCATTTTGTGTTTACTTGTGTTGTCCTTGACTATTGTTTAAATTGGTTTGATGTTCCGAAACACTTAAGTGTGACAAACATGCAAAGGAACAGGAAATGAGGAAGGGGGCAAACACTTTTTCACACCACTGTATATTATAATTTCACAGTGTTTTAGGAAAGGAATAGGTATAAATCTACTTTTTTGGGAAGTGTGCTACCTTTTTATTCTATCCAATATGTGCTTTTAGCATTAAACATTGTCTTTACAATGGATTGAACTACCAACAGTTCCATAAAATATGGTGGCCACTTAACTATGTATATAGAATGCTCACTGCAGCAGTTGGTGACCATGCGCAAATAGTAGTTGTAGTCTTAATGGATGAAGTCTTTAGCTATAGATGGCTTTCTGGCTGTATGTGCTAAAAAAAAGGAATTGAAAAGGATCTGCTAATAGGTATGGGTGAGCAGTTTGGCCCGAGCATAAGTTTGAGCCGAACTTTGGTTGTTTGGATGTTCTGCGAACACTAAACAATATGCAGTGTTTGAGGAAAATTTGGAACACCATTAAAGACTATGGGACACTAACATGAAAAATAAAAAGTGCTCATTTTAAAGGCTTATATGCAATTTATTGTCATAAAAAGTGTTTGGTGACCTGGGTCCTGCCCCAGGGGACATGTATCAATGCAAAAAAAAATGTTTTAAACGCCCGTTTTTTTTGGGAGCACTGATTTTTTTTTTTTAATGCTTAAAGTGGTTGTAAACCCTTACAGACCACTTTTACCTACAGTTAAGCCTAGATTAAGGCTTACCTGTAGGTGCAAGAAATATAACCTACACGGTTTAGGAGATATTTGCAAAAGACAGGCACCGCTGTCTACGGCGGGCCTGCTGCTAACGGCGATCATGCCGTTAGTGGAGGCTCCTGCGCGCATGCATCATCGCGGCTCAGGCCAATCACAGCGCCAGAGCCACAATACCCGGAAGGAAGATGGACGCTTCGTGGAAGAGGGGACACTGGTGACATCGCTGACTCCTGTGTTTTTCCCATGTTTAGAACAGTACCACAGCAAAATGACGTCCCTAAAGAAAAAAATTGTCATTTAAAACTGCTCACGGTTGTAATGAATTTTTGGGTCTCGAGAATATAGATAAAACTCATTGAAAAAAAGAGCATGGGATCCCCATGGGATATGGAAATTAAGGGGAACCCTGCGCTAACCCTTATCCGAGCACACAATCTGGGCAGGCCGCAGGAAAAGGGGGGGGAGGTGAGAGAGCATCTGATCCATACCTCCTGAACCATACCAGACCACATGCCCTCAACATGGGGAAGGTACTTTGGGGTAGCCCCACAAAGCACCTTGACCCCATGTTGATGGGGACAAGGTCCTCATCCCCACAACCCTTGCCCGGTGGTTGTGGGGGTCTGTGGGCGGGGGGTTTATCGGAATCTGGAAGCCCTCTTTAACAAGGGGACCCCCAGATCCTGCCCTCCCCCCCGTGTGAAATGGTAATGGGTACATTGTGGGAGAGGAAGTGAAGGTAAATCTCCGCAATGGGACACAGATGGTAAAAATAACCCTTGCAGGTGATATAACCCTTTATTATTTATCCAAAATAAAAAAATAAGTTTTGCCTATAGTTCTTTTTTTAAAGAATGTTCTGTATAACACACCACTAAAAATAGAGAAAAACAACATACTAACGTACTAAACAAGCATGGCTTGTCAAAAATCAGTCCTACATTTGAAATCTGTCAGCTGCCATATATAAATATTTGCCTAAATTAACATCTCAACAACTACATTAATATGCTAATTGAAATTCTAATAATAAAACATAATTCATTAGAGCATTACTTAGTGAAAACTAACTGAATAACATATGCCTTTAATTATTCACGATTCCATAGTTTATCCCCAGTCGCCACTTACCATGGTTGAAAGTGTTGCTTTTTTGTTCTGTCCTGAATGTCCTAAAATTGAAATACAATTTAGATATTGCTTTTACAGCAGTCTTGTTGATTTCTGCATGGCATGCTTTTTACTTTTTAGTGATAGATTTTTTTTTTATTTGTACATCAGACTAGGAGGCCCAATGTTTCTTATTGAATATATCTCTAGTGTCTTTCTATAAGACCCTGATGGTTCTTGGGCCAACTAGGAGAGAAACGCTCAAGTGATGCAAGAAGTGACATAACTTCCTCTCTGTTATACAAAACACTTCTCTCTTACACTATAGTACCAAAAGTATTGGGACACCTGCCTTTAAATGCACATAAACTTTAATGGCATCCCGGTCTTAGTCCGTAGGGTTCAATATTGAGATGGCCAAGCCTTTGCAGCTATAACAGCTTCAACTCCTCTGGAAAGCCGGTCCACAAGGTTTAGGAGTGTGTCTATGGGAATGTTTAATCATTCTTCCAAGAGTACATTTGTGAGGTCAGGCACTGATGTGGATGAGAAGGCCTGGATCGCAGTCTCTGCTCTAATTCATCCTAGAGGTGTTCTAATTTGTTAAAGCGGAGGTCCACCCTAAAGTGGACCTCCGCCCATCGGAACCCTCCCCCCTCCGGCGCCACAATTGGCACCTTTCAGGGGGAGGGGGGTGCAGATACCTGTACAGTACAGGTATTCTGCACCCACTTCCGGGATAGCTCTCTGCGGAAAGGGGCGTAGATTACGCCCCTTTCCGCAAGTGCCCGCCCCTTTCCGCAAGTGCCCTGCTGCCTGCTGGGAAGCACACAGATCCCAGAGGCAGCGGGGACCATCCTTATTGCGCAGCACGATTCGCACATGCGCAGTAGGGAACCGGGAAATGAAGTCGAAAGGCTCCATTTCCTGATTCCCATACCCAAGATGGCGGCGGCAGCACCCGACAAGACGATCTAGAGATCGGCTTCGGGTGCCGACATCGCGGGAGCGCTGGACAGGTAAGTGTCACTATTTTAAAAGTCAGCAGCTGCAGTATTTGTAGCTGCTGGCTTTAAAAAAAAAAAAAAAAACGCGGAGTCCCGGCGGACTCCCGCTTTAAGGTCAGGACTCTGTGCATGCCAGTCAAGTTCCTTCACCCCAAACTCCCTCATCCATGTCTTTATGGACATTGCTTTGTGCACTGGTCCAAATCATTTGGTGGAGGGAGGAATTTTTATATGAGGTTGTTTTTCAGGGGTTGGGCTTGGCCCCTTAGTTCCAGAGAAGGGAACTCATAAAGTGTCAGCATACCAAGACATTTTGGACAATTTCATGTTCCCTACCTTGTGGGAACAGTTTGGGGATCGCCCTTTCCTGTTCTAACATGACTGCACATCGGTGCACAAAGCAAGGTCCATAAAGACATGGATGAGCGAGTTTGGGGTGGAGGAACTTGATTGACCTGCAGAATCCTGACCACAACCTGACAGAACACCTTTGGGATGAACTAGAGCAGAGACTGCGAGTCAGGCCTTCTTATCCACATCAGTGTCTAACCTCACAAATGCACTTCTGGAAGAATGATCAAACATTCCCCACAGACACACTCCTAAACCTCGTGGACAGCCTTCCCAGAAGAGCTGAAGATGTTATAGCTGCAAAGGGTGGATCAACTCAATATTGAACCCTACAGACTAAGACTGGGATGCCATTAAAGTTCATGTGCGTGTAAAGGCAGGTGTCCCAATATTTTTGGTAATATAGTGTAGTTGTAGTCTGACTGCTACAGCATCTTGAGTTTCAATGTTCAATCTTATAAACTAGTAACAACCAAAAGGTCCCTGCCCCAACCTATAACTGGCCTTCACAGCAAGGAGCACATGGAAGGGTAGACACATGAAAAACAAAGACAGAACATACCATAGCTCAACTTACCAACCAGTCTGCTAACTGACCAAATTAACCTGTCCAACAGTCTGCGTTAAAAACAGGGGTTTAGTTAGCACACATTTGCAAATGCATGCATAAGCTGCAAGGCCTCTTCACGGCACCCTGTGCATGCTTGCAGTCCTAACGCTAATGAATTTATGTTAATAAGCATCTCCAATCTTATAAACTTGCATTAAGTTAACCTTAAAGAGTAATCCAATGATGACAAGTACACACTCTCAGCGGCTGGATAAATTCACAACGCCCCTGGAGGATAGTTACAGAATTATCACTTAAAAACCTAGTGCTTGTATAGATCAAAAAGACTCAATACAATTCAAGTCTGAAAAAATTCTCTGCTATCATCAAACAGGTGTGTAAGCCTGCATGCATTCAATGTCCCAAACCCTTACCGGATTTTCTGACCCATAAAACACAAATGGGTCAAATAAAGCTTTTTAATCCACAAGGTCTCTGTGTCTTAAAGCGGGATTCCACCCTAAAGTGGAACCTCCGCTGATCGGATCCCTCCCCCCCTCCGGTGTCACAATTGACACCTTTCAGGGGGGAGGGGGGTGGAGATACCTGTCAAAGACAGGTATTTACACCCACTTCCGGGCATAGACTCCCGTGGGAGTCTACGCCATTTCCTGCCCTGCCACGCTGTCTGCTGGGACACACACGGGTCCCAGTGACAGCGCGGAGATTTCCTATTGCGCTGCGCGACTCGCGCATGCGCAGTAGGGAACCGGGAAGTGAAGCCAATTCGCTTCACTTCCTGATTCCCTCACCTAGAATGGTGACTGCAGCAGCCGAGAGCCGAGCGATCGATCTGCCTCGGCTGCCGGCATCGCTGGAACCCGGGACAGGTGAGTGTCCATTTATTAAAAGTCAGCAGCTGTAGTATTTATAGCTGCTGGCTTTTAATATTTTTTTTTTAGTGGAATCCCTCTTTAAGTATTAATCTTCCTCAGTCCTCATCACATATGCCCCCCCCCCCCCCCCATAAAAAGACTCATATAGTGCATTTTTTTCCAATACAGGCAGCTTAGTCACTTACTTTTGTGCTCACATGTGTATATATAACAGCATGTCATAAATCGCCAAGTGACTTGTGCTGTCTTCACTCCCCCATTGTATATATTCTTACCAAATCACAAATCCTTTATATCCTGTATCAATACTATTTTCCTCAAACTCTTCTCCCAGTTCTGAGATCCTCCTCACCTGTATTTACTCAAAAAAGAGAATCTTAATAGTGTAATATGTAATAACGAAAAAAAATTACTTGTATACTTTGTCTATACATTTCCAATTTCCAAGATGGTGGAAAGGGCACTTCCAGTTCTGGCGTGTATGTCTGACATCACTTTCTGGCATGTTTAATTGGTACGGTACGGCAGGTGATGAAAGTGATGTCAGACGCACATGCCATAACTAGAAGTGCCCTTTCCACCATGTTGGAAATTTGAATCTCTTATACATATGCCAATGTGAACATTTTAGGCTAAATAAATGCAATTTTAGTGGGATTTTCTGCACCGTTGAACTTTTTCTTTACATGTCTGAAATTCGATCTTTCAGTGAGGAACTCTGTATTTGGCGTATTGGGAGGAGGATGAAATAGGAGGGAGTAAAAGTGATACCACCCAACCCTGTAGGTACATAGGTGCAAGTTGTGGTATATGGGATGTGGGGGAAAGTCCACATTGGTGAGAGTGATCATGAGGTGATTGATTTTACACATTTGAAGCACAATATAATGTGAGCACAATTAAAGAGTGTGATTTAAATATTTGGTTGTTACATATTACACTATTAAGATTCTCTTTTTGAAGTAAATACACATGAGGAGGATCTCATAACTGGGAGAAGAGTTATGCCGCATACACACTATCGGAATTGCGGCTAGCAAAACACAGATAAGAGCTTTTCTTTTGGAAAATGCGACAGTGTGTAGGCTACATTGGAATTTAGCTGGCCGAATTTCCGCCAGCCAAAATTTGAGAGCATGTTCTCAATTTTTCAGACGGAAAAACTTTGTATTGGAAATTCTGATTGTGTGTATGCAATTCCGTCATGCAAAAACTCACGCATGCTCAGATTCAACTACGAGATGGAAGCTATTGGCTACTGGGTATTGAACTTCTTTTTTCTAGTCCCGTTGTACGTCACCGCGTTCTTGAGGGTCGGATTTTGGTGTGACCGTGTGTATGCAAGACAGCTTGAGTAAAATCCTGTCATAATTCCGTTGGGAAAGCCATCAGAGCTTTTTCCAACCAAAATTCCGATCGTGTGTACGGGGCATTAGAAGAAAATTGTATTTTATATGATACATGATGCAAAAGTTTTGTGATTTGGTAAGACTGTACAATGGGAGAGTGAAGATGGTACAAGTCTATGACATATATACACAAGTGATTAAACGATATGTATTGGAAGATACTTGCACTAGCTTTATTTTTGGGGACATAATTGATGAGGATTGAGGAAGAATAATAATAAAGACACAGTGACCTTGTGGAGGAAAGACCAAGTTAGACTTACCGGTAACTTGTTTTCCAGAAGTCTTTCAGGACAGCACCTGAGAGATAGCGACTCCTCCCTCCTCGTTAGGAAACACCTTCTTCCTCCAGACTTTAAAGGGAGGCGCCTCCCTACCACACCTCAGTTGTAGAAGAGAACCTCCGGCCCCGGCCGGAACACATAAACACATACGTTAGTCACAGCGTAGCATAATACAATACCATAGGGCGGGATGCTTGCTGTCCTGAAAGACTTCTGGAAAACAAGTTACCGGTAAGTCTAACTTGGTCTTTCCCAAGGCGTCTTTCAGGACAGCACCTGAGAGGATAACAGAGACTTACCCCTTAGGGCGGGACAACAGCTTGCAGGACCTTTCTGCCAAACGCCTGATCGCTGGCAGAAGTGAGGTCCAGTCTATAATGCTTCACAAATGTGTGAAAACCCGACCATGTCGCCGCCTTGCAGATCTGCTCCGGGGTGGCACCAGCTCTCTCTGCCCACGTAGACGCCAGAGCCCTGGTTGAGTGTGCACAAATTTCTGCTGGAGGGGATAATCCTGCCTGGGAATATGCCTCCGAGATAGCTAATTTCAGCCATCTAGCTAAAGTAACTTTAGAAGCCTGAAAACCCTTTTTTCTTCCTGAGAAAAGTACAAACAGAGAATCTGAACGTCTGAAGGACTCCGTCCTTTCTAAATAACTCAGCAGAGTCCTCCTGACGTCCAAAGTATGGAAAAAAGTCTCCTTATTTCCTTTGGGGTTAACACAAAAGGTTGGCAGTACTATGTCCTGTATACGGTTCTGCACTGAAGCTACCTTCGGTAAGAATTTTGCATCTGTTCTAAGAATAACTCTGTCAGGAAAAATGGAAAGATATGGTTCTTTAACTGACAGCGCATTTAGCTCACTGATCCTGCGTGCAGAGACAATGGCAATCAGAAAAACGGTTTTAAATGTGAGAAACCTAAGGGAAGCCTCCACCAGAGGCTCAAAAGGCCCCTTTGTTAGAGACTGTAGGACTACCGACAAATCCCATCTAGGAAAAACCTTAATAGGAGCTGGCCTAGATCTTTTAAGGGCTCTAAAGAATCTGATCACCAGCGGATCTGAGGCCACAGATTTCTCTAAGAACACTGTCAGGGCTGCTACCTGCACCTTCAGGGTACTAACTGCCAGTCCCTTGTCTGCTCCATCCTGTAAAAACTCCAAGATGGAGACAAGGCTCCCTGTCACCTGGGCGGCTGACAAACACCAAGTTTTATAACGCTTCCAAACCTTAGAATAAATGGCCCCCGTAACCCTTTTCCTACTTGCCAAAAGGGTAGAGATCAAACGGTTGGAAAACCCCTTGCTCCTAAGGAGCTGCCTTTCAGAAACCAGGCCGTGAGGGCCAGGCTGGCCACTCCTGGATGGTTTACTGGGCCCTGCAACAACAGATCGTGTCTGAGGGGCAGATGCCAACAAGGCTTGATTGCCAGACCTAGAACTGTCGAAAACCAGGCCCTTTTTGGCCAAAAGGGCGTGATTAGAATAACTGGCACCTTCTCCCTCTGAATTTTTCTTAAAATTAACGGGATTAACTGAAATGGGGGGAAAGCGTAGCAAAGACGAAATTCCCATGGATAAGCTAGCGCATCTGTGCCCAGCGAGCCATCGCGACTGTCCAGGGAAAATAACTGGGGGACCTGGGCGTTCACCCTTGAGGCGAACAGGTCCACCTCTGGTAAACCCCATTTTCCGGCAATCATTGTGAATACCTCCGGGTTTAGAGACCATTCCGCTTCCTGAATAGCGTTTCTGCTTAGGAAGTCCGCTAACCTGTTTAGATCCCCTTTTAGGTGGACTGCTGATAGGGATAACAAACGTTTTTCCGCCCACCGAAGAATCTCCATGGCCAGTACCTGAAGTGACCTGCTTCTTGTACCCCCCTGTCTGTTTAAATAAGCCACCGCCGTGGCATTGTCTGTTAGGACCTGGACGTGATGGGACTGAAGCTCCTGAACAAACAACTCCAGAGCCAAGGCAATCGCCTTGAGCTCCCTCCAGTTTGAGGACCTTATTGTCTCCTCTTTGGCCCAGGACCCCTGAGTGAAACGTGTTCCTAGATGGGCTCCCCACCCCCAGGAACTGGCGTCGGTTGTTAGTCTTTTCTCGACTGGAAAAGCCCAGACTAACCCTTTCGATAAGACATCCTGTCTTTTCCACCACCATAGGGACCTTTTTACCTGGGTTGACACTCTCACCTCTGCCTCTAGGGATGCCACTGTGTGATCCCAAGATTTTAGAAGGAAAGCCTGCAGACACCTGAAATGCATTCTTGCCCACTGGACTGCTGGCATTGTTGAAGTTAGAACCCCCAAAGCTGACATAACCTGTCTTACTGTCAGCTTTTGGCTGGTCTGTAATAAAGACACTGCACCGGAAATCCTGTCCTTTTTGTCTAAGGGAAGGAAGATTTTTTGATCCACCGAATTTATTAAATACCCTAAAAACCGAATCTCCTGAGATGGGTTTAGGGACGACTTTTGGAGGTTCAAAATCCACCCCAAAGCTTCCAGATGGCTGCGAGCTTTGTCTAGATTGGTCTGCAATTCCTCGCTGGATGGGGCGAATAACAGCAGATCGTCTAAATAAGGAATAACTGCGATTCCCTGAAGTCGCAGCGGCGCTAAAGCTTCTGCCATTATTTTGGTAAAAATTCGGGGAGATGATGACAGGCCGAAGGGCAGGGCCCTGAACTGGAGATGATGAACCACACCCCCCAACCTCACTGCCAGCCTGAGGAACTTCTGAGACTGGGGAGAGATTGGAACATGTAGGTAAGCGTCTTTTAAATCTACTGACGCCATAAAACATCCTGGCGTCAACAGATTTCTGACCGAAAAAATTGAGTCCATTTTGAACTTCCTGTACCTTATGGACTCGTTTAAAGGTTTTAGGTTGAGAATCAACCGAAATTTTCCTGTCGGTTTCTTTATTAGGAAAACATGGGAATAAAACCCCTCCTGCTGTTCTTGCAGGGGTACCTGTACTACTACGCCCTGTTGCATCAGTTCCTCTAGAGAGGACTTCATGGCCAGGGCCCTTACTGGGTCCCGCGGGGTGTTGGTAATCAGGAACCTTTTTGGGGGGTCGTTGGCAAACTCGAGTGAGTAACCCTGCACGAGAGTGGTCAAGATAAACTGATTTGAAGTTATCCCTGACCACTGCGGAAGAAATTCTTGTAATCTTCCGCCCACCCGCAGAGACGAGTCATTGCGATTTTTCGGCCTGTGTAGGAGGACGGAAGAGAATTCCGCCTCTACCCTTCGGCTTCGGGGCGGACCAACTTTTCCTTCTCCCCTGCAACTTGCTGTCCTGATCCTGAGCTTTTTGAGGTCGAAAAAGACGTTTTGGTACCTGTTTTTTCTTTTTGACCGGAAAGGATCTCTTTTTATCGGCTGTCCTGTCAAGAATATTATCGAGGTCAGGGCCGAAGAGCAGGTCCCCTGAAAAGGGTAACCCACACAGCTTGCTCTTTGAGGCCGAGTCACCAGGCCAGGTTTTAAGCCATAAGGCTCTTCTTGCAGCATTAGTTAGAGCTGCTGACCTGGCTGATATCTTAATTGCCTCAGCTGAGGCATCTGCAACATAAGCCACTGCCGTAATCAGGGTAGGAAAAGAATCTAAGATTTCCTGTTTAGGGGAATCTGCAGCTATATGTGACTTTAACTGGTTAACCCAGTATTCTAAATTTCTGGCTACACACGTTGTGGCCATTGCTGGTCTTAAATTGCTCATAACTGATTGCCATGATCTCTTGAGCAAAAGATCCATGCGTTTGTCCATCGGATCTTTCAGAACTCCCATGTCCTCAAAGGACAGATCCGTGGACCTTGAAACCTGGGAAAAGGCGGCATCCAGTCTGGGCACCTTGTTCCATACTGCTGCAGGGTCCTCCTCAAAAGGAAAACGCCTTTTGTGGGCTTTGGAGAAAAAGGGCTTTTTCTCTGGATCCTGCCATTCTTTCCTAATGACCTCAGAGATGACCGGATGAACTGGGAACGTTCGGCCCTTAGGCTCATCCAAACCAGCATACATGCGGTCATGGAGTGATAATTCCTTTTTCTCCTCACTTAAACCAAGCGTAGCATGAATGGCTTTAAGGAGCCCATCGACCTCTTCAAGGGACAGTTTGAATTTAGAGGGGGCTACCTCAGAATCCTCCAACTCCTCTTCCGAATCTTTAACGGAAAGAGCAGCGGACTGCTTTTCCCTATCTGAAGGGTCTTCAGGCAGAGATTCCAACACCGGGATTGAGAGAGACCCCTGGGAAGACTCTGAAGTGGCAGGCTGACTAGCAGCCGGATTTACTAGTGAGTCACGAAAATTCTGGATCGTGGCGTATAGCTCCTTCTTTACAGAGGCCACCAGATCCTCACATACAGAGGCAGATTCCTCCTTAACTAAAGAAGTAATGCAGGGACTGCATAGGGTTTTCTTCCAATTTTCTCCCAGCTTGGCCCTGCAAGAAGGACATCTTTTCTTTGGGTCAGAGCTCTTAGCCTACGAAGAAAAAGACAAAAAAAGGAAAAAAACCAGGGAACCCTTAGTGAGACCCAGTCTCAGCCTTGATAGGGATCACCACACAGGTGCACTGAGAAGAAACCAGTCAGCTTCTAGTGCCCAGACAGGCCCCTTGCCACCAGGGGGGGAAAAAAAAAAAAAAGAGAGAGCGAGACCAAACGCCAGGAAATAGGGAAAAGAAAGGCAGACTTTAACCGCTGCCTCTTACCTGGGCTTTGCTGGTGCCTGTGCCTGTCCCCACCGCTGCAGACGCTGAGTCTTCCATAACAGGTGTGCAGAAATCCACTTGTGGCTAAACGCCGCCTCCGGAGTCACGCCATGCAGCTGCACCGGACCGGAAGCGGAAATAGGCACCAGCACCTGTCCTCCCTCCTCCCCCCTGCGTCCACGCCGGAAACGACGTTTCAGCTGACCCGATGACCCGCTCTGTCACTTCCGGCGCGACCGCCGAAAAAAACATGGCGGCGGCACACGCGCGCCGCCGCGCCCACGAACGTGCGGGTCACCGAATCTTCGGCTCTCTCCGAGCACAAGAGGGGAAGAGGAGCCCGCTTGCTACCGCTGACGAGGCGTGGGTAGGTCGGGAGGACAGAGGGTCTCTAAAGGAGGAAAAAAAAGGGAAAGAAGCCTAGTCCCTCAGGAACACCTAAGAGAAAAAGACTCCCTCCCAAAAGGTGTTCCCTCCGGGCCGGAGGAAACACAAAAACTGAGGTGTGGTAGGGAGGCGCCTCCCTTTAAAGTCTGGAGGAAGAAGGTGTTTCCTAACGAGGAGGGAGGAGTCGCTATCTCTCAGGTGCTGTCCTGAAAGACGCCTTGGGAAAACATTTTACTGGACCCAGTTGTGTTTTCTGGGTCAGAAAATTCCATAAATATTTAGGACATTGAATGCATATGGAGATACGCACCTGTTGGATGATAGAAGAGAATTTTTATACTTGAATTGTATTGATACTTTTTGATCTATATAAGCGCAGAATGTTCAAGTGATAATTCTGTAACCTTAAAGAGTCCCTATGGTCAAAATGTAAAATGAGGTATAAATTTCCAAATTGTATTTCAGTTATTTCTAGCCTACATCCGGGGCCGCTGATGAGGCAGTACAGCCAGCCCTCCTGTACTGGGCTTAGACCTCATTGGTTCAAAAAGGAGGCACCTGCCCAGAAGGAGGGCTGGTAGTACTGCCTTATGGCTGACACGTGTTACTCTTGTGCAGTGCTGCTGGCTCCTACTTTTTTCTCCCTCCAGTTGCACTGTAGGGGGATCGGTTCTAGTATCCTCACTCCCTGCTGTTTAGGATCCCCGTGTGCCCCTTTCCCCACAAGTGCTGCAGTTTTCACTCCTCTCCCACTGAAAGCTGCTGAGGGCACACAAAGGGATTATTTCAAGATGGTGGGGGGGGGGGGGGGGGGGGCGGAGTCAGTATAGAAATCACTTCTTGCAGGCAGCAAGGTACCAGATATACAGTATGTAGTCTTTTGAAGTGGAAAGCAAACCGCAGAGGAGAAGCTGCATGCAGGGAATCCAGGAAGTTTGTGAAAAGAGACGGTCAGCAGACAGGCAGCACTCATAACATGAAAGGAGATCTTTCATTTAGGCTTATGTTGGATTGTCAATAACTATTTTTAGATTACTATTTAATGCTAATATTATAAAATGAATGCGTACTATATGCTGTGACCATAGATTTCCTTTTAACAAACCACCAATACATTTTTCTTTGAAAAAACTTTTGTTGGAAAATTCCACTATACATAGGGGAGCAAATTCTAAAATGTGAGGCTTTCCTGCAGGAATGCAAATGCTTGGCAGCTATGGGCTATGCTTTTATGATATTATTCCTGGATTTTATGATCCCCATCATGTACACAATAAAATGAGTCTACAACATTTCCGCATACCTTTTGCAGTTAATTCATCATGGTATTTATAATATTATTCTTATTACAAGGGC
This sequence comes from Lithobates pipiens, assembly GCF_037356315.1. Taxonomy (NCBI): domain Eukaryota; kingdom Metazoa; phylum Chordata; class Amphibia; order Anura; family Ranidae; genus Lithobates; species Lithobates pipiens. The sequence goes on from NW_027507784.1 coordinate 57,773,559, forward strand.
ACACATCTTGACTAGGTTAGTGGTGTTTTTATGGCATCATATGGTTATGGGTAACTGGTGCAGTGGTATTTTTGGCCACAAGAAAGAAAGATACAAAACTAAGATACAAAGGATAAAAATGAATATGACTTTTTCTTTAACTAAGCAAGTACCACATTTGTTCTGCACTGGATTTCAGAGTGTATACGCCTTTGTAAATGAGGATATGTGATACAGTAGAACGCAGAGGGGGTTACTTATTAAAGGCAAGTCCACTTTGCACTGCAAGTGCACTTGAAAGTGCACAGAAAGTGTACTTGGAAGTGAATTTACTGTAGATCTGAGGGGGACATGCAAGGAAAATAAAAAACAGCATTTTAACTTGCATATGATTGGATGAAAAAATCAGCAGAGCTTCCACTCATTTCAGATCTACCCCTTAGATTTAGAGTGTCTGCACTTCCAAGTGCACTTTCAGTGCAAAGTGGATTTTCCTTTAGTAAATAACCCCCAGAGTGTACATAGGCTGGACTAGGGGGGCACTATTTACTTGAACCTCTTTATTCTCCACAATCATGACTGCTTTAGCATTACTATGGTAACAGTCCTTGGGGAGAGAATGCTCAATCCTCTGTAAGTTGCAACTTGAGCAACTCAGGGTTTACACAGGACTTCATTTTTCTTACTCCCAGCAATTGAAGGGAGAAGGAAAAGAGTATGAACAGCTGGAGGGGTGCAAAATAGAGGTGTTCTCTAAATGTATAGTATACCTTTGTTTTACTCCTTTTGAAAAGAACATAAAGAGCCCCTGACTTCTCAACTAGGATGAGCTTTGAGTTTAGAGTGATGCAGGCTTCACCCCAAATTCCAGCTGTAAGCACTTCATGAAACAAAATGATCTGTTTTTCTGCCTGCCGCAGTGAACCTCTGGCTGTACAGCTTCAATAGTGGTGGTGTAACTACTGCCACTAATAAATGACAGGAGGGACAACTCAGGACTGTGGTTGCTGGCAATTAATGATGCATCCCCAGCCCCATGTGACAGGGGTTACTGACTGATATAATTGACCAAAATAATAATTGACCATATTTGGGCAATAATGTCAGCCAGCATCAATGTCATTTGTTTATATTCAGCTATTGGGTGAGGAAACCCCCTGGCTGGCCGTGAATGGGACCAGGGATGCCACCTTGGTCCTAGCAACCACTAGCTGCCATGAATGAAGGCATTGAGGTTTTGCTGTGATTTGTAGTGAGAGGATTGTCCTGGAACATTATTTTTGCCATTTAGGCCATTAATTTTATGAAAAGCATGCCACATATTTTAAGATAAGGGTTTGGTATGTATTTTGGTAAATCACACAATTTTTTTTTCTTTTTGTCTGGGGTCCCCCATACTATCCGTACCAGATCCTAAGGGTCTGATAGATATTAAAGGGAATCCCCAGCCATATATTTACACACAGAATAAAGAGGCAGGGAACTGTAATTTCCTGCCAATTAAAATGTCAATTTTTCTTTGTAAATGTCCTTTTTACTTTAGCACAATCTTTTAGGAGCACTATGTCACGGAATGGTTTAGGGCAGTGATGGCGAACCTTGGCACCCCAGATGTTTTGGAACTACATTTCCCATGATGCTCATGCACTCTGCAGTGTGGATGAGCATCATGGGAAATGTAGTTCCAAAACACCTGGGGTGCCAAGGTTCGCCATCACTGGTTTAGGGTATGCCTCAACTATGTTTTTTGAAGAAATTGGGCATTTTTAGTTTTGCCCTTTAAGCATTTTTAAAGGTTCTGCTCACTACTGAATAGTATTTTTTTAAAATATTGTTTGTACATTTGTACAGGTTCTCTCTGCCCAGCTTCCTGTACCATTTGTTTTTAAATTCCCTTTCCAATTAGACTTAGAAAGGGCAAAATTAATTAGCGGGTTTCATCCCACATTGCCTTCAGTTTTACTGTTTGATGATTATCTGTTTGATGACGGCTCATTATTCTCTTCAACTTCAAACCCAATACCGAGAACCACACCATTCTAAAAACCTCAAAGATACCAGCTCATATGACACTCTCCTAACTGCCAGTCATGTGATATGTGCTCGCAAGCTATGATGTCATGAAAATCCAATACAAAAGAGTGCCAGTGCACCATATATACACAAATACTGAAGTTCCATGTGAGACCAGACCATGGTCTGGTCTCACATGGAACTTCAGTAAATGTGGTTAATTTTTATATGGCACGCCGGCTTACTTTTGCATTCTAAAACACATGTTGTCACCATGTCAAGTCTTTACCAGTGTGAGGTTTGAGAAGGTTTGTTTATTGCATCATACTCACACAGATAATTTTTTGGGCCATGCAGGAACCCTCTATCAAAGCATGTGTGATGGTAAATTAGCAACCAGATTTGTATTTAAATCAAAAATACACCAATAGAAAAGTACTCCAGTAACCCCTTATGACATTCTAAAACATTGCAGCCTTGGCTTCCCTTTTTTTCAGACCACATTGCAGTAACAAGGTCTGCTATGGCCCCAGTGTATGTCTCAGTAAATGATAGTTATTAAATGCCACACCTTGGACAGTGTTGAAGTTGAATCTGTACTCCATTCCTCATGCCTGCCAGACAGTTTTTCTTTCTTTTACATGTGATAGAATACGGTACTTTCCTCAAAGTGAAGTTCTAGAAAAAAAAAAAAAATTCTTTCTTTCCTTGTGTGGAAATCCCCTGTTAAAAGTCTTTGGCTTGGCAAAGTAATTAGATGTCTTTGTGTGGAGACAGCCCTGGAAGTCATACTGCGCCAATTTCTTCTGGCGTGTAGGAGGATGGAGTGTTCCTGACAGAAGCAGATGTATGAACCTGCAAAGTGAAACAATGAACGTCAGTGCAAAATCTGACTCCTTTACAATTTCGCGTTGCTCTGGGGCTGTTAGGGGGTAGAGCAGTTCTGTGGCCTATTTCACTACTGTATTTTCTACTGCAAACATGAAACACAGCTCTGCATAAAGACTCATTCACATCAGCTCATCTGTTACCGGAATCTCTCCTTAGAAAAGGCCAGTTACCCTAACATCAAAGCCTCTCGCTTTAATGTTTTGGCTTAATGTGTGATTGTTATAGGGTATTTCATGCTGTGATTGGCCCTACATTACATCGACTGTAGCCTAGGGTGGCATGACTTTGGGGTAAGGGTGGGGGCGCTCTTCCCATTTATGTGTTTTTTTTTTGTTTTTTTGGGGGGTTTTTTTTGCGCAATGGTGGTCATACATACTTGCACAGTAAGTCGGATTGAAAAAAAAGACTCAAGTTCAGCCAACAGAAGTAAAATATCCATAGTGACTGAAGTGTCATGCTGTCCGACCACAGTGCCTTCATTGTTTCAAAATGACTGCCTGAAACTAGTCAATGCAGGAAAATCCAGCAAAACGATTTTCTAAAATTGTGACATTTCCTTCTACAAGTCCCTGTCCACATTTTCTTACTAAAACACCCCACCTGCTTCAAGCCCTAAACCTCCACCATCTTGTGGCCAAATCTTTGCCAGAGGCCTTCCCACTACATTATTCTTTATACTCTGAAGAAAGGAATGTCAACACAAAAGAAGACAGTCACATCACATATACATACTATCCAGAGTCACTTGACAGTACTTTGTCAATCACATATAGTGGACAAACCGCAGCAGTCACATGTTAAAACAGAATACATCACTTCACCCTTCAGCGATCTTCCCTTTTACAGTCTGTCTCCTTCCCAGGGTTATTAGCACTCACTTTTCCAGCTCATGACTCCATGCTTGTTTTTCCAGGGACAGAACAATGCCGCTGCACCTCTAGCTCCAATACACTTCTCCCAGGTCCTCCAGAGGGTTAGGCTCACTTCAGAGAACGCTTGGCCTGACCTAGAAGTCCTTTTGTAACCCACTCTAGCCTTTACCACCATAAGAGATAGAATGACTGCAGCTGGCACTTCTAGGTGCAGAACTATCACACCCTGTTCTTTAGCCTTTTCCAGGCCCCTGCACTAGGTAACTACATCCACACAAAGTGGGTATCTGGCTCCCATGCCCTCACTGCACTACGGTTCCCCCAACCAAGCTTATATATGGACACTGACTCGTCCATGACCTCACTAGGGAAGGGCTCTAACTAAAAGGGACCTAGCATTTGATTACAATATTCTCTGCCACCACACACTATTCTGGGATAGTGCCATTGAGTGTCAGACTAGTTAACTACCCCTGCTTACTTGATCCCTCTGGGTGAACCTGCTAGCTGCCTTCTCCCCTCTACTTAGCTAGGCAGAGGGAGGAAAAAACAACTTCTCTTGACTCACAGTCTCCCTCTAGTAAGGGTCTGTACAGGCCCTTATAAGAAAGAGTCAGCCAGATATGTAGATCTACCCCTGGTCAGACCAGGCAGAGATCTGCAGCTAATATCTGTGCCATATTGTGGTTCAGACACTAGATTATAAAGTGCAAAACTGCGACATTCCTGCAACAAATTACAATTGGCGATTTGTCCATTTTTGGCACACATGTCGCACATCCTTTTCAACAGACACACTGGGGTTGATTTACTAAAACTGGAAAGTACAAAACCTGGTGCAGCTCAGCATGGTAGCCAATCGGCCTCTAACTGCAGCTTGTTCAATTAGGATTTGACAATTAAACCTGGAAACTGATTGGTTACTATGCAGAGCTGCGCCAGATTTTGCACACCCCAGTTTTAGTAAATCAACCCTATGTTGGTTTTTTGGCACAATAATTCATCAATCACACTGTTCCCATAAAAACTAAAGGTGTAATGCAGCTTACATACAATAATATTTTTTATCTGAAATTGTTGGAGTTTCATAAATTGCTTGTGTACATTGGTAAATGGCAAGCTGAGAGCATAAAATGGAGTGAACAACCTGAGAAAAAAAAGAGCACAACGTAAAAACAGCACAAAAAAAAGATGCATTGTTGTGAATGTTTCAAGTGTAAATTTCCTCCTTTATGGATTACCGCTAGGAAAAAAAGTAAAAAGTAAGAACAGGTGAAAATACATGTACTGTAAATGTAGGTAGTAAGGGCGCTCTACTCTAATATTTTATATAACCCCAGGGAATGAAATACATGTGAAAAAATGGTGAAAAAAATTATAATAAAAAAAAGAAAAGAAAAAAGAAAAAAATGGTGGGTGTGTGGAAAATTGGCGGGTGTAAAAAAAAAAATATATATATAATTATAATGAATGCACAGTGTGAAAATGAATCAGTAATCAAATGCTAATCTAAAAATTACCATGTGCCAAATATATGTCCAAAAGTGCAATAACTAAATGTATAACAATGTATAACAATATATATATATATATATATATATATATATATATATATATATATATATATATATATATATATGAAAAAACGTTTGTCACAATTGTATACAGTGGCACAAATACTAAGCAAAAATTACTCCTCTACTTAGTGTCCATAATACACAAATTTAAAACATGTGAAAACATATGAAAACAAGTCCATAGGTGCAAAGTGATAAGTGCAAATGATCCTTGGGGGGTAAAAAATCTGGTGCGATTTGGTGCAATTCTCGTGCAATAAGCAGAATTCGCACTCACCATCTCCCCTGCCCCTGCAGGGGTAGAAGCGCCTTCACAGTATTAGCCACTGTGTAGCTGTTTGTTGGTCCTGGTGTTCCGCTCTCGGTTGGTCCCAGTGGTCTGTTTGCTGTCTCAGGGATGTAATACTCTCGTTGGATGTAAAGAACAAAGATCGCCCATAGCGTGATATTGTAACCAACGTTCGATATTTATTACTTAAAAAGAGAAAAACTACTCACAAGGATACAAAATTAAGACCGCAATATATGTAAACACTGTCTCTTGAAGGGAGAGTCCGTGTGTGTCCTAGGCCTTTTTTTTTTTTTTTGTCTTTTTTCTTTTTTCTTCTTTCTTTTTTCTTCTTTCTTTTTTCTTTTTTTATTATTTTTTTCACCATTTTTTCACATGTATTTTATTCCCTGGGGTTATATAAAATATTAGAGTAGAGCGCCCTTACTACCTACATTTACAATACAGATATACAGTTCCAACTTTTTGTTGTGAGCCTGAGGTAGTGGCAGCCCTCTTATTTACAGATCCTTTTTTCAGTTTATCCATAGCGCAACCCCCTTCTTTTTTGTCAGGTGAAAATACATACATAAGCATAAGCTTGTATTAAGAATCAAATCTATGTAGAGGTCAGCAAGGTTTGCTTGGGTGCAGAGCCAGCAGCAATGTATACTCATAAAGGCAGAGCTGGGACCATATTAACCCAAATTCTTTATATTCTCTTCATATCACAAGTTCACAAACAGTAAAAAGCACATAATATGAAGTACTGTTTTGTTTTGGATTAATGTATTTTAGTGCCAGCATTGCTTATTTGTGAGAATACATTAGGAAATTGGATTTCACAGTGACAATAATGTGGTAATGAAAAGACGTGAAATGCCAAGAAATACAAATAGCATCGTTTTTCCATAACCAGGGGTGAAGAAAAAATTAAATAAAAGTAGTAACATTTCAATTTACCTCCCTATAAAGAAACACTGTTTATATCTAATGAAAGAAGCTGTACAACCCTGGAGCAGTCCTAAGGGTGGTGGTGCCTAATGCTCATGTAACTAAAACCAGTACTGATTGTGGCTGTTTTCTTGGTTTTATATGATGACTCATAATTTGTCTCTGAGTCTTTTTCATTTCATTTGCAAAATAAGGAACAATGTTAGGTAAGATAGTCTTTATATGCTTAAAGGGTAAGTTCACCCTTACAGAAAAACCTGTAAAGTGAACTTATAGGACCCCCTCCTCGCCCCCCTCGGTCCCGCTGACTTGGACCGTGGCAATTTCCCATTCTAAGTCCCGGTATATCTGTGCCAGGAGTCCAGGGCTTATAAATCCCCTGAGCTGAATGTCCAAAATGTCAGCTACGGAGAAGTCACGTTGATGCCGAAAGGAGTTCTAAGCTTTGGACTTCTGACGTGGACATACCGGGACTTAGAACGGGAGATTGCCACAGTCCGGGTCAGCGGGACTGGGGGTGGGGGTTTTGGGGTTTGAGGATGGGGTCCTGTGTAAGTTCACCTTACAGAAAAATCTGTAATGGTAAACTAACACTTTAACACTTGTTATTTGCAGCTCCTGAGTTTACACTGGTATTAAACCCAAAAGTAAACTTTTATTATATTGCAGCTTACCAATTCTTAGATGTGATGGCTGTCTAGTTTCTTTTAGGCTTTTTTTTTTTTTTTTTTTTTTTTTTGCATTAAAGATTTTTATTGATGAAAAAATGTCAGTGCAAATCAAGGAAGCTTATGTAAGATTGGAACAGGTTACAGTAAGGTATTGTAATTACAACTGTCTTATCTTTGTTATTAATATAATTTCACATAATGTGGAGAATTATAGGAATCTACCAAGCCCTTTTCAGCAATTACATTGCAAACAATATTGCCATTCAGGTCTGTTATGTAGGGCAACAACATCTCTATCAGAACAGTACCATATGTAAAACAAAAAGGTATATGCATTTGCCTGACTTGCATTGAATAATAGTGAAGATTAGTAGAGATAATCTGAGGAGGAGGAGAGAACTGATTGACCACTTCATTGAGAGAAGAACAAAAACCAAAGGTATAATGACTTGGGTGTGTTGAGAAATCATTCAAATAATGCTAGGTTGAGGCTATTGTTCAGTAATGCTGTCCAAATATGCCTGAGAATATTTGAAGATGGTCCAGGGTTGCTAAGTTTTGTGGAACCTCTCTACGTGGTCACTGGATTTTGCCAGTGTGTTTTCCATTTCATATATTTCAGATATTTTATGAAGCCATTCTGCTATTAAGAGAACCCGAGGGGAGTTCCAGTGAATTGGAATCAGAGATTTGGCCGCATTTAGTAAATGTTTCGAGAGGACGTGTTGGTATTTTCTTCAAGGGTGAGTTTGCAGTAAACAACATGCTGCATTGAGTATGAGTTTAGTCTCAGTGATCAAGATGATTGTTTCCCTAACTTTTTCCCAATGTGGTGCGAGTGATGGACAATGCCACCAAATGTGTATCAGAGAGCCTGTTTCTCTTAGGCACCTCCAGCATTTATCGGTTACTTGGGGGCTCCATCTATGTAGTTTTGCTGGTGTCAAGTACCAGTGTGTCAGCAACTTGAACACCATTTCTTGTGTTTTAGTACTGATAGAGCATTTGTGTGTTAGGATGCACGCATTTTTCCATTGTTTGGCCATTTTGACCATCTGTAAATCTTCGGACCATCTCCTCCTGAGTCTGTCATCCACTGGCTTTTTGGCCTCCTGTAACCATGAGTACGCAGCTGAGGTTGCTCTAAAAAATTGATCCCCCATGTGATGCACTGAATCAAACTCCGTTAAGGTTCTGGTAAAGTCACCCTCCCGGGATTTACCAGAGAGGTAGCTACACAACTGTAGATATGACCATAAGGGTAGCAGAAGGAAGTCATTGTCTTGTTTTAAGTCATTCTAGTCTTTTATCTTGGCCTGATGAAAGCAATCCCCAGCTGGAAGTGGTTTGGATTGATGTGTTGTTAGGAATATTGATTTGCCTATGCCAGGTATAAAGTCTGGGTTATCTTTTATGGGGGTTAGTTTGCTATGTGAAGAAGTGACATCTGTCATTCCAGCTTACCTCTGGACAATCCCTAGAGTAGTCCCTGTCAGTGGATGTTATTTCAGTCTATCAGGGTAGGTGTGCCATGGAATCCATGATGCGTGTTGTAAGGGAATTGGATTTAGAGCCATCTCTAAAGTCACTGAGTCTTTAGTGTCTTTGTGTTAGTGTCAATCTATAATCCTAGCGAGGTGAGAGGCAAAGCATTAGTCCCTGAAGTTGAGTATTCCCATCCCACCATGTTCTTTTAATCTGGATAAGAGTTCAAAACTGATTCTGAGTTTCTTGGGAGCCCATAAGAATCTTAATAGGATGGTGTGTAGTGAAGTAAACGTGCGTTGGGGTAGTTGGACCAGTAATGCGTGAGATAGAGTAGCCTAGGTAAGATGGTCATCTTAATGATGGCCGCACGGCAAAACCATGAAAAGGTGCCTGCGTGCCAGTTGTTGAGGTCTTTCTCTATAGTCTTAACTAGGGATTAGCTTCGTGTTCGAGTCGAACATACGTTCGACTCGAACATCGGCTGTTCGTCCGTTCGGCGAAGTCCGAACATTTTGTGTCCGAACAATTCGTGTGGCGCTCACGGCCCACAATGCACTGCGATGGCGCAGTGCATTGCTGGCTCATGATTGGCCAAGCATGCACTGTGACCCCGCATGCTTGGCCAATCGCAGCGCCAGCAGCGAGGAGAGCCATGATTGGCCACAGGCAGGATGCCTGTGGCCAATCATAGCTCAGGCTGTGTAGTGCACGCCCCACACTATATAAGGCCGCGCTGCGGCCTTGTGTAGTGTGTTGGCGTCTGAAGCAGTGGGTGTTCTGTGTACCTTCAACACAGTACACACCGATCGTTTTCGCCCGATTTTCGATCTTGCTGTTGTGTAGTGGTTATTGTCTGCGTGCCCTGACCGCAGTATACACCGCTATATTCACCTCACCTATATAGCTAGTTATAATAGAGCTTGCAGTCAGTAGTGTTAGGAGATAGTGCATGCTGTCTGCGTGCTCTGTACCCAGTACATACCGCTATATCCACCTACATAGCTGTTCTCTATTTGAGCCCACTTGCCATCTGCAGGAGTTATTGGAAGTTGTGTGTGCTTCCAGCACAGCACAGTATACATCTGTATATACCCCTTTATCTCTGGTGTTCTATAATAAAGGCATCTGCAGGAGTTAGTGGGTGTTGTGTGCCTCTAGCACAATATACACTACCCAACTGCTTTTTTACCCAACTCCCTTCAGGCCATTACCATGTCTGGAAGGCCAGCAAGGAGAGGCAGACAGGCGCGAGCCGATAAAAGAGGGCAAGCAGGCTCTGTGTCTAGAGACAACAGTGCTGGTCGTGGACGCGGTGCATTGTCATCAGCACGTGGCCATGGGACACGCTTGTCCTTCTTTTCGGCAGCTGGACATGTTGAACCGCAACATGCCAACGACTTGGTAGAGTGGATGACCAAGCCCTCTTCATCCTCCTCATCCTCTCTCACCCAGTCTCAGGGTAGTAGCAAAGCAGCTGCCAACGCATCGTCTTCCCTCCTCTCAATGTCATCATCAGTGACTCCTTCCCTAGACCCACCACGTCCTCCTGAGGAGTCTCCTGAACTCTTTGAGCACAGTGTTGGGTACATGCTCCAGGAGGATGCCCAGTGTTTTGTGGGCTCTGATGATGACACTCAGCTAGAGGAAGGCAGTAGCGTAAGCGCAGAGAGAGGGGATGCTCAAGAAGGACAGCAATCTGGCAGTCATGTTCCACAAGCTGCAGCATACTGCCAGGTTTGCTACAGCGATGAAGAGGGAGGGGATGATGAGGGCACTGACTCCACGTGGGTGCCTGGAAGGAGAGAGCAGGAGGAGGAGGAGGAGGCACATGTCCAACGAGGCAGGATGCCCTCCGGGGGCCAGCTTAGGGGCAGCACACCGACTGAATCACACCGCAGAGCTCCGCCTGTGCAGAGCGCTGCCTCTGCGCGTTATTCTAAAAGTTCTTTGGTGTGGGCCTTTTTTGAGACGAGTGCATCAGATTGCACCGCTGCTATTTGCAACATATGTCTCAAGCGTATCTCACGTGGCCAAAACATCAGCCGCTTGGGAACCACATGCTTGACCAGACATATGTTGACCTGCCATGCAGCTTGTTGGCAAGCGTACCTCAAAGACCCACACCAAAGAACAAAGCAGACCTCTCCTTGCTCCTCATCAGCTGGCATCTCCAACCCCACTAGACCTTCAGTCCTCTCTGAAGCCTGCTCTGAGAGGAATGAAGGTGTAGAATTAGGTGTGTCACAGCCAAGTGCTTCCGGGAACTCTGCTAGCGGTACACCCACGTCCGATTATAGCAGGCAAATGTCCCTGCCCCAGCTGCTGGACCGGCGAAAGAAGTTCACTCCCAGCCATCCACATGCCCAGCGGTTGAATGCTAGCTTGGCTAAATTGCTAGCACTTCAACTGCTGCCTTTTCAGTTGGTAGACTCGGCCCCCTTCCGTGAGTTTGTACAATGTGCGGTTCCTCAGTGGCAGGTCCCCAAACACCACTTTTTCTCACAGAAGGCGATTCCGGCTCTCTACCGGCATGTGGAAGGCAATGTCCTTGCCTCGCTGGACAGGGCGGTCAGCGGTAAGGTGCATATTACCGCTGATTCATGGTCCAGCAGGCATGGACAGGGACGTTACCTGTCTTTCACTGCCCATTGGGTCACTCTTCTGGCAGCTGGGAAGGATGCAGGACAAGGTGCAGTAGTGTTGGAGGTTGTTCCGCCACCACGCCTCCAAAATGCTACTATTGGTTGTGACACACCTCTCTCCTCCACCCCCTCCTCTTCTTCTTCCTCCATGGCCTCTTCCAGTGCTCTGTCCTCAGAACCAGCGGTGCTCCGTAGGCGTTCCAGGGGCTACGCAAGTACGCAGGCAAAACGATGCCATGCCGTGCTTGCGCTGGTTTGTTTGGGGGACAGGAGCCACACTGGGGCGGATGTTTTGTCAGCTCTGCAGGGGCAGGCCGAGAGGTGTTGACGCCACGCCAGCTTAAGCCAGGAATGGTGGTTTGCGACAATGGCACCAACCTCCTCTCCGCCCTCCGACAGGGACAACTGACCCATGTGCCCTGTGTAGCTCACGTCCTTAACCTGGTGGTGCAGCGGTTCTTGGGCAGGTACCCCGGCTTACAGGATGTCCTGAAGCAGGCCAGGAAAGTCTGTGTGCATTTCCGCCGATCATTTAATGCCTGTGCTCGGCTGGCTGAGCTCCAAAAGGAGTTGAACCTGCCCAAGAACCGCCTTATATGTGACATGCCCACCAGATGGAACTCAACATTGGCCATGCTGCAGCGGCTGCACACGCAGCAGAGGGCCATCAATGAGTACCTGTGCGACTACGGCACCAGGACAGGGTCAGGGGAGCTCGGTTTTTTCTCACCACGCCAGTGGGGCATGATCAGGGATGCATGCACTGTCCTGTCACCGTTTGAGGAGGCCACAAGGATGGTGAGCAGTGACAGTGCATGCATCAGTGACACTGTACCTCTTGTCCACCTCTTGGAGCATACGCTGCGTGGAATAATGGACACGGCACTTGAGGCAGAACAGAGGCAGGAAGAGGAGGACTTCCTTGCCTCTCAAGGCCCCCTTTATCCAGACAGTGTTCCTGCTGTGCCACCCATCACACAGGAAGAGGATGAGGAGGAGGAGGAGGAGGATGATTGTGTCAGCATGGAGGTGGAGGCTGGCACTCAGCATCAGCAGCAGCAGCAGCAGTCTTGTAGGGATGATTTACAGTCCCAAGAAACACGTGGACTTGTACGTGGCTGGGAGGAGGTAGCTGCGGATCATGTTGTCCTTAGTGACCCAGAGGACTCCGGACCGAATGCCTCAGCTAACCTACGCTGCATGGCCTCCCGGATCCTGCAAAGCCTGCGGAAGGATCCTCGTATTCTTCGGATCAAGGAGAGGGACCATTACTGGCTGGCCACTCTCCTTGATCCACGGTACAAGGGTAAGGTTGCCGACCTTATCTTGCCATCGCAGAGGGAGCAGAGGATGAGACATCTCCGGGAGGCCTTGCAGAAAGATCTGTGCAACGCGTTCCCAGAGACTGGGAGGTTACAAACTCCTGGTCCTGGACAACGTGTTGCTGAGGCATCGGTCAGAAGGAGCGGTGGAGAAGGTGGCCGTCTGACTGATGCTTTCAGACAATTTTTTAGTCCGCAGCCCCAAGGTATGATCGGTTCCAGCACCCATCGCCAGCGTCTGATTTACATGGTGCAGGAATACCTAGGGGCAAGGTCAGACTTGGACACCTTTCCCACCGAAAATCCTCTGGCTTACTGGGTCTTGAGGATGGATCACTGGCCAGAGCTTGCACAGTATGCAATTGAGCTACTGGCCTGTCCTGCATCCAGCGTTCTTTCGGAACGCACCTTCAGTGCTGCTGGTGGCTTTGTTACCGATCACAGGGTGCGCCTGTCCACCGAATCAGTTGATCGACTGACCTTCATCAAGATGAATCAGTCTTGGATCACCCACAGCTACCAAGCACCTGAAGCTGATGTAACCGAATAATTTTTTTTGAAATATCACATCCCTTCAAGACTGCCTATGCTGATGCTGAGTGACTGTCCTGTTATGTTGATTGTCTATCCTCTTCCTCCTCCGCTGATATGTTGGAAGAACATTTCTGGTTCTGGTTGATGCCATCAGCCCAATTTTTCTGCCCCTGTTTAACAGGGGCGTTTAAGTACAATTTTTGATGCAATGCTTTGCAGCAGGGCTAATTCCTGCAATCAAACAAGAGTATATGGGAGAGGTTGCAGTGTGGTGGCACCAGTGCCTAAGGCCCAATTTTTCTGCCCCTGTTTAACAGGGGCGTTTAATTACAATTTTTGATGCAATGCTTTGCAGCAGGGCTAATTCCTGCAATCAAACAAGAGTATATGGGAGAGGTTGCAGTGTGGTGGCACCAGCACCAGTGCCTAAGGCCCAATTTTTCTGCCCCTGTTTAACAGGGGCGTTTAAGTACACTTTTTGATGCAATGCTTTGCAGCAGGGCTAATTCCTGCAATAAAACTAGAGTATATGGAAGAGGTTGCAGTGTGGTGGCACCAGCAGCAGTGCCTAAGGCCAAATTTTTCTGTCCCTGTTTAACAGGGACATGTAATTACAATTCTTGATATAATATTTCACAGGAGGGCCCCTTCCTGTGCCCACCCAGAGTAACGGTGAGGACTTATAGTGTTGTGGCACCAGCACCACAACCACCAAAGGTCAATTTTTCTACCACTGTTCAACAATGGCATGTAATTACAATACTTGATATAATCGTTCACAGCAGGGCGCTCCAGCGCCCACCAAGAGTCACTTTGAGGGCTTACAATGTTGTGGCAAAACCAACACCTTGTTCCGCCATTTCTGCAGAGCATATAGGGCAGGCCCCTACTTTCAAACATCCAATTTACAAACATCTCCTACTTGCAAATGGAAGGAGACAACAGCAAGTGAGATGAAAAAAGATGGATGACAAAACAAATTATACAGGGGTGATAACCCTTCCCTATGTTTTCCAAAAAGCTTAAAAATAGTTTTTTTGACTGGAGCTACACTTTAAAAATGTACCAGTTGAAAATTACAAACAGATTCAACTTAACACAACAAACCTACACAGTCCCTGTCTTGTTTGCACCGCCTGTATACTGCTGTTCTGAGTATATACGGCCTGGGGGCCACACGCATTTCCTTTTTTTAATATGGGTACAGGGTTCCCCTTAATATGCGTACAAGACCCAAATAGGCTGGTAATGGGCAGGGAGGGCTACCCATGCCATTTTTCTCAATGATTTTCAACCATATTGCAGGAACCAGATATAACATTAAAACCGCAAGCAGTTTTAAATGGTGTTATTTCCGTTTAATGTCATTTTGTGCAGGGACTGTTCTAAACACGGGAAACACGTGGCACTTCACAGGCATACTACAGACACCCCCCAGGCACCATATTTATTAATTTTTTCACTTTAATCGTCATTAAAATCAGTGCTCCCACCAAAACGGCCATTTTTAAAAACATTTTAGGCATTGACCCATGTCCCCTGGGGCAGGAGCCAGGTCCCCAAACCCTTTTTAGGACAGTATCTTGCATATTAGCTGTTAAAATTAGCACTTTTCATTTCGAACGTTCGAGTCCCATAGACTTCAATGGGGTTCTAAAGTTGGTTCGAATTTGGGGTCCGTTCGAAAGTTCTGGTGCGAACCGAACCGGGGGGTGTTTGGCTCATCCCTAGTCTTAACCACTTAAGCCTCTTTCTGAGATTTGTTGTTTACAAGTTAAAAACAGTTTTTTTTTCTAGAAAATTACTTAGAACCCCCAAACATTATCATTTTTTTTTCTAGCACCCTAGATAATAAAATCGTGGTTGTTGCAATACTTTCTGTCACACCATATTTGCGCAGCGGTCTTACAAGTTCACTTTTTTGGGAAAAAATACACTTTTTTTAATTAAAAATAATAAGACAACCGTAAAGTTAGCCCAATTTTTTTTATATTGTGAAAGATAATGTTATGCCGAGTTAAATGATACCCAACATGTCACGCTTCAAAATTGCGCCCACTCGTGGAATGGCAACAAAATTTTACCCATAAAAATCTCCATAGGCGACATTTAAAAAATTCTACAGGTTGCATGTTTTAAGTTACAATGAAGGTCTAGGGCTAGAATTATTGCTCTTGCCCTACCGATTGCGGCAATATCTTACATGTGTGGTTTGAACACCATTTTTAAATGTGAGCATTACTCACATATGCGTTCGCTTCTGCACGCAAGCTCGTCGGGACAGGGTGAGTTTAATATATATTTTTTTCTTATTTATTTTACCTTTTATTTTTAATTTTTACACTGTTTTAAAAAAAATGTGTCACTTTTATTCCTATTACAAAGAATGTAAGCATCCCATAGAAAAAACATCAATAGAAAAAAAGTATGACAGGACCTCTTAAATATGAGATCTGGGGTCAAAAAGACTTCAGATCTCATATTTACACTTAAATGCAATAAAAAAAAAAGAATAAATTTGGCATTTAAAAAAATGAAAAAAAAAATATGCCCCTTTAAGAGCTATGGGAAGTGAAGTTTTCACATCGCTTCCTCCCCAGAAATGCTATGGAGACGGGTTGGGGCTATCCTCCCCTCATTCGTCTCCATGTCAGGCTACAAGAAGGATCCGATCGCTTCCGCCAAGGCTCCGGTAAGTGGCAGAGGGCACCGGAGATCCGTGGGGCGGCCTCTCCCGCCGTCGATAAAAGTGATCTTGCGGTGAATCTGCTGCAGAGACCAGTTTTATCTGAAACCGAATCGCTCACTGAAGAAGAGGATACCGAGGCTAGCTGCTGCCATAACAACGATATTTCTCTTCAAACAGCCGACGTATAAGGACATTGGGTGGTCCAAAAGTGGTTAAGCAATGGTGGGAAGTTTTCCTCATAAATCAGTGAAAGCTGTGGTGTCAGCCTAACTCCTAAATATTTCAGTGTCTTGGGGTCCTATTTAAAAGGAGAGTTCTCTTTAAACGCTTTGGTTAAGTTGGGAATTGTAATGTGGGGGCTGGTTAGGAAAAATAGTAAGTCCCTGTCCAGCACCCTAATGCCGCTTATGGAAGTGTTTGCATTAATTATTCTAATAAAGGGTTCCAGAGAGAGGATGAATAGCAAGGGTGACAATGGACAGCCCTGTCTCATGCCGTTCATGATATGGACCTTCTCAGAGAGCGTATTGTTTATTTTCAATCTTGCTGTTGGGTTTTGGTAGAGTGCTAAGATCCATGCCATCATCCGAATCTCGCCGTTGGGTTTTGGTAGAGCGTTGAGATCCATGGCATTATCAGAGAGCCCAATCCTACATGTCTACAGGTGGCCAACATGAAGTCCCATGATACACGATCAAATGCCTTCTCCACATCAGTGGATAGGAGAAGGCCCTTGATGTCTCATGTTCTGGCTGAGTGGATTAACAGCAGGGACTTAATCATGTTATCCTTAGCCTCTCTACCGGCCTGAAGCCTACTTGTTCAGGGCCGATAAGTTACTGTAGGGTTGGTCTCAGTCTGTTGGCAAGTATCTTTGCAAATATTTTAACATCTAGGTTTAGCAGTGATATAGACCAGTAGCTCGCACATTCGGAGAGGTCCTTACCAGGTTTCGGAAGGACCGTTATATAAGCTGACAGCAGGTCTGGAGTTACCTTTCTGGGCTGGGACATGGAGTTCAAGGCAGTCGTCAGTGGGTCTGTTAAGATGTCCAGAAAACTTTTGTACAGATAGTCCCGAAACATTCTGAGACCTTTCCCTGACAATGTCGGGTTGTCTATGTTGCTGTGGTAGGTTATACATATTTGTAGATGTAAATGTTGTGAGATCGCCACCGTAGTAACATTTGTGGAGCCGTTGGTTTGTTTAATGCTCATGATGTTATTGCTAGGGGCTTGTCCCTTCAGGGCCCTGGCTAATAATTTGCCTGTTTTGTTACCTGATTCGTAATAAATTTTCTTCCTAAAGAAGAGGAATCATTTAGTTCTAGTGTCTAGGGTCTGTTGCAGTATCTTTCTAGTGTCTAACAGCTCTTTGGCTGATTGGACAGATAATGATTGTTTATGTAAAGTTTCCAATCTGTGGATGTGGTCAGTAAGAAGTTTGATTTCTTTCTCCCACTCTCTTTTGCGCTGTGCACCCATTCTTATCAGCTCGCCTCTGAGTGTGCATTTATGTACTTCCCATATTACCAGGGGGTCCGTGTCTGGCGTGTTGTTGCATTCAAAGAAGTTCTTAAGTGATGCTGTGAGTTTGGGTAAAAGAGAAGGGTGAGATATTAAAGAGGAGTTAAGTCTCCAGGTCTGAGGTTTAAGAGTT
The DNA here is from genome assembly GCF_037356315.1 of Lithobates pipiens. Lineage (NCBI taxonomy): Eukaryota > Metazoa > Chordata > Amphibia > Anura > Ranidae > Lithobates > Lithobates pipiens. The sequence goes on from NW_027507784.1 coordinate 57,791,118, forward strand.
GCATTCGCCAGATCAAGTGTCAGGGTGATTGGTGAATGGTCAGATTGAGTGCCTATGCGAGCATCTGTTAGTACTGGTTTTATAGATATTTTTGTGTTATAAAAAAGAAGTCTAGTTGAGCATATCGCTCATGTGGGATTGAGTAGAATGTAAAGTCGCGTCCGACTGGCTTGAGAAAGCGCCATGAATCTATCAACTGGAGGGATTGTAGGAGAGATTCAATTTTTTTGAGGACCTTGTATGTAATGCACCACAGGGTTCAATGGGATGTTGAAATCCCCCCCCAGTATAAGGCATCCTGATGTGAAGTCCTGTAGCTTCTGTACTATACAAAATATAAAATGTGCCATGTTGGGAAAGTACGCATTCGCTACGGTGAGTGTTGTACCACTATATGTCCCTTTCAAAAATACAAATCTGCCTTCAGGGTTTGTCGTGTGCTCTGTCAGTTCAAAATGTGACTTACCCTTTTTGAGTTCCCTAAGTAGCGTGGAGCGTTTTTCTGGGATATTCATCCCCCTCATGTTGGGTGAGATCACTGTAGGGCTGTGGCCTAAGGAGGAGTACGCCATGATGAAGACTCAGGAGGAGATGAGCCGATAGTAGTACTTGAAATATAGACTTGTATATACTGGTATTATTGCACTGTGGCAAAAGTATAAGCAAAGTGGCCAATCAAAAACATAAAGAGATAGAAAAGATATGAATCTGAGTGAGAAGATGGAAAGTTGAAGATACACCTTTTAGATAGAACACTATCTGAAAATGTTAATGTTCGTGTATCCTGAGCATTGAATGGTATGTTCAAGATCACTTTGTAGGGGAAGAGGGAGACGGCCACTCGGTGAGTGAACAGATATCACTACTACACTGTGAAGGGTAATATATAAATTTAACGAGTTGAACCACACTTCCAAATAAACACATAGCCTTAAGGGCAACAATTAAGAGTGCTAATTAATCAACCCAACCTACCAGCAGACATATGCTCCTATTTAGACAGTAGAACATATTACCACCAGTTCTTTGCAGGTAATTGTGGTGTGTTCTAAGCCCTTGTACACACGATCGGAGATTCAGACGGAATGTGTCCGATCGGAGCGTTTTGTCGGATATTCCGACTGTGTGTGGTCTACATACGGACTGTTTCCGTCGGAATATCCGTCGGACCAAATTTTCCAACTTGCCAGAAATATTTTCCGACAAAATGCTCCGATCGGACATACTCCGATCATGTGTAGAGAATTCCGATTGGACTAAGTGCCACGCATGCTCAGATCAAATTCCTACATCAAAGCTATTGGCTACTAGCCTGAACATAGTCCCATCGTAACGAAATTACGTCATCACGTTCTGAACGATCGGATTTTCCGACAACTTTGTCCGACCGTGTGTATGCAACAGTTTCGGACAAGATCCGTCGGACAAAATCCGATGGATTTGGTCGTCGGAATCTCCGACCATGTGTACAAGGGCTACGAGTTTGCACCACCACATATCTCATCCATAAATATTTTGCCCACCCCCCACGCATGCCGCAGCAAAGACAGGTAGTTCTAACTTAACAATTTAAGCTTCCGCGATAGTATAATAATGACAACCTAAATTTACTGACTCCCACCCTGACGGCAATCATGGAGGGCTAAAGATAATTGCTGGAATAGGGAATAAGAACCTTCACTGAATTATGCAAAATCCTAAAGTACGGCAGATGTTCTCAAATACATTTCCTATATAGTCCCCTTGTCATGTTTATGGTCAAACCTTCAGGAAGATGCGGGAGTCAGTCGACGTGCCAGAGCATGACTTCTGGAATTCAATAAAAAGGAAACATGAAAAAAGAAAAAAAGAGAAAAAACTTGCAAAGAATGGAGTATGGTTGAAATTGGCAATCTGACCCGACCATTAACCCTCCCCTTGATCTTGTGCAGCCGCAGGTCTTGAGTTTGGTGTGCCAGCTTTAGAGCCTCCACTTCTGTTATGCTTCATCTTTTTGGAAACACTCTTTTCTGATGAGGAGAATGGGGAACGAAACTGGGCTTCTGTCTGAAGGTGGAAGTCAGCATACAAGTCTGGTAGATCTATCAGGCCAAGCCCCTCACAGAAGTCTGGCACCCCGCCAGGGTGCGCAAAACATGTTGGTGGTCACAATAAGTGCAAAGGGAAATGCCAGGTATATTTTAAGTTTTTGTCTTTCAACTTATCCAGAAGAGGACGCAGTGCCCTGCAGTTTGTAAGGGTGATTTGGGATAAGTCCTGGAACAACATTATAGTTTCTCCATTAAATATAATGTGATCATTTCTCCTGGCCTTTCGTATTATGTCTTCTTTTATTTGGGAGGCTGTGTCTGGTCCCCTTGGCCTGAGAGCCCTGTGAGCCCGAACAAATTCTATCTCCATATCCTCCTGTCTGTCTAATAAGCTGTTAAACACTCTAGCAGGCTAGCAGGAATAATTTGCTCATTCTCAATGGATTCCGGTATGCCCCTCAACCTAATGTTTTTCCTCTTGCCTCTGTTGTCTTCCAAGTGCCTGTTCATTTCAATGAAATGTTGGGGGTGGGAGACAGTGACCCTGTCCAGCCTGTGGATGGCCTTGTCTCTCTGCCTCCCTACATGCTCTGCTGTAGCCAGCTTCTCAGTGAGAACCACAAGGTTGGTTTTCAGGTCCGTTGTGGCGGCAGAGAAGGTGGATTTGATGTCCACTGTGAAACAGGACATGTCAGCATAGGTCAGGGGTTTATCAGAGTGAGAAGTTCCTCTACCTGTGTCCTTTGTTGCAGATTCAGAGTCCCCGCTGAAGTCCTTGTGATGGACCGGCACCATCTTAGAGCAGGCCACACTGTAACGGGGTGCGGACTTCGGTTTGAACAATTCCGATATGTTCCGTGCAGCGGTGGTCGTCTGCCCACGATGGGAACATGAGTGTAGGGTGCTGTATAGCTTTTTACCTGGCATTGGTGTCTCAGAGGTTGGGTATCAGGCTGTAAGGCTGTGTGTTCGCCGGAGCTCCTCTAGTGTGCTGCCACCCAAGCCGCGCGACAAGCCAATGGCCCCCCCTCTTTTAGGCTTTCTTTCTTCTATTTTCTTCTGGTGATTCACCCATTTAGTCTGTTTTTTAACAGGAAAGTTCTCTTGCTTTTACAGGGATGAGACAGACCCCACTAATGATTGGTAAGCTGCAATATATTACATATTTGTTTTTTGGTTTTAATACGGCTTTATTCAAAGACATCATCTACATGGGGCTTGTATATTTTCCTTCTGCATACAGCGGTTTTCTTCAAGGTGCTCTGTGCTTTCCAAAAGCCATTCTGATAGGTTAAAGCCCAAGTTATGCACACTGTTGAATATGTCAGAGAAGGGAAACCCTCCTTTATTGTGTCCAGTATGAAGTTTGAAAACACTTTTAAACGTAACTAATCCAAAAAGTGTACAAAACCAATATCTCAATAACTCAGTAATAAGTCATATATAATCATACCTTATAATACAATACTTCATACACAATATACATCAAAATACGTGGTGAAGTGTCCTTTACAAAACATATGGTTGAAACTTGTGCATGATTTGAAGTTTAAAGATTGAGCTTCAAAAAACATGTCCACTTGTGAAATTTTGAAAATAGGTAAGAGTCCTTGTGCAGTAGTCCCAAACCACCTTAAAATCAAGTATGCCAGTTCTTTTACCTACTGGTAATGATCTTCAAATTATAAGAGATAAACGGCATGGAAACCATTCATTTAAAGCCGCGTACACACGGGCGGACTGTATGGCCAACTTAGTCCGTCAGACAATCCGACGGACAGTCCGTCCTACTTTCGAATGAACGGACTTGACCACACACGGATGCACAAACAGTCCGTCGAAAGTTTGCGCGATGACGTGTACAGCACGTACGACGGGACTAGAAATAGGAAGTCCAATACACAGCAATGCAACCTTTCGCCGTGTAAATCCTTTCTGAGCATGCGCCATACTTAGTCCGTCGCTCTAGCCTACTCACGAGCGGATTGTCCGCTGAAACCAAAGTACGACGGACAATAATACGGAAATTCCGAAATACTTAGTCCGCCAGACTGCACGCTGAAAAAGTCCACTGAAGCCCACATACGAGCGGACTGTCCGCTGAGATGTGTTTCGACGGACTAAGTTGGCCAGACAGTCCGCCCGTGTGTACGCGGCTTAAGAGTCACCAAATGAGATACTGCAGAATCCAAAGCCTACAGGGTACTCCACTGGTTATCCAAAGACCACTACTCAGAATTGGGATAAAAGGAGAAAATCGCAAATGACCCTTAAGTAGTATTTCTTAAAACCACAAATATAAAAGGATATCATAGGCAAAAAACACCACATCAGAGAACGTCATCAGGTGTACAACACTATAAGCCACTGGCCTCGCTCTATGCTGTGTCTGCTGTCCCGGGTATGGGGGAGCATATGGCTAACTTCCATTCTACCCAAACATCTTAACGGTTGACTGCTCAAGCACTCAACACATGGGGGAGATTCATGACTTGGAAAACAGGGTTTCGTCTCTTCACTCGTAGGTTTAATTGGATAGACCTGTGTCTGTATTCAATCTTACTAACTATGTGACTCTTGGTGGACAGACAGTGGAGCAAAAGGAGTATGGTGCATTATTAAAGCAAACCTGTTTTTTTTTTCTGCAGTGCCAAAGCTCACATTCACAAAGCTTTCCCTCTTTCTCATCCCAACAGTTTAGGAGCCATGGCAGTCTGTAGGAGCTTTAATGCCACATTAATAGATAAACGTAAAGCCTTGGTGCCAAAATGTTTGTATGTACTAGGCTGTAATGTGGGGAGACAAGTTATTTTCCTAGTACAGCAAAATGGAGAGGTTAGCAAAATCTTTTCTACACATAAAACGGAGATTAGCTTTCCTACTTGTCTGCCAATGCGTCGCTTAGAAATAAGAGATATTCTGAAGACTTGGACTGTATAATAATTCCCAAGCTGCACAACGAAAGATGTGTAGGAGGATGAGAACTAGTGGAATATGCCTAACCTCTTCGTAATAAGTTGACATCACGTTCCTTTCAGCAGATGCTGTTTTGTTGTTGAAAACTTAATTGCAATATGTTTTTCTTGCACATCTTCAAGCTGTTTGTACTCACTTATCTTTTTATATGTATGAGTTCTTTCTCTATATTGAAGTGGACTTTAAATGCATTAATGGTGGGAGGGTGTGTGAGCAGAAGAATCATTATGCATGGGAATGCAGCTTGTCAATTTTCTATGAATTGAGAAAATTAACAGTGCCTGGATATTCATAAAAATGCATTCAGTGACAGAATTGCCAGCCAAGGGCATTTCATGTATTCTCAGTTATGCTTGATGCATAGAGCCTTCTCTGCTTCCCTTCTGATTACATAACTGTTCCAAAAAGTGCTAATAGTTTCTCATGGCTCTTTCTGCCATATATAAATTTATGATAGCATGGCATAGCATAAATTGGCTCTTTCTGATGGTTCACACCCCAGTCCACGTCTAAGTAGTGCCAGGCCTGTCCCAATGTTGTTCAACTCCTCTACCATATAAAACTGGGCTTTAGTTAGGCATTAACCAGCATCAATATGGTCATTTCTTCCTTGACTTCCCATGGAAAAGGCGGTTGTGTTAAAAATTGTAAAAATGCACCATCTCCAAAAGAAGCAGATTTAGCAACTGCCTTGCCACCTCTGTTCCTTCAAACTTCTCTCTCTTGCAGAATCATGAGCTCTTCTGATACAACACACTTCCAGGTGTGATGGATGTCAAGCGGTTGCTCCTGCCACCACTTATATCAGAACATGACATACTTGGGTTGATTTACTAAAACCGGATCGTGCAAAATCTGGTGCAGCTGCGTATGGTAGCCAATCGGCTTCTAACTTCAGCTTGTTCAATTAAGCTTTGGCAAAAAAAAAAAAAAAGGAAGCTGTTTGGTTTCTATGCAGAGCGTCACCAGATTTTGCACTCTGCAATTTTAGTAAATCAACCCCAATATATGAGTCATCAGATGCAACCACAGCATATGATGGTCACATGCGACTGACACTCCCAGAAGTGCTGGATGAAAAGACTGATAAAGAGAATGCAGACTGGAGGAATGTTGTTGTGGTGCTTTTTTTTGTAATACTTTTCAACTTGGCAACAGAGTCGCTTTTAGTGCATAGAGAAGTAAAGAAAGTCAAGAAAGTAATGATAATTTGTATTTTTTTTCCAGGAACTGTAAATGGAATAAAGAAGACCATTGGATTCTTCAGTCTGTTATTAGCCAGTATCCCTATGATCTTCCAAACAGAAGAGTTTTGTATTTGGATATGTTGTCCAGACTTCTCCCACATAAACCAAGACAGGAGCTGGTTAGTGATTGTTCTTCACATTCAGTCATTGTGAATGGAGGTTTATGGTGTATCTGTTTTATAGCTGCAAACTGACCTTAAAAGTCACTAAAACTAATTAAAGTACAAAACTCATTAAAAAACTCACTGCTTCTGGAAAAAGATAGCCTTCACTACTTATACTTATACCAAATGGCTGCCTACATGTGGGCAATTACATATCTTTGTTTAATTCTATCTTTTATTAAACATCAACTCTGCTCTATGCAAGCAGAATTACCTTACCTGATAAAGAATTTGTAAAAATGTATAGAAATCTTATGCTCCAGGAATCACTTCAAAAGGGCATAGCCATATACTTGACTTCTATGTCAATTATTGCATTACCGCTAAGAAATACAGCCGTGTCCAGGACCCACTGCAGACTTTGATTTGGCATTTAGAAACAGCAGGACACTTCTGAATATGAACCCTGTTAGAAAACTGTACATCATTTGCTGTCATGTTGACAACAGTTTCACCAGACCTTACGTGTGAAAAATGTGCAACAGGGAAATGGATCGCAATTAAAATATCAATATAATCCAATGATAGCACCAAAAAAATGTCCAAGAGTCCAATGTAATTGAAAGATAAAATGATTCACAGCAGAATAAAGCCAACGCGTTTCTGTGACCAAACACACTCCCCCCTCCATAAGGGTTTAAGAATTTTTGTATCCAAAACAAAAAAAAATTGTGGTTGGACATACACTTAGTAAGGTAAAGCAAAAGGTAATAAGGATAAGTATATGAAGTATACATGTACATAGCAACCAATGTATTTAATTTTATAGCAGTCAGAACATGAAAAGTGAAATCTGATTAGTTGTCATAGGTTACTGCACTGTACACATTGCGCTTTGCATTTTTGAATAAGTCTGATAATCCTTTATAGCTGTAATTATGCTCAGGGTATTGCACATTGTGTTCACTCTATGCCTTTTTCCTGCAATATATTATACATTCCTCTTTTGCTGACCCCTGGGCTATTAGTGATTTACCTTATGCTTACTATCTACAGTATTGAGGAAGTTATTCCATATCCCAGGTGGGCTGTAACAGTAAAAGTTATGAATTTACAGTGTAGATTGCCATTAAGCAGTAAATGAGACAGCCAATTTATAACTTATTCTCAACCAAGTTTTTCTGAGTGTGTTCCAGGCAGAGTAACAATGGCTTAATTATCGCCACCCACATAGTTGGCCAAATTGTATTTCATTAAATGTAGTATATTATAGCTCTGAAGGGTGACATCAGTTGTTAGAAACTTGGCAATCTTTAGGATCATCTATACACACTGGAATTTGTGTTAATATTGCATTCAATGCCCAGGGGTATCAGCAAATGAGTAGACATACTGTATGTAACCTTTTCCTTTTGCTTTACCACCCATTGTTGTCAGTGTACTTTCCCGGAAATTTGTATGCTTTTCAAGGTATATAAACTCCAGTCATAATGTCTCTTATTGTTTGTTCATTGCTACAGATGATGACATAGTAGCCTCATCATCTTTTCAGTCTCCTGACCAAGGTATCATGGCCTGCATGACTGTAGACCATTGTTTTAAAATATTGATGTGCTATGGATCTTCCTTCAAGCCTTATATAAAACAGTTCTGATTGTTCTTTTATGGTGTTCAAATTAACAACCCATCAGCTTTTTATTAGGGCTGTTACTGATTAAAATTTTTTAAAATTGATTAATCGTCTAATTTTGATTAATTATAACGCACATACAGATCCAACTACTTTTAGCTGATCTCCTTGCATTGCAACTCTGCATTAGTCAGTGGTAAATGTGGTATACACTATATACAATCACCCGACACTAGTTAGTTTCCATAATCGATGACTTAACTTCACAGTTCACACAAATACGTTTTAAATTCAAACTGTAGCACTGACGTAAATAATTGTTTTTTTCCACAGTAGCGTGACAATCCCTCCACCTTCAGTCTAATTTAAACTAATCACTCTCACCTTATGGCATGGACCCCTGTGCAAAGGTGTCGCGCACACACAGAGCGGTAACGTGGTACCGATGTGGTAGGGAGCACCTGCCCAAACCACCACCTCCATCCACCACAAATGGGGAGGAAGGGAACAGGTGGAAGAGGGAGGGGTGCCAAAATCGCATTGCAACTCCCAGGGGACAGATGAGCAAACAACCCAAAAATCCATGCACACACTAAAAAAACTCTACCATGTGGAACAGGATACTAGAAACAAAATATGGCGGATTGAAATAAAATAATATATATATGAGTAGGTCATGTGAATCGGGAGAATATAAAGTATAATAAAGCCATGATTGGGTCTTTCATGGATTGCAAAAGTGCTTCCCCCTTTTTGTTGGAACCCATAAAAGCAATACTGTATTTTATATCCTACATGCTTACTCTATATACTGGTTGGCCTTATTCAAAGTCCCGCCAACCAAACTTTCTCTATTTTTAGACACTTAGATTGCACATAGGTGGAAACCATTTCACTAATTATTTGACTTCTAAAGGTAATTGGTTGCACCAGAGCTTTATATGGGCTTCATAGCAAAGGGGGTGAATACATATGCACATGCCAATTATCAGTTTTTTAATTCTGAAAAATAGTTTAGTGTATATATTTTTCGAATTTTACTTCACCAACTTAGACTATTGTGTTCTGATCCATCACATATAATTCAGATTAAAAAAAACATTGAACTAAAGGCTGTAACGTAAATAGGTAAAAATAGGTAAAAAATAGGTAAAAAGCCAAGGGAGGTGAGTACTTGTGCAAGGCACTGTATGGTGACAGCAGTTTAGATTGTTACAGCCTAAGCTGAAAATTATGTGGGGGACAAAGAACTCCCAATAGCAATTAGTATTCAGTTAGCATTCATCAAACAGTTACCAAACAGCTGGGATGGTAGATGTGGTGGTTTCTCAGTGGCTGCATATGTTCATCAATGAATCATATGGTCATGTACAAAGCCATCTGGAAATTTGACTTGAACTCCAAACAGCTTGATGATCCAGATTATCTTTATGTATTGACAACAAATCTGACAAAAATACAGCTGCTAGATTACTAACTACGCTAGAGTATGCAGGGCCAATATTACCATTAGGCACAGTGGACCTACTGTATAGGCAGAAAGCTTTACTTTGAGTAATTATCAGCCACAAATTCTGTCATCAGAAGTAAAGTGAACTCATTATTACACACATTGCCGTACTGCACAGTTCCTACAGGCTGCAGTGGTGGAAACGCAGCACTGGGTGTATGAGCAGCCTTAGGCTCCATGCACACTGTGCTTAATAAAAATGCCAGTTCCCTTGGCAGAAAAAACGCTGATATAGAGCGTTTTTGTACAGAGTTTAGACGCGTTTAGGAATGTTTAGTGTTTTTTTTCTGCCAAAAAGCTCCAATAAAAATTGCAAACCAGTAGGGATTTTTTTCCGGCCTCTAAACGCTGAACTCAAAATATGCCTCTAATTGCCCTAATGTGCATGGACACATAGGATAACATTGAGCTGCTTCTACAGGCAAAACATGCAACTCCTGTAGAAGCAGTGATTTGTAAGCCAGTGTGCATGGACCCTGAATGATTTGAGAATGTGCAAGAAGAACTGTCTCATAAGATCCGGTTCAACATATACATTCCAAACAATGCATTGCACATCATTCAAAAATGTTCTGAAAACTTAATTTAAAGGCTAAAGACTGCTTCCTATCCATAGAAGCTCTAAGTGAGACCTATTTGTCCATGCTTTTACTTATATTGTGCTTATTTTGCAGGTGAGTCATGAAAAGATCTGGGACTTGAATCGCTTCAACAAACAGCAGAGAAAAGCTCTAATAGAAAGCTGGACTCGGTATAGGAAAGATTTTGTCATGAAGGCACTTCTGACCATCTCTGAAGCCTGCTCTGCATATGAAGCAGAACTCATTCTAGCTAATGACAGGGTGCAGCAACAGCAGATTTGTACTGAGCTTAAGGAAAAGGTAAGTGATGGTCCCATATATTGCCCTACACCAAGCACAGTGACATACTGGGATAACCACCCCCAGATTTTCCCATTATGGAGGAACTACAACTCAGACTTATACCCATGCTGCTTGAATACTTTGTCACTTTGATACCATTCATAGCTAATATATTTTAGTGGAGTATGATGAATAAAGGGACAGAATTTACATTTGTCACTGGGATGTGTGCAGTTTTATTACTGACATCATTTTTATGATACATAATGAGATCATCATGGTTCATGTGATCAAAGAGCCTCATTAAGTTCTGACTGGTCAAAGTAATGGAGTGGGTTGCATGGAGTCTATAATGGTAGACTTGTTAGTAAGTCACAAATATGGGAAAGACTGAATTCTTAGTAAAGCCCAGATATAGGACTCCAGGAAACCCAGGACAGTTTCAACCAAAATGTATACTAATCCAACCTGCTTGACCTCCCTCTACGGTAACAGCAGTAATCGGGAAAATTGTAAGCACAGATGCAGATGGCTATAGAGAGTATAGGTATAAAGTGGTACATTCAGTAGCCTAAGCATCATCCCACCCCATACAATGTTTTTGCACTTGCAAATATTAAAATAGATGTACAGAGTTTCTTTTTTTTAAATCATATTTACCTAGATGGATGCTGCATCTGTCTCCAGGCGCCTCTAACACTGAGAGCCAGAGTGAGCGAGCGAAAACTGCTGATCGCTTGGTTCTCACAGCTTTCTCAATGGAGCTCTAGGGTGTTGGAAAGGGGGTGGGGTGGGCACATTCGACCCAGCTCACTGAGAGGCTGAGCCGGGTGCCGGTGTCTGATCATATAAGGTCCCCCATCAGATAGCGTCCGCTGTGTACTGCGCATGCGCAGTACACAGCAACACAGATTCCGAAAATAGCCGAGGATGAACGGCGCCTGCCCTCTGAGTCTAGGTTCTAGCCCCACCACCCAAGTGGACATAAAGTAGGAATAAAAAAGAGCCAAGCGCAGTGAGGCCGAGCCCGAAGCGTGGCCAGTGAAGCTGGCCCGCGAGGGACTGTCTAATTTTCACAACCCTATGTCCGCTTGGATGGTGGGGCTACCACCTCCACTCACGGCGCAGGCGCCGTTCAGCTTCGGAAATTTTATGAACCTTCCGGGGCGGACGCTATATGATGGCCGGACTGAATATGCCAGAACACCGGTCCAGGACCAACTCTGTGACGACAGCTGTCTGCTGAAAATGGTTCATTCTCCACTCCTGTGATCCACAGAAGAAGTATAGCCAAGCAAGTTGTGTTTGTACTTCTTTAATTATTTAAAATTCATGTTCCCTATTAACAGACCATCTCAGTGGGGTTGATTTACTAAAGGCAAACAAACTGTGCTCTCTGAAAGTGCTGTTTCACAAATTTTTCTTAGTAATTGTAAATGTGGTAAAGCTTCAGACTGTAAAACATTTTCAATCTGATACAAGGAAAATAACAAGAACAACCTTTTTCTTGCACGTTTGGATGATGGAAATCAGCAGAGCTTTAACTGACAATTGTGCGGTCATGCGGCGTGGCTCCCAAACAAAATTGATGTCTTTTTTTCCCCACAAATAGAGCTTTCTTTTGGGGGTATTTGATCACCTCTGAGGTTTTTATCTTTTGCGCTATAAACAAAAAAAGAGCGACAATTTTGAAAATATATATATTTTTTACTTTTTGCTGTAATAAATATCCCCAAAAAATATATAATTTTTTTTTCTCAGTTTAGGCCGATACGTATTTTTCTACATATTTTTGGTAAAACAATTTACAATAAGCGTTTATTGATTGGTTAGCAAAAGTTATACAAAATAGGGGATAGTTTTATGACATTTTTGTTAATTTTTTTTTTTTTTTTTACTAGTAATGGCGGCGATCAGCGATTTTTATCGTGACTGCGACATTATGGCCGACAGATTGGACACTTTTAGCGCTATTTTGGGACCATTCACATTTATACAGCCATCAGTGTGATTAAAAATGCATTGATTACTGTGTAAATGTGACTGGCAGTGAATGGGTTAACCAGGAGGGGGTCGCTGAATGGGTTAAGTGTGTCCTAGGGATGTGTTCTAACTGTAGGGGGATGGGCTATGTGTGTCATGAAACTGATCACCGCTCCAAATCACAGGGAGCTGTGATCAGTGTCCTGTCACTAGGAAGAATGGGGAAATGCTTGTTTGCATCAGCATTTCCCCGTTCTTCCTCTCCGTGAGACGATCACGGGTATTCCCGTGGACATCGAGTCCGCGGAACCCGTGATCACACTCACAGAGCTTGCGGCGGGAGCGTGCCCACAATGCCGCATATTAAAGGGCAGCGTGTAGATTTGTTAATATGCCTGTACGTGCCATTCTGCCGACGTATATCTGCGTGAGCCGGTCGGCAATTGGTTAAACAGATGTAGAGAAGTGATCGGTGCAGATAAACAGGTACAACTTATGTAGGATGATTTTTTAATCCTTGTGTATCATATAAGGCTAGTGACTTCATGGGGTAATTGTAAGGATTTCCAGCCACTTTAACTGCAGCAGAGAAAAGTGAAGTCCTAACATGCCAAAACTGTCTGGCATAGTTGTCAGAAGAAATATTGCGGCAGGTAAGTACTACTTACCTTAGGTATCTACTTAATAACTTGTATAATTAGGTGTTTGCCTGGGGTTTAGTTTTAAACATTTGGATAGAACCTCACATTTTACAGAGCTACACAGCTTTTACTGATTTACTTTTTTTTTATGTAGTGGCAAAATAGGTCTCTGGCAATTTAGTTCCATGAGATAACATGCGATCTTAAACCTGTAATGTAATATATACCCATTGTCAAGATGAATAAAAGACTGTAGGCGGTAACAAATGTACTTCTTGTGGAAGACAGGTGAGAGCTATGAAACTTTGAAGTCATCACAAGCTTCTTTTGACATGACATTTTCTGTGAGGTGAGAATAATCTTGCCGGCCTAGGCTTTCATTTTCTGTTCCCAGTACCAAATTACAAGAGGGCTTTTGTCACATAAAGTACAGACCTGAATGTAGAGCCATTCTTTGTGGAGAAGCATTACATAGATGAACCTCTTCCAAGTTAAATAAACCTAAATCTCTTTAAAATAACTTTATGATCTCCAAAGCTTTATGTAAATTAATTAAATTCATTGTGTTAATTAAAGTAGAGCTCAAGTCGAGATACATTTTTCAAAAGGTAGGCTTCGGACGCAAATGCATTATTGGTGCATGAATTACATGCTCAAGGATCTGTTTTATTTATCCATGCATACACCCCAGTGATTCCCTTACATAGGAACGATCAAGTTGCAAACTTTCAGAGATGTGAACATGTGTTATGTGCAACCATGTAAAGTTGGGTATACAAACTCATTTATTTTTTTCATTCAACCCAGCGGGCTGAATGAAAAAAACTGACAGGTTGCCTTACCAACACAAGTAATGTTGGTGCGGTGATCTCTCCCGCTGTGCCTTTGTGTTCTGAAAGGGGGACTTCCCTTACCAGAACACACTGAGCAGCACTCGCAGTCATTGTCTGCAAGTGCTGATCTTTGTTGGACTTACGAACAACTTAGATTTCCGAACACAGTCCCGGAACAGAACTGAACTTGTTCGTAAGTAGGGGACTTACTGTATGTAGTTAACATCATATCTATAAGATTGTTTGAGATGCTATTCCATGGGAATTAATATGAAGCTGCCCTTCCTTTGTGGCCTTAGCAGCCTTCTCTCTTCTGGAAGGACACATGATTTTGGATTGTGTGTGGCAATATGTGCCCATTCAGTCAAAAAGAACATTTGTGAGTGAACCCTAAAAGGTTTCCATAGGGTTTAGGGAGGGCATGGGAGGAGGCTGATGCCATTGCAGAGAGGAAAATGAGAACCTGGGAGGTTGGGCGGGTGAGCGTTCTAGGGTAGATTAGGTTAGGGGTCTGAGGTGGGTGGTTTTTGTGTTTTGTTTTGTTTTTTGCCCCGATCTTGTGAGCACGTCACCATTGCAGATATAGGAGTTTAGATTTGTGAAGTGCCAGTTATATTTAACTATTCAAAATAATCACACTGCAGACTACCTGGTATTGCCACCTGGTTTACCATTGGTTTATTAGTACACTTTTTTATCATATGTTTTAAATTCTGCAGTTTTGTTTTTATAGTTGCTTGTGTTCCATTTTACTTAGCACTACAGAACATTACAGGAAGCAAGATCTAACTCTCTTAAAACCTAACCCGCCAGTGCCAGTGCTGTAATCTATGTATCTATCTTGATATACAGTATATACTACGTTACTGTAATGACGGCAGTGTTGCTTTTGCTGTCTCTTGAGGTAAAGATCTTCCAGTGGGTTTTCTCGTTTTTTTTGTTTTGTTTTTTACAGGTAATGAGTCCAAACAGTGAGTCACGTTTCAAACTGGTTGCAACCAGATTTATTTTGCTTCCTTCATCAGAAATGCATACATGACTGCTATAGATGGCATTGTGGGCATAGTGTTGACAGCTGATCCTTTTGTGTTTGATAAATGGCCTGGAACTGACAAGAGCAACCTAGATCCATATTTTTACATGGAAAACAATTGTCTTAGTTTCTTATATTGGAAACCATCAAACAACCTATTTTCTCACAATGGAAATCATTGGTGGACTCGGTCAACCTTTTATCAACCAGAGTGCCATGAGGTTTCTTCAGGGGTGCCTTGGCAAAATGCCTAAAGAATGCCCAACAATTGTATACAATTCAGCAGGTGGATTAAGCCTACCTTTTAGTTACATACAGCCACAGGTTTTCATTGAGCACCATTACAACCTTTTAGCTGTCAGTATGCTGTATGTGCTTTGAAAGAATAAAACACCTCTAACGTTGAATGTCCGATGTGTGTGGATATTTTTGCATTGTATAAAACTATTCATTTTGTTGTTTACATTTTAGAATGGGGTGGCTCCAGATTGTGCATAACTTTAAAGGGTGCCTTGACTGAAAAGTTGAGAGACACTGGACTAGGCTATCCTTTTATATAAATTAATTTATCTTAGTCGCAGTTGTCCTAAGTCTGGCTGGTTGATTTGTAATCCCCTACTTCACTCCTCATAATGCTCTAACTTTGCCCCTCACCAGAGGGATCTTAGTATGTATTGTATTGTATGCTCCTATACAAAGCCTTATACCTCTATATGTAAAATGTCAGTGCAGAACCTATCGATATTGCTCTTTTCAGGACCATGTACTATGCTAAAATGTCTCTGTATGCCATTCGGTGATCCTTCGATGTCAAATGGATGTCACTGCCCTGTTTGTGTGTGTGTGTGTGTGTGTGTGTGTATACATATATATATATATATATATATATATATATATATATACACACACAGTCACAGTCAGGACTTTTTTTTCCCTCAGAAAATGGGTGCAGGAACGCAACCACGACCCCCCAAAAAACCCTCACTCACACACCCTCCAAACCTCATCACATAGTTGGTTACTAGTGTGGTCAAATTTCACTAACAGTGGGAGGATCTTAAAGAGGAAGTAAACCCTCCTGCAAAAAAAAAAAAAAACTAAAAACACACATCTGCAAGATAAAGACATAATGAGCTAGTTTGCATAGCATACTAGCTCATTATGAATTACTTACCTGAGAACGAATCCCCTGCAGCCATCCTCATCTCCCCCTCAGGCCACTGACATGTCGCCCGGGGCTTGCTTCCAGGTATCACGGCTCCAGCGCTGTGATTGTCCGGAGCCGCAATGCCGTCACTTCCTCGTGTGCATGCGGGTGCTGATGCAAATGGCACAGTACAACTAAAGCAATGGCACTTACTGCCATTACTTCAGTTTGCTTAAGTGCGCATGTGCTGACGTTGGTACATGCAAATACAGGGATATCTCCTAAACCGTGCAGGTTTAGGAGATATCCAGTGCAGCTACAGGTAAGCCTAATTATAAGCTTGACTGTAGTTTAAAGTGGTTGTAAAGGGTTTACAACCACTTTAAGGGGCATTAAACACCAGGAGTGCAGTACATACAGATTGCAGTGTTGAGGTGTGGGGTGTGGGGGTACACACAGAGCGCAGAGTTCATGGGTTTCCCACAGCCGCTTACCTCTGCATCCTCCATCCACATCTCACTTTCACCCTTTAGCTCTGACCTCTCCATACAATCCCCCCCCCCCCCATCCCCACATCTTCTCCCTCCCTCTTAAAAGCTCCACCATCGTCCACATGTCTTACTTTTGTTGCTGTATTAAGCTTAAGCATCCAACTGGCTCTAGTTCTTTACACACACTATAGGTGGCTTTGCCTCCCTCACTTGCAGGGAGATCATCCAGTAGGGATGTCAGGATCTGCACTGCACCCCAGGCACATGCACCTCTCTTGTCCACATCCTGCACTCAATGGGAGGCACTCAGGAGATCAGATCTGTGGAAGCCGGTGAGAGACAAGCTGTCACTTGTAAACACAGGAGTCAGACTTGTGTTTACAAGTGATAGTGGTAGGCAGGGAGCAGAGGCCTTGAGCCAGAGGTGGTGGAACTGAGTTCCACCAAGTTCCAGCTGAAAAAAGCACTGTATACATTAATACCTTGGATTGTGAGCATAATTCACTCCAGCATACTTGTAATCCAAAGCACTCGTTTCTCATGAGTTTCCCCATAAGAAATGAATGTCCTATATGAGTGTTTGTTAGTTTTTTGGCCTACACAACACCTTTTACCAGAGTGATAGAAAACTGTCTGTTAGCACCGCTTGGTGAATTTCTCCCTCTGTGTCATTTAATGGGGGTTTTCTTTATAATCCATGACATCTGGCTGACACGCTTCACTTATTCTCGTGTTATTTGCCTGGATTTATTAACCTTCTGAAAGAATTAATCATTCATTTTTTATGATTATAATTCCATAATTGCAGTATAAAAAGAGCTATGTGAATGAAAAATCAAATATAATTACAAAAAGCCCATGATTAATTACCAGCAGCTATTTAAAATTCACCTCAAGCAAAAAAAGTGAATAATTATATTACATTAAGGAAAAGTTTGGAAATATTCAATGAAGAATTTGGCATCTCAGAGGTGTCTCTATATATCATCGTTATGGCGCTTTGCAGGGACCCCAGCTGGGCAGATGGATAGGAATGAGTGGTGTTCTTTTTAAACAGGAACAAGTGTATTGTTTGTGCAGTCTGTGGTACTGCCCAGGAACTCGAGGAATTATAAGAAGGTCCATGTGGGTCATCATTGGTAGAGTATGGGGAACTCAAGGCTCTCTTAAAGTGGAACTATGACCACTTTTAAAAAAATATGCTACTTAGCAAGCTTTAAATCAGGCATGTCCAAAGTCCGGCCCGCGGGCCAATCGCGGCCCGCGTTCCGGTTTCAGACGGCCCGTCTGGACATCTTCACATATATATCTTTTGTGGCCCCCAACGAACCCCCGTTCGCCGGGGGCCACAAAGGATAGATATGCTGGCTGCCATGGAGGGGGCGGGAACGAGTGCCGTGGATACAGGACAGTGTCCTGTGTAAAAGGAAGTCCCGTCCTGCACTGCCATTGGACAACCGTTTTGTCCATCACAGGAGGCGGGACTTTCAATTAAAGAGGCCTTCGATAGAAACAGGAGTTTCTCCTGTATGTCTGTCGGCGCTCATCCCGCCCCCCTCCCTGTCTCCTCCAAGGCTGCAGAACATGAATCAGGCTGCACCGATGGCAATGGTGAGTCTGCATTCATGGCAATGTGTGGGCTGCATTCATGGCAATATGGGGGCTGCATTCATGGCAATATGGGGGCTGCATTCATGGCAATATGGGGGCTGCATTCATGGCAATGTGTGGGCTGCATTCATGGCAATGTGGGGGCTGCATTCATGGCAATGTGTGGGCTGCATTCCTGGCAATGTGTGGGCTGCATTCCTGGCAATACGGTGGGGGCTGCATTCATGGCAATACGGTGGGGGCTGCATTCATGGCAATACGGTGGGGGCTGCATTCATGGCAATACGCTGGGGGCTGCATTAATGGCAATACGGTGGGGGCTGCATTAATGGCAATCTGGTGGGGGCTGAATTCATGGCAATATGGGGGCTGCATTCATGGCAATGTGTGGGCTGCATTCATGGCAATATGGGGGCTGCATTCATGGCAATATGGGGGCTGCATTCATGGCAATATGGGGGCTGCATTCATGGCAATGTGTGGGCTGCATTCATGGCAATGTGTGGGCTGCATTCATGGCAATGTGTGGGCTGCATTCATGGCAATGTGGGGGCTGCATTCATGGCAATGTGTGGGCTGCATTCCTGGCAATGTGTGGGCTGCATTCCTGGCAATACGGTGGGGGCTGCATTCATGGCAATACGGTGGGGGCTGCATTCATGGCAATACGCTGGGGGCTGCATTAATGGCAATACGGTGGGGGCTGCATTAATGGCAATCTGGTGGGGGCTGCATTCATGGCAATATGGGGGCTGCATTCATGGCAATGTGTGGGCTGCATTCATGGCAATATGGGGGCTGCATTCATGGCAATATGGGGGCTGCATTCATGGCAATATGGGGGCTGCATTCATGGCAATGTGTGGGCTGCATTCATGGCAATGTGTGGGCTGCATTCATGGCAATGTGTGGGCTGCATTCATGGCAATGTGGGGGCTGCATTCATGGCAATGTGTGGGCTGCATTCCTGGCAATGTGTGGGCTGCATTCCTGGCAATACGGTGGGGGCTGCATTCATGGCAATACGGTGGGGGCTGCATTCATGGCAATACGCTGGGGGCTGCATTAATGGCAATACGGTGGGGGCTGCATTAATGGCAATACGGTGGGGGCTGCATTCATGGCAATACGGTGGGGGCTGCATTCATGGCAATACGGTGGGGGCTGCATTCATGGCAATACGGTGGAGGCTGCATTCATGGCAATACGGTGGAGGCTGCATTCATGGCAATACGGTGGAGGCTGCATTCATGGCAATACGCTGGGGGCTGCAGATGGGCACTGACCCTTATTTTGCTTCTCATGTCTTTATTTAAAATGTAAGATTTTTATATTTTTTCCTGAGACTTCCTTTTTAAAGATAAGTTGTGTGGTATAAGCCGATTAAATACAGTATATCCAAATAACACACCCAAGCTCATCTGTTCACCACACACAGCAAAAAGGCAAGAGAATTCTTGTTGGGCCGTGTATTAGTGCTCGGAGGAACACACTTAGACCGAATTTTAATGGTTTAAAGAATGTCAGACAAAATGGTCGGCCCTCGAGCATGTTCACTTCATCAAATCTGGCCCTCTTTGAAAAAAGTTTGGACACCCCTGCTTTAAATGTTGGCGATCCTAATTCTGCAAATCATTTCTAATAGTAAGCAGTTTCCTAGTGGTCGCCCGACTGCATGGTTCCATGTTTTTGGTTGGCTAAAAGGGCTGGTGGGTGGAGACATCCACAACACCAAGAGCACTGGCACCAGTGAGGTGCTGTTACTGCTTACTGTTGTTGGCTCTCACAGCAGCCACCCAGGACCTGGAGCTGTGCGGTCATCTTACTGCTAGGGAACAGCTTCAAAAAAGGACTGTGATTATTAGAAATGATGTACTGCTTTACCAAAGGCAGAGGGAAAGCATCAATTAAATATTTTTTAATGAGCCTTTCCTTCTTCTTTAACCACTTACCTAGCGGTCACTTTTACCCTCTTCCTGACAAAGACACTTTTCAGCTTTCACTGCTGTCACACTTTGAATGACAATTACTTAGTCATGCAACACTGTACCCATATGACATTTTTATCATTTTTTTTGAGACAGCACTTTTGGTATTTACTCACTACTGGGTTGTGTTTTCCAAACCCTGGCACGCTGGCCATATCTGGCACGCTTATGTGTTTTCTTCAGCCTGCAGCTCACCCAACTGTTGCCAAAAGTGCAGACACAGTACTGCCGATCTGCTTTCTTTCAAAAACCAATGCAGTTATCGGCAGTATGTATGGCAAGTTCTGGCAAACTAAGCCGCTCCCCCTACCCCCTCTCGTGCTGCCACGCTGTACTGTGGATTGGCTGCTAGGACCGCTGGTGTCCTAGCAACCAATGACATTGTCAGTGCAGCACCTCCTGGCTCCCGCCCACTGTTTGTTAGTCATCCTTTTGCTTCTGTTAGGGATCCTTCAGCCTGCTTTTGTAGCTTGTAGAGCTGCTCATACTATCACAGCAATGTAAGGGGCAAATGGACATCAACGTTCTACAGATACATGGATATACAGAGACTCTGATAAGAACACAGATATTAGGGAGATTCTGATGGGGAATACTGATATTGGGGAGACTCTGATGGGGACACAGATATGGGGCAGATTCTGATGGGAGACACAGATGTGCAGAAAGGCTATGATGGGGACACAGATGAACAAAGGCTCTGATGGAGAGACAGATGTGCAGATCAGCCCTGATGGTGACACAGATGTGCGAAAAGGCTCTCATGGTGACACAGATGTGTGGAAAAGGATCTAATGGGGACACAGATGATTGAAAAGCTCTGATGGGGACACAGATGGGCAAGCAGGTTACAGGTGTACCATTCAGTCCCACTGCTGCCAGCCTGTCAAATTCTATTCTATTTTGCTGTTGTGGATTCATTTATAATAAAAAAAAATTCAGCCCACGAATGTGTATAAAATATGCGATGTGGCCCTCGAGAAAAAAGTTTGAAGACTCCTGTGCTAGCCAAATGAAAAAAAGACCAAATATTTTGAAAAAATTAAGTTTCTGCTATAAAATTTTGCAATGCAGTCATTTATCTTTTTCACTTATGGGCACTGAGAGGCTGCACTGATGGACACTGATGAGGTCACACTGATGGTCAATGATAGGTGGCATTAATGGGCACTGATGAGGAGGCACAAATAGTTGGCACTGATGGGGCTGCACTGATAATCAGGGCGTTGATGATCAGTGCCCTGATTATCAGTGCAAACAATGTCCTGATAGGCTTGCCAGCTAACGGCTCTCCTTTCCTCCCACAGACACAGGAGGGGAAGAAAGGAATGCCGATAATCAGCAAGTCTGTTTAAATGTGATCAGCTGTGATTGGACACAGCTGATCACATGTTAAAGGGCCACTGTGATTGGCCCTTTACCCCAATCTGTGATCAGTTGTGTCAAAAGGACACAGCTGGTCACAGAGCATTCGCGATTCTGGGATTCTGTAAGGATGTCTTTTGGCCATAGTGTGGTCAGCAAGTGGTTAATTTTAATAACATCTGCACCTACAGTTTTCTGTTAGTTCCCCTGCAAAGTCTCACAAATACTTCTTCAGCCTGCAAGTGAAGTTCACCTAGCTTCCTTTGATGTTGTGGCAATGATGCTGCACTGCTTCTGAATTCAGAACAGAGTTACCATTGTCAAGTAGGCTATGTTAGTTTGCACTAAAGTGGAAGGAAAAGATGCTGCAGCATGGCTATCGGCATTATCACTGCAGATTCACAAGCCTTTGGCTCAGGGGTCTCCAAACTTTCTAAGCAAAGGGCTAGTTTGCTGTCCTTCAGGCTTTAGGAGGGCCAGGCTAGGGTTGGGGGGAGTAGACAATGTCCTGGTGTCCAGTGGGAGTAAACCATACCCTATCTTTGGGGTCAGTGGGAGGACTAGTACCCCATTGTTGGTGTCGATGGACAGAATTCTGCCCCATCATTGGTGTCAGTGGGAGGAATAGTGCCCCATCATTGGTTTCAGTGGAAGGAATAATGCCCCATCATTGGTGTCAGTGGGAAGAATAATGCCCCATCGTTGGCATCAGTGGAAGGAATAGTGCCCCGTCGTTGGTGTTGGTGTCAGTGGGAGGAATACTGGCCCATCGTTGGTGTCAATGGGAGGAATACTGGCCCATCGTTGGTGTCAGTGGGAGGAATAATAGCCCATTGTTTGGTGTCAATTGAAGGTATTGTGCCCCTTTGATAGTGTTTCATTGTTGGTGTCAGTGACAGGAATTATGCTCCATTGTTGGTGTCAGTGGATGGAATGGTGCCACAAGGGCCAGATAAAGGTAAGCAAGGGGCTGCATCCGGCCCCAGGGCCACAGTTTGGAGACCACTGCTCCAGTTTGTCATATGGTGCCGGCTATACCTGGTCCTACCCCTGCTTTCTGGTTTGCCAGCACTGTCTGTGTTGCTAAAATTCTCCCACTATGAGCTGCAGTGTTTGGGAGGGAGAGCGTGGGAGACACAAATGAAGGAGGATTGAAGGAAGGAGGGTAAATTTAAGCTTTTTGTTTACTTTAAGGCTTATGCATCACATAGTAGCTGGATTTGGTACTTTTCTAGCCTGTCATACCAGAGAAAAAAAATCTGCATTGTCTCTTTTTTACTGTCCTCTAAACAAATAATGTTCAATAGGACACTGTATACCCATGTTGCTTATTTGAGTTTTGCCACTTTGCAGCTCTATTAGAATTGTGAAGGGCTAAATAGATTATTACCCAGACTTTAATTTCAGCCAGCCAGTTGTTATAGAGTTCTAGCTAGTACACCAACTGCCCCTGTAGCATGTCCATGTACCCTTAAGCTCAGGTGTGCTCTTTAATGCAACTAGAAATTACCTTTCTTAGTCACTGGATCTGCCCTACCCCTACCCTCTCTTACTGTTGACCAGTTCCTGTGAGGGTAGTCCCTTGTGAACTGCAAGAGATGGGATGGGTGCATACCAGGGTTAGCAACCATGGAAGCTAGTCACTGGTTCCTTTGTATAATGTTATGGGTTTTTCCAGTGGCAGCTGGTGCGCATTTTTTTTTGGGGGGGGCAAACAAAACCACCCCCCCTCCTCCCCACCAGCCCCGCCCACCTGTTTGCCAGCGCCGCTCTCAAGCCCGCCAGCCCCCACACTTACCCCATCCAAGTCCCGGGTGGCTTCAGCGGCTTCCCCGGCTTCTTCTCCCTGCCAATCCAGTCGCTTCTCCTCCCGACCAATCGCTATTGTCACAAGTGGGTGGGCTCAGGGCGCAGTGCTCTGTGCCCCGAGCCCACCCATTTTGAAGCCAATTAGAGCCTCCATCTCTAATCATGATTCACAAAAATAAAGCCCTGTAGAACTCTATGCGTCTCGCGCCCTGCATAGAGATTAGGGGCCAGACGCATAGAGATTGGGGGGGCAGCGCCCCTTATGGATGGGCCATCGCTGGGTTTTGCAGGTACCTGGGAACAACATTGTTAGCATGCTGTATGATGCTTGTGCTTTGTGGTGAGTGTTGGGTGATAGGTTGGCATAAGAGCTGTTGTACACGAATGCATAAAGAAAATCTAAAAACTCTTGTTTTTTTTTTTAGGCATTCTTTTTTTTTTCTTTTTTTTTACTGATCTAAATGCAGCTCATTTTTAATGTGTTAATACACACAGGCACATAAACTTGTGCTGCGTATAGATCAGCAGAATTTTTTTTTTTTACAAATCTCTGCATTGCTGATCAATATTTTACACACCAAGCTATTGTATTCACTTCTATTGTAATCCTGCTGAATGAAAAAAAGACTCATCTAAGGGCTGCTTAACTGGCTAAGTCCATCTTGCTGTGAAAAGGCTTCTTATGTACTTTGTAGATGCTAAACATCATGAAAATGGCAAGTAATATCAATGAAAGTAGTTGGCTCCAGCCCTAACATTTATAAATAAAATAATAACCCCCCCCCCCCCATAGCCCACATTCAGGGTGCACATCTGTCTGACCTCTAAGGCCTGGGGAAAGTCTCAGTCATTCAGCCAGACCTGACATTTATTATGTGCTATCAATAATGGATTCCATACTTTTCTATATGACTGTGGATTTCCTTTCCCCCTCCAGCTGTATGCTTGGCCAGAACACAGCGGTTCCATTCGCAGACACTCAGACACATTATACTGTATATCCTGGGGAAAAGTTTATAATCTATGGATTGTGCCTCTAGGTAGATATTCGTAAAGCAATCTATAGCCAACAATGGTTTTCTGCCAGACAAAGTTAGGTGAAGGACTTCATTCATGTATGATGTCACAGTTAATCTAATTGATTTGCCCATATAAAGCTACGTTTACAGCCTTTTGTGCATTCCTGTGCTAGTAGCATTATCTTGATTGTGCATACTGTAATGATTGTGCACGGTTTTTACAATTCTCATTTGTTGTTGAAGGTATTTCACATTAAAGTAACCTTACTTAAGCTTTTTGGCTTACAGGAAACATAGAAAACTCTTATTTCACCTGCAGCATCATAATTCTGTAGATACGTCTGAGATCAGGTCTCTCTCATTTAACTATATAATGGATATAATGAATCTTGGTGAATCTGGCCAAACTTGTCACCAACTGTAGTGGGTAATGACTGGTTATAAGGGACCTTTGGAGGTGGGAACTTGTTCATGTCTTTCATATCTTGAGTTATTTGGGGGTTACATTATTTGAAATCTACATTTTAAATATCCAAACTTCCAAAAATCTATGGTCAGGCTTAAGCAAATCATTTTTTATATTTATTGTTCTGGATAACATTGTGATCCAGAATCAGTGTACACAGATTAAATTTAGTGAATTTTTATTTTCTGGTGGTTTCATAGTTTTAAACTGTCAGACAGCAGTGGGGGGCACAAACAAACTAAAAAATACTGAAACAAAAACATAAATTGCAGCCACTGTGCCATCATTTGCAGCCACTGTGCCCAGCAAATGCAGCCAACATTGCCCATCATATGCAGCCACTCTGCCTGTCATATGCAGCCAACTGTGCCCATCATATGCAGCCTCTGTGCCCATCATATGCAGCCAACTGTGCCTATAATATGCAGCCAACTGTGCCTATAATATGCAGCCAACTGTGCCCATAATATGAAGCCAACTGTGCCCATCATATGCAGCCACTGTGCCCAGCAAATACAGCCAACTGTGCCCATCATATGCAACCACTGTGCCCATCAAATGCAGTCACTGTGCCCATCATATGCAGCCAACTGTGCCCAGAATATGCAGCCAACTGTGCCCATCATAAGCAGCCAACTATGTCCATCATAGTCAGCCTCTGTGCCCATAATATGCAGCCAACTGTGCCTATCATATGCAGACAACTGTTCCCGTAATATGCCGCCTCTGTGCCCATCATATGCAGCCACTGTGCCCAGTAAATGCAGCCTCTGTGCCCATAATATGCAGTCACTGTGCCCCCCCACCGCCCGTCCGATGTCTACCCGGCACTTACCCCATCGTGGTGGTGGGTCAGGCAGGGGCTGATGGCGGTGAGCTGTGGGACGGGTTGCGTGGGTCAGGAGATGGCTCCTGTGTCCTCCCTGGGTCTCTTCTTCCTGTTCTGCTAGATGGCCAATGGGATCACCTCTGCCTTCAGCCACTCAGGTACTCGTATTAGATATGCACCTCCTGATTGGGGGAGAGGCGGTTCATTGTTAATAAAGCAAATATTCATTTGCTTTGCTAACACACCTGGGTTCACCTTATTTGAAGCCTATTAGAGCCCATGGTTCTAATCAGGTGCTTCAAAAACACCCCTGCCGCCGTAATTCAGGCGTTCAGGGCCAGAAAAGGGGCCGGACACCTGAATAGGGGGTGGCTACAGCGGTCATGGATAGATTCATACAATGCATACATTTTACATAGAGGGGCTGGCTGGAGTCATAAGACTAAGCACGGGTAAGGGTGTGAAACGCATTAGCTAAAGCTGTCGCTTGTGCTTCTATATGCTGTATGGAACTGTCTTTTATACTACCATGTTTCCCTGAAAATAAGACCTAGCGTGATTATCGGTGATGGCTGCAATATAAGCCATACCCCCCAAATAAGCCTTACATGTTTCCCCGAAAATAAGCCCTACCCTGAAAATAAGACCTACAAGGACTTTAACTAGTGCTTATTTGGGGGATAAGGCTTATATTGCAGCCATCACCAACAATCACGCTAGGTCTTATTTTCGGGGAAACAGGGTAAACTACTATATACTGTATGTGTGTGTATGTGTGTATATATATATATATATATATATATATATATATATATATATAGTATCTCATAAAAGTGAGTACACCCCTCATATCTTTGCAAATATTTTATTATATCTTTTAATGTGGCAACACTGAGGAAATGACACTTTTCTACAATGTAAAGTTGTGAGTGTACAGCTTGTATAACAGTGAAAATTTGCTGTCCCTTCAAAATAACTCAACACAGCCATTAATGTCTAAACTGCTGGCAACAAAGTGAGTACATCCCTAAGTGAAAATGTCCAAATTGGACCCAATTAGCCATTTTCCCTCCCCGGTATCATGTGACTCGTTAGTGTTACAAGGTCTCAGGTGTGAATGGGGGCAGGTGTGTTAAATGTGGTGTTATTACTCTCATTCTCTCATACTAGTCACTGGAAGTTCTACATGGCACCTCATGGCAAAGAACTCTCTGAGGATCTGAAAAATTTTTTTTTTGCTCTACATAAAGATGGCCTAGGCTATAAGTAGATTGCCAAGACCCTGAAACTAAGCTGCAGCCCAGTAGCCAAGACCATACAGTGGTTTAACAGGACAAGTTCCACTCAGAATAAGCCTCACTATGGTCGACCAAAGGAGTTGGGTGCACATGCTCAGCGCCATATCCAGAAGTTGTCTTTGGGAAATGGACGTATGAGTGCTGCCAGCATTGCTGCAGAGGTTGAAGGGATGGAGGGGGTAAGCCTGTCAGTGCTCAGGCCATACAGCACACACTGCATCCAATTGGTCTGTATGGCTGTCGTCATGGAAGGAAGCCTCTTCTAAAGATGATGCACAAGAAAGCCCGCAAACAGTTTGCTGAAGACAAGCAGACTAAGGACATGGATTACTGGAACCATGTCCTGTGGTCTAATGAGACCAAGATAAATTTACTTGGTTGAGATGGTGTCAAGCATGTATGGTGGCAACCAGGTGAGGAATACGACACATGTCTTGCCTACAGTCAAGCATGGGGGTGGGTGTGTCATGGTCTGGGGCTGCATGAGTGCTGACGGCACTGGTGTCATGGTTATGCAATAGAGTTCATCTGCTTACCTGTCTCCATGTGTTAATTTCTAGAGACCAGCCGACCCTCACCTGACTGCTTTTATATCCGTCCTCTGGCATGGCTCCACCCTAGCTCCTATCAGAGAAGTCTATATTAACCTGTGCACTGCAGGCCAGCCCTGCTGATCTACCTTTGTGTGTTAGCTTCCTGTTATTCCGTTACCGACTTTGGCGTGTCCTTGACCATCCCTGTTTGCCTGTGATCCTGACCTTTTGGCGTGTCTCCGACTATTCCTGTCTGCTTGTGGCCCCGACCTTGGCTTTTTCCCTCACCATCACTATCCTCCTGTTGCCTACTGTGGGTGTGAGCTGGGGGACCCTGGGGGTCGCAACCTGGAGCCAGTTGCAGCCAACTCTATCCTCACCACTCGAGTCTCTGGTGAACACCTGCTGGCTCTTAGACTCCGCACCCCAGGGAATCTTATGCTCTAACCCCGGTGGGATCCATCTTGGTGTTCTGGCTGCCCTGCCTTCCTATCACATTGACCCCCGTCCGCAGCAGTCAGCCGTAGGGTCCACAACCTTGCGGTGCACTCTTAATCCCTACGGTGTGCATCTGTCACCTGGCCTCAAGGTGACCTGACAACTGGGGAGCCACAGTTCATTGAGGGAACCATGAACCCCAACACGTACTATGACATACTGAAGCCGAGCATGATTTCCCCCCCCCTTCAGAGACTGGGCTGCAGGGCAGTATTCCAACATAACGACCCCAAACACACCTCCAAGACTACAATCACCTTGCTAAAGAAGATGAGGGTAAAGGTGATGGACTGGTCAAGCATGTCTACAGACCAAAAACCCTTTTGAGCATCTGTGGGGCATCCTCAAATGGAAGGTGGAGGAGCGCAAGGTCTCTAACATCCACCAGCTCCATTATGTCGTCATGGAGGAGTGGAAGAGAACTCCAGTGGCAACCTGTGATGTTCTGGTGAACTCTATGCCCAAGAGGGTAAAGGCAGTGCTGGAAAACAATGGTGGCCACACAAAATATTGACAGTTTGGCCCCAATTTGGAAATTTTCTCTTAGGGGTGTACTCACTTTTGTTGCCAGCGGTTTAGACATTAATGGCTGCGTGTTGAGTTATTTTGAGGGGGCAGTAAATTTACACTGTTATACAAGCTGTACACTCATTAATTTTTAATTGACAAAGCTATGCGACAAAATAGCCGTTTGTGTTCGTTGTTCTGCTAAACAACTCCTGCATTTACAGAACTCTGTTTTACTTTGACATATTTTTTTTAAAAAGTGTACGGAAAAGCCATTGAAATGCAAGTTAGCTAGTGGACTAAACCCTGGGCGCTCTTTCCTTGATGCTAAACCCCTCGCATATATAATTTTTCCTGCCCACAGCTGCCCAAATTACATTGAAACGGGAACTCCCCAGTATGCAACCAGAGGTACATTCTACACATGCCTGCCACCACACTGGTATTAATTCTAAAGGTAAATTCCAAAGGCTTCTTACAATTATATTTCTGGGAAAAATGTCTAATGCCGCATACACACGACCAGACTTTTCGACAGACTTGGTCCGGTGAACAATCTAACGGACTTTGCAGCTGAGGTCCGCCGGACTTTCAAACTAATGGACTTGGCCACATAGGATCACTCCAAAAGTCCTTTGTAAAGAAAAAGTCCACTAGAGCCCACACACGATCGAATTGTCTGCCGGTTTCCAGTCCGCCAGACCAAGTCTGTCGAAAAGTCCAGTCATGTGTACACAGCATTAGTATTTCAATTTTGGCCACACCAACCATATTATAAAGCCTGGTATCTTTGTGGGTATTAACAGGACCTCTAAACTTTGATATAATTATTTAAGCTTCTCTAGCAATACGACCTTCTGGAGTCATGGTAGGAAAAAACTGCGTGTGACAACTGAGCTTTCAGTGTCCAGGGCAAATGCACTTACTATTTATAATGGGAGATTTCTTTTTGCAGACACTTTTACATTTAGTTGGGATTGGAGGGGTTATGTTTGGAAGCTGAGAATTTAATTCTCTAGCAACACTGGGAGGAGATAATGCTCAGCACTTTCAGACATTTTTAAAGGATTCATTAGCCCCAGATCTCCTCTTTTTCTCTGCATCAGAGTTCTGGGCTTACTTCTTTCCAATCTCTACATCCAACATTTATCATTTTTCACTGCACTTTAGGGCATTTTTTAGGTTTACCACAGAAATCTGATTTTAGGTCAGTGATTCCAATCTCTTTACTAATTCCTGTGCACTATTATAAATACCTCTTTATTTTTAAACAGAGATTTTTTTTAATGTTGACTTATGGACAGGGTTTCTGCCATTTCCTTATCATTGTTTGGCTCTTCCATCTTTGCAAGGTTTGTCTGCTGCTGCAGCATGTACTGTTGACTCTAAACTAGCCAGCAGCACCTCAGGCTTCAATAGCAGAAATGCTTTTCATCACACAGTTACATGGAGAGGTCTACGACATCTGTGATACCTAAGATCTGCCTAACAATCCTCTAGGGTGCCCTCCATTTACAAAATTACCCAGAAGCAACCCAGCACTGCAGTGGACTGAGAGACCTCTTTAATCATTATTAATAAACAATGTGTAGCACACACCACATATGAGCGGCAAATGAAATGGGAACCCCCACCCTGCACAGCCAGGGACACCAAATTTCCACAGGCACACTTGAGTCAGAAAACAGTTGATTGTGTTATTTATTGAGGGATTAAAACTTGGATAGTGGTAGGGAAATTTTGGAATGCCCACTGACTTCAGAAAAATTCAGGAACAACTTTCCTATATACAGTCTATATACTGTACACTTCTTCTCTTCCTCCAGCACTAGATTGTGAATCTGTTAAAGGCAATCTGTCAGATTTAAAAGCAATAGCCCTTTGCAGGCAGGAACCCAAGGCCCACTTTTAAATGTGTAGCAAAAAAAAGTCAGTGCCCAGCTTTACATCCCTGTGGCTATTAATCCCAGCACTACCTCTTCAGGAACTGCCAGCCCGCCTGGCTGCAGCTGCCCCTTTCACTAACCCTCCTGGCTACTTCTCCTCAGTCCTCTCACTGCTCACTCACCAGCCCTCCCGGCTGACTCCTCTGGAGAACTCCTGGACGTGCTGACCTGCTCCTGCTGTCCTCTCCTTACTAGTGTGCCTTCAGGAAGGATTTTCTCCATGTGTTATAGAGGGTCCCTCCAGCACCTAAGCCCCAGGCCTAAGGTCACCCCCCCCCCAGACTAGGGGCCCCCTTAAGAGCCAGGACAGCATTCTCAGCACTCTTTCTCTGTCTTCCACCCACTGCCACAGTTTTTCATGACCCATGAGTATTTGAGGTACCTGTCCCTTTCAGCCTATTTTGCTGGGGATTTGCGGGGGCCCTCATCAATACTCCAAGCAGCTCCTCCTAAACTCCACCCTCTACTTCTGAAAGCTTCTCTGAGGTTCCAGGAAGCAAAGGGAGTTACAAGAAGTGCTATTTGCTGAGTCATCTAGCCTCCCTGAGACACTCAACCCTGACCTAGATTCCACCCAGGCCTGGCTCTCAGGCAGGCCAAATTTTCCTACACTAACAATTAACCTATTCTAGCATACTAGAGGGTGCTACAATTGTATCAAACAGCCCCAATCTAGTCCACCTTTGTTCAATGCGGCCAATACCACATTTCTCCAATTATTGGCACTCCGTAATACCAGCCTAACCATCAGAGGATAAGATAAGTCTGAGCATTCCATAATTTACACATTCTTGCCAACATGTATGTCATAACGAGGAACCCTGAATCCTTGATAAATATCCTCTTTGGGACCCTCATATGGCTGAGTATGTGGAAAGACTAATTTGCTAAAGCTGTAGAGGATGCGTCTCTTCAAGGGACTTCCTCAGGGCTAGAGGTTGTGTCATCTGACATTATAGCCTGGTGCTGTTGTAGAGCATTGCTATATGCCATATCCCCTATCATTGCCTCTGACTAAATGACAACAAGCTAGCTGATACAACCTTGCCAGTTTGGTGCACCACATCTTTAGGCATAGCAGATTATATTAACACATTTTCAGTATTGTGAATCTGTGACTCTTCATTAAACGCATCCATATTGTTCCATCTATGAAAGAATATTCATGCCCACCAGGGTGGTCATCATTCTGGAAAACCTCTAGCTCCAGCACACTGGGCCCCTTAGAAGTTTCTAGGGCCACCTCTGTTGCACCTGACATGGTTGCTAAGGGAAATGGTACACATTAATTCCCAATTATATCAGCACTCTGCTTCACTAGCACACAAACATAGAGGGTTTTACATAATCAAACATCATTTTCAGATTCTGTTATACTTTTGTCTTACCACTGCACAGGACATTAAACAGAGGGAAGTCTCATCCCAAATACATAGGGAATCCTCTAACTGGGATATTTTTCACTTCAGATTCACTGCCAGTCCCTCTAATGATTAACTTATCAGTCCCAGCTCTTTTTTTTCTTAGGAAGGTCACTCACTGCCAAAGGTTTCACCTTCTTTATTTGGGAGTACTGGGGCTGCAATTAAACTGTTGATTCCTATTTCTGTGTTCTTGTCATTCCACCCATATGGCCACAGAGTGCAACAGCACCAAGTGCCACATGC
The DNA here is from genome assembly GCF_037356315.1 of Lithobates pipiens. Classification (NCBI taxonomy): domain Eukaryota; kingdom Metazoa; phylum Chordata; class Amphibia; order Anura; family Ranidae; genus Lithobates; species Lithobates pipiens. The sequence goes on from NW_027507784.1 coordinate 57,823,142, forward strand.
AACTTCTCACTCTATGCAAACTTGACTTCCATGGTTGCTAGGGATGACTTCAGATAATTTATCAACATAAAACTGGCAGGCCAACACAGACTTCTGCCTGGCCAGTTTACCTTTTTCTGTATCCAAGGTCATGGGATCTTTGGAGACAAAAAAAAAATCACTTGCTCCCATGTTTTGTCTGGGCTTTTCATACAACCTCTCCCTGTATGCTGGGGCCCACCAGCATCCTTCTGGGACCTCTGGGTAGCCCTATTTTTAAAGATTTTCTTTTTCTGAGAATAACAGTTACTAGGGAAGACAGATGTTCCCCAACCATGTCTGGTAATGCTTGCACAGTTGCTGTGAGCTCATCAAGGTGGAATCTAACAATGCCTCTACCGAGTGTCCTGCTATGGTAAAAAAAAATATATTCGCCTTCCTATTTCACCTCCTATGCGTGTTGCCAGGTCAGGCTTGACAAATAGTTATGTAAGAAGAGTGCTAGCACATTTGCCCACTTCTTCTCTAGCAGCTCATGTTCAGCAACTACGGCACACAAAGGAACCACTGGAAGGGGATGTGCATGAAAATGTGGTAATGGTGGTGGGTATGACACACAAGGTGGTACCAATAAGAAGTGTATTTTTTCACCTCAGGCACCCCCTCCAGGACCAAAACACAGGGGGGGGGGGGAATATGGACACACCAGGAGCTATATGTGGTGAATTGGTGATGAGCACAGCTCTGATGTCAATGTTTGAGGATAAAAATAATGTTAACCCAAGTACATATAAAGAACAAGGAGCAACCCCAAAAGCCAATCAAACCAAACCATATACTAACTCAGATACAGCCCCTTTAGGCCTAGCTCACACCCCTTAAACCCCCATGGTACAGACCCGAATGGGAAAGATAGACCCATTTGTGGTCAAACAGACGCAAACCCACCAGAACTAGATATAGATAATCTATCCTCTTACCCTTTGTCTACAATCGAAACTGAGGTATTTAAGTTGGGCCTCAGGTTTTTGTCACCTTCAAAAGATTGACAAGTTTCGAATTGGTAAAAGATTTGCATTTATTTGCAAGAAATCTAATTTATAAATATATCTTTGATAAAGATCGGGGGCAAACAGGAATACGGGAGGAGGATATGTATAAAGGTTTCAAGGCGCAGGAGTTCCATACTTTAAAAACTCTCATCCAGCTACTGGACGAGAATGAAAGAGCTGATGGAGCTGAGCAAAAGGCCCTTCCCTATTCGGATGACGAGGACATAGATATAGAGGTGGAACCAGAACCGGTGAAATTTAAAGCTAAGTCCAAAAAATTCCCTCAGCTTCAGACATGCCTAGTGATCTGAGCCTTTCTTAAACAAACCATGAAGAAAATTGATAGTTTTTCCCTCCCACGCCAAATTACCGGTAACCTCACACAAGTGTTAAAACAGGCCCTAACAAGCCTCATCCAGAATGACCAGATTCATTTTAAACCAGGCGATGAGGGGGGTAATATGGTTGTGATGGATAGGAATCAGTACATACAGATGTGTGAGACAATTCTGAGCAATACAGAGTGGTATCAACCAGTTTCCAAGGATCTGTTAACTGATTTCAGGTCTCAGTACAAAGCCATTATAGTCCAGGCATATCAGAAATGCCTTATTGATATGGATCTTCTTGAGTATATAGAAGTCAAGTGGCCTATCACATCCACCTTCTATGCCCTCCCGAAGGTCCACAAAAATCTTAACCCCCATGGACGCCCGAGTCTCAGGAATTAGATGCCATACGGAAACAGCAAGTAAATATGTAGATAGCCAACTAAGACCCCATCACGTGGGATTACCATCATATTTGAAAGACACTCTGGAGTTGCTAAAAGTAATTGAGGGCCTCACTGCTCCAGCTGGAGCAATTTTAGTGGCTATTAACATCAAGGCCCTATACTCCAGCATCCCCCATGAGAATGGGATTGAGGTAGTTTCAGGTTTTCTGAGGGAACATGATAGAAACAATTGGCAATTATGTAATTTTATCACAACATTGTTGGAACATATTTTGACACCCAATATCTTCCTGTTCAATGAGTCCACTTACCTCCAGGTGTAGGGGGTTGCGATGGGGACTTCCTGTGCCCCATCGTATGCCAACCTGTACCTGGGGGGGTGGGAGAGATCCCTGTTCTCAGATGACGGTGCCTTGATCTACCTCCGCCACATCTTTCTGTGACAGAGGTACATCGACAATGTGCTGGTCATCTGGACAGGAAAACTAAAATTAACTTTCAGAGTTTGACATTCATCTCAGTTAACCAATTTAACTTGAAATTTACTATGCAATCGGATGCATACAGCATCCCTTTTCTGGATCTACAATGGTTTCTTAACCCTGATGGATCTATATATAGCACTTTATATCGTGAAGAAACCATCGGTAATACCATTCTACATTACTCTAGTGCCCATCCTCGTTCTCTGGTATGTAGTATTCCATTCAGTCGGTACTTCGGGCTAGGTCGAAACTGCGCCAGAGAGGAGGACTTTGAAGTTGAAGCTAAAAAAAAAAAAGATAGGCTGTTGGACACTTTGCACTGTTGCTTGTTAGTTTTTGCCAATAAAAGCAGTTTCACAAGCCCCTCACTATATGTAGATGAGAAGTCTAGATGGCACATAAACACTACTAGGCAGTACTTGATTATATATATATTTCACAATCTCCAATGGTTATGCCTGAACTCGCCAGCTTGCCAGACCATAGAACTGGTCTGCCTCTCACCTTTTAGATAGAGGTCCAGAGGCAATTGTCCTATTTGGCCTCCTTTTCCTCTGGCCCTGTTTATATGCTGTACATGGCTATAACCTGTGAACAACATTCTTTTATGTACTGAATATAAATCTTCCATAGATAATTCTGTCCTTTAATTCCTAGAACATCATTAAATTGCTCATACCAGTCTATCATATTTCTGTAAAAAAAAATTGCAAGATTCAATTTGTTCAATTGATCTGCTCTTGGATGTAATGTGGATATTGATTCCTTTTAGCAACATACAGTTTTTTCGTTTGCATTCTGCTTGTAAGAAGCCATTGTTAGTCTGTCATTTTCTCGTTATGTGAAGCATTGGGCAGACCCCAACCTTTTTTTCTGTTCAATTTATCTTTACAAACATCTGCTCAGTAACACCCCAAGCTACAGCAGAACCTCTCATGTCATTCCCATCATTTATGCCAGACTGCGAAAAACGTCTGCTTCACAAACAGGAACCAGTCAATAAAGAATTTATTTTCTCTGTCAAGACTGCACAATCTAAGTTAGATGTTCCATAAACGGAGACCTTCAAAACAGCTTACAAAAGTGACATTATTTGATGTGTACTAATCATTTTGCAATTAAAGCACTGTCTGCCTCTTACAGTCATGGTTATCATATCCATAACTCTGAAAGGCTGACTGCTTTGTTATCGACTATGGGATATGGGTGCCATTAATGTGGGTTTATAACAGCATAGGCTGAAATTACCCATGGAGCTGTTCATCTATCCATGAGATCATATTTTCTTACTTGTACATAATTACAGGTAGTGCAAGCGTGATATCACCCAAAAGGTCAGGGGGGCCAGGAATAAATGGTGTTCACTTTTGTTTATCAGCTTGTGTTCATTGTGCCGCTGTTTTTTTCTTTCATTCATATCCCTTTTGCTGATGTTTTTGTTATTTGATTTTCATTACTTTTATATGCTAATTTCGGAAGTTTTAGATAACAAGCTCATAATTGTGCTATGCTGTGATCTTTAACTGGGGAACACAGCTGGTTGAAAATTAAATCTTTCAAAACATCTTTAATTCTTCCTCATGCATTATCCGTTGCAAGGTTTTATGATGCCTATTTTTATTTGATACCATGCAAGCTTTAAGGAAACCCAGATTTCTTAGTCAAGCATTAACCTATTCAAACCTTCCAGGTTCTTTCTATTGGTGTGTTAATATAGATAGCGACTCGGAGCTTAGAATTGCTTTTTAACCCATATAATGAATGAACCAATAAATGTTGAATGTGTCAGGGAGGAGTCTTCTGCGTGCAGCTATATTCTCAAAGCCAACTGTCTGGATGGGTTCCTTGTCCTGCAAAGGTGTGTAAGTAGTTTGGCCCCTTTCACACTGGTGTTCCAATCAGTTCCACCTGTCGCTTTTTCAGGTGGACCTGATCAGAAGGCCCAATGTCGCTCTATTGGACAGGCGAATGTAAATTGACTTGTGTCCATTTACACCCACCGACCCCCAGGTCCATCCAGGTCCAGTTAAAAAAACAAAATTGGAAAAGGACTTTGTTCTTTAAAATTTTTGTGAACTGGACAGAGATAGCTTGATGTACGGACAGTGGAGTCTATTTACACCCGGCCGCCCACAGAGCTGAGATGGTCCACCCGTGTCAGCTGTGCAGAAACTGAATGGTCATGGATGTGACACACATTTTGTTCAGCTCCGACAAGCAAGGGATCTGCTCACAGATGCCCTGCTGAGTGGAGCAGACTCCGTTCCATGTGAAAAGGCCTTTTTTTCCTCCAGTGATCACTGCCTCTGGCAAAGCCACATAGTATCCAGCGCACACACACTCTTGGGCATTGGAGAGGGTCTGGAACAGCTGTGAAGTTATTACATTATTGGTGGTTCAGAATTAGAGAGAGACTTGAAGAACCAAGAACTAAAGAGTGACACAAGGATCAATGAATGACATTGGGCCAAATAAGAGAGAATGTGTTTTTAAAGTGATTGTAAAGTCTTGTTTAAAAAATATAAAAATAACAAACATGTTATCTCCACTTCCTCTGTGCAGTTTTGATTTGCACAGAGCAGCCCGGATCCTCCTCTTCTCAGGTCTCTTTTTGCTGTTCCTGGCTCCTCCCTCCTATCGAGTTCCCCCAAAGTCAGCAGCTTCCCATGGGGACACTGGAGCTGAGTCACAGCTCCATGTGTCCATTCAGACACGGAGCCCAGACCTGGCCCCGCCCCTCTCTCCCCTGAATGGCTGACTGACTTTGACAGCCTCAGGAGCCAATTGCGCCGCTGCTGTGTCACAGCCAATCGGGATGAGTGTCCCAGACAGCTAGAGCCCCATACACACTATCAGATTATCTGCTGTGTTTTTCCTTCAGATTTACCAAAACCATATAATATGAGGACAAACCTTAGGAGTTTCAATGTGTATGCAATCAGGCAGGCCCTTCTACTACATGGTTTTGGTAAATCTGAAGGAAAAACTCATCAGATAATCTGATAGTGTGTATGGGGGCTTTAGACATTTGTTGACATCGCTGGAGAGAGATGGGGCTCAGGTAAGTAAATGGGGGGGGGGGGGGGTGCTGGGATACAAAAAATTTCAGTACATTTGATGACTTGATGAATGCCATTCAAAGGTACTTCAAAATTTTGTTTGCTTTTGACATTTGATTTAGGTATGAATGGACTTTCCCGAACTAAAACCACATACTGTACACTGTTAGAAATTTGTTCATTTGCAAAATCTTGCTCCTCTTGAATTTCTAGTCACTGCGGTCAAAAACAACTGTCGTTTTGGCCCCAGTAATGTGTAGTTGGGTCAAACATCTTTAAATTGAACAATTTTGAACAAAATACTGCTCGTGTATGGCCAACTTTACCAGCTAGAAAGAGAAAAAAACTGTGCTATTTAGGAAGATATAATAAATAAAATCAAGCAGCAATTATTCTGTATGACATAATTACAGTTAAAACAATATTGTATAAAATAGAATCACGCTAATGAATAACATATGATAAACGATGTTATAAACACAAGTCCATAAATCAATCCACAGGTGAATCTTGAATGTTTCTATCTCGATCCCACCAGCAACTACCTCATGCACCAGTGCCGCCCCCAACAGTAGGATTAGCTGCTTTCCAGCTCCAGATGATTCCTCATTACAAGGGATCATTCACCGCCTTTGGCTTAAACCCAGGCCAGGCCTTTCTCCTAGTTGTGCAGTTCTCCTATGCTCGTGGTGTCACTTATTGGATTGGATAAATGGTACACCCAAATGATAACAGGTTCCACATAGTGTATATCTTTAAACCATTTATTGAAGTAAAAAATACTGCACTTGCATCAAAGTAAAATTGTATACACCTAAAGTTTGGTGTGCCGGCCGGCGCACCAAAAATCCTGTCCTTCCCGGACACGAGGGTAATTGTGATGTCAGCGCGTTGCTCCTCCCTAAGCGTTACATCACAGATGACATCGTCCAGGGGCACAGATGGCTCGCTGCGTCACTCTCTTAAATACCATCCATCATAACCAAGCCTCGATCTGAGCCTCGGCAAGCCATACACCAGCATAAACCAAACTACCTTTACGGGAACCCACAATGCTGGAGAATTAAATATAGCTATTTATCCACCCATTGCAACTAATGCAAAGGTGGAAACAGCTATTCTCTTATCACAAAAACCACATCATTTAGCAAATTTTATCTCATCCTATATTGAGAGCGGTTTGTGTATAGGGTGTGATAAAATTTGCTAAATTTTGTGGTTTTATAATAAGGGAATAGTTGTTTCCGCCTTTGCAGTAGTTGCAATTTGTGGATAACTAGTTATATTGTTATATTTAATTCTCCAGCATTGTGGGATCCCATAAAGGTAGCTTGGTTTATGCTGGTGTATTTTGCGTATGGCTTGCCAAGGCTCAGATAGAGACTTGGTTATCATGCATGGTATTTAAGAGTCATCTGTGCGCTGGCCGACACACCAAACTTTAGGCGTATACAATTTTACCTTGATGTAAGTGCAGTATTTTTTACTTCAATAAATGGTTTCAAGATTTACACTATGTGGAGCCTTTTATCTTTAGGGTGTACCATTTATCCAATACAATAAGTGACACCACAAGCACAGGAGAACAACACAACTAGGATAAAGGCCCAGGCTGGGTTTAAGCCAAAGGCAGTGAATGATCCCTTGTAATGAGGGATCATCTGGAGCTGGTAAGCAGCTAATTCTACTGCTGGTGGCAGCACTGGTGCTTGAGGTGGTGGATGGTGGAATCTATTAGCAACATTCAAGATACTGGTGGATTGATTTATAGACTTCTGTTTATACCATTGTTTGTCGTATTTTATTCATTTGCTCAATTCTATTTTATACAACTCTATTAGCTGTCCTGGCTCATGAAAAAAAAACGCAGCATGATTATGCTGACTGGTTAAACCCATGTCGGAGCATAGTAAAGAACATATCCTGTGATCCTGTGTGATGTAACATACACCAAAAAGAGCCCATGCACTAGAATTGGGATTGGAAGTCTGTGTTGGTCCTGCAGTCTCCCAAGGGTATTCTGGGGCCAAGTGGATCCTCTTATATTAAGGAGAAAGCAAAAAAGTTCCAAAGAAATAGGTTCTTTCCAGCTTAAGCACTGCTCAAAAAAACCCCACATAAATGAACTTAAAAAAAAAAAAAATGCATAAGAGCAACCAGCACTCTAAAAATATAAAAATTGTGACAGTCCAGGTGTTGAGTAATTTCTCATGAGACAGTTCATATCATTGCAGAAATGTTCCACCGTCACTACACCTTGTGATTCTGCTCCCTATAGGGGTTGCACTCACCGGACTCCTAATTATCAATCGCCTTAGTGAATCAATCCAGCTTTATCTCAGCAGCAGCCTGTGATTTCAGTAACAATCAAATCGACAGAGATATGGCGTCCTGATCCTGAACACACCCGCAATCGTCTTATTCCACTAGAGCATATAGAAGGAAAAGGAATCCTCATAGTGTGAAACTACAAACTAGTATTGTCCCAAAAACACCCCCCGACCCTTAAGCTATTGCACTTATACAAAGATATATATAAGGGTCGGGGGGTGTTTTTGGGACAATACAAGTTTGTAGTTTCACACTATGAGGATTCCTTTTGCTTCTATATGCTTTAGTGGAATAAGACGATTGCGGGTGTGTTCAGTCTGGAGTGTTCAGGATCAGGACGCCATATCTCTGTCGATTTGATTGTTACTCAAATCACATGCTGCTGCTGCTGAGATAAAGCTGGATTGATTCACTAAGGCAATTATTAACCACTTGCCGACCGCCGCACGACGATATACGTCGGCAGAATGGCACGGGCAGGCATATGGGCGTATATATAAGTCCCTGCCTTCCCGCGGGTGGGGGGCCCTATCGGGCGGTCGGCATTCGTTCGGGAGCGATCCGGGATGAGGGGGCAGCCATTCATTCATGGCCACCCCCTCGCGATCGCTCCCGACGAATAGAAATGCTCCACGACATCACTTCCTCTCCTCACAGGAGAGGAAGTGATGTAATCTCTCCTCCGTGTCGGTATTTTTCGTTCCGGCACCGAGGAGAGAGGATCGGTGAGTTGCACCAACACACCACACGTACAGTAGAACATGCCAGGCACACTCACACCCCCCCTTTACCCCCCGATCACCCCCCCAATTACCCCTGCCCCCCCCCCCCAGTCACAGTGACACCAATTGCATTTTTTTTTTTTTGCATTGGTGTCATTTGTGACTGTAATAACTGTTAGGCCAGTTAGGGTTAGCCCCCTTTAGTTCTAATGTGCCCCCCTAACCCCCCCAATAAAGGTTTAACCCCGTGATCACCCCCCGTCGCCAGTGTCACTAAGGCTGGGTTCACATTGCAGCGGTTTATGAGAACGAATGTGATTCGCACCGCACTGCAGTGCAAATCACATCCGATCTCTGTGCGATTCGAGTTCAGCCATACAGATAGTATGGCTGAATTCGCGCCGCACCCGTCGCAAATTCGCACGGGACCCTTTTTTTGGTCCGCAGCAGAATCGGATCGCATGGGTGTTCACACCATGCGATCCGAGTTTGCAGATCGCACTGCGATATGCGAACTGATCTGGGGGTGTCATTAACATTTCACTGACACTCCCAGCAGTTCGCATAGGGTAGTGTGAACTGCCGCCGGGAGGCATGCGATGCGGGAACCCGCCGCGGATTCGTGGCGTTCCCGCATCGCTCCAGTGTGAACCCAGCCTAATAAGCGATAATTTTTCTGATCGCTGTATTAGTGTCACAGGTGACGCTAGTTAGGCAGGTAGGTATTTAGGTTCGCCGCAACTTTTTATAGCGCCAGGGACCCCCATATACTACCGCATAAAGCCCCCTGATTGCCCCCTAGTTAACCCTTTCACCAGTGATCACCATATAACTGTTACAGGTGACGCTGGTTGGTTAGTTATTTTTTTATAGTTTCAGGGCACCCGCCATTTATTACCTAATAAAGGTTTAACCCCCTGATCACCCGGCGGGTGTCATTTGTGACTGTAATAACTGTTAGGGCAGTTAGGGTTAGCCCCCTTTAGTTCTAAGGTACCCCCCTAACCCCCCCAATAAAGGTTTAACCCCGTGATCACCCCCCGTCGCCAGTGTCACTAAGGCTGGGTTTACATTGCAGCGGTTTGAGAACGGATGTGATTCGCACCGCACTGCAGTGCAAATCACATCCGATCTCTGTGCGATTCGAGTTCAGCCATACAGATAGAATGGCTGAATTCGCGTCACACCCGCCGCACCCGCCGCAAACTCGCACGGGACCCTTTTTTTGGTCCGCAGCAGAATCGGATCGCATGGGTGTTCACACCATGCGATCCGAGTTTGCAGATCGCACTGCGATATGCGAACTGATCTGGGGGTGTCATTAACATTTCACTGACACTCCCAGCAGTTCGCATGGGGCAGTGTGAACTGCCGCCGGGAGGCATGCGATGCGGGAACCCGCCGCGGATTTGTGGCGTTCCTGCATCGCTCCAGTGTGAACCCAGCCTAATAAGCGATCGTTTTTCTGATCGCTGTATTAGTGTCACAGGTGACGCTAGTTAGGCAGGTAGGTATTTAGGTTCGCCGCAGCTTTTTATAGCGCCAGGGACCCCCATATACTACCGCATAAAGCCCCCTGATTGCCCCCTAGTTAACCCTTTCACCAGTGATCACCATATAACGGTTACAGGTGACGCTGGTTGGTTAGTTATTTTTTTATAGTTTCCGGGCACCCGCCATTTATTACCTAGTCTCACTAGTGTACCCCTAAATTTAGGGGTGTCTACTTTCCAAAATGGGGTCATTTGGGGGGCGTTTGTGCCATCTTGGCATTTTATGGCCTTCAAAACTGTAATAGGTAGTGAGGAGTGAAGTCAAATATTTACGCCCTTAGAAAACCTGAAGGCGGTTCTTGGCTTTCGGGGCCCCGTACGCGGCTAGGCTCCCAAAAAATCCCACACATGTGGTATCCCCGTACTCAGGAGAAGCAGCAGAATTTATTTTGGGGTGTCATTTCACATATGCCCATGGCATGCGTGAGCAATATATCATTTAGTGACAACTTTGTGAAAAAAAAATAAAAAATAAAAAAGTTTGTAATTTTCCCGCAACTTGTGGCAAAATATAAAATATTCCATGGACTCAACATGCCTCTCAGCAAATAGCTTGGGATGTCTACTTTCTAAAATGGGGTCATTTGTGGGGGTTTTGTGCCATCTTGGCATTTTATGGCCTTCAAAACTGTAATAGGTAGTGAGGAGTGAAGTCAAATATTTACGCCCTTAGAAAACCTGAAGGCGGTTCTTGGCTTTCGGGGCCCCGTACACGGCTAGGCTCCCAAAAAATCCCACACATGTGGTATCCCCGTACTCAGGAGAAGCAGCAGAATTTATTTTGGGGTGTCATTTCACATATGACCATAGCATGTGTGAGCAATATATCATTTAGTGACAACTTTGTGAAAAAAAAAAAAAAAATTTTTTGTCATTATTCAATCGCTTGAGGCAAAAAAATAAAATATTCAATGGGCTCAACATGCCACTTATCAATTTCCTTAGGGGGTCTACTTTCCAAAATGGGGTCATTTGGGGGGGTTTTGTACTGCCCTGCCATTTTAGCACCTCAAGAAATGAGATAGGCAGTCGTAAACTAAAAGCTGCGTAAATTCCAGAAAACGTACCTTAGTTTGTAGATGTGACAACTTTTGCGCAAACCAATAAATATACAGTTATTGACTTTTTTTTTACCAAAGACATGTGGCTGAATACATTTTGGCCTAAATGTATGACTAAAATTGAGTTTATTGGATTTTTCTAATAACAAAAAGTAGAAAATATCATTTTTTTTCAAAATTTGCGGTCTTTTTCCATTTATATCGCAAAAAATTAAAATCGCAGAGGCAATCAAATACCATCAAAAGAAAGCTCTATTTGTGGGAAGAAAAGGACGCAAATTTTGTTTGGGTACAACATTGCATGACCGCGCAATTACCAGTTAAAGCAGCGCAGTGCCAAATTGTAAAAAGACCTCTGGTCATTTACCAGCAAAATGGTCCGGTCTGAAAGTGGTTAATTAGGAGTCCGGTGAGTGCAACCCCTATAGGGAGTGGAATCACAAGGTATGGTGACAGTGGAACATTTCTGCAATAATATGAACTGTCTCATGAGAAATTACTCAACACCTGGACTGTCACAATTTTTATCTTTTTAGAGTGCTGGTTGCTCTTATGCATTTTTTTTTTTTTTACGTTTATTTATATGGGGGGGGGGGGGGTTGAGCGCTGCTTAAGCTGGAAAGAACCTATTTCTTTGGAACTTTTTTTACTTTCTCCTTATTATAAGAGGATCCACTTGGCCCCAGAATACCCTTGGGAGACTGCAATGATATGAACTGTCTCATAAGAAATTACTCAACACATGGACTGTCACAATGTTTATATTTTTAGAGTGCTGGTTGCTCTTATACTTCTTTTTTTTTTTTTTTTTACTTTGTGTTTTTTTTTTTTTTGGAGCGCTGCTTAAGCTGGAAAGAACCTGTCTTTGGAACTTTTTTTGCTTTCTCCTTTATGTTATATTTGATTATAGAAGCTGTTTAGTTTAATTTACTTTTTATCTTGAGCGCTGGATAAGTGACCCTGTTTGCTTTTACTTATTAGATCCTCTTATAAGTGGTTTTGTTTGGGGGGAGGGGTGGTCAGCTGAAAGCTCCCTTCACATCTAATAAACATTTTGAACCCACATCTTTTGTGCCAGTTGTGACTGGCTTTCACTCTGAGCCTATGGATTAAATGCTCTATAGTTCATTGACCGAGAATAAGTATTCAGATCACAAATTTACATTTACCCTGCTTGCTCCAGGTCAGTGACCCAGAAAGCACAGAAAGACAAAGGATCAGTTTGACAGCCAGACAACTTTGATTTTCAAAAGTGGTCAACATTGGCAACCTGCATATTTCTCTAAGTGCAGGTTTCCATCAAGCTTTGGTTTGTTATCCCTTTTGCTTTTTTTATTTTAGATTGTAAACTGTTAGCTTCTCTTGCTCACAAAGGGTTCATTTTTTTGTAGTAGTGCAGCATTTTTGCAGCCACATAAAACCCAACAATAGTCTTGGCTGCCTGTCAAATTCTGTTGTAGTGAACAGAGAAAGGAGTCGGATAATTCAGACTATTGTCTTTTCCAACTGGTACATGTCAGCAAAAATCTGCAGCTCCTGGGTAGTAGGGTCAGAAACTGCTTTAATATGATTTTTGTTCCTGCCTGCTTGAGCTGGAACTGTTATTGTAAAAATTATTCTTAAAGAGCAAACCATATAAAGTTCTATTTTCAGTTTCTAAACATCATGACTCTCATGTGTAAAACAGTTAAGTGGGAAATTTTGTGAATGCAGCCAACAACCAATCAAGTTTTTCCTCTCCTTCTCCCTCGAGGGATAAGTTTGGGTAGTTGATACATGGAATAGACTTCCAGCAGAGGTAGTGAGTCAGTCAACAGCAAACGGCTTGGAGCAAACATAGATCTATACTAAAAAAAGGAAAAAAAAATATCAGTCCACCTTACACTAAAATCCCTGCATCTACAGACATCCATGATCTAACATTATTCTATCTAGCCCTGTAAAGAAGACATCGATATGCATACCTTTTTTGAAGCCGATCCGATCTTCATCGGTGGAAGCTCTGCAGAGGAGACAGCTGTGAAATGAATTTGCAGTAATGGCACCCATAGAATTACTATGGAGCTTCCGTTGTCAGCTGTCTCCTCTGCACCCCCTCTACAGTGAAGCTACACTGAATGAATGAATGAAATACTTGTATAGCGTACAATGCAAACTGAATCGCCTCTAGGCGCTGTGGCGAGCTTTGATCATCTGCTAAAAGAGGCAGGTCTTGAGTTTTTTCCTAAAAGCCAGGTGATTTTCTTCCAGGCGGATGTTGATTGGTAGAGCATTCCATAGCCGAGGCCCTTGGACAGCGAATCTCTGATCCCCCTTGGATTTATACCGGGCTTTGGGCACGAGGAGGAGGTTTTTGTTGGCTGATCAAAGACTGCAGTTTGGTGTGTAAGGATTTATTTTCTCCATTAGGTATTGCAGAGCTTCTCTATGCACGCATTTGTGGGTGAGGCAAAGGGTCTTGAACGTGATCCGATTTTTTACGGTTAGCCAATGTAAGCTCCTCAGCGAAGGAGAGATGGATGCCCAGGTTTTTTTTTCCTGTTATCAGCCTTGTCGCCGTGTTTTGGATCAGTTGTAATCGCGCAAGTTGATATTGTGGTAATCCTTTGTAAAGCGAGTTTGCGTAGTCCAGTCGTGAATTAATGATTTTTCCAACTACCACTGCTTTGTCATTCTTTGGGATAAAAGGGATTAGTCTGCAAAGCATGCGCAGCAGATGGTGAGATCCACTGACTACTGCTCCTATTTGCGCATCCATTAACATTTGTGCGTCTAAAATAACCCAGAGACTCTTGGCTTTGGTCTTTGGGGAGATAGTCTGCCCAAAGACGGTTGGTGGAGAACAGGAGGTTTTGGTTGCGGGCTTATGATTTGGGTGTAAGATAAGAAGCTCTGTCTTTGATTCCTTCAGCTGAAGGGAGTTAGTGGTCATCCAGTCCTCTATTGATTTGAGGCAGTTTTCAAGTTGTTGTTGGTGATCTTTTTTTCCATTGATCCGGAAATAAAGTTGCGTGTTGTCAGCGTAAGGCCGCGTACACACGTGGGGACTGTTCGCCCAACTTTGTTCGTCAAACAGTTTGAGCGGACAGTCCGCTCAAAATTAGCATGGACGGACTTGGCCACACACGACGAACGAACAGTCCGCTGAAACTTGCGCGATGACGTGAACGGCACATACGACGGGACTAGAAATACGACGTCCTATACACTGCAATGCAACCTTCGGCGTGTAAATCCTTTCTGAGCATGCACGGAACTTAGTTTGACAAACAAGCCTACACACGGGCGGACTGTCCGCTCAAACCAAGTTTCAGCGGACAGTTTTACGGAATTTCCGAAAAACTTTGTTCGTCAGACTGTCCGCTGAAACTGTCCGCTGAAGCCCACACACGAGCGGACTGTCCGCCGAAACACTGTTCAGCGGACAAAGTTGGGCGAACAGTCCCTGCGTGTGTACGCGGCCTAAGAGTGGAAGCAGAGATCTGAGCATCTGATGGTTTGGAGGAGTGGGCGAATGTAAATGTTGAAGAGAACGGGTGACAAAGGAGAGCCTTGAGGGACTCCGCAGGTGACTGCCCGAGTTTTGGAGAGGAATTTTCACTGTCTGTGACCGATTTTCCTAGGTAGGACAGGAACCATTTGAGATCTATGTATTCACTGGGTCAGTATGGCTTCAAAAAAGGTATGTATACTGATTTCATTTTTACAGGGTTAGATAGGTTAGTGTTAGATCGTGTTTGTCTTTAGATGCAGGGATTTTAGTGTTAGGGTGGACTTCTACTGTAAACATGTATAAATACAAAAAATGGGCAGACTTCATGGACCACTTGGTCTTTTTTCTGCTGTCACTTTTCTATGTTTCTGTATTAAGAAAAGAATAGGTGGATCTGATTGGTTACAAAGGGAAGAAAACTGTTCTAATTTCAGACAACTTTAAGCCATTTAGGATGGTGTCATTAGATGACACAACCAACGAGTTACTGAATCTTTGAACTTTTTTGCCAGATTGCATTATATATTAGAATTATTGTCTTGACAAAGCATTAAAACAGCCCCATGCAATGACAACTTATTAAATAGTGGTCAACCACCATGTAAAAATGCTACATTCCAAAAAAAAAACACACACACAAAAAAAAAATACTAACCTGACACCCATCTCCTACCCACAGAGTCTAGGTAAAGGGACGTACACACAGGCCGAATGTCGGGCAGCAAAGGGGTCCAATGAGAATACCTCCATCCCAAGGAATCTGTGCTCATCCTGGAGCCCAGTGCCAGAACAAGTCCCAGCACTGAGCTCTGGTAACTAGCCTGACAGGGGCTCGCTAATATCGGGCAATCCCCGCACCTATTGCAGGGTGCCCAGGCTCCCTCACGCAGCGATTGCCCCTCTGTGGCTGCTGGCACTGGTATCTCTCCCTCCTGAGCCTGCACACTACAGAGACTCACTGAGGATCCTCCTCTTCGGCTCCGATGTACACAGACAGGAGGAGGAGGGACATTCACTGCAAGAGTTGTGCTGAACTTCTGAGGTTTGAGAACCTTAGTGAACAAGCAGCATCATGAAGGCCATGGAATACAGCAGACAGGTCAGGGATAATGTTGTGGAGAATTTTTATGCAGGGTTAGGTTATAAAAAAAATATTCCATGCTTTGAACATCTCTTGAAGCACTGTTCAATCCACCATCTGAAAATGGAAAGAGTATGGCACAACTGCAAATTTACCAAGACATGGCCGTCCACCTAAACTGACAGGCCAGCCAAGGAGAGCATTAATCAGAGAATCAGCTAAGAGGCCCATGGTAACTCTGTAGGAGCTACAGAGATCCACAGCTCAGGTAGGAAATTATGTCTACAAATCTGCCCTTTATGGAAGAGAATAAAGCCATTGTTGAAAGAAAGCCATAATAAGTCTCGTTTGCAGTTTGTGAGAAGCCATGTGAGGGACACAGCAGACATGTGGAAGAAGGTGCTCTGGTCAGATGAAACCAAATTTTAAAATTTTGGCCTAAAAGCAAATCGCTATGTGTGGCAGAAAACTAACACTGCACGTCACCCTCACCCTGAACACACCATCCCCACTGTAAAACATAGTGGTGGCAGCATCATGTGATGGGATGCTTTTTTCAGCAGGGACAGGAAAGCTGGTTATAGTTGATGGGAAGATGGATGGAGCCGAATACAGGGCAATCTTAGGAGAAAACCTTCACAATTATGTGCCACTTTGTGTTGGTCTATCACATAAAATCACAATAAAATAAATTAAAATTTTTGGGTATAACATGATAAAATGTGGAATACTTTTTCAAGGGACTGTAAATAATTATATAATATTACAGATAGAAAAACAATCAGATAATTGGTGCTACATCTTGTCATGCATTTACAGATGGCAGCAAAAATCTGTACAATCGATATTATGAAAGACTAACCGTTTCTTTGTGCTGGTACTTATCACAGGATATCTATGCAGGTGAAAACGAACATCTGACCAGCTGTTTTTGGTACTATCACTACATTTCCTTTATACTAATGTTTGAAAATAACACACACTTTTTTTTTGTTTTGGATAGCGCATGTAAGGCTACGATTAGGTTTGTGGGTAAAATTGCTGCACTTCTGAAAAGTGATGTATGATGGAGACATTTTACAGGTGGTGAGGAAGTGATATGTCGCTTCCTCACCATCTGTTTTTACCCTATAAATGCTGCACCACCACGCCACAATCTCAGCATTACATGCTGTTGTAGGACAGTGTAGCCCCATTTACTGGAATGGTTCATGTTTGGCAGTTATACTACTAAACATGGGTACAGGGAGTATGATTTTTGTTGTGTCCGAGAAGCAAAGCATCATGATGACGGCATGTGTACACCCCTGTCTGGCTGGATTTGCAGGTTAAGGGGGCATTAAAAACATGACCCAACCACCTGTTTTTCATTGCAATAAGGCCCCTTTCACATGGGCTGGATCCGGTTTTGTTCAGTAGGGGATCTGCTCCTGCTGAGCTGAGCTGAGCAGAGCGTCCGGATGATAGGTCTGTGGCGTGCCTGCTCCCCTTATGCAGAGCAGACACAGATACAACTCTCTTGTCAGTTTACACCCGACTGCCCTCCAACCCAGCCAGCCAGAGTGGAACGGATCCCCTTTTTTTTTGCTGGATTGAATCGGACCCAGAGGTATCTGGGTGTAAACATCCTGCACTCCATAGCGGAAAATGGAGATGGAGGGTCCGATCGATTCCGGGGAAAAAACGGACAGCTAGACACAATCAAACTACATGGTAAAAATAGCATACTATTATAAAAGCAAGAGATAGTAGAGTTTGGTAAAACAAACCCCCCCCAACCCCCCCCCCCACCAGGTCCGAACTTACTCCATTCAGGTTTCGGGCGGCTTCCCGACTTCTTCTCCCGGCCAATCTGGTCGCTTCTTCTCCCTGGCCAATCTTGTCTTAAGACTTGCTTCCTGTCCTGAGTGGCCAGGAGGAGAAGCAGAAAGACAATAGCGAATGTTGATTCTCTAATGTCACAGGAGCCCAACCTTTTTGAAGCAAAATAGAGCCTCAGGCTCTAATCATGTGCTTCAAAAAAAAAAAAAAGCTAGTAGAAATCTATGCATCGAGTGCCCCACATGTAGATTAGGGGGATG
Source organism: Lithobates pipiens (assembly GCF_037356315.1). NCBI lineage: Eukaryota > Metazoa > Chordata > Amphibia > Anura > Ranidae > Lithobates > Lithobates pipiens. The sequence continues at coordinate 57,840,775 of NW_027507784.1, forward strand.
CCCCCCCTTATGGACCAGCCGCCACTGCTTAAGGAAGACAAGGAGATGAAGAGTAGCAGGTAAGAGGGAGCAGGAAAAGAGAAGACAGAGATCCCGGGTTCAAGAAATAGTAGTGGTAAAAAAGCACTTGTGGGTTTAACTATTTTTTTAAAATATAATTTGCATTTTAAGGGGAGTGGTAGGGGGTGTGTCCTATGTCTACATACGTTTGCCAATAGATGTCCCTCGTTTCCATCTCAGAAAGTTGGGAGGTATGGTTAAAGATCTGCATTAGGTTGTGTCTATTATATCTGCCTAGAGTTCATATTTAACATTTCTGTTTTTTTTTTATCTGTGACCCCAGGAGGGAGATTTTCTCAGTGCCTGCAATGCCTGTACAATAATGGAGTGGAGATGTCCCCACTTATGTCTTAAGTGGCTGCTTGGTGAACACAGGAGGTCACTCAGCATGGGCGCTAATCAGAGAGCACTTTGTATTTTCTCAATGAATGATGAGGTCTCTGATCACACAAGGTGGAAATGCAGGGTGGTAATATCACAATCTCCACCTTGTCCAATCAGAGTATTCTTTACATTCAATGAAAAAATCCAAAGTGTTTTCTGAATGTTACCTGTGCCGAGTTATTGACCTTCTGTGTTCCCCAAACAGAAGGGCAGCTGCTCCATACTGGACCCAGAAGCTAGTGGAGAACACTGGAGTAATGGTGCCTACTACCGTTTTCACCTTCCAGGGGAATCAGCCATGTATGACACATAAATACTTACAATTGTCCAAGCTAGACCAATGTAACAAAAATATGCATACCAGGAATTCAGCTTTACAGAAACTGTTAAATACTCTACATTTTCATAAATTTAGCAGTCAGGCAGGGAGAAGACATATGTCAATATATGTGTATAAATTTTAGCTTAAAGCAGAACTTCAGGCAAAAACATCTTTACATGCCCTAGTTTCTTATTTCCTACCTTCACCGGATATGTCATTCATCTTCTCGTTCATTCAGTAGTAGTTCTAAAATAGCCTATTCATTTTCAGATTAAACCATTCATTCTCTTTTGTTTTTTGGCTTGTAAGACCAGTGGCTACTGTGCCTCCTATTCCCCCAGCCAGACCAGCCACTGGTCTTGGCGCATCCCATTTGTAGTTCTTTCTCCAGGAAGCAGTGATGTAATTCAGCTCCACTTACTGTATTAGGTGGACTGGGACTCTCAGACATATTCAACATGTATAAGCCTAGTGTATCCACCCACATTCACTACAAATCCTTGTGGTTGATGGGAACTGTAGTTTCCTTTAGAGATGAGGATATGACATCCTTGCTGTTACACTTCCTCCTTGGCAGAGCAGATGCTGTTATCTTTTGAATTACAGACTTTTCTCCTTAATGGTAAGGATTTCTAAATTTTTATTAACTGTCTAGTGTTTTGTGTAGGGGGGTGTACTAAAGAGTGATTTTTTATTTTTTATTTAAATCTTGAATTGCCACCAAATGGCTAAAAATGAGACTACAAGATTTTTATATGCAAAACTGTATTATTCATATTTGTTTGACTGTAAAAAAATAAATAAAAAATTATGTAAAAACGTTACTTTTGAACCCTGTACATATAACACAAAGAAAAAAACTGCTATTTGTTTCATTAAAATCCACTGCCAAAATCCAGTTTTTCTTGGATGAAAAGCGATCAAAAATCATACACTTCTTCAAACTGCTCCCCTATTAGTAAGAAGAAACAGCGGAGCGCTGCCTAAGCGGATGACTCTGTATGAAATTATAATATACAGTCTTCTGAATTTGAACTTCTCACCTTGAAAGTTGGTTGATAAAAGAACGACGTCTGTACAAGAAATAACATCTGGATGAATTGAATAGAATCACAAGGATGATCATTGTATTCAGCAAGAGTGATTGGCACAACGCAGATGGGTATGGAGAACAATACATTTTATATTTAGCAGGAACACATTTAGGTACTGGGCCTTTCTGGGTTTCCTGAAACACATAAAACATTACCAAGACTAATGTTTGCTTTTCATATTAGCGGTGGAGTGTGGTGCTCTCTGAAGAGCGATCCGCATTTGCAGAGCATTTGACAGGTGGTGAAAGGTATTATATTGCCTTCTCACCACCTGATTTAACCCTATAATGCCACACTACCATGCCGCAAACATGTGTATTGCACGCAGTTACAGCATGGCCCTATTGAACTCAATGGGCAAGTTTGACAATCAGTGTTGCTTGTCAGTCTCTGAGCCCCAAGCTAAAAATGCTTTGGCCACGGTATGTGTACAGCCCTGTCTGTTTGTATTGTAGCAGTTTGGTTGGGCGGCTGGTGTCAGTAAAAATGCAGCTCGTCCACACCCCCCCCCCCCCCAAACTAGACATCTTAAATAGACCTTACTGCTGGTACTGATGTATGACTTTTGTCAGCCACAATCAAATGAGAATGCTCAGATTCAGCAGACTTTAACCACTTGACCACTGGGCACTTAAACACCCTTAATAACCAGACCAATTTTCAGCTTTCAGTGCTCTCACAATTTGAATGACAATTACTCGGTAATGCAACACTGTACCCATCTGAAATTTTCGTCCTTTTTTTCCCACAAATAGAGCTTTCTTTTGGTGGTATTTGATCACCTCTGCGTTTTTTATTTTTTGTGCTATTAATGAAAAAATACCGAAAATTTTGTAAAAAAAAGCATTTTTCTTCATTTCTATTAAAAAATTTTGCAAATAAGTAATTTTTCTTCATAAATTTGGCCAAAAATGTATACTGCTAAATGTCTTTAGTAAAAATAACCCAAATTAGTGGATATTATTTATTCTGCGTGAAAGTTATAGGGTCTACAAGCTATGGTGCCAATCACTGAAAATGTATCAATTTGATCACAGCTGATGTACTGACAGTCTATCTCATTTCTGGAGACCCTAACAAGCCAGTAATGTACAAAAACCCCCCAAATGACCCCTTTTTGGAAAGTAGACATTCCAAGGTATTTAGTACGTGGCACGGTTAGTTTTTTGAAGTTGTAATTTTTTCCCACAATTCTTTGCAAAATAAAGATTTTTTTTATTTTAATTTTTTTTCACACCAAATTGTCATTTTACCAGGCTATTTCTCTCACACGGCATATACATTCCACAAATGAAACCCCAAAATACATTCTGCTGCTCCTCCTGAGTACGGTGATACCACATGTGTTAGACTTTTACACAGCCTGGCCACATACACAAGTCCAACATTGAAGTAGCAACTTCAGGCGTTCTAGGAGCATAAATTACACATCTAATACCTCAACCACCTAGAAGCTTGTAGGCTTCTTCACTAGTAAAATATTTTTTTGCTATTCTTGTGGCTGGTGAGGCTGCACTGCAGAGCACTGTCGTGGCACAGGCGGCACAGGTGGGCACTGATGGACACAGGCGGCACAGGTGGGCACTGATGGGCACAGGTGGGCACTGATGGACACAGGCGCCACTGATGGACACAGGCGGCACTGATGGGGCACTGCAGTGGCACAGGTGGCACTGATGGGCGCAGGTGGCACTGATGGGCGCAGGTGGCACTGATGGGCACAGGTGGCACTGATGGGCACTATAGTGACTTTGGTGGCACTGGTGTGGCTCTGGTGGCACTGATTAGCACACAGGCGGCACTGGTGGGCACAGGCGGCACTGGTGGGCACAGGCGGCACTGGTGGGCACAGGCGGCACTGGTGGGCACAGACGGCACTGATGTGGCACTGCAGTGGCGCAGATGAGCACTGATGGGCACATATGGCACTGATGGGCACAGGTGGCACTGATGGGCACAGGTGGCACTGCTGGGCACAGGTGGCACTGGTGTGGCACTGGTGTGGCACTGGTATGGCACTGGTATGCACTGTAGTGGCACTGGTATGCACTGGGGTGGCACTGGGGTGGCTCTGCTGGCACAGAGGTGGCACAGAGGTGGCACAGAGGTGGCACAGAGGTGGCACAGAGGTGGCAAAGGTGGCACAGGTCGCACAGGTGGCACAGATGTGGCACAGGTGATAGATGGCACTGGTCTGGCACTGTTCTGGCACTGTTCTGGCACTGTTGTGGCACTATTTGGGCACTGCTGGGCACTGCTGGGCACTCACGGTTATGTTTTAGTTTCACTGGAATGTTCTCCTCTCCTCTCACGCTGCATCGGTGTGAGGAGAGGAGACTGATGACCTTAGCTTGACCCGGCAAGCCGAATTGTTTACATTTGTGATCGCTCCGTCATTGGACGGAGCGATCACGTGGTAAAGGACCGCTGCCATTGGTCCTTTACCGCGATCCGTGTTGCGCTGGGTCCCGTGAACTCGGCGAGCACGGATGTTCCGGCGTGCGCGCCCCAGGGGGCGCGCACGAACGATTCTCCGGGAGGCCGTTAATTAACGGCCTCTCAGAGATAGCAAACCGACCTATAGCCGTTAATCGGCTATAGGCCGGTTATTAAGTGGTTAATATATAATGGTATGTAACAGTGATAACTGTAAAGAAGAAGTACAACCAAAACTTGTGCAGTTTGTTTTGCACTCCTGTGACAAACTTTCAGCAGACAGCGGGCTCCCAGGTGTCTTCTATACAGGTAAGGAGCTGAGATTAGGAGAACTCTCTTTAAGGGAGTGCTCTTAATCTCAGTTTGTTACCTCTATAAAAGATAGGTGTCTACAGAAGCAATCAGATTCCAATCTCTCCACCTTGGTCAAGACCAAAGAGCTGTCCAAGGATGTCAGGGACAAGATTGTAGACCTACACAAGGGTGGAATGAGCTACAAGACCATCACCAAGCAGCTTGGTGAGAGGGTGAGAGTTGGTGCGATTGATGAAATGTAAGAAACACAAAACAACTGTCAATCTCCCTCGGTCTGGGGCTCCATGCAAGATCTCATCTCTTGGAGTTTCAATGATCATGAGAACGGTGAGGAATCAGCCCAGAACTACACGGGAGAATCTTGTCATTGATCTCAAGGCATCTGGGACCATAGTCACCTAGACAACAATTGGTAACACACTACACCGTGAAGGACTGAAATCCTGCAGCGCCCACATGTACAAGCCTGTCTGAAGTTTGCTAAAGAACAGCTGAATGATTCAGAGGAGAAGTGGGTGAAAGTGTTATGCTTAGATGAGACCAAAATCAAGCTCTTTGGCATCAACGCTGTTTGCCATGTTTGGAGGAGGAGGAATGCTCCTTATGACCCCAAGAACGGCATCCCCACCGCCAAACATGGAGGTGAATACATTATGCTTTGGGGGTGTTTTTCTGCTAAGGGGACAGGGCCACTTAAATGCATCAAATGGATGCCCCTTCCCTCAGCCAGGGCATTGAAAATATGGGATGGGTATTCCAGTATGACAATGACCCAAAACACACAGCCAAGGCAACAAAGGAGTGGCTCAAGAAAAAGCTAATTAAGGTCCTGGAGTGGCCTAGCCAGTCTCTAAACCTTAATCTTATAGAAAATATGTGGAGGGAGTTGACGGCGAGGAGTTGAAGGCTCGAGTTACCAAATGTCAGCCTCAAAACCTTAATGACTTGGAGAGGATCTGCAAAGAGGAGTGGGACAAAATCCCTCTTGAGATGTGTGCAAACCTGGTGGCCAACTACAAGAAACAAAACAAAATAGATTACCGCGCACACATACAAAAATTACATTTAAATCCCGCAAGAATATTTAAAACACCTGAACATATTCAAAAATTTGGGGATATGGTTACACCATATGGCCATAAAGTGCTAAGCCCACTACTGCGTCACAGTACCCCATTATCAGTGGGTCCTACACTATTCATAGAATGAAAGGTCCTGCATACCAACCATGGGAGACAAACTCCTCTTTATGGGAGATCTATAAAGATTCCTCCTATAACACAAGTGGACACTAATGCCGTGTATACACGACTGGACTTTCCGGCAGAAAAGGCCCGATGGATTTCTGACGGACTTTCGACGGAGTTATGATGGACTTCCAAACGAACTGACTTGCCCACACACGAACGTACCAAAGTCAATTCGTTTTGAACGTGATGACGTACGACGGGACTAGAAAAGGAAGTTCAATAGCCAGTAGCCAATAGCTGCCCTTTGGTCCATCGGACCAGCATACAGACAAACGGTTTTCCCAATAGAAATTGATTCCATCAGACAGATTTGAAACATGTTCTATTTCTAGGTCCATCAGAATTTTTGAAGAAAAAAGTCAGATGAAGCCCACACACGATCGTAATATGACCTTTTCTGACGGAAAGTTTGGTCGTGTGTACTTGGCATAAGAGGCAATGAAGGGGGGGTGGGGTGCTCCGGCCCAAGGGATCTGGTCAGGACTACCAGAAACGTCTGACCACCAAGTACTAAGTCATGTTTTGCGAAGGAGTCAAATACTTTTTTTATTCATTAAAATGCAAATTAATTTATAACTTTTTTTAAATGCTTTTTCTGGCTATTTCTAGTAGGATAGTTGTTATCCTGTCTCTCACTGTTAAAATAAACCTACCATTAAAATTATATACTGATTATTTCCTTGTCAGTGGACAAACGTACAAAATCTGATCAAATACTTTCTTCTCTCATTGTAAATGTGGGCCGATTGCAGTGCAAATTCTAAAAGAGTCCTGTGCGTTTTTCAGTCCTGTTCAGGTGCGATTGCAGTTTCAAATTCGCACCTGAATCACTGAATGGAAACCACACGGGACACTGCACCAAAACCGGATGCGCATATATGTGAATCCAACCTTAGTAAATCACCCATTGTTGTGTAAATACAGACTTATCACATCAGGTATTTAGCTCATAGCAAAGGTTTTTCCTCTCCATTTCATTTAATGCTAGCTATTTCAGGCCTGGTACTCAGTTACTTGAGTGAAACCAAGTGGCTATAATCATCAGTGATGGAACAAATGTCTCGGGATTGATACACCTTTACAGGAACCATAGATGGAGTGATGATCAGAGCAGAACCCCCCTCCTCCCCATCCTTCCTGATTAAAGTAAGGCAGCATCACTGATCACAATGCCTATCTTTGATCTCAGAACATTAGAAGTCTGTATAGAATAAGATGTGCTGGGGATGAGGGGAGGGGGGAAATATCATAGAGTTATAATTGTAAAATAGTGAACAGCTTATTTATACATCCATTGAGGTATAAGGTCATATGATATTTTCTTCAAATCATAAATTACAATCATGTTTTATTTAAAAGCTGAGCTACACAAATGGATTCAGCTCTGTTTTCATTAATACATAATGAAATATACTATTTGAAATGCAAGCAGTGTAAGAACCTGAATTTGACTTGCAATCCCTCATACATCAAAGCTCAGACTACAAGGTGGAGGTGTGAGGTGTTGTGGTACTTATGTGCTAACAAAAGGCATGCTGATAGGAGGAGAGAGCAGAATGACAACTCATTTGTCTTTTACTTCTCCTTTCACAGTCCAATCACAGGGTGGGGAGGGACTAAACCTTTAAATGTTACATAAAGTGTTACTAAACCCAGGACCCTGCATTCAATATATCTGGTCTCCCACAGTACACAGAACATGGAAATGCAATTATTTTAGTAAATATAAACTGCTTAAAACCTTTTCTCATCAGCAGTATATAGCAGTCTTTTGACTTCTATCAGTGTCTGGGCGAGAACTGGTTAAAGCTTGTAGGAGGAGATTTCTGACTATTCTATGAGGCTGTACGACCCCTGGCCCGCTGTGTGGACAGTGCTGATTGGCCCTGTGCTGATCACATGCACTCTACCAAGAAAAAAAAAAACCTCTCTGGTAATACACACCAAACTATGCATGTTTGATAAAGAAAAATTATAAATACTGCGCTGTGAAAAAAATGTGCGCAACCTAGCAGCCTACACTGCTATAGACGAACAGCAACAAAAATGGATATAAAGAAAAAAGTGTGGCGCTTAAATATTAAATATAAACACGTGTAAATATAGTTACATATATCATAAATATAAATCTTAAGTGAAAAACAAATCCACTTAAAAAAAATACAATATTGACACCATGATAAGGGAGGAGGCTTACCAGATAGAAATAGAAAGCCAGCATAGCATGATACCTTTTCATGAGTTTGCAGATGATGACTGTGTAGTCGAAACGTGTTGGGTGGACCCCCTTACAGACATCGCTTTATTGCCTAACACGATCGACTGAAATGTGAGTGTTAATTTTTTATATTCTTTTAATAAAAACGCATGAAACAGTATCACATGCTATGCTGGCTTTCTATTTGCATGGTTTATGATCTATGATACCAAGCTTCTACCTCCCGCTTGATGTATGGATACCTATGGTGGTTACAATCGATGATTTGATGGTTCGATGTTGTTTTGAGGACGAGATATAGGACCTGTCATCTCCATTGGGTTGACCATAACCAACAAGTTTTTTGACTTGGGTGGCGTAAGCCTCACCAGGTCAACACTATCTGGTAAGCCTCCTTCCTTATCACGATGGTGGTGTCATCTTCCTAGATCACCAGCTCCACTTTGGACTTTGTTTCTATTGTGCACTTGGGAGAGTGTTTTGCATAATCACCGAAGAAACAACAATAGACTTTTGTTTGTCTTTTCTGTTTTCGTTCACTTTTTGTTCTCGGTGGATTTATTTATTTTTCAATATTGTGTATTTTTTTAAGTGGATTTGTTTTTCACTTAAGATTTATATTTATGATACATGCAATTATGTTTACACGTGTTTATATTTAATATTTAACTTAAGCGCCACACTTTTTTCTTTATAAACTATGCATGTTCAGCCTGACTCCATAGACTCTGTGTTATCGGGAAAGTATAAGGGGACAGTGGAAGAAAGGGAGGATCAGATAAGCCAGGATCAAACAGCCCTTTTACACAATGCGAAGAATTAACCTCTTAGGTTCCATGGTGAGTATAACAAGCATGCTTTACTGATTTTACTGTAGTGGGTTTAGGAAGACTTTAACTACAGCAGAGAAAAATTAGGTCCCCTGCACTGCCAGATATGGATGTTCTACATGACAGGTCTGTGTAAATCTCATAATTGGATGGACAGAAATACAATTACAGTTTCTATATATCTAGTTTGTCTGTTTATTTAGCTTGTTTACCTGACAGACCAGTTTAATTTAGAAAATCCACTTGGTGCAAAGGGATAACATTTTCAGTGAGAAACTATTTTCGCTTATTTTTGTAACATTTACTTTAACCACTTGCTGACCGGGCCATAGCCGAAAGACGGGTGCAGCGAGGTCGGCTTATTTTGGAAGGGCGTCCATGGAGTCCTTCCAGAATTTTGCTCCCATGCGCCACCGGGAATATCCGTGACCCAGCCATCCCATCCATATTCAGCCATCCCATCCACACACAGCCATACCCACCCAGCCATACTCAGCCATTCCCACTCAGCCATTCCCATCCATACTCAGCCCTACCCAGCCATCCACATTCATGGCTCAGCCATGCTTGGCCAGCCCCATCCACGGCTCATTCATGCCACTACAGTGCCACTACAGTGCCTCAAAGTGTAATAGGTAGTCAAATTAGATTTGAAATGTATGCCCATAGAACGCCTAATGGTGCTAACCTGAATGTTGGGTCACTGTATGTGGCTAGGCTGTTTAAAAGTCTCACACATGTGGTATCGCCATACTAAGGAGGAGTAGCAGACAATGTTTTTGGTTGTAATTTTTGCCATGTACATGCTATGTGTTAGAAATATTGTATAAAGGGACAAAAATATGTGTATTCATTTGCTTTCCACATTTTCCTAAAACTTGTAGAAAAAAATGACATGTTGAAAAGACTCTACATGCCTCAGATTATACGTTTGGGTGTTTTCTTTCCATAATCGGGTAATTTTTTGGCCGTTTTTATTGTCCTGGGGCTCCAGGGCCTTCAAAAGTGCAAGAGGTAGTTAAGAAATTAGATATGTAATTTATGCTCCTAGAACGCCTGAAGGTGCTCCCTGCATGTTGGGCCTCTGTTTGTGGCCACAGTGTGTAAAAGTCTCACAAATGTGGTATCGCCATACTCAGATGAAGTGGTCAAATGTATTTTGGGGTGTAATTTGTGGTATGCATAACCTGATAATGACAATTTTGTAAAAAAAATCTTGATATTGCAAAGAATTGTGGGAAAAAATTACAACTTCAAAAAACTCAACATGCCTTTTTCTAAATACCTTTGAATGTATACTTTTCAAAAAGGGGTCATTTGGGGGTTATTTGTACTGTCCTGGCTTGTTAGGGGATCAAATGAGCTAGGCCATAACTTTCACAAAGGCCGACCAAGTAATATACACCGATTTGGATTCTTTTTTTTTACCAAAGATATGTAGCAGTATAAAGTTTGGCCAAAATGTGTTATGAAAAATTACAAATTTGCTAAATGTTATAACAGAAACAAAGAAAAACATTTTTTTACAGAATTTGTCAGTCTTTTTTTATTTATAGAGCAAAAAATAAAAAACCCAGCAGTGATTAAATTCCACCAAAAGAAAGCTCTATTTGTGTGGAAAAAAAGGACAAAAATGTCATATGGGTACAGTGTTGCATGACTGAGTAATTGTCATTCAAAGTGTGAGAGCACCTAAAGCTGAAAATTGGTCTGGTTAAAACTATTTTTAAACCCTCCCCTTCCTCAAAAATAAAATAAAAATTAAATTCACTTTGGGGCCTACAGTATGTATAGGGGAGAGCAGTATCAATTCTTTATTGTAAGGCCTCTGTCACACAGATGGACCGTTCAGGTCCGCTTGTCAGTTTTTTAGGTGGCCCTGAATGGACGCTCCATAGACCTATATGGAGCGACGGATGTCAACGGTGACATGTCCGCTGACATCCAACCCGCTCCGATCCAAAAAAGTGTGACGGAGGAAAACATTATTTTTCCATCCGTCTGCGGATTGGATGAAAACAGACTCTGCGGCCCATCTTTATCCGATCTCCCATAGAGGAGAGCGGCACTCTGACAGGTCGGTCCCTGCACAGTGTGCAGAGACCGACCTGTCATCTGCCTACTCAATGGGGATCGATGGAGCAATCCCCCGCTGAGCAAAGCGGAACCCGTACACAGACACATCCGTGTGAAAGGGCCTTAATGCTGGTCACACTCATTTTCTAAAAGGCGGTGTCATAATGATCCTTCCCACAAGGTTGTGGGAATGCTGAGGATACCAATTCTCAGGAGGAGATGTTCTTGCACATTGCTGGAACATCTTCTTGTGAGATTTGGGACCCCTGGCATTCCCAGGATCTCACAATAGGGACTGTGACCCCACACTTGCCAAGGCACCGTTGGACAAAGTGATTTTTTTACAAACATATAATGTTGCGCTGTTTTTAAATTACTTCATTAGCCTTACATTTTGGTTCAAGTTTCAATTTTAGGGGCGTTAATCTTTGCCTTAAGTAGGATTTTAAAAGTTGCCTAACAGAAGCCATGGTATGCCAAAAATGATACAGCAGGCATCTCCAGACGTCTGCTGCTCTATTAAGATTTTACATACAGTGAGTATAGGAAAATTACCCCCCCCCCCCTTAAAAGAATCCCATTATGTTGCTTTGCATCCAGAAATGAAAACAGACACAATTTTTGTTTTATCCAGCTGTATTTACTCAGTACAACTTATAACATCCAAGTGAAAGATATAACACCAACATGTCAGAAAATAAATACAATTCAAAAACAGAATCACTGAGTTGGAAAAAGGATAACGTCCTTGTGTCAGTATTTTGTTGAACCACCTTATGCTTTAATTACAGCCTTTAGTCTGTTGTGATATGTCTCTACTAACTTTGCCAATCCAGACTTTGCAATATTTACCCACTATTCTTTGCAGAACTGCTCAAGTTCAGTTAAATTTGATGGTGGCCATTTGTGGACTGCAGTCTTCAAGTCATCCCATAGGATTTCAATGGGGTTTAATTCTGGGCTCTGACTAGGCCATGCAAGGACATTCACCTTTTTCCCCTTTAACCACTGTGTGGTCATTTTTGCGGTGTGCTTTGGGTCATTGCCATGTTGGAAGGTAACCCTTTTTTTCATTGACAACTTTCTGGCAGAGGGCAACAGATTTTCCTGAGAATTTGAGGGTATTTTGCCCCATCTATTTTTCCTTCTATCCTGAAAAGCGCTTCAGCACCTGCTGAAGAGAAACACCTCCATAACCACATAGTACCACCTCCATGCTTTAGTATAGGAATAGTGTTATTGGGATAGTGAGCTGTATTGGATTTCCACCAGACATATCGTTTGGTGTTGAGGCCAAATAATAAAATTTTAGCTAATCTGACCATAACACCTTTTTCCATGTGGCCTCAGAATCTTTAAGGTGCGTTTTGACAAAGCTCAGTCGTGACTGCATGTGGCCTTTCTTGAGGAGTGTCTTTTTTTCTTGCAACCATCCCATACAAGCCACATTTATGGAGAATTTGTGATATTGTTGCATGCACACAATGACTACTCTTTGTCATATATTCCTGCAACTGCTTCAGAGTTGGTGTAGGCCACTTGGTAGCCTCTTTCACCAGTTTCCTCCTGGCTCTTTCATTCAGTTTGGAGTGATGTCCTGATCCAGGGAGGGTCTGTGTTGTACCAAATACCCCCCCCTTCTTAATAATAGACTTCTAGGGATTGATAAAGCCTTTCAAATGTTTTGTATCCATTTCCCGGCTTGTGCCTGGCCACAACTTTATCTTGATCTTTTGACAGTGCCTTCCCACCCATAGTTGATTGTTTGCTACAGTTACACTACCCAGGAACTGAAATGCTCCATGAAAGCTCTTTTCATGCTGAGCTATTCAAAATCACCACAGCTGATCACAGTTGAGGGTCAAATTGCTTTGTGTGATATTAAGAAGGTGATTAGCTACGCCTGATTGAGTTTACAAGTCATTTTTAAGATTCTGTTTTTTATTTTAATTTTTTTCTGACATTTTGGTGTTATATCTTTCACTTAAACGTTCTACTTAGTAAATACAGCTGGATAAAACAAAAACTGTGCCTGACTTTCAAAGCAACACAATATGATTATTTTAAAGGAGGGTGATTCTTTTCTATACTCATTGTAGATTGCCTACAAAGCCCAGGGTGCCCTGTTATTCAGTTTTAGCCATGTGCCCTGTCCAAGCATCTGGCCCACCTCCTCCTGCACTCTACAATTGACCAATGAGGCTTCCCACTGTGATGGGCCAATAGCAAAGAGTAGAAGGGAGCACAACCAGGTTACCTGGTTGAATATTGAACACAATAGTATCCCATGGTTTGGAAGCATGCAGGAGGTACTTTTTTTGCCAATGGTAACAATGTAGTACAGTGTACCTTAGATGCAAAACTTTCTTGCAAAATAGACTGCTCCTTTAAGAAATATTTCACTTGATTTATGTCTAAGCTATTATATGTTGCTGAAATCTTCACTGTATCCCATTTAGGTCATTCAGTGGAGAGCACACCAGGAGGAAGCCGCTAGATTAGAATCTGCCATCGCTGCCAGGAGGCGACAAGAAGAAGAGCAAGGAGAAAAACAAAGAAAAGAGAAAGAGAAGCTGCAGAGAGCAGATGAAAAGGAAAAAGTACAAACATTCTAACAATTTGCATAAGATATTTAAAAGCTTAACGAGAACACCTAGATGCATTCTAATTACCCGTCTGTTTCTGCTGCCCATAGATTGGATAAGTGTGTTTACACATCATTCTAGGAAAGCTTTTTTTTTTCTATCCAGCTAAAGCCATTAATAGCTCAGAGAAACTAAATCTTACCATGCTGCATTGTGCTGTGAGTGTAGCACTGCCTGAATGATTCTGGAAATGTAGGTTTTTCTAACAGTACTAGAGAGACTGTGGGAATGCTTGGAGTGCTGCAGTCAAGTACCCTGCACTGCAGTACATTCTCGTCACAAGTCAGCAACTCTGTGCAAAGTAAACTTTGCCGCACAGCCATCTCCCTTCTTTTGCTGTTGTAACAAAATACTTATCAAACCTGCAGTCTTAAAGAGAACCAGCCATGACTCGGCTAACTAGAACTGTGCATGCTTACTTTTTAAAGATGTATAGGTATCCCTTATTTAGATTTGTATCTCTGGGAAAAGCATATTCATTAGATCTGTGGAATAAATGCACATTTCCCTATTTTGTCTGTTTAAAAAATCTGCAATTACAGCAAAATACCTGTTGATCTGCCAGAAATTCATTGAGCTCCTAAAGTACTGTAATTGACAAAGCTGCATCTGCTGCACTGAAAACCTTCAGATCTGCCTAAGTTTACCCTTCCGGACTACAGAACACCACCCTGAAATGAAAAGAGGGGGGTGTCCTGTAGTCCCAACAGAGGAGAACTCAGTGTCAATGCTGACAAGGCTGCTTAGGAATTCAGTGCAGCATAGGCACTTGACCAGGGTAGATTAGAGCTCACCTCCATACTTGACCTCTTACCCAAAACTGCACACAACTACACCTTCCTATAACCCCTAGGAAAAATCACACTATTAGCAATTGGAGTTAAATGGCTGAATCGGCCTTTTATTAAACATAAGCTTATAAATTACAAAACATAACAATAAACCTATCAATTCAGTTAATGTGCGGTTCGTTTAGTTCCGAATTAATATTCAGACAAATTTTTCATTATTCGAAGATTCGGATATATCTGAATACCCAATTACAGTATAAACAATGTTTACCGAATGCTCCGAATACCGAAACAAAATTTGTCTGAATTTCCGAAATTCAAATTTAAATTCTATTCAAATTTTACTTCGAATTCGAACTGTAAACATATTTCTGAAATCAAAGACTGTGTGTGTTATTAGTGTACCATATCAAAATCATGCTGTTTTTGTGAAGCCAAAGGTGATTTAAAGAATCATTGTAATCATTTGATGAAGATTTTTCTTTTGTTTTTTCACTTTGCCACATTCGAAATGAAAAAAAATATAACATTTTCGTTTTGACCGATTCCAAATTTATCGATTTGAACGTTTTGAAACGAAAAAAGTCAGCAAATTCAAAGAAGAAAAAAAAAGGCAAAACAAATTCCGAATACGAATCCCGAATACGAATTGAAAAAATCCACCAAATTTAACTAAACAAAATAACTATATTAAGGAATCTAAATGAAACCAATTTTTTCATCATGCATATGTCTACAGGTAACAATGGTTGCAGGTCCTTGACGGTACCATAAAGTAAACTTGGTGCCTGTGGCACCAGTTAGCTACAGTAAGTTATGACCCCAGCCACCAAACACCACCTCTGGGACTAATCCAGCTTACCTCAGACACCCAGCGGTCTTACCATTACCTGGTCACTATGAATTAACCACTTTCAGACCGGAGCAATTTGCTGGTCAAAGATCAGACCACTTTTTGCGATTCGGCACTGCGTCACTTTAACTGACAATTGCGTTGTCGTGCGACGTGGCTCCCAAACAAAATTGATGTCCTTTTTTTCCCACAAATAGAGCTTTCTTTTGGTGGTATTTGATCACCCCTGCAGTTTTTATTTTTTGCGCTATAAACAAAAATAGAGCGACAATTTTTAAAAAAACGCATTATTTTTTACTTTTTGTTATAATAAATATCCCCCAAAAATATATAAAAAAACATTTTTTTCCCTCAGTTTAGGCCGATACGTATTCTTCTACATATTTTTGGTAAAAAAAATCGCAATAAGCGATTATTGATTGGTTTGCGCAAAAGTTATAGCGTTTACAAAATAGGGATAGTTTTATAGCATTTTTATTAATAATTTTTTATTATTTTTTTTTACTAGTAATGGCGACGATCAGCGATTTTTATTGTGACTGCGACATTGTGGGGGACCCATCGGACATTTTTGACACATTTTTGGGACCATTGTCATTTATACAGTAATCACTGCTATATAAATGCAGTGATTCCTGTGTAAATGACACTGGCAGTGAAGGGGTTAACCAGTGGGTGGCAGTGTAGGGGTTAAGTGTTCCTAGGGGCGTGTTACTAACTGTGGGGGGGTTGGGCTTTCATTTAGTGAACACTGATCTCTGCTCCAATCACATGGAGCAGAGATCAGCGTCACTAGTTGCTAGGCAGAATGGAGAAATGTTGTTTACAACGGCACTTCTCCATTAGGCCGCTCCGTGAGACGATCGCGGGGATGCCCGCGGTGATCGAGTCCGCGGGTCCCGCGACCGGACTCACGGGGGTCCCGACCAGCGCGGGAGCGCGCCGGCGGCGGCGCACTCCTGATGGCAGGGCGGCAAATTTAAAGGGACGTACATGTACGCCCATTTGCCTGCCCATGCCATTCTGTCGACGTACATTGTCGTGCACTGGTCGGCAAGTGGTTAAACTGTACCAACTACGCCATACCGAAAGATGTGTCCCCAATGTTTTACCAATAACATCAGGTTTAGATCCCCGTCAAGAACCCCAAACCGCAAAAGAAGTATAACAGTACTACCTGAAAAAAATAGGGCCAGAGGGAGTAACGTTCTTCTGATGATTTCTTCTCTGCAAGTGAAACCACTCCCACCTATCACTATACTCTCCTGCTCCTCCCAATCACATCATCTACTTCGACCTAACAGGTAAGCATCAGTACTGACCACATCACTTAAAGCGCAGTTCCACCTGTTTTTTAGTCTATTAAAATTCAGCAGCTACAAAAAGTGTAGCTGCTGACTTTTAATAAACAGACACTTACCTGCCCCACGGTACAGCGATGCAGGCGCCCAGAGCCTCGCTCCTTGCCCTGTCCTGTCCACGGCACTGTCATAGCAACTGTAGGCACCCGGCCATGATAGAGTATGGCTTCACGGCTGGGCGCGCACTGCACGCACTCTGCTATTGGCCAGTGAATCTTCTGGGACCTGTGACGTGTCCCAGAAGATTGCTAGCAGAGAGGGGCCGCCTAGGGTGAGAGGAGTAGCAACCTAGGCGGCTGAGAAGAGGAAGAAGGAAGTGGGACAGGAAGTCCCACTAAAAAGAAATTACCCACTCCCCCCCAAAAAAAAATGACATACCAAATGTGGCATGTAAGGGGGCGAGGGGTGCTTAAAGCAGAAGTTCCACTTTTGGGTGGAACTCCGCTTTAATATAATTAACCCCTTCTCCTGGTTCCCCTTCCACTCAGTCATGTATGCCCTCTGTTTATTTTGGTCCTTCTCAGCTCTGGGCATACCTGTGTGGTAAGCTCACTACAGTAAGTTAAGAGTGCACTGGCTTTTTAGCAGAATCAACAGCAATTGTTCTGGAACTGCAGCGATTTTAATGAGACTAAATATGGGAAATGTGCAGGTATTGAAAATATGTACTGCAAGTGTTTCTTTTTTTAAATTTTAACCAGACATACACTTTAACATGAACCTGTGCTTGTAAAGGCTCCTTTTTTCTTATAAAAATAACAAACCTGTTATACTTACCTGCTCTGTTACAGTGGATTTGCACAGAGCAGCCCATCCTCCTCTTTTCGGGTCCCTCTTCTGTGCTCCTGGCACCTTCCTCCTGTTCAGTGCCCCCACAGCAAGCAGCTTGCTATGGGGGCACCTGAGCGGAGTCACAGCTCCATCTTTTCATTCAGACACAGAGACCGAGATGGCCCCTCTCCCTCTCTCCCTGATTGACTAGCTGACTTTGGCTGAGACGCTACTGTCAATTAATCAGAAAGGAGAATCTCGGATGGCTGAGACATTTGTGGACATCGCTGGACAGAGTGGGATCTCAGGTAAGTGTTAGGGGTGTTGAGGGTGGCTGGTACACACATAAGGCTTTTTATCTTAATGCATAGAATGCATTAAGATAAAATACCTTCTGACATTACAACTTCTTTAAGGGGAATACAAAGCAGCTGGTTCACCTAAGTTCCCCAATCCCTGAAGCACATACTTACTGCTCTAATCAGCTGCTAGAAGTAAGAAACGCAGCCCTGTGTGAGCTCCAATTAGATATTTAGTTGGCATTTACTGATTGGCTCCCTGACTCCATATCACAACACTGGGCCAAAAACCAACACTGCCACATGTAAAAAGTCAAATGCTCTTCCATACCTGGACGTAAACAAGTATTTTCTTTGCTTTCAGCAAGAGGTGAGTATAACTTGTGTTTTTTTTGTTTTTTTTTATGACTTTGACTGCCTTATCGCCAAATGGAGCTTATATGTCTCATAAAAAACCCAGTATTTCTGAAATATAAAAAAAAAAAAAAAGATTTATGCACACTCAGAAACTGAAAGTGTAGCAAGTGCCAGATTTCTAGAAACCTCTTTTGAACCCGACATTCAAGAACAGGAGTTGAGGCTTCATTACAAAACTCAAATTTCATGCTAATTCTAAAAAATGTTGAGCCATGGGTGCTATGGATGCCTCTATTAGCTCCACAAGCTCGACAAAAGATTTTATTTCAAAATGAGTGAACGATTTTTGCAGCACACACATGGAATGTAGCATGGAACACGTTCAGACAAATGGTTGACTAACACTTAAAGGGTGCATTCACACCTGCAGATCCACCCTGCCTCTGATTACATGAAAGAACCCTAGCGGGAGCTCCTGCGCTTAGCTGCAGGAGGCAGCCCCATTAAAAGCAATGGGAGGCATCCTGTTCCTGCAACTAATCACAGCTACTCACATGTAATCACTCATGCACAGAACACACATGTGAGTGGCAGCAATTAGCGGCGGAAGCCAGCAGCCTCCCATTGCTTTCAATGGGACAGTCTCCCCCACAGGGGTTTTTCGTAACTATTCAGAGGCAGAGTACATTCGCAGGTGTGCACGTACCCTAAAATGTGTGTAGCGGTACCCCCGTAGGGGCAGCTGAAAATTATGGCCCACCTGTCACCCTGACCAGCTCGGCATTCACTTCCCAGTCATTTTTGACTTTTGAATAAACAGTCCATGTGATTGTTTTGTATTTTTATTGAGGTATTTGAACTTGGATAGGGATGGGAATATATTAGATGCCCAATAGAACGAACAATATGTTGATTGTAATTCAATCAGTTGGGACAATTATATACACTTTACAGCTCCAGTTTCCTCCAGCACAACACTTGTTTGCAGACTGTTACTCTCTCTTTCTCTCTCTCGCTCCAGCACATCACTTAACTCCAGGCATAGCTAGCATGTGGTTAGGCCCAACCCTGACTCAGCCAGGCCTTAGTAATGGCCATTTGCAAGCAGGGACTGCGGGCCCCCCTTGATGTAACAAAATTTTTTATAGGAACTCTTTAGTGCTAGCTGTCCTGTGGTGGACTACTGCTCCCAGTAAGCCCTCTTCAGGCCCTGCCAACCCTCCTGGCTGCAGCTGCCCGACTCCACTGACATCCCAGACTGCACACTCCCAGTCCTCTCAGGTGTGCCTCCCCAGTCCTCTCAGGTGTGCCTCCCCAGTCCTCTCAGGTGTGCCTCCCCAGTCCTCTCAGGTGTGCCTCCCCAGTCCTCTCAGGTGTGCCTCCCCAGTCCTCTCAGGTGTGCCTCCCCAGTCCTCCCAGGTGTGCCTCCCCAGTCCTCCTGACTGTGCCTGTCAGTCACTCACCCTCCTGGCCACACGCACACACCGATGGTTCCCTCCTAAAGACTTGCCGGGCAGTACTAACTCCTGCTGTCCTCTCTGACTCCTTGCTGCGCCCCCTATCCAGACCCTTCATGCGTTCTTGAAGGGATCCTTCCCAGGCCCAGAAAGGAGAGTGCCCTCAAAGGCCCCGACAGCCTAGCACTCCATCCTCAGTTCTCTCCAGCTGGGCTGACCCTGGGTATATCAAGGAGGCCTGCCCCCTGTCAATCCTAGATGGGGATTTGTCAGGGCTCCCTGAGACAGCTCAGACAGCTCCACCTCTCTTCCCCTCCTCTCTTCCAGAATCCTCTAGAAGCCAGAAGGAGGTAACTGAGAAGTGATGTTATTTGTGAGCCACCAGCCTACTCTGAGGAACTCAAATCAAAACAAACAGGCCTAGCTTCCAGCTATGCCTGCCTAAATTCACCCATACTCACTAAAAATCTACCTCTAGCACCTAGGCAGAGGGTGCTACATGTGCACGCACTGCAGCATAATCCTCTGGATTGTCCAAACCTTATCTATGCTGAGGAGCATTTGGGTGAAAAGGAGATGAAGCTGGTATCAAACACAACTCCTGTCAGGGGAAGCATTAGCGATTAGATACTGTACATTTCCAAATTAGTTGACTGCTATTTCATCAACAGTTTTGTGACTTTGGTCTCGATAGACATGAAATTGTTGACAAGACTTGCTACAAAAAGTTTTGTTTTGGATGCACTGTTACTGTTACCGCCAGTTCCCAAATAAATAACAGGTCCCCTGAAACCCCTCCTCTTCCCTAGTCATGTGACTGCCAATCCTCATTCCCTGAGGACTTCAGGAGCCCACCAGCATTCATGGGGATGGAGCTGATGTGTAAAAAGTACTAACTGTCAGGGGAGAGAGGAATAAGGTAAGTATTCCTCTACTTTATACCCCCTAGACTAAACAAGCATTAAACTGGATAAGGGGGGCATGCAAAATGTCTTTAAAGGCTGACCAAAGTTCTGCTTTAATTAATTAAATTGTTGTTAAATCCTCATTAATACATTTATTATGTATCACTATACCTTATATCCTTCTATTGTTGCTCTTCCTTTTATCTCTGCAGCATGTGTCTGCACTTTAATTTTCAGAAAAAGTCTATTATACTGCTATATCTTCCTATAGGGTGGCTCTGCTGATATGCAGGATGTCCCTGTAGCTACACTGACATGCACACTCAGACAGAACTAAGAAGGTTTGGGAATTCACATATGGGCAATTTGACCACATACTACACTAGGGGAGATTCAACAACACAGGTCTGACTCAGCCCTAACTACTCCACTTGTATACAGCCCACAGCCTCCACAGAACTCTCTCCCCCTGCAACATGTGCATGAATGGTAGATTATAAACCCTTCACTCACCTTTCCACTGGTTTCCAGTAACAACAACCCACAACGGTTATTATTATTATTATTCACGATTTATATAGCGCCAACAGTTTACGCAGCGCTTTATAATGTATAGGGGGGACAACACAATTACAGTACAATACAAAAGGTACAGGAGGGCCCTGCTCGTAGAGCTTACATTCTAAAGGAAGGGCTGGTGGTGGTACAAAAGATAATAGCTGCAGAGAATGATTTGATGGGGGTGGCTCGGGGACAGTTAGGGGGGTGTGGGATAGGCTTCCCTGAATAAATGAGTTTTCAGGGAACTCCTAAAGGTGGACAGGGTAGGGGCTGATCGGACAGACTGGGGCAGGGAGTTCCAGAGGATGGGAGAGGCTCTGGAGAAGTCTTGAAGGCGAGCATGAGAGGAGGTAACAAGGGAGCTAGAAAGCAGGAGGTCCTGGGAGGAGCGGAGGGGACGATTTGGGCAATATCTGCATATGAGGTTGGTGATGTAGATGGGGGCGATGTTGTGGATGGCTTTGTATGTTATGGTTAGCATTTTGAATTTTACGCGGTGGGGTAGGGGAAGCCAGTGAAGGGATTGGCAGAGAGGGGCAGCAGTCACGGAACGATTAGTGAGGTGTATTAGTCTAGCAGCAGCATTCATAATACCTCTAATACCCCTAAGTCAAGGCAGAAAATAATCAAGGAGTGAACGAGTTGCTTTGTGGTGTCATTAGTCAGGAAGGGTCAAATTATGGAGATGTTGCAGAGGTGAAGGCGGCAGGAACAATGAAGGAGGTGAAGGAGGGAACACTTCCGCGGGAGGCCTTGTGTCTTCTCTGTGGTAACAGGATAGGGCTTGGAGAGTCTGTTAAACACCTGAAGCCCCTGTAAAAAGAGGGCCCAGGTCCCTTGGCGCGTGCTAAATGGAGGGATCTTTTCACTGACAAAAGGGTGACATTGTCCCCTGGCTACCACCAGATCCAACCGACCAGGTTTACACCACTTTAATTCTCATGCGGATCCAGCGTCTCACTGTGTGTGTCGTACACAAAATTAAAGGTGCTTTGACCTAACTGTGTGCTGTCTCAACTCACACTTTCATAGATAACAGGAATCCATTGAGTGACCGTAATTCAGCCAGAGGCTCAGTGCAACTCCATTTTATTAAATGCTTGAGGTATTAAATATATAACAGTCTTTGGCAAGTAATAATGTCCATATGATAAATCCTTTCCAAGTCAGAAGTGTACCTGTGCCATTACCCGGTATCAGAGGTGCTCATCCTGGGGTTAGAAGAATTTGTCTTGGCCTCACACTACACAACCTTTATTCCAGGCATTTACTCCCATCTATCTTCGCCCTATGCTAGGCGCCACCGAAACCTTTTATAGGGTCCTGCCCGAAAGAAAATTAATTCACCTCACTTTTTGGGAGGATTAAGAAGAACTCTACCTTAACCACTTAGCCCCTGGATATTTTACCCCTTCATATCCAAGCCATTTTTTGCTTTTTATTTTTCATGTTTTTTTGTTTTGTTTTTTACTATGTAAAAATATATATGTAAGCCGACACACACTCCACTAGGGGGCCTGCTACAACACAGGGCTGATTCAAGCATAACTATTCCACCCGCATATGGGCCGCAGCCCACTCAGAATTCTCTTTCGGCAACATGTGCATGAATAGTGGGTTATAAACCCTTCACTCCCCATTCTCCTGATCACCATTAACAAGGACTCGCAATAGTTGGGAACACCTTCTGCATAAGGCCTTACGTCTTCTTCCTGGTTACAGGATAAGGCTTCAATAGTCCGCTGAACACCTGAGGGTCATGTGAGGTGTCCTCCGTGTGTATATGTTTAAAAGTACTCACAAACATAATACAATAGCAAAAGATCTACCACTGCATGATAGTCCTGTAAAGCTGGTAGCACAGGGGTGATTTTATTTGCAAAATCGGATGTAAGTCAGCATTAAAATTTTTAGTAAACACCACAATTTTTTTTTTAGCTCATTGAATTTAATGAGAGGACAATATTAATTGCATGTTGTAGTATAATCAGGCTGCTTTATGTCATGTCATTTTTTGGGACTTTTTTTTTCAACTTAAGGCCTTGCAGAACACAGACAACAATTTCAACCTTAACATTTTGTTTGGGAATGCTCTTCTTAAAATGGTTTTCACACAGAGACTTTGCACCTTCGTGTTAATGCAGACTTTACATTAAACCTCAAGGTCTGTATTCTTGCTGGAATCAAAGAGTAGCAGATCTCAATCTGGCCTGGGCAGAAATGCTAAATGCTATGTACATGCTAGGCATGGACAATTGACAGGCTGACTTCCTTGATTGGCAACGTCTAGATGTTTTTAGAGTTCTAGAGTTTTTCAGACTCTGTTGCAGGTGGGGGGAACCTGACATAGACCTTCTGATGTCCAGGTTGAACAAAAGCCTGCACATGTTTGTAGCCAGGTTCAGGGATTCTTGAGCCTTCACAGTGGATGATCTAGTGATTCCATGGGTTTTATTTCAGCCCGAACTACACTTTTTCCCAACCAAAGCTTTTCCCTTGTCTGCCCTGCAGAATGCAGGGCAGTCCAGTGATCATATTGCACCATACTGGCCCAGGCATATTCTTTGTGAGCCCTGGCATATTCTTGGCATATTCTGGCATATTCTTTGTGAGCCCTAAGGGGCCATCTAGATCTTCTTTCGCAAAGGGCTAGTCCAACAGCCTTATATGCTTCTTGGTCACTGTGCTGTTGAGGCCCAGGTCCTGAGAGACAGAGGCTATTGGTTTCAGTCTTCCCTATGCTCCTGAGGGCTAGAAAGTTGACGTCTCGTAAAGTCTACGATCAAACCTGGAATGTTTGCTTTGTGTAGTGTGAAACTAGGCCCTTGTACACACGTTCGGACATTCCGACTGAAAATGTCCGATCGGACCGTGTTATCGGATAATCCGACCGTGTGTGGGCTCCATCGGACTGTTTCCGTCGGAATATCCGACCAATAAATTTTAGAGCTGGGCTATAAAATTTTCTGACAACATGATCCGATCGGACTTTGTCCGATCGTTTGTAGAGAATTCCGATCGGAAAAAGTGCCACGCATGCTCAGATCAAATTACGAGACCAAAGCTATTGGCTACTAGCCTGAACGTAGTCCCGTCATAACGAAATAACGTCATCACGTTACGAATGATCGGATATTCTGACAACTTTGTCTGACCGTATGTATGCAACACCAGTTTCGGACAAAATCCGACAGATTTTATTGTCGCAATGTCCGACCGCGTGTACAAGGGCTAAGAAGTTCTATCGTAGGAAGGATCAACATTTGGCCATTAGCACTATCAAAGGAAAATTCTCTATATTTAAAGAACACTTGCCCATTAGGGATTTCCCCTCTTCTGATTTCACTACCAAGGTTGCCTTCCTTGTTGCTATTAGCTCTGTGAGACAGGTCTCTGAACTATTGGCCTTGTCCTGTAAAGAGCCTTTCCTAGTGTTACACAGGGATATGGTCGTCTTAAGGTTTAGAGCCTCCTTTATTCCCAAGATGGTTTCCTTCTTCCACCTTGACCAGTACATTGACCCCCCCCCCCCCCCCCCCCATATCCTGCTTCTGTAAGTTGTCTGTATGTGGTATAAGCTGTGTGAGTCTACCTTTCAGCTACAACTTCCCTCTTTGTCTTTCGCAAAGGTTTTCGTAGAGGGTTCTCTGCTTTCTGCTCCACTGTTGCTAGGCCTATAATTTAAAGGATAGTGTTCCACTTTTCCCTGTTAGGGCACACTCAACCAGATCTGTTAGTTGCCTCGTGTTTTTTTTTTTGTTTTTTACCATCAAGCATAATAGAGCATTATGCTGTACAAGCTGAAACCATTAGTTCACTTTGAATTAAGATAACCTTATTTAGACATATAAACAAAGCTGATTTAGCAAGTCAGTGAGCCTGCATGTATTAAAATTGATTTATGGCTTAGAAAATAATTTTTTATCATGATAATTATTTAGGAAGAATTTTGATTCTGGCTAGCTTTACAGATAATGTTCATTCTTTAGATAAAATTGAATTCCTGATGTGATGCTAATTTCAGTTGTATATTTTGCAGAAAACAGCGTGAAGTACATTTTCTGCAAAAGAATGCAACTTTGTTCCATGAATCTCCTTTTGCTCATAGCTTGTTTATTATTGAGCTGCAGTTGTATTGTCTGTCTCCTGGCCACCTTTGCTTTTATCAGTATTGAATGACCCTAAATTACTTCTAAATAGGAACCTCGACAATCATCTGTAAAAATACATTGTGAATGCTTGTGACAGATTTTACAAGTATAATTCCCACTTTAGAAGCATTTTCTATTTTACTGCTTGACCCAATCTCCAACCTCCTGTGTAATTCAGCAGGATTATTTGCAAGCGATGGCTCCATTACCAGACAATGGTTTGGTGGTGTTTACTGTGCCGTTTACTGCATTTCAGCATGATTTTTTACAATCCTACTATGCTGTCTAAAAATCGTTTATTTTACAATAATGCTGCAGTCTTTCAAACACAGTTTAGACTGACAGAAGGAAGCAGACACCTATAGGCAATACTTTGGTTTTCTTCACTAGAAGCCCAAACGCAGAGCCCTTTCACACTGCCAGCGCTCGGGCGTCAGCGTTAAAGCGCCGCTGATTTTAGCGATGTTTTACCATTGTTTTTGCAGCGCATTTCGGGGGCTCTTTTGACCCCCGCTAGTGGCCAAATAAAGGCTTAAAAATGCCCGCAAAGCAATGGGCAGGGGTGCTTTAGGAGTGGTGTATACACTGCTACTAAAGTTCCTCAAAGAAGCTGGACTTTTTTTGACGTCCTGCCAGCGCAGTGCACTCTGGCTTTCACACTGGGATTGCAGATGAGGCTTTTTTTAGACGCTTTACAGGTACTATTTTTAAGCGCTAAAAAGCCTGAAAAACGACTCCAGTGTGAAAGGGGTCTAAAGCCAAACTCAAAGCAAACAGCTAAATAAACGCACAGGTGAAATAAATACACGTGACTTCACCTGTGAAAGTATTTGACAGGTCTGGGCGGAAAGGGGACCTGACTTTCATTTTGCTGCCTAATAAAGAAGCAGCAGACTGATGAGCTCCCCTGCTTTCCCCTCCTATGAGCATACTCCTTGTTAGTGGCGCCTTCCCTCTGGCTTGAACATCACTAGTTCATCTTTGCAGATCCGTAAGGTAAGGCTTGATTCACACCTATGCATTTTTAGTGCTTTTTGCATTTTGCATATTTGCACTTCAGGACATTTAACACCTATGGAATACATCCTGTAGAGCAAATCTGCAAAATGCAAAAAGCATTAAAATGCATAGGTGGGAATCAAGCCTAAAGGTACACTTGGGGATTTCTAGTTTAAAATAAAATCCTATATTATCATGAATCCTCACCTCCTGTGTCCTTTTGACATTAGAATCCAATTCTGCTATTGCTCAAATGACTTGGCAAATCAAATAAAACATACATAGTTAATGTATTTCATAGAAACCTGTTAAAATTGTATGTTGGTATGTCGATTCTAAAAGTCCCATATTTCACCAGCTGGCAGTGCTGCCAGTGCAAATTGAAATTACAGCAGTTACCTACTATAATTGTTGAAGTGAGTATCTCTCTGTATTACTACAAGCAGATGGCGTTAACCACTATAAACTGTAATGTTAGTTATAGTAATGCTGCTATACTAAATTACGCAGCTTCTTATGTTTCTCACAGATTTTAATGGTTTTCCTACTAGAGTTACTGCTTCTACTGCCCCTATGATAGAGTTTTATTACTCCTGCTCGAGTAATCTCACTTGTCTTGTTCCATTATCTGTAAAATAAAATGATGATACAATCAAAATTCCTACAGTGGAAGTAAGATCATCATGGAGATGATAGTCTACAATACAGCCTACAGAGTTCAGAGCAGGCGTCTTCAAACTTTCCAGTTTATTGTCCATCAGATTTTAGGAGGGCTTGACTGTGGCCAGTTGGGGTAGAAAATACCCCACTGTCCGTAGGAGTAGACAATGTTTCGGGCTTGATGATCAGTGGGAGTAAAAAAATTATATAACGCCTGTGGTCAGTAGAAGGAGAAATAGTTCCCCGTCACTTGTGTCAGTGGGAGGATCAGTGCCCCATCACTGGGATCAGTGCCAAATCATTGGTGTCAATGGAAGGATCAGTGCTCCATCATTGGTGTCAGTAGAAAGACTAGTGCTCCATTGTTGGTGTTAGTGGGAGGACCAGTGTTCCATCGTTGGTGTCAGTGGGGGGACTAATACCATATTGTTGTGCCAATGGGAGGAATAGTGCACCACCATTGTTGTCAGTGGAAGGAATAGTGCCCCATCATGGGTGTCAGTGGAAGGAATAGTGCCCCATCATTGGTGTCAGTAGAAGGAATAGTGTACCATCATTGCTGTCAGGGGAAGGAATAGTGCCCCATCATTGCTGTCAGTGGAAGAAATAGTGCCCCATCATTGGTGTCAGTGAATGGAAAAATGTCCCATCATTGTTGTCATTAGAAGGAATAAGGCTTCATCATTGGTGTATGTGGAAGGAATAGGATTTTTATCAGTGTGGGGAACATTGTCCGAAGGGCAAACAAAGGTCCACATTCGGCCGCCGTATCCACAGTTTGAAGACCACTGGCCTAGAAGCAGAAATCTAAATGGTTTACTTTAGTTTAGTGCCGGTCAAACCCAACTTCACATTTAAAGGGTAACTCTACCAAGATTTTAGGTGGACTTGTCCTTTGCACTTTCTGCTGTTTAATTAGTTCACTCAATATATCAATGTTGATGGTATGTTAGGAGTATCAAACAGTTTCTTATATTTCTCTTGTCTGTAGGATAGCTACACCTGAGTTGCCATGAAAGTGAATCCCATTTTTTATTTTGCTAAACCTAACAACAAAAATATAATATAGTACAGCTTCCCAGACCTTAGATATGGTTGGTTGCATTTGTTTTGCTTTCCAGACTTCTCTTTCCTTCCTTTGCTAGTAACAGACCTGTGCGAGGATGATATCACTCATTCACCATACTGTTTTCATGGAGTATTAGCAGCATTATCACCCTTATAAAAGGAATTGTTTTAAGACAAGAGCACCTAATCCTCTCATATTCTCCATGCAAACTAATGGCAGTCAGTAAGAACAGGAAGTTTCAGCTCACTAGATTTCTGGCAGGACCTAAAGGTTTTTTTTTTTTTTTTTACTCATTATTATTAATAATGTACAGGATTTATATAATGCATCAAACAGATATAACAAATTGTTTGTAATTTGTTTTGTAGCTTAAGGGGGCAAATAAGAGAAGTTCATTGTTATAGTTTATACTGTATACACTTACATAAGATGCCAGTGGGTGAATCAGCCCATCAATCTCCATCCGTATTTGCTGAATCCAGCTAGGCTGGACTGGCTTTTAATACAAACTGGCAAGAGAGTCAGGTATTTTGCAGAGAGGCTACTGTACACGCTCCATGAAAATTGAATCAATGTGCCTGGAGTGGTGCAGGTGGGTGATTTTATGGAATGCGGCTCTTTGTCTTATAAATGTTTCCACTTAGTTAGAAATGAAATCAGCAGTGAAGCCACAGGAAAACAAGGCACGGGATTTCAAGCCTCACAGCACATTTATACCGAATTGTATTTGCAAGAAACAATAGCAAGATATTCTGGCATCTGGGATTTCCTTTTGTATGGCTTGTCACGCAGGCTTAGGTGCATTTTAGTCTGAACTTTCTTTTTTCCTCACGCGACAGCTACAGAAGTACAAAGCGGAGAAGCGACAAGCGTGGGAAGAACTACAGAGAAGAGATGAAGAGCGCCTGGAGCAGCTGAGGAGAATAATGACGCAGCAAGCTGAAAAAGACAGAGAGCGGTAAGAGCAGAGTTGGTGTAGTGCAAAACTAATGTTTTTTTTTGTAAAGTGGCACTCCCAGCAGAGTTGGGCCCTTTACTGTGCACCTCCTCCACCCTTCTAAGTAGAGGTAAACAAGATTGTTTGCTGTATGACTGTTGTGGCTGACAGAAGTCATCCTCTAAAGGCCCTTTCACACAGGATTTCCAATCCGGCCCACCTGTCCATTTTTTAGGCGGACCTGATTGGAAGCTCCATGCAGCTCTATGTGTAGGCTGATGTAAACAGACTTGTAATCATTTACTCCTGCCTACCTCCGAGTCCATACAGGCTTGAAAATAAAAACAGAAAACGACTGCATCCTTTTCCATTTCTCCAGGCCTAAATGGGACAGATCAGAGGTTGCCTGATGTAAACAGACACATGTCCACCCACAGAGCTATTGCGGGTCCTCTGGGTCCACTGTGTAAATGCGGACACAAACTGTGGGCTCCTTGAAGGTAGGGACCGATGTGAATGTGCAATGTACAAGGATAGGAACAATTGTAGACACTCACGCAGGTTGAACTGGATGGACTGGTGTCTTTATTCAACCTTACTAACTATGTAACTATATATCCATCCCATTCAGCTCTGATTAAGCAGAGGATCTGCTCATTAATCTCCTAATGAATGGAGCAGAGTGTCTCCCTGTGAAAGGGCCCTAAGGCTAGCGGTACACACTTTGTTGCTCTCATTCAATTCTGACACTGCCAACATAAATCATCTAAAATTCAAGCTACGTATGGCTACCATAATTCTGGCTATAAATAACCCGATCCTGCCGCAGTTAAACACCTAAGCACGGACTGGCTGTTTATAAATAAGCAAAAAAAAAAAATACCACTTCAGTCCATCAGACAAAGTGCATGAGAGTATTGGAGCTACAGAGGATGGGCAGATATCTCCTCTGCACATCCTTGTTGAGAGGACATTTGTCCCTCTATGGGTTGCCAAGACTCTTTGAACATCTATAGGGTTCATATACACAAGCAGTTTTGTTTGAGCTGCTTTTTTATCTGTACAAGTCAACATGAACACCAAAACAACTCAATATATCTCCGAAGCAACTTATAAGCAACTCCATGAGCAACTAAAAGTCAAAGCAACTCAGAAGCAAGTCAAAGCAACCCAAGGCATACTGCATTTATTTTATTTCTAGTTTAAATGCCCATGTACATGAACCCATCCACTGGTACGAAAATAAACTGTTGATGTAAACCAAGCATTTACTGATACCACTGGAAAGTCCTCTCTTATCCCCCAGGCAACTTAACATCCACATAGCTGTCATACATTTTTAGATATGGTGTTCAAGTGTAAAATCGTAGTGACGCACCATGATTTTGAGTCTAAAATTAGGTTTTATTCCAGATATTAAGCAGATGCTTAATATAAAACCAACGTGTTTCGGGAACTATACATTGTCCCCTTTATCAGTTCTGAAAATAGTTATCGGTACATTTTTGAGGATAACTGTATGTACATAAACAATTTCTATACAGCATACTAACACATTTCAGCTTTGAGTTTGTATGCTCTATACATATGGTTTATGTATATTCAGTTATCTCAAGAAGTGTACCAATAACTTTTTCTAGAACTCTTACGTTTGTTGGCACATTTTAATTGAATGATTGTCACAGTTGCAGTCTCCAAAAGGTGTTGGCTGTAGCACCTACTATATGTTTGGAATAAAATCAGATTTTGGAAAATTTTCACATTCAAACACGTTTTCTACAGTGCTAGGCCACTGAACTAGTTTCTTGGTTCATGGAAGCAGCCCACCCATCACCTGGATGCCCCATTGGGATACTACCATTACAGTTTTGTAAAAAAAAACTTATTAATTAGGACCCAAGTGTATATACCTGAGGTTCTAGCGCAATTCATCTACCACTTCAAACATATATTTAGACACAGTGGTAAAGATTGGCCCCTGGTTATTTTTGTCAATGGACATATCCTTTTTTTCTTTTTTCATTTTAATATTTTATCTGATAAAGTCTCTTTTTCTACAAGCTAGATTAATTTCCTATTATATTTTCACTTTTACATTTATTTACTTATTATATTGAACAAAACGATTATAAATAATCCAATTCAACAGATAGAAGTGGTCTATAGTCCTGAGTCATTACTGTATGTTACTGGCTCTGGAGATTCTCACAGTCTGGTAATAATTTTTTTTTTTGCTAACTATACAGCCATGGTGGTTCTCCTAAAAAGCATAGTGATAAATTGCACTAATTGTGGCTCTGAATGCAAGTAACATTATTGCCTCCCTAAATGCATCAAAGAAACAGTTTAAAAGGACTAGTTCTGGCAATAGTTCTTAGTACCTTTTTACTGAACTCCCTGCAACCCAATGGAGAAATGCTTTAGGAAATTTTTTGAAGAAAATTAAAATTTTTAAATTATATTGTAATTTTTATTTTATTTTTTTATCAATTAAATGTGAAATGTTGTATACTGCACACAACCAACAAGGAAAGCTATAAATCATCATGAAAGCAGCTGTTGTCTCATAGAGTAGTTGTTGTGCTAAATAGAAACCTAAATGTTTCTGAGGGGGTACATCCCTTCCGCTCTACTTACAGAGAGGACTGGGGGAGTTTTACTAAAATCTGAGGGTGCAAAATTTGGTGCAGATCTGAATAGAAACCAATCAGTTTTCAGGTTTTTTTGTCAAAAGTCAATTGAACAAGCCGAAGTTAAAAAACTGGTGGTTTACCTCGAGAAGCATGAAAGTGGTGCTGAACTTCTTTATTAGAAAGCCCATCATGTTTTCTAAACACATTGTCAAATAGATCATTTGTAAATATTTTCTTTATATATAACAACTTTAACATAAAACTGTCAAAATGTATTAACATTCCCTGTAAAACATATTCAACCCCAAATCCAAAAACGTTGGGACACTGTAAAAAGTCTATACAAAAACAGAATGCAATGATTTGCAAATCTCCTAAATCCATATTTTATTCACAATAGAAAATAGAAAACATATCAAATGTTTAAACCGAGAACATTTACCATTTTACGAAAAAAAATTGGTAATTTTGAAATTGATGGCAGCAAACGTCTCAAAAGATTTTGGGACAGGGCAAAAAAAAAGCTGGCAAAGCAAGTGGTACTAACAAGGAATAGATGGAAGAACATTTTGCAACTAACATGTAACAGTAACATGATTGGGTATAGAAAGTAAAGATGGGCAGAGGTTCACAAATCTTTGAAAAGCTGCATCTAAAAATTGTATAAATATATTTCAGGGTAATGTTCCTCAATGTAAAACTGATTGCAAAGCTTTTAAATTATGTATCCTCATATAGGGTACATAATATCATCAAAAAACAGGCATGATTCTGTGATAGAACATCACTGCATGGACTCATGAATACCTCCAAAAATAACTGTGAACACAGTTTGCCACGCCAACCAAAAGTGCAAGTTAAAGCTCTATCATGTAAAGAAGAAGCCATATCTGAAAATGATCCAAAATCCCACCGTCTTTGTCTTTTCTGGGCCAAAGTTGTTTAAAATCGTCGGTTGCAAAGTGGCAAACTGTTCTGTGAACATATGAATTGAAATTTGACATTATTTTTGGAAACCATGGGCGCCGGGTCCTCCGGACTTCGTATTTTTCTTTTATTAAAATTTAACTCTAGACCCCCCCCCCATTTCCACCCCCTCTTGGAGCACCCTACTGCCTTTATATTTAAAATGTTTTTGCAAACATAATTTTTACTGTGGGGTTCTGGCTGGTCTGGCTATGTGAATTCAAAGGTTGCTTTCCTGAATCAGTGGGCAGATCCTGAATGCTGTAGAGAGTGGTGCCATGTATTGATGTCAAGCTGTTTTCTGCAGAATTTTCCTGCCTTGATTACATATTCCTGTGGCCTGGCACCTTAATGCCCTGGGCTTAAGGAAAGTAGGTGTCATTTATAGTGCTGTGGGGAACAGCACTGGAATGGTTGTTGAGTATTGCAGTAAGTGCTGTTTTTTTATTTCAACAACTGCTGGCCAATTGATTTTTTTTTTTTATCATGAACTAGAATTGGAAGGTAATGTTAGCAGTGTATAACAGTATCCCTTTAGAGATTTGGAGTTAATAGACTGCTCCACTTGGGGGAAGGGAAGAAAGCCTAACATGGTTTAAAATCCCATAACTCACTCAATTTTTACTCATATGGCATAACCATCTTCTATGTGGATTATGCACAGTAGTTCAGTTTAACACATATTGCAGTAAAGCTTCTCCAGGAATTCAGAGGTATTCCTAAACTAGGTATAGACAGTCATTACCAACATGTGCATTATGTTCGGAGGAGCCTGACAGTTTACTGAAAGTTCTTCTTCCCAATCCTCCTCAGTTTCGAGATCCCAATTTTATCCCTTTGGCTCCTCTTGGGTGGTGTTCAGAGCAGCCTGACAGTCTTCTGGAAGTTCTTCTTCCCAATCCTCCTCAGTTTCAAGATCCCAATCTTTTCCCTTTAGCTCCTCGTTGGTGGTGTCCAGAGGAGCCTGACAGTCTTCTGAAAGCTCTTCTTCCCAACAGTGTTAATTTTAGTCTCAGGACTAAAATGGCATTTTAGTTTTAGTCCCATTTTAGTCTTTTGAAATTGTTTTCATTTTAGTCGTATTTAGTCGACTAAATCTCCAGTACATTTTAGTCAACTAAAATGTCCTACGTTTTAGTAGTCTAAAATCTCCAGTACATTTCAGTAATTGCAATTTAGTTGTAGTCATAGTCTTTTGACTAAAATGGCATTTTAGTTTTAGTCTCATTTTAGTCTTTTGACTAAAATTGCTTTTAGTTTTAGTCATCTCAATTATTTTAGTTTTAGTCGTATTTTAGTCTACTAAACTAGTATTCATTTAGTCGACTAAAATGTTTTAGTCATTTCAATAGACTAAAATGTTTTAGTAGTTTTAGTAGAAATATATATAGATCGGCATTAATGTGCAATTTTGCTGTGCCACATCCTATAAGTAACCTATACAAGGACTAAACCCTGGTGGTGGACTTTGGAGGCACGTACACCAATAAAATGTATAGAAACAATTTTATTTATTCAAAAGATTGGTAAAAAAAATATCATAAACATAGTTTATTAACAAACATGCCAATGTACAATTTAGTTGATGAGCTTATCATCTATCCAGGATACAATTAGCTGCAGAGCTTGTAACCCTACGTGTTTTCGGAGCTCTTGTGGTCTCCTTCATCGGGGGTAGACAAAAAACATAGAGCGTAATTCTAGTGAAGAATGCAAACGACAAGACATTAGAACCGAGGTAAAATTAACAAACATTATACTTACATACAGTGCCTTGCGAAAGTATTCGGCCCCCTTGAACTTTTTAACCTTTTGCCACATTTCAGGCTTCAAACATAAAGATATAAAAAAAATTTTCGTTAATTTTACCTTGGTTCTAATGTCCTGTCGTTTGCATTCTTCACTAGAATTACGTTCTATGTTTTTTGTCTACCCCTGATGAAGGAGACCACAAGAGCTCCGAAAACACGTAGGGTTACAAGCTCTGCAGCTAATTGTATCCTGGATAGGTGATAAGCTCATCAACTAAATTGTACTTTGTACATTGGCATGTTTGTTAATAAACTATGTTTAGAATATTTTTTTTACCAATCTTTTGAATAAATAAAATTGTTTCTATACATTTTATTAGTGTACTTGCCTCCAACCTCACTGAGCTTGAGCTGTTTTGCAAGGAAGAATGGGCAAGAATTTCAGTCTCTCGATGTGCAAAACTGATAGAGACATACCC
This sequence comes from Lithobates pipiens, assembly GCF_037356315.1. Classification (NCBI taxonomy): domain Eukaryota; kingdom Metazoa; phylum Chordata; class Amphibia; order Anura; family Ranidae; genus Lithobates; species Lithobates pipiens. The sequence goes on from NW_027507784.1 coordinate 57,875,405, forward strand.
CAAGCAACTTGCAGCTGTAATCGCAGCAAAAGGTGGCTCTACAAAGTATTAACGCAAAGGGGGCCGAATAATTTTGCACGCCCCACTTTTCAGTTTTTTATTTGCTAAAAAAGTTTAAAATATCCAATAGATTTCGTTCCACTTCACAATTGTGTACCACTTGTTGGTGATTCTTCACAAAAAATTTACATTTTATATCTTTATGTTTGAAGCCTGAAATTTAGCAATAGGTTGAAAAGTTCAAGGGGGCGAATACTTTCGCAAGGCACTGTATCAAGGTAGGTAGTTGTGTGAATGTAGCATGTTATTTATTAAAAACTACTAAGCCGAGCAGAAAGGGTACGTGGTTTCCCAGTATCCAGGGGTCCCATATACGAATGTTATTACATGAGATTCGAAAATGAATATAATATGGGCAAAAGGTGGAAGTGTCCAGAAAGTCTCCCTCCCCCACCCCCCGATACAACTGGGGTACTGCTGGGCGAGACCGGGAGAAACACTGAGGCGAAAAAAGGCGCCAGGTCCTAAGAGAGAAAAAAGATGAAAGGTTGGAAAGATAAAGTCTATAGAAATAGCATTCTGTGGTGTAGAAAAAAAAAAAAAATAATAATGAAGGAAGGGAGGGGAGAATTTTTTGATAAAGGAAGCTTATTCAAATTAAGGTATAGCTACCTGTAGTAGTAACACCGGTGGGATGATATGTGTAGGGACTCTGAAAAAAGAAAGGTGTAGGTAATAGAAAAAACGACATACTACTCTTCATATTCTAGTATAGTATATACTAGTATTCTACTATACTCACAGGGGCGTTTCTGAATGAATAGCAAAGTCTTTGTGCAATATGTGAATCAGTATCTCTTCTCCTAAGCGGTGTGTAGCGGAGATATGTATGTCTTTATCCAAGGCCGCATTTCCAACGTACTTTCAGGAGTAGAAATTGAAGAATCCTTCGATTGTTCAATACTTCAACAAGTGTTTTATTTTAAGAAAGATAAGCAGAGACAACTGACATCTGGTAACATATGGCATGATGATGGCCTCAGATGGAGGAAAAGGGACATCTGATCTATATTTTTCAAAGTGTAGAGTTCTTTCTCTTCCCACCTCTTTTCCTAACTCTCATAATCCAACTCCATTCTTATACTCTTTCATAATGTTATGTCAGCATATCCTAATAACACCCATATTTGCATATATCCCTAATATGGTTCAGTCTAAAGATAAGTAGCATAACTCCACCCATTGTCCTGACATAGTAACTCAAAAATAGAAGTGTCTACTCAGCAAAACCACTCCTCTCTGTACTCTGTGTAGCTCTGTGACCTTCAGAGACCATCACTTATTACCGTACATATAACTTACATATATTTTCAGAAACTTTTATCACTTAAAATATTAATTAACTCAAAAACTTCTAACAGACTCGAAACCCACGAAGTGAAATGACCACTGTAAAAAGTATTGATGTATATTTGAGAAAAAGAGCATGAGACAACAAAATGATAATGAAAAAAAAAGGCAACCACACAGCAAGGACAAGACAGAAAGGGAAATAAAAGTAGGGGGATGCCCTGCTGCATATATGCAAGACCAGAGCGCCACTGGGTCCCCAAACGTGCAGAGAGCCAGACAGGAAAACCCCCAAGAATTTACCTTTAAACAGGCACAAAGAACAGAGCCTCCAGACCATCCGCTCGGCGTCCCACACTGTCGAGCTGTGGAGTACCGGCGGACAGAGCGTCTGGGGCTTAAATACAGCCCTTCCCCAATCAGCCGGCATGCAACTAATTGCCGCAGCTGATGGAGAGGGAGGAGAATGCGTCCAGGCCCGGCACGCCCCCCGAATGGTGTGCCCCGCCCACTCCACCCGCCGACACAGCAAGCTTCCCCAGCGGACAGCGCATGTCCACTGGAGTTGCAAGATGTAGGGCAGCCAGCTATGGAAATGCCAGCTGCAGTCTCCTATGATGCCGCCACGGGTTACAACACCCGGGCGGCTTGGTGTTCCGGGCGATCCCCCGGAGCCTGCCCAGTGGGTGGGGGGGGGGGGGGGGAGAGCAAAAGAAAAAAAGGGAGAAAAAAAGGACACAAAAACTGGAAGATGAAAAATATAGATGTATACAATAAAATAAAATAAATTTGTATACAACCGGCACCAAAAATGGAACATATGAGTGGGCCATGCATGGATGTAAAAAATTTAAGTGAAAAAATAAAAATAAAAATTAATAGAAAAATAGAAAAAATAAAAATGAAAATCGATATGAAAAAAAAAATATATATAAATATAGATATAAAAAAAATAAATAAATAAATAAATAAATGTATAGAAACCGAGACGGGCACAGACACAGCTAGGATTCCTACAAAAGGAGCTCAACAGGACTGAGAGCCACAAGAATGTATCAGAATTCAATAGATGCCAATCATAATAATGTATAACAGTTTTACACAATATTGTATCAGAATTCAATAGATGACGATCATAATAATGTATAACAATTTTACATAATATTGTATCAGAATTCAATAGATGACAATCATTATAATGTATAACAATTTTATACAATATTGAACGTCCACAGTGGTACCATTGGGAAAATAATTAAATAAGCATAAAGCAGAAACACTGACAGGGACTGAAACATCCTAGTGCTGTAATACAAATAATGCAATACAAAAGCAAAAATTTAATTTACAATAATCAAACATTAGCAACTGGACACAGCCAGTTGACACTTACAAAAAAAAATAATAATAATTTTGTTAAAGATGATTGTCAATTATTGTTTTTCCATGCCCCCTGAAGAGAAATCTTCAAGGAACGGTTTAAACCAATGCTATCGTTGAGGCCTGGTGGCTGGGTAGCTTTTAATTTATGTATCCAATGGGATTCCAATTGGAGGAGGGATTTGTTCCAGTCCCCCCCCCCCCCCCCCCGGGTCTGGGTATACACGATCTAAAATCAAGAATTTGACCTTTGGAAATTTCCCATTGTAGACCAGAGTTGTATGGCGACCCAGAGGTAAGTCTGGGTCGCAAGATTGCATTCTCAAAATGTGTATAAGCACATTTCCAGAATTAGACTTTTGTTTTTCCGATGTAAAAACAATTACACTCACATAAGAGTAAATAGACTACCCCAAACGTATGACAATTCGATTTTTTTTTTCTACACCACAGAATGCTATTTCTATAGACTTTATCTTTCCAATCTTTCATCTTTTTTCAATTTAAGGGCCTGGCAGCTTGTTTCGCCTCAGTGTTTCTCCCAGTCTCGCCCAGCGGTACCCCTGTTGTATCGGGGGTGGGGAGGGAGATTTTCTGGACACTTCCACCTTTTTCCCATATTATATTCATTTTCGAATCGCATGTAATAACATTCATTTATGGGAGCCCTGGATACTGGGAAACCCCTTACCCTTACTGCTCGGCTTAGTCATTTTTAATAAATAACCCGCTACATTCACACAACTACCTACCTTGATATGTAAGTATAATGTCAAATAAGTCTATAATGTTTGTTAATTTTACCTCGGTCCTAATGTCCTGTTGTTTGCATACTTCACTAGAATTACACTCTATGTTTTTTGTCTACCCCTGATGAAGGAGACCACAAGAGCTCCGAAACGCGTAGGATTACAAGCTCTGCAGCTAATTGTATCCTGGATAGGTGATAAGCTCATCAACTAAATTGTACTTTGTACATTGACATGTTTGTTCATAAACTATTTTTATGATATGTTTCTTTACCAATCTTTTGAATAAATACAATTGTGTCTATATATTTTATTGGTGTACGTGCCTCCAAAGTCCACCACCAGGGGTTTTTCCTTGTATAGTCATTTTAGTCGACTAAATTAACACTGCTTACCAATGCTCCTCAGTTTCAAGATCCCAATTTTCTCCCTTTGGCTCCTCTTGGGTGGTGTGCAGAGGAGACTAACCGTCTTCTGAAAGTTCTTCTTCCCAATCATCCTCAGTTTCAAGGTCCCAGTTTTATCCTCTTGGATACTTTTGGATGGTCTTCAGGGGAGCCTGAAAATCTCTTTTAAGAGTACATTTTCCCAGATGTTCATCTCACCGTTTTTATTCAATGGTGAGGTCCAAATTCAGAGGAACCTGAAAGTCTTTCTAGATATGCCCACTCTGCATTTTCAGAATAAAGAAACACCCTGCAGACACAAAGAAACCTCTTTTGCTCAGATCAGTGAAAACCAAGCATATATACTCTAACGTTCCACTATATTGCCGATCTTTAGGTGTTTTAAACCAAAACCTAATACTGATTTGTTGGTTTGGAATTTGAAAGGTTGGATGCCAAACTCTAAAACACCAAAAAGGCTGTATCCTATAACTGCCATGAATGTCTAGGAACTGTCTGTGCTGTCAATGGGGGTGTCTGGATCACAATTCTGGCTGAGCCAGATAAGAAAATCTTATGGCAGGCAAGAAAGTTCCTATTATGGGCAATAAGGTTGTTTACATGTTTTCAGAGATGGCATGTATCAGGCCCCATACTTTCCTCCAAATTTCATAGACAAGTATTGGTGTTGCCAATAGCAACCATTTAGAGGGTACATTTTGTAAAGTACAATGTAATAAGAAGGAACAGTGTTTAATTGTTATGGGGGATGGGGTTGTTACGGATTCATTGGTTTCTGTTCTTTCTCAGTCACTGACCGTAAGCATGTATAGACATTTGGGGTTCTGACTTCACTTGCTGCATGCGTGTTCCAAGTCAGTGATCCAATGGCAGCCTACATATTCCTCTCAGTATATATTTTCTGAAAAACACCTTGTGGTTTTGTATACTGTTATTGATGGGATAGAATGACCACAAATGTCGACACACCTGGTGTCATACAGTCTGTCTGCAGATCAATGATGTGTGTGTATATATACTGCATATAGTATGTGTATGTATACCTATATATTGTTACATGACAACAATTTCAAGATGGCCATCATGTAGCTGGGCCAGCCTTTTTATGACAATAGTTTCTTGTCTTGTTGCCATAGTGAGAGCAACAGCTGAAGAAATGCCTGTGTTTTTTTAAAGTAGGGCTGCAGCCAAATTTTTTTTTCTGTAGCACCACCAAAATTCTGATAGCATCCTCAAAGCTACCCCATCAGTGCGCCTTCTAGAACCTTAACATTGCTTTGCAAGTTTGCAATAGATCCACTGTGGGTCAATGTAAACTTTCAAAGCAATGAGAATGGGTTGGGCCTTGCTCCGCAATGATACTTCAGCTCAATGGCACACGATCCAATATTTTATTGATATTTCTGTCTGACACGGTCCACTTCAGCGGATTGATATTCCCTGAGCTGGGGTGCAGTTTTGGGTGTAAAAAGGAAGAAAACCCTTGCAGAACTATTGCAGTGTGGTTTGGAGAGACACTGGAAGGGACCCTCTCAGCAACAGTATACAGGGGGTACTGACCACTAGTTTACAGGGGGTACACTGATCGCCAATGTAAGGAGACATATGGACTACTATACTCCGGCGGGGTTTAATACAGTGCAGTGTTAGGGGTTAATTATTGCTCCATGCTGGTGGTCAATTATTGTTCTGTGCTGGGGGTTAATTTTTATGCTTTGCTGGACGTTAATTATTGTGTCTTGCTGGTTGTTAAATGTTTTGTCCCACTTGAGGTTAATCTTGGGGTTCATTTTTATGCTGTTCTTGCTGTGCCAAGCTAAGAGTTAATTATTGTGCCATGTTGGTTGCTAATTATTGTACCCGGGGCTGATTATTGTGCCATGCTTGGTGTTAAAGTGACATTCCAGCCTAACACTAACTATGCTTAAAAATGTTCCCTTCCCTTTCCTGCTATTTGTCCAGTGTACCTTGTGTAAAAAAGATCTGTATGCTTAAAGTGGAAGTCCATGCTAAAACTAAAATCCCTCTATAATCCCATCTATAGACACCCACGATATAACTATCTAGCCCTGTAAAGAAAAAAAATTGTATACATAGCTTTTCTGAAGCTGATCTGACCCGAACCCAGGCTGAGCTGTCAGCCGTGGGTTCGCTGTGTAGGCAGGTGCAGAGGACATGTCCCACAATAGAAGCCCCATAGTGACGTTATTTCCCATTAATTTCACAGCTGTTGTCAGCCATGTCCTCTGCAGAGCTTCCCCCACTGGAGATTGGGTCGAATCGGCTTCAGAAAGGGTATGTATACTCATTTTTTCTTTACAGGGATAGATAGGTTAGTGTTAGATCATGTGTGACTATAGAAGCAGGGATTTTAGTTTTAGTATGGACTTCCACTTTAATTATGTTGAGTCCGCTCTGGTTCTGTCACATGACCCTGCAGCTCCAGCTCCCCTGTGTCAGTGATAGGCTGCTGCAAGGGAGAGGCAGGAGTGCTGATAACAACTGGGACATGGGAGCCTATGGGTGACTTCATGGCTTCCAAACTCCCAGCCAGTGTTAAGCATTTTATCCTCTCCCCTGACACAGGGTATCACATGACCAGACCAGAGCAGACTAAAAAAGGTATGTATATAGATCTTTTTTTACACAGGTTAGGCAGGATAGATTGCTGGAGGGAGAGGGACATTTTTTAAGCATAGTTAATGTTAAGTTGAAATTCCACTTTAATTATTATGCTGTGCATGCAGTCAATATTTGTGCTGAGCTTGGGATAATTACTTTGCAGAGTTGAGGGTTAATTAATGTGTCATGTTCTGGGCTAATTATGAGGCCGGGGGTTAATTATTGTGCCATGCTAGAGGTTAATTATTGTGGCATTTCTAAGGGTTACTACAGGCATTGACATATGCTAGGGTTTATTGCTAGGGGTTATTATTGCTGTCCATGAGACTTGCTGGGGTTATCATTGCTAGCCCTGACACTTGCTGGGGGTTATCGTTGCTGGCCCAATTGGAATTAATTTACTCCCACAATCTCTTAAGTGTACTGCAATGCTCTATTTTGTCTATACAAAGGGGGAAAGGTGGCACACCACAAGCCATAGACCGTGACATGCACTTTTCATTCACGCCCACTTTTGATGACATTCAACCTACAAGAGAGTGGTAGGCGGCATGTTGCACGCATTGTGTTAGCTTCTCCACCTAACTCTTAGAACCAACACAGCACCCTCTTCAAAATTGGGGCCACCCTTGCATGTATATAGGACCCAAGACAAATGTTAGTTGCATTCTTCAGCTTTGCCTGGAGTTAGCCTTTGCCTTATGGCAGTCTATGGCAGAAAAACATTCCCACCATTAAACTGAAATAATTGTTTAAGATACCCACATCCATCCCTAGGATCAACACGTTTAACTTTTCAAATGCCTCTGTGGCTGTAAAGATTTAAGCACGTTTCACACAAAAAAACTATTGCTTTTAATTTTTAATGTTGTGGATTGAGAAGTCTGGTAATATCTGCAGAGGTTTCACAACTCTTACAGATTAATATTGATCCTGCAAACCTAAGGGAGCACAGAACATGTACCAGACAGTGCAAGCCCTGCAGGGCTACGGGAAACCATTAAGAACAGTCACATTACAACGTTTGTGGATTGCAGAATTCTTAACCCTCTGATACTGTGTGCCTATTTAATTTATTCTTGTTATTGCTGATCTAAAGCAAACTGCAAGTCAAGGTCAAAGTGAAAATAAATGGAGATGTTATTTTCAATATGGCAATGTGCAAGACTATTATGGGAATGTGCAATGTGGTCACTTCCCTTGTGTTTTGTCTCAGTATTACACATTTTATGTCTACATCTGTCATCTCCAGGTATCACTTTCATATTGCCTTTGTTCTTAATAAATGTGCATAGGCTGTGCTTTCAGTTTAAAGTAGATTAAATTACCGGTATGTTTTGCTGGCTAAATCACTATGTATTATAAATATTTGCCTAAGGAAAATAGGTTTTTAATGTTTTTTTTTTCTTAAACTGAACCCTGGGATGGGCAAATATTGCCCTAATACAAGGGACATATGTATTTGTAAATGTTGGTGTGCTTTGTTTATTTTTTCAGACCTATGCAGTAATCTAGTGTGAAACTTTATGGCCGCGTACACACGCGGGGCCTGTTCGGCCAACTTTGTCCGCTGAACAGTGTTTCGGCAGACAGTCCGCCCGTGTGTGGGCTTTCAGCGGACAGTTTCAGCGAACAGTCCGCTGAACAAGGTTTTTCGGAAATTCCGAAAAACTGTCCGCTGAAACTTTGTTTCAGCGAACAGTCCCCTCGTGTGTAGGCTTGTTCGTCAAACTAAGTTCCGCGCATGCTCAGAAAGGATTTACACGCCGAAAGTTATAATGCAGTGTATAGGACGTCGTATTTTTCGTCCCGTCGTACGTGCCGTTCACGTCATCGCGCACGGTTTCAGTAAACTGTTCGTTCGTCGTGTGTGGCCATGTCCGTCCATGCTAATTTTGAGCGGACTGTTTGCTGAAACTGTTTGACGGACAAAGTTGGGCGAACAGTCCCCGCGTGTGTACGCGGCCTATCTCTGTGCAGGAGCTTCCTGTAATAAAGACCAGTCAATGCTGCTCTCTCTCCTTGTGCAGGGTGACTGGTCTTGTCTCCACCCCCTCCTGTAGTTTTCTGCAGGCAGCCTGTGGTGGGTGGACCTGTTGGGACCCTCCCGCAGCTGTGCACTCTGCCCAAGCTAAATACAGCACAGTGATGATGTCACCACCATTTTTACAATGTAATCTGGGTTTGGTATGACACTAGGGCACACAAAGTGATTGAGTTTGCATTAGAGTGAAACTCAGTTCAGTCTGTCAATAACATTAACACAGCAGTTTTTGCTTTTCAGAGCCCCCCCCCCCCCCCCCCCGTAACCTAATTTTATTACCTGTTGATCCTGCCAGTAATTTTTCACCAATTATCTCAAAATATAAAATTAATAAAGCGAGCAGATGCTTCAGCCCACCGGCGTCTAAAATAATAGTTAACAGGTATACTCAGGAACTCCTGAGGTATACTTTAACTTTGGGGGACACAGGAGATCATTTCTTTGAAGTGTTGGTTTTCCAGGAGACTTCACATGAAGATATCCAGTAAATGCAATAGTGTCCTGGTGGCTTGGAGGGGGTCACTTTAAGGGTGAAGTGATCCTTCAGTAAAGTAGAGGGTGGTGTAATGTGCAGTAACAAACTATTGTCTATGACTATTATCTTTCATTGTTCTGACTGCTAATGAATAGGAAACTGATTAATTACTGGACGTTGTACACCATAATTTCTGTATGCAATGTCTTACATACGCACCCAATAATCTTCTGTTCCCCTCTTCCTAGTTTCATTATCTTGTTCCTTTTGATTTTTTTTTTCCATCGGTGTCTTTATCTTGCTATCTTCTCCAATAAAACATCATGGTCTCCACCACCTCTTCCTGTCGGCTATTTCTCTGGTGTCTGTATTGAGGAACTGAGCTGTTAAAAATGAACAGAGCCTCTATTGATCCACAAACAGAGATAGAAACTCCTTAATCATGGCCTGTGAAGCCTGTCAGGGTGATGTGAACGTTTGCTAAATAAAAGTCACAGTTTGCATACAAATACCTTGGAGTGTATTTTATGGAGTGGTGTAAGAGGTAATAGCGGTATGCTGAGGATATAGATAATGGCAAAAAAAATTTTAGTTATGGAAAGCGACAGAAGGATTAAAACATATTGGATTTTTATTTCTGCCTGTGTCCTAATAGGGGAGATTTACCCTTACTTGCTGTCAGGGCTGGGCTCTCAGCCCTCCCTTCTCAGTGCTCAGGTTGCTCAGCTGTCGTTTTATTGCCAGCACTAATCGTTCCACAGTGGCTCGCCTGGTGATAATTTCCTGCTTGTTAGTCCAGCCCCTTCTAGTTCATTTCTTCCTTGCCTTCGCCTTGGTCAAACATATCAGGAGATTCTCTACTCTGTTCCTGTTGAAGACTTTTCCTGGCTGACGTCCCTTCTGGTTCCTGATCCTGTCTGCTGCCTCTGACTACGCTGATCTCTGGCTTACCGATTTACTGGTTTGTTCTGACTACCCGCCTTGGCTACCGTACCTGGTTATGTTTTGACTACGTTTACTATTTGTATAATTTTTACCATTATATTAAAAGGTGTGATTTTTACTGCGTTTTCTGTCTCCGTCTGATTCATGCTTCCTGACATTTCCTGTCCACTTGACAAGGTGCCACCAGGATAGAAAGTGATGGGATATGCCTCTTATAAGACATTGACAAGAACAAACACCATCTTCTTGAAAATAGTGCCTTGTTACCTGGAAAATAGGGTTCATTACAGGAAACTGAAACTATGACTCTCATGGTTGTTCTGTGGTCTGCCCCTCTCTGCTTTTCTTGTCTGTCTATTGGCTACTAAGGCTACCATTCACACACCATAGCCAATAGGGAGTTAACAAGAACAGGAAGGGGCAGGGGCATATCTATTGCCTTGTTTGCCTTGGGTGGCATTTTTTTTAGAGGAGGGGCATCACCCCAGTATTGTTTTTAGATCCATCGGTCAGCTCTCTTGTAATAGCAATCGGAGTGGCTTACTAGCTGCTCAATTGCTATTACAAGCAACTCTCCTATCCCACTATGTGGCCCACGCAACCAGCCGGTGCAACTACCGGCTAGCCGGGCATGGCACTTAGAGCTGTTCACTGTGAATGGCTGCAGCTTGCCCATCAGACCCTGAGACAAGACCGGTATACAACGGCCGGGATGTGACAAACTTAGATGGGGGGGGGGGGTCAATTTTAGTATTGCCTAGGGCAGTACAAAACCAAAATACACCACTGGGATGGGGCAGACCAAAGTGTGACTTTTTGACTGTCATTCTTGTTTCTTGTAATACATTACAATTCAAATCATATTCCCAGCCTGTTACCATTGAGAAGGCCATATGTTTGATCTAAAGTGGAATTTCAGTTTATTCCATTTTAGTTAATAAGAAATGTCAGACCTATCACTCTGTGACATACCACATATGGTGTTAAAGTGAAAGCGGAATAAAGTAGGCTACCGCATATCTGCCACCTCAAATTTCCAGCATGTCGGCTTTGCAAAGCAGAACCCTGGGTGCCACCAGATCTCGAGTCATTCCCATTGATGAATTTTTGGTAAGTTAGAGTTCACAGGGCACTAGATATTTGTTTGAAGAAAAAGTTTCCATCCTGCTCCTTTGAATTCTCTTTTCACTGCGGTCAAAAATTAACGTTGCTTTGACCTCACTAACCATTAGATAATTAAATGATTGTTCTAAAAATTAAAAATTTCAAATAAAATTCTACACGTATATGGCTGGCTTCTCCTCTTTAGAAGATTTTCTTTAACTTCCTGTTGCATCTGTGGGACAGGAAATGAGGAGAAATTTTGCCAATATTATGCAGGCAGTAAAAAATAACCTTAACCCTTCCCTACTCTTTACTATACTGTTACTAAAAGTTTTGGCTGTACAAAGGCTTTGCAAGGTTACAGAGGAACTGAAAAAAAAAATCTCAAAGTAAATTAGAATATTTAAAATGACTCTCCTAATTTAGTTTGAGAAGTCATCAGCCAATGGTATTAATTTTACATTGTGTTTTCCTAGAATTTTATACCGGCAGCAGCAACTAGAGAAACGTCTGTTAGAGAGAAAGGAAATGGCACTTCACGATGAACAAGTTGAGATGGAGAGACAGAGGAGGCTGGAAGCACTGCGGCAGCAGGTGAGATGATCTGGAAATCCCATTTAGCTCTGTGTTTTGTGTCATAAGAGTCAGTGGAGGGCATCTATAGAGGATGTCTATGACCATTAAAGTGTTACTAAACTCAGAACCTGCATTCACTATATCTGGTCTCCCACAGTACACGGAAATGCAATTATTTTAGTAAATGTAAACTACTACAGTATATAGCAGTCTTGTGACTTGAATCGGTGTCTGCTTAAAGATTGTAGGAGGAGTTCATTCTCCCCTGATCCTCTGTATGGACAGTACTGATTGGCCCTGTGCTGATCACATGCACTCTCCCAAGAAAAAACAAACAACTCTACCAATACACACCAAAGTAAGCATGTGCAGCCTGACTCCTAGTGCTGTTTTATCAGGAGATGGGTTGGAGTCAGTTAAAAAAAAGGAGGATCAGAGAGACAGGATCAAACAGCCTTTATACACAATGCAGAGGATTAATCCCTTAGGTTCCACAGTGAGTTTAACAAGCATGCTTTACTGCATATACAGACTGTTTTTTTACGGTTGTGGGTTTAGTAACACTTTAAGCAATGACACGCGCTACCACTGCAACCCTTCTTCTCACAGTCTCTAAAGAGACTCTTTTGGAGTATCTAAAGACACAGGCCAGATGGGGCATCCTTGCTGTACAGGGACATACAATTAGCGGACCTCCAGCTGTTGCAGAACTACAAGTCCAATGAGGCAGAGCAAGATTCTGACAGCCACAAGCACGACACCCAGAGGCAGAGGCATGATGAGACTTGTAGTTTTGCAACAGCTGGAGGTCAGCTAATTGCATATCCCTGTTGTAGAATGAAATATACTAGGTTTCTGGTTGTCATGCTGATCTAATAGGTTTAATTCTTTTTAAATTACTGGCCTAGAACAAGTATGCATATAATGAGTTTTGATTTCCTATGCTGCATGCTTGTCCTAGGTCAGTGACAGCCAGAGGCAGCCATGAGACTAGCTTTTTAGAAAGAGGTTAGCAATGGTAGAGTGCCTGTTTCTCCCACCACAGGTTTCCTTGAAGGGGAAAGGTGGATCACATTGTTCCATTAGGATAAGAGATATCAAGGTGAATAAGTGCAGCTGGAGAGGGAAGCATGTACATGAACCTTTTGCTTTACCTAACATGGGCAAATCACATTCACAAGTTCACTTTAAAGTGTCACTAAAAGCAAAAAAAAAGAGGCATGTTGGATAGAGTAAGGGAGCGTCATAACCCTTGTCAGATGTTTTTATTTTTTTTGGCCATCTGTGTCCCATTGGGAAGATTTCCCATAGCCAAATTAGGAAGTGAGGAGATCCCTCCAAAGTGAGAGAATACTGGTGTGTCACCAGAACTAATCTCCCCATTGGAAGATTTCCCCTCTATTTATGTGCCGATGTCAACCCAAAATTTGAGTTTTTCTTTTACTTTCACTTTCAATAATAACAGGACAAATAGAGAGGGTGACTCTCCCTAACGAGGGCACAGGCAACAATAAAAACTGGGGCAGGTGCTTTAATCCCTCTCCACTCTATTCAAAACTGAAAAAAAATATTTTGCTGTTAGTGACACTTTAATTCTCTGACCTGAAAGCAATATGCATATTAGTAATTGTGACTTAGCTCTAGCCTCCTTTGCTACATGCTTGTCCTGTATCAGTTACTTAGAATGTATTGAAAGCACAGCACTGGCATGACATCCAGTTTACTATCATCTACAGAAAAAACAGCCAGCGTCACAGAGTGGCCACAGCAAACGATGACTTGCCAAGAATTATGTGCACCTGCACCTCAAATATCATTAAAGGATGATTAAAGTTGGCCATAAATGATTTAGTTTTTTTCGACAATGGGCTGATCCAAAGAAACGGAACAGATTCCCCCATCCACACAATTGATGTGGAAAGAGGAATTCTCCCCACTGCACTATTGTATTCTGAAAGCTGGGACTCCTCCACTGTCAGAAAACACTGATCTCAGAATACACTCATCAGAGCTGCAGCTGATTGGCTGCAGGTGCAGATCGAACGAAAATGTGCCAGTAGTCCTGTTCGAGAGGAATCGATCATTAGATCTACTCCTCTGGAATGGGAACGTCCATAGATGGATCAAAATTGGTCCAGTCCCTTCTGAACTGGATGGATTTCAGTTCACTCTGTTAATTATTTATTTTGTACCTTTCTCAGCTAGTTAGCAGTTTTATCTACATCACACAATGAAAGCAACCGAACAGGCAGAAAGTATTGTTTTCTTGCTGTGCTAATGATTTGGAGCTTGCCTTTACCAGTTACAAATATTGCCATGTAAACATAACACAGTTCAGTTTAAAATAAGTTACTCCTTATTCAGATCGGGCTTCTTTATGTATACATACAACCCATTGTTCATTGATTAAAGCTGTCAACTAATTGCTGTATACAACGTTTCAACTTTTCAAACTTTTCAAACTCTCATGATTCTTTAGTCCTGAGATAAGCAAATATTTATATGTGACATTTTGGTATTGGGTTGTCTGAAATCCAGGCAGCATTGCATTAAGAATCCATATTTTATAATTTAAAGTCACAGAAACCCTTTAACCTTTTTTCAAATACCTGTAAGCCAAGGATATCACTCAATTGTAAGTATCTGGTTTTTGTATTTACCATTAATGTAATGTTAAACATACTTTTAGAAATAAAAGAATTCAGAGCACCATGCATGGGACCATGCCACTCTGCTCCATTTCTGCTTTGTGCATGAGCGGCTGAAGCAGCTGCAACTTCAGTAATGGCACCAATATACCCAACAAAGAAGTCAGTGTCAATTACTAGTGGTAGGCAGTGCTGAAAATAAAGGTCACTCCTTGGACACGCTTCAACCTGTACATCGACACTTCAGCTTCATTCCTGTGGTGACCACATTGATTCAGCTAAGGGAGCCATTTTGGCATTGTTGTCACCCTAGAGCAGGCCTGAAACTGACCGGATTGTCAGGTTAAAATAAAGGATAGGAAAGGCTAGAGAATTAAAACAAGGTCAAAATGTAAACATGTAAAGTGTAAATCAAGCCTACACCACCTCCACCTCTACCTAAGAACTGTACTTGAGTCACCTCCATCAGATCATCCCCTGCAGCTTCTTTTGTACCACCTCCCCCTTCCTTTGGATTGTAAGCTTCATGAGCAGGACCCTCCTATTCCTTCTGTATGGAATTGCATTAAAATTGTGTTGTGTAGCCACTATTCAGCACTAGACTTGCCCTTCTTTATTTAATCCCTATGTCTTGTTTTAAAGTCATCTTATTCGTTCTTCATTTTCCAGAGTTTTCATAATTCACTCTTGCTGAGCGTCATTTTGCAGCAATGTCTCTAGCTCCTAGCAGATAGACTCTGGATTCTCACTGGTCATACATTTTTCCTCTTTTGTCTTGATCATTTATGGGTCATCTTTCTATCAGTGTGCTGTCTTTTTATGTTCTTGCAGGTTGCTGTGATAGCAGAATTTGATCCTGTCCGAATGATGAGTGACACGAAAGCCTGGAAAGCTAGAATGGGTATTGGGACAGAAGAGGAAGTCGTTCTTCAAAAACCTCTTTTTGAGTTACATACATACACTGAGCAGCAGGTAAGTGTGATATTCCCATCACTGCATCAATGGTTCTCTGTTAAAGACGAACTCCAGACAACAATAATAATAATTATACTAAAGCTCTTTCCTAAACCCCATGTACTGAATCAAAAATACTTTTCTTCTTACTTTGTTGCTGTTAGAGATATTGTAACCCAAAATCCCTGTGACCTCATTACAGGATTTAAAGTAGAAATCACACAACAGCAGTCTGGGTTGGAGGGGTTTGCAGGACACGCTACGTAGCTTACTTCCTATATGTATGCCTCTTACTAAACAATACGTTTTCCCTCCTCCTTTCCACTATGCTCCAGTGTATAGCATTGTTCCTGTTGTCTGGAACTCAGGGAGCTGGCAGTACTGACCAAGATAGGCAAGCACCACCTACTCAAGCTGCTTAACTCAGCCCTGTAGAGTAGAAGCCACTAGACCCAAAGGGCAGACTTGTGTATTAGAGCAGCAGCCTATTTAGTTTCTTTGCCACGAAAAAGTTAAAAGTCAGCAGCTACAAATACTGTAGCTGCTGACTTTTTAAATATTAGGGCACGTGCCTGTCAAGGGTTCCCGCGTTGTCAGCACCCCAGCCAATTTTCGGATCAGCTCTCGGGTGCTGTCGCTGCCATTCATGGTATGGGAAACCGGCAGTGAAGCCTTTAGGCATGTGCGAAGCATGCTGCGCTTTCTAAGTGGCCCAACGGCGGAGGAAGACGGAGGGGGCAAACTTCCGAGGGATGCTGCTGCGGAGCAGTCTCCCTGAAGTGGGGAGGGGAACCTGTCAAAAACGGGTCCCCGTTCCCCCTGAAAGGTACCAAATGTGGCACCGGAGGGGGGGGGGGCAGAAAGCAGAAAAGCAGAAGTTCCACTTTTAGGTGGAACTCCACTTTAAAGCTGTTCTAAAGGCTCATGAAGGTAAAAAAGAAACCTTCTGTGTGCAACAGCCCCCCCAGCCCTCCTAAAACTTACCTGAACCTGAACCCCATCTTGATCCAGTGATGGGTACAAAAGCCTCAGCTTTCCAGGAACTTTTATTCTTCATTGGCTAAGGCAGCAATAGGAGCGATTAGGCCAATCGGGAGAGGGAGGGGCGGGGCACCACAAACCAAAAACGCTATTTAATTAATGTTTTATATTCAAAGCAAACTCCCATTTATGCAAAAAATCACTTAGAAAAACACTCTCCTAGCATTTCTGGCCATGGCCATCTTGAGTAAGGGCAGACGATTCATGTAGAAGTTACTTCCTGAAATCCATCTGCCTTTAGCTTATACATGCAGGCAGTAGGGTGGGCTTAGCTGAGAAACCCCCTCCTATAGACTCCTGGGATGTATGGCATAATTTGCCTAGGCATGGAAGTTAGGAAGTAACTGAATTAAAGTAAAAACTGTTTAAGGCAAGTAAATATGATATACTTTACTATCTATGGACTAATGCTAGCAGCATGAGGATTCAAAATACTCAATGTTAATTGTGAAAGTGAATTTTCACTTTAAGCTGGCCGTAGATGGGTAGAATTTTTAATGAAATTCTTAGGAAAAGAAGGTTCTGAGAAAGGTTATTTTTCCAATCGTTAGTGGGTCAAATTGATGTTCATTTTTGAGCACAGTGCCGAGAATTTTTATTTTTTAATATTCATTTTTATTGTTTTTTTCAAAACCACACAAGGCAACTTAAAGAGCACACAATGTACGAAAGATTATGTACAGAATAAAAAAAGATTAATAGAGAGACAGAGGTAAGTAAAGGTTGTTAGAAGGTACAAAGCCATATGCACTAGTACATGAAATATAACCTAATGCAATTGTCATTAGTCAAAGAAAAATGTAACTACAATTTTATAGTCAGTAATAAAAAGAGCATTACATGAAGCCATTGTATAAGAAAATAGGTACATGCCACATAAAAGTTGGCTAAGGGAGGGACAAGAAAATGTTAAGTCGTAGGATAGAATTTTGTTTCTCCAACAAATTAATTTCTAATAGTGTATGTGGTTTTCGTTTGGTAAAACATTCGAAAATCAAATGTTAAAAGTAAATAAAATCTTTTGAACGGCTTTCGAATGTTCTGAGAATTTGTGTACGACTTTTCCTAAGAATTTTTGTTAGAAATTCTAACCATCTATGGCCAGCTTTACAGAGGAACTGTCTTGGCAATATGTTTTGTATCTGAACTATAGTCTTTCAGCACCTGTTTTATGTCCCAGCATGTTTTCCTTCAAACAGGACATTTTATTATCCTAGCACATCTTTCTTCACAAGAAGCCACTCATATGGCCAGCTTCACAGTGCCCATAGAGTGAGCCAGACCCGAGCTTTGTGAAACTGACCGTATAGGTGGTTTGAACAGGTGACTTTTTGTGAAGCACAACCTGCAGCTTTGACAGGGGAGTTCTATGTTCCCCTGTCGCCACTCACCTAGCCCTTGCTGTTTGGAGTTTATTGCATAGACAGCTGGTAACAAGAGCAGAGAACTCCGCTGTCATGGCGGCAGTGTATAATGGGACTTAAAACATATAGCGCCAATACAGTCAGTCCTCTTCCTGTGTAAGTACAGGGCTGACTAACAGAGCAACTGACCTGACTGGGGGAGGCTGGAGATGGAAGGTGGGACAAAAATTGAACCAGGAAGTCGCGCTTCCACTGTATAGGGTTTTGTAAAGCTGGCTATATGGGCAGCTGCATGGGTGGTGACAGGCAAGCCAAAAACTCCCTTGTCATGCTAAACGATCATGATGTCAAATCTAAGTTTATTTTGAATAATTTGAACTTCGAGTTATCTGACCGGCAGTGGTGGGTGGGGATAAGCTGTGCCACACCAAGTGCTAGCCCCTGCATGCTTCCAGTGGTGAAGACATGATGTATTGCCTAGTACATTGGGGAAGTAACAGAACTGGTTTACCAGCAGATAAGAAACAGAGTAGTCCTTCACACAAAAATAGGTTGCCTGATGACAGTAATGCCTGGTACATAGTATTTTTTTTTTTTTTTTGTTCAACTCAGCAGAAGAGGCTGAACAAAAAAAAAACTGAAGCTCTCGAGAGGAGCTTGCTGTACTAACTATCCAATGTTGGTACAGCGATCTCCCAGCTAAGCTATTGTGTTCTGGTACTAGTGATGACTGATCACAGAGATAACATGGCACACAGCCCCTCAGATTAGCTAGGTGGATCACCTGGGGGATCAGTTGCCCGATGTCTATTTATCCAGTGCTGTTCATAAATAGCTTTGGGTAGGTAAAAGCCCACCTATCCACTGTTGAAAGACATACATTGGTACTTAGATGGTTAATATAGTTTTTTTGACCTGAGTTAAATTTTTCTACTTAAGTATGCAAAAGATGGAATGGCTTTGACAGGAGTTTTAGGATAAATCAATGTTTGAGACTGATGAGCGTGTTTTATAAAGATTGTGGCAGGTCAATTAATGGTTCTGATATACGGTAAAATTGCAGAAGCCCAGTGTAATATATAATCAACCATTTTATCCACCCAGAACTACAGTTAAAGCTGACCCCCAGGCAAACCTCTACATAGATGTAATACACACGCTGTATGCTGGATGTTTTACTTTTGAATTTCTGTTCATTCATTTCTCAGATTTACACAGCCATGTGGATGACACCACTTTCTCTATAACAGATACAAACTGTAGAAGGAATACAGTGATGTCCTCTTTCCACTCCTAGCCTGCTGATTGAAAGAGCAGAAGCAGAATGATGAGATTGTCCCTCTGCTCACTCCACCCCTAAGCATGTTTCTTATCAGCTAGGGAGGAGCTCGTGTTCGTCTCGAACATCGGCCGTTCGTCTGTTCGGCGAATTCAGAACTTTGTGGACCGTTCCCACCAAATTCATGTGGCATGAACGGCCCACAATGCACTACGCCATCGCAGTGCATTGTTGGCTCATGACTGGCCAAGCATGCACTGTAACCCCGCATGCTTGGCCAATCACAGCGCCGGCAGCGAGGAGAGCCACAATTGGCCACAGGCAGGATGCCTGTGGCCAATTATAGCTCAGGGGGTTTAGTACATGCCCCACACTATATAAGGCCGCCAGCGTGGCGGCCTTGTGTAGTGTGTTGGCGTGCAGGGAAAGAGCTAGATAGGTAGGGACAGTGTGTTCTTTTCTCAGCCATCTGCAGGAGTTAGTGGGTGTTGTGTGTCTCCAGCACAGTATACACCTTTATCTACCCTTTATTACTGTTGTTCTCTAATACAGCCATCTGCATGAGTTAGTGGGTGTTGTGTGCCTCCAGCGCAGTATACACCTGTATCTACCCTTTATTGCTGGTGTTCTCTAATACAGGCATCTGCAGGAGTTAATTTCTGGTGTTGTCTGTTGCATAGCTTGCATATTAGCCTTTAAAATTAGCACTTTTGATTTTGAATGTTCGAGTCCCATAGACTTTAATAGGGTTCTAAAGTTCGTACGAATTTTCAGTCCATTCGAATGTTCTGGTGTGAACCAAACCGGGGGTTGTTCGGCTCATCCCTATTATCAGCACAAATCCATGCAGCCCACCTGATTGTCCTGCAATGCAGCCCTTGCTTCTCCCCATTTAATTGCTACTGTATAAGGGATTGCAAAAGACTGATAATAAGTACAAAACCGCTACTTACAATGGTCACATTAGAAAAAAATGACAAATAACATTATCGGTTTACATTCAGAGCTGCTTTAATGTTTTGTCTTTTATATCTGCATGAAGTTAATCAAAGTAGGATTTTTTTTTTTTTATCACGTATTTTGTAGTTAAGCGCTCTTAAGTACAACCTGAACTCTTCTATCTCCTATCCTTACAATTAGAGAGCATTTTGGTGGCCCTACACTACAGGATCAGACACAATAGAAATAGTTGTATCTGTTTCCTCTCCATTCAGTAGATTATTGCAGCACTGTGTCAGAACAGGGAAAACCCTCATTGCTTCATGGGAGCCAAGTTTTATTTCATGGTTAAGATCAGTTCTGCCTTGCTGAGGTCTCACACAGGTTTTTATTTTTGTACCTGACTCTTAAAGGCATGGGATTCCATTGGTGGCTATTTTACATTTCAAATTCTTGAGCAGGAGGCCTTTCAATAAAGAAATATTGCTAATCCATCATTCTTAAAATATTAGTTGATGGGCTGTCATGCTGATCCTACAGGTTAAAGCTAAAGCTTGATCAAAAAATAAATACCCCCCCCCCCCCATGGCTGCAGTCACTTCACATGTAATTCAAGTTTTCAAGAGAGTAGAACAGAGACCCATCACCTCCTCCATTGAGAAAAGCCTGTGGTGGAGAAAGGAGGAAAGTAGGATGAATGACAGGATTCTCTCCTCATTTAGAGACATTCCGTGTAAACAATGCATGGGCTTTTCTCAATGGATGAGAGGGGAGTAGGGGCAGGTTCACCTTGGGCCATGCTTTATACGGTTCAGCCCGAAGACCCAAAACTATTAATCCCATTGTGCTGGAAGTTCAGGGCCAGGAAGAGGACTGAGCACCCTGCAGAGAAGATTTCTACACAAAGCAGTATCCTTTACTGGGACATACTTCATTGGAGGAAAATTATGTGGCTGCAGCTATAAGGGAAATAACCATTTTTGACTTAAGTACTTTAGGCTACTGACCAACCAAGTCCACCGAAATAGACTTTGGACCTTACTCCCCCCTTACCAATGGGCACAATTGTTGGTCAGTGACTGTAAAATAGCATTTTACTGAGTAGATCATTGATGGCAGTCTAATTTTTCCTAAATTCGTGTGTACACAGGAAAAGTGTAATCGTTTTTTAAATAATGTCTTTATTTTTTATGGTTGGGACTAAAAATAAAATTTAAAAATATATAATATATAAACGGGTATCTATGAAATACTATGTTCTTTTATGCAACAAGCAGACAGGACTTGAGGCTCTTTCTACATGATTTCAAATATTTCCTTTGCTCTTTTGCTGCACACAACCCCTTTGTCACTATTGGACCAACATGCATGGCCCTATCTGGCACCAATGCAGATGACCATCCTGGCTGAACTTACAAGTAAGAACCCTCTTGCTGCTACTGTGCCAATGCTCACTACCCTACGCGTGATCATTGCATTGCACAGGAGGAAAAAAATCATAATGCAGTAGGCAACAAAAGATAATGCAGGAGACAACAAAGGATAGTGCAAAAGAAACAGATCATGGGGTGCATTCTCACAATATTTGGGATTCCCAGGCTTCCCAGAAGACTGAATGACATCAACATTGCCTAGGTGTAAACAATGTCATTTTTAGGTTTCTTTAGGTTTGCACCTAGCAATTTTGCTTGGGGAGGGTGGAGTGGAGGGGGTTTGTTTTACCTTTATTGTCCTGTATCTATACAGTATGTAATCATCCTATGACTGCTTTGAAGATACACATAAGGCCTGTCAATATGTGGCTATGGTGCTAGTCAGATGGATCTTTAAAATTGGTAAATGCCCTTGTACCCAGTGGTTGGGCTCAACTGTTTGTTTTATGTTCTTGTTATTAGATAAAGTACAGATTTTTAAAACCCATTAGAACCAAAGATGAATAAACTGAAGATGGTATATTGGTAAAGCATGGGGACTTATGTTGTCCTTTGAGGTATACGGACAGCTGTAACCTTTCAGCATCTTTTAGCATAGGGCAGCTAGCTCATCAAGCTTATATACAGTAAATGTCAGTATGTTTATTTCTCTGTATGTATGGGAATATTTATGTACCTATTTGTAGAATAATGTGCAACCTTTTCATGTCTTATAAACTTTGTGTATGTTTTGGATAGAGTAGGGAAGGATGAGAACCCCTAAAAAGTTTTTATTTTTGTCTTTGTCCCTATTCGGTAGATACATGCTGTCTATATCTCCTGGTGACAGAACATTTTGCAGATATCACCAAAACTAGAGGTGTGGATAAACCTTCCAACAAGAGGAGTTTTAACAATGAACTATTCTAGACATTAATAAAAATAACAATAAAAGTTTTGGCTATGTATACTCTTTAAAATTGGCTTAGTAGTCAGCACTATAGACTTTCAGCATTGGGGTGATGCAACACTGCAATCACACAGAGAGCAACACATTGAATTGTATACTCTTAGCTAAAGTTTCTGAGACCTAGGATTCATTAAGGAAGAGCTCTGCAGTAACTCTTTCTCATCCAGGTGAAACTGGCTCTATGGAATTTTTATGCACCACATAGGACAAGGCAGTGATTGTCCTGAAGCTAAGTGGATGTGTCATAGACAGTCAGTTGGTTTTGTGGTGTCTACAGTCGGGATGTACAGTATGCCTAAAGCAATGTCCTTTTATTAAAATTCAGTCGACATAAAGTGGGAAGAGGAAGGGGAGAAAATGAAAGAGCAGCACAGTTTTCCACCAAGCTTCAGAGTCCGAAGCAGATGGGACAGAAACAAGCGAGGCCAAAATTCTTCTTTAAAATCTCCCCCTGAAATATGATTCTGTAAGCTAGCTAAGTTTTTGATTACATGTTCAAGTTTAAATCCTGTACTTTTATTTTATTGTTGAATATATGAACTGCAGTCATCTGGCCTTTTCAAAGATAGGTTTGACAAACAGTTTGTAAGTTGCCAAGTGCAGATCTGCTGAGATCACTTTGTTTTTTTTCTTGACTGACAGCTCGCCAAGTCTGGTGACTCTTTTGTGCGATGTCTATCATAACCCAGAGATGTGCATTTGGTCTCCTCGGTACTCTTGTCTTTGTTTGACACTTCTGGACTCATAACTATTGATAGACACGAGTGCTTTGCTCAGCTGCTGCAGCTGACCTTTATCCACGCAGTCTTATTTTTTGAATGTGAAATGTTCTGTTGTTTTGTGAATAGTGTTTATCTAAGCCACTGACAGCTCTGCAGAAGCTGATCTGTGTTCAGATGCTCCAACCTCCTGACCAGCTCTGATGAATTGGCCAGCATGAGGGCTGTCAGCGGTCAGAACTGCTACAAAAAATAGCTCCACAACATTCCCAAACCACTTAACATTTTGAACTTGTACCAAAAATAAAACTGCATTACAAATATACTGTTGTATGATTGTTCATAGAAGTGAAATCATCTCAACAAATAGAGCATTAGTAGCAATAAATACAAGCTAAAAATAATTTTTTTTTGCAAACCATCCTAAATACAGCTGCTTTTAAAATCCTCTGTATTGCTATATGTCATTATATAGTGAGTAAAAAATTATGCATGTCTACCCAGTACCATCAAAACCAAACAATTATATGCTCAGAACCCTAAAGAAGAAGACACCACCACTCCAAATCCCTTGTGTATCTTGTCTCGGTTCAATGTCTGTGCTAGGTGCTGGTCCTGTAAGGAGCACATCCCGCTCCACATAAGTACCAAGCTTTAAAGATCAAGGCCCTACCCTACCTCTACAATTCAACCCAATTTGTGTGAAACGCGCCAGTAGAGTTTGGCCAAGAGTGTGGATTGTGCAGGTGCCGATGGATTTGTAATAAAAACTGAATGGTTGCTATCATTAGAGTGTGGCCCTGATCTTTGCACCTTTGCGCTCAGAGCCCTAAATTTATTGATCTGGAAGAAAGTTAAATAAAAACATTTTATAAAGCAAATTATAAAGCAAGATCCAATTTGCACCATACTAGTCCTTGTATATCCCTTTCATGCCTAAGCCCATTTCTGACATTTGTTGCTTACAAGTTAAAATCCATATTTTTTGCTAGAAAATTACTTAGAACCCCCAAACATTATATCTATATTTTTTAGCAGAGGAAAATGGTGATCGTTGCAATATTTTATGTCACGCGGTTTTTCAAACACATTTTTGGGGTAAAAAATACACTTTCATTAATAAAAAGAAAACAGAACAGTAAAGTTAGGCCAATTTTTTTGTATAATGTAAAAGATTATGTTACGCCAAGTAAATAGATACCTAATATGTCATGCTTTGAAATTGTACACACTCATGGAATAGCAACAAACTACGGTAACTAAAAATCTCCATAGGCATTGTTTAAAAAAAATAATTAACAGTTACCAGATTAGAGTTACAGAGGAGGTCTTTTGCTAGAATTATTGCTCTCACTCTGACGATTGTGGCGATTCCTCACATGTGTGATTTGAACACTGTTTACATTTGCGGGGGCGCAACTTACGTATGTGTTTTCTTTGCTGCTCGAGCATGCAGGGACGGGGGCACTTTAAATCCCTCCTTTGCACTTAAAAGTATTCAGATTGCCAAAAACTGTAATTCTAAATACTGTAATTTTTTTAAATCGTGCCATTGTGACATCACTTCTGTGATGGTAGATCGGAGACCCGATCGGAGCCAAATGCGCCTTAGTTCAGGTCTCGGCCTAGCTAGCGGAAGCGCCAGCTGGGTGCTCGGGTCTCCTGGTGGGACAAGAGGCCCGGGAAGAGTGGCGGAAGGTTGCGGGAGGGGGAATGTCGAGCGGCTTTTAGCTGCATTGGTTGTTATCCCTAAAAAACGGTACTGGGCTGATGCCTGCAGCTATCCACAGGACAGCTATTAGTCATGTACTTGACTTAAAAAATCTGGCTTTTATGGAAGAGTGGCAAGAAGAAAGCCACTGTTGAAAGAAATGCATAAGAAGTTCCATTTGTAGTTTACAAGAAGCCATGTGGGGAACACAGCAAACATGTGGAAGAAGGTGCTTTGGTCAGATAAGACCAAAAATAACCTTTTTGACCTAAAAACAAAACGCTATGTGTGGTGGAAAACTAACACTACAAGTAACCCTGAACACACCATCCCCGCCGAAAAACATGGTGGTGGCAGCACCCTAAATAGTTAGTGGATTGAGGGTGCAGTCAGTGTAGAATATATAACCCAGTGCACAGTATATAGTGCAGTCAGTGTAGTGTATATAGTGCAGTGCAGAGTATATAATACAGTGTATTGAAGGGGAACCCTATGACTGAATTAAGGGGGAAAAAAGACAAAATCTGGTCTGGTATAGATTTTACTTTTCAATATTTTTATTGAAGTAACAATGTAATTTAAAGCAAATATTGCAGCTGCTGACTTTTACAATAGTGACACTTACCTGTCCAGCGTGCCCGCGATGTCGGCACCCGAAGCCGGTCTCTCAATCGTCTCTCGGGTGCTGCCGCCGCCATCTTGGGTATGGCAATCAGGAAGTGGAGCCTTTCGGCTTCATTTCCCGGTTCCCTACTGCGCATGCGCGAGTCGCGCTGCGCAATAAGGATGGACCCGCTGCCTCTGGGATCTGTGTGTTTCCCAGCAGGCAGCGGGGGACTTTCGGAAAGGGGCGTAATCTACGCCCCTTTCCGCAGAGAGCTATCCCGGAAGTGGGTGCAGATACCTGTACTGTACAGGTACCTGCACCCCCCTCCCCCCTCCCCCCTGAAAGGTGCCAATTGTGGCGCCGGAGGGGGGGAGGATTCCAATGAGCGGAAGGTCCACTTTAGGGTGGACCTCCGCTTTAAGGCACAATTAATAAACAATAACGTAAACAAAGGTGAAAATTGAGCACACACAGAGAGTGCCTTTTCTTTAAAATGGTCATAAACACAACTTTTGAAGAGACAGAGCAATCTCAACATAAGATTTGTATGGTGGGAGCACCAATAAAAATGGCCATATAACATAAAAAAAGTCATTAACTGTAGAGTCAAGAAATATATATCTGATCAGCTAGGGACCGGTTGCGTATTGTCACATCAAGCTACTTTAACATGTAATATTAGGAATGACTGTCACAGGTAGAAAGAAATATGGCGTAAGGAACAGGGGGGGGGGGGGGGGGTAAGGAAATGGGTTAGGGTGGGAAGAAAGAAAGAGGCCAATGTAAAGGAAACCCCTGTGCACATTTCTACTAATCTCATATCAGCATAGAAATACACGTTCTGTCAAAGCATCTTGCAGTTATCCTGATATAGATTTTAAGGGGAACTCCATGCCAAAATGTTAAAAAGAATTGTCGTTGAGTCCCCCCAAAATCCTTACCAGACCCTTATCCGAACATGCAGCCTAGCAGGCCAGGAAAGGTGGGGGATGAGCGAGCACCCCTCCCCCTGAACCTTACCAGGCTGCTTGCCCTCAACAAAAAGAAAAAACAAAAAAGCTATGCCTTGATGGCTTGCCTCCCGGCGACTGCTGCCTCTTCACTTTGACAGCTGTTATAGACCGGGCCACCTGATGATGTAACCGAGTGACCGCGCCCCCTTCTAACATCATGTGATGTCATGTGTCACCAGAGGGCGGCAGGGTCACAAGTGGGAAGTACGTTTTCATAATTATAGTAGCCTGTGATAAAAATCTCTTGGGAGAAATTTCATGATACAGGAGTCCCAGACTCTCCAGAATTTAGGCATTGTGTTCCTCCGCTGTGCCGTTACATTAACTAATATCTAATGCATTCTGGTTTTAACCTCTGAAAGAGGTATGCATGCTGTTAGCAGGCACATGCTATAACCTGTTTGCCAGCTGTGAGAACATGAGTAGAAATTGAGATTTAGAGAGTCCTTCAGGTTTGCAATTCAGGGAGGCCTCAGGGGAGTCCAGTGTAGGAGCAGGACGAAAAAAAGGGCACATAGGATTTGGAGCACTTTCTGCCAAAGGTTTTGGGCTATTGGACAGGGCCACCAAATGTGGAAGAAGGTTCAGCGTTCCAGAAGACCACGAAAGCAATATGCCGATGAGTCAGCCAAGGTGTGTGTCAGTCTACTTGGAACAATGTACCATCAAAGTAGTACTTTATAATTACCGTAGTTTCCACCACCACTGCATTCCTGGAAAATGATTTCATAGTTGCCCAGATTGAGATTCACCCAAGGGTTGTTGCAAGTCCTGTTCCTGTTTCAAGACGTAATTTAAAGAGTGGGCCAAGAGGTGCTCTCTTGGCCAGGGAAATCACAATATTTTCAATGGTGCCCATTCTCATCAATGCAGTGCAATTTTGGAAAAGGTTCCTGCACTACTTTGGTATGATTTCAGTGTGATCTGGCTCCATAGAATATGCAAACCACAAACCGCACGAAAACTGCATCAAAATCGCATTGTGTAAACCGAGCCTATATATGAGGTGTAAAATTTGGACTAATGCCTTATACACACGATCAAACAATCCGGTGGAAAAGTCCGGCAAACTGAAGTCCGCCGGACAATCCGCCCATGTGTAGCCTCCGGCGGACTTTTTTTCCCAAAAGTCTGGTGGACTAAGAAAGTATTTTTGCACTCCAATCTGTCCGCCGGACTCGCTTTTCGGCGGACAGTACGGCCGTGTGTGTGCTAGTCCGCCATACTTTTGAAATGAGCGGACTTTTCTCACGCGGAGAAATGTCCGCTCATTTTGAGCGCGTCTCCAGGTAGCCGGGGCCAGTATGGACTTAAAGGGGAACCCCTATGCCGAAAAACCGGCGTGGGGGTCCCTCCTAGGTCCACATCAGACCCTTGTCTGAGCACGCTACTCGGCCGGCCAGGAAAGGGGGTGGGGATGAGCGAGCGCCCCCCCTCCTGAGCCAGGCCGCGTGTCTTCAACATGGGGGGGTGCATTGGGGAAGGGGGGCCGCGCGACCCCCCACCCCAAAGCACCTTGTCCCCATGTTGATGAGGACAAGGGCCTCTTCCTGACAACCCTGGCCGTTGGTTGTTGGGGGCGGGGGGCTTATTGGAATCCATGAGCCTCCTTTAATAAGGGGGCCCCCAGATATCGGCCCCCCACCTGTAAAAAAAAAAGTTAAAAAACACAACACACAAGGGTTAAAATAGTTTATTGCACAGCTCCGGGGGTCTTCCGTCTTTGGGGGTCTTCTATCCGGACTTCTCCACTATCTTCTGCTAGCTCTTTTACTAGCGGAGGAGCCCGGCTTTCTTCTTCGCCGCCGCCCTCTTCTTCCGACTTCGGGGGTCCTGTCCCCGTCTTCGGTCTTCTGTCGCCGCTGTCGCCGTCTTCTGTTCTTCTGTTCTCTTCTTCTCATCTTTTCTTCTCTTCAGATGTTGCCTCGTCGCTGTCTCTGCTCACAATGACGGGGACGCGGCGTGCGGCGACTTATATAGGGACATCGCCGGGTGATGTCCCCGCCCATTTTGATGTCACAGGCCCAGAGGATGCTGGGACTGTGACATCATAATGGGTGGGGACATCATCCGGTGATGTCCCTATATAAGTTGCAGCGCGCCGCATCCCTGCCATTGTGAGCGGAGGCACCAACGAGGCAACATCTGAAGAGAAGAAGAGAAGAACAGAAGACGGTGACAGCGGCGACAGAAGACCGTCCACCGCCTGTAAAAGAGCTAGAAGAAGGCACGGTGGCCCGGCAAGAAGAACCGAAGAGGGAGATAAGACCTCCGAAGAGGGGGACAAGACCCTCGAAGTCGGAAGAAGAGGGCGGCGGCGGCCAAAAAGAATGCCGGGCTCCTCCGCTAGTAAAAGAGCTAGCAGAAGATAGTGGAGGAGTCCGGCGAGAAGACCCCCGAAGATGGACAGAAGACCCCCGGAGCTGTGCAATAAACTATTTTAACCCTTGTGTGTTGTGTTTTTTTTTCACAGGTGAATGGGTAGGGGTACATTGTACCCCATACTAATTCACATAGGGTGGGGGGCCGGTATCCGGGGGGCCCCCTTATTAAAGGGGGCTCCCAGATTCCGATAAGCCCCCTGCCTGCAGACCCCAATAACCAACGGCCAGGGTTGTCGGGAAGAGGCCCTTGTCCTCATCAACATGGGGACAAGGTGCTTTGGCGGCCCCCCCTTCCCCAAGGCACCCCCCCATGTTGAGGGCACGTAGCCTGGTATGGCTCAGGAGTGGGGGGGCGCTCGCTCGTCCCCACCTCCCTTTCCTGGCCGGCCGGGTAGCGTGCTCGGATAAGGGTCTGATATGGACCTGGGGGGACCCCCCATGCCGATTTTTCGGCGTAGGGGTTCCCCTTTAAGTCCATACCAGGTGACGGGGCCAGCGACGCCTCCTTCGCTGGACCCGGCTGCCTGGAGACACGCTCAAAATGAGCGGACTTTCCTCCGCGTGTGTGGGCGAGTCCGTTCATTTCAAAAGTACGGCGGATAGTCCGGCGCACTTAGTATGCCGTATTAGTCCGCTGAAAAAGTGCCGTGTGTGGGCAAGTAGCCCGTTCGGAAAGTCCGACGGACAATCCGGCGGGAAGTCCGCCAGACTAAGTCCGCCGGATAGTCTGCTACGTGTGTACGCGGCATTCGCCTTTACTATTAGTAGCCCTTTTTTTTGTGCTTTGATAAATATATTTCATGCTTTTTTGGAGTAACTTACAGAGTTTGATAGATCCAGAACCTGTGGGTGACAATGTTACCTTTTTCTTTGTTAATGGCTTTATAATTATGAACTTTTTTTTTTTAAACCTTCTATCAGATGTAGCAATATCTGTACATGTGCTCTATATGTGTATTTAACCAGTCATCTTTTAAAAGCTCTGTCTTGCTTATTTTTTGTCAGATTGTTTCCGATCCGAGGTTCAGAGTTGAAATGGCGCTTCGTGATGCCGGTCTTCATAAGACTTCCTATGCTAAAGAAATCTTACCTAAAATCCTTCCATCAAAACCACCGAGAAAGGACATGGAGTCCACCGTGTTTAAAAAATAGCACAACCTGTGCTGTATCACCCATTTATCATTCAATTATTTATAGTGTTACTGAGGTTGTCATTACATTCCTGTTACCATGGGAGTGCTGCCGCATGCACACTGACCTGGCAGCAAATGGACAAATATATCAGGTTATGGCTGTGCAGTAAGTATCATTATATTCGGCATGTGGATGGAGATTGAGACATTACATGTGAGAGATAGACCAGAGGTGACAGCTACACTGCTGCTCTGGAATTTAACAGCCTTTCTTGTTTACAAAGTGTTTATTGCCAGAAGCGTTACATAAATTGCAGGACATTTTGCTGGAGTTGTGATTGCAGCAGAAGGAGCACAAGATGGATTTTGTAGCGGTACAGGTGACTTGTCTGACCATGGGGGTATAAGAGCTGGAGAGAGCAGTCACCTAAAGGGCATCAGGATCAAGATACTATAATATCATTATATTGATATATTATATGATTATATTCATATTTCACCGCACATTGTAACTTCTCATTTATCAGTCAAACCTGTCTTACAAATAAATAAAACCTTTCATCTAAAGGTTAAGTAAATACCTACAGTAATTGTACAGTGTGTGTATATATAAGACACAAATTAATGCAGCGTTTTTTTATTATTGTTACATCATTAAACGTATTGTTTTTTATCGGGGTCTCCAACTTTCAAAACAAAAAAGGCAGTTTACTGCCCTTCAGACCTTATGGGGGCCGGCCCGTGGTCAGCAAGAGAGGAAAATGCCCTCACATCAATGGGAGTAAACAATGCCCCATCTTTAGAATCAGCGAGATGAATTGTGCCCCATCGTTCGTGTTATTGGGAGGAACTGTGCCCCATTGTTAAAAGTATAAATCCACCAATGGGGGGTTAGTAGGTTGCTAATCCGAGAGTAAGTATAAAGAGACAAATATCCCCCAAAGAAAGTATAAGGGAATGTAGGCAACAAGGGAAAATTAATAGAGGGATATTAATAGAAATTATATAAATAATATTTATTTGTAGAAAATATAAAATTATTAAGGTGCAAACATCACCAAAAGTGTAATTGATAAAAACAACAAGTTACAATCATGAATCGTTGGTGCATGGTAATTGTAGATATTTATCCCGATGTGTTTCAGGACAATTATGCAGCCCTTTCATCAGGGGCGTTCAAAGCAGGATGAAACTATCATAGCACATTCTAAAAATAAAAAATAAAAATAATAGAAAACAAATAAAACGGAACAAACCAAACACAGGGAAAGCAAAAATCATAAACTCATCATGAACAAGGGCATGGTGAGTTTATGCTTTTTTGTGAATGTATATATTCTATTCTATTTTTCATGATTTAAGTATTAACTTTATGATTACGATTTTTATAATTTTGTTTCAATAAATAATTTAATTGTTTTATATTTATTTTATTTTTTATTGTTTATTGACTTAAAAATCCCAATACTGGAGGTATTCTATTATTGGGATACATGAAGAAGGCTTGCATGTACAGTATCTCACAAAAGTGAGTACACCCCTCACATTTTTGTAAATATTTTATTATATCTTGTCTGCTTGTCTTCAGCAAACTGTTTGCAGTCTTTCTTGTGCATCATCTTTAGAAGAGGCTTCCTTCTGGGACGAAAGCCATGCAGAACAATTTGATGCAGTGTGCGGTGTATGATCTGAACACTGACAGGCTGCCCCCGCAGCCCTTCAACCTCTGCAGCAATGCTGGCAGCACTCATACATCTATTTCCCAAAGACAACCTCTGGATATGACACTGAGCACATGCCATCAACTTATTTTGTTGACCATGGTAAGGCCTGTTCTGAGTGGAACTTGTCCTGTTAAACTACTTTATGGTCTTGGCCACTGTGCTGCAGCTCAGTTTCAGGGTCTTGGCAATCTTCTTATAGCCTAGGCCATCTTTATGTAGAGCAACAATTCTGTTTTTTCAGATCCTCAGAGAGTTCTTTGCCATGAGGTGCCATGTTGAACTTCCAGTGACCAGTATAAGAGAGTGAGAGCGATCACACCAAATTTAACACACCTGCTCCCCGTTCACAACTGAGACCTTGTAACACTAACGAGTCAAATGACACTCGGGAGGGAAAATGGTTAATTGGGCCCAATTTGGAAATTTTCACTTAGGGGTGTGCACACTTTTGTTGCCAGCAGTTTAGACATTAATGGCTGTGTGTTGAATTATTTTGAGGGGGCAGCAAATTTACACTGTTATACAAGCTGTACACTCACTACTTTACATTGTAGCAAAGTGTCATTTCTTCAGTGTTGTCACATGAAAAGATAAAATAAAGTATTCATAAAAAATGTGAGGAGTGTACAAATTTTTGTGAGATACTGTGTATATGCATATATATATATATATATATATATATATATATATATATATATATATATATATATATATATATACACATTAATACTGTGCCATTAGTTTATACTGGGTGAGTGGTGGGTTTACATACACTTTAAAGCGGAGGTCCACCCTAAAGTGGACCTTCCGCTCATCGGAACCCTCCCCCCCTCCGGTGCCACAATCGGCACCTTTCAGGGGGGAGGGGGGTGCAGTTACCTGGATAATCCAGGTAACTGCACCCACTTCCGGGACAGCTCTCTGCGGAAAGGGGCGTAACTTACGCCCCTTTCCGCAAGTGCCCGCCCCTTCCCGCAAGTGCCCAGCTGCCTGCTGGGAAACACACAGCTCCCAGAGGCAGCGGGGAGCGTCCTTATTGCGCAGCGCAATTCACGCAATCGGCATTAGGGAACCGGGAAATGAAGCCGAAAGGCTCCATTTCCTGATTCCCATACTCAAGATGGCGGCGGCAGGACCCGACAGACGACCTAGCGATCGGCTTCGGGTGCCGACATCGCGGGCGCGCTGGACAGGTAAGTGTCACTATTTTAAAAGTCAGCAGCTGCAGTATTTGTAGCTGCTGGCTTTAAAAAAAAAAAAAAAAACGCGGAGTCCCGGTGGACTCCCGCTTTAAATCCTTGATATTTGTGCTTCTTGCACACATCCTTCATATCAGCCTCTTTAAAATGGTTCCACAGCCTCCAAATGTCCCTTGAGGGACTGTCCCTGATTTGGAGCACAGTCCCTCTTTCCACATTTGTCCCTTTCGGTCTGATCTATATAGTTGTATAGAAAATTAACTTTTTATCTTTGAAAAAGTGTTTCACAGGTGCTAAACCTTTCATCCAATGTATACATTGCTGCATTTGTAAATTTCAAAAGGCAATATAAAAGGAATAGTAGTGGTTAAAAAAAAAGAAAAGAAGAAGTGGGTTTAACAAATAATTATTTTGTATAATTCTCCTCTAATGGGGCGTGGCAGGGAGTGTGTCCTATACCTACATACTTTTGCTAATAGGTGTCCCTCGTTCCCATCTCAAAAAGTTGGGAGGCATGTGGTGCTAAAAAGGTTGTTTCTTTTTTTTATCTTGCTGCATTCTATTCAGTAGGGTAAAAAAAACCTTCTGCATGCAGCTCCCCCCGATACTCCCCCTAAATACATACCTAGGCTTGATCTCAATCCAGCAATGATGCTAGTCCAGAGAGCCGAGGCTCCTTTGGGTTTCTCACTCCTCATTGGCTCAGATGAAGCAGTGGGAGCCATTGGCTCTCGCTGCTGTCAATCAGAGCCAGCAGGGGGTCAGAGATGATTCCTGTTCTGTGTGTCTCATAGCAAGCAGCCTGGAGCAATGGTGGGGGGAATGAGAAGAGGAGGATCGGGGCTGCTCTGTGCAAAATCATTGCACAGAGCAGGTACAGTGCCTTGCGAAAGTATTCGGCTCCCTTGAACTTTTCAACCTTTTGCCACATTTCAGGCTTCAAACATAAAGATATAAAATTTTTATTTTTTGTGAAGAATCACCAACAAGTGGGACACAATTGTGAAGTGGAACGAAATCTATTGGATATTTTAAACTTTTTTAGCAAATAAAAAACTGAAAAGTGGTGCGTGCAAAATTATTCGGCCCCTTTACTTTCAGTGCAGCAAACTCACTCCAGAAGTTCAGCGAGGATCTCTGAATGATCCAATGTTGTCCTAAATGACTGATGGTGATAAATAGAATCCACCTGTGTGTAATCAAGTCTCTGTATAAATGCACCTGCTCTGTGATAGTCTCAGGGTTCTGTTGAAAGCGCAGAGAGCATCATGAAGACCAAGGAACACACCAGGCAGGTCCGTAATACTGTTGTGGAGAAGTTTAAAGCCGGATTTGGATACAAAAAGATTTCCCAAGCTTTAAACATTCCAAGGAGCACTGTGCAAGCGATCACACTGCAAATCTACCAAGACCTGGCCGTCCCTCTAAACTTTCAGCTCAGACAAGGAGAAGACTGATCAGAGATGCAGCCAAGAGGTCCATGATCACTCTGGATGAACTGCAGAGAACTACAGCTGAGGTAGGAGAGTCTGTCTGTCTGCACAAATCTGGCCTTTATGGAAGAGTGGCAAGAAGAAAGCCATTTCTCAAAGATATCCATAAAAAGTCTCATCTAAAGTTTGCCACAAGCCACTTGGGAGACACACCAAACATGTGGAAGAAGGTGCTCTGGTCAGATGAAACCAAAATCAAACTTTTTGCCCACAATGCAAAACGATATGTTTGGCGTAAAAGCAACACAGCTCATCACCCTCAACACACCATCCCCACTGTCAAACATGGTGGTGGCAGCATCATGGTTTGGGCCTGCTTTTCTTCAGCAGGGACAGGGAAGATGGTTAAAATTGAGGGGAAGATGGATGCAGCCAAATACAGGACCATTCTGGATGAAAACCTGTTGGAGTCTGTAAAAGACCTGAAACTGGGACGGAGATTTATCTTCCAACAAGACAATGATCCCAAACATACAGCAAAATCTACAAAGGAATGGTTCACAAATAAACGTATCCAGGTGTTAGAATGGCCAAGTCAAAGTCCAGACCTGAATCCAATCGAGAATCTGTGGAAAGAGCTGAAAACTGCTGTTCACAAACGCTCTCCATCCAACCTCACTGAGCTCGAGCTGTTTTGCAAGGAAGAATGGGCAAGAATTTCAGTCTCTCGATGTGCAAAACTGATAGAGACATACCCCAAGCGACTTGCAGCTGTAATCACAGCAAAAGGTGGCTCTACAAAGTATTAACGCAAGGGGGCCGAATAATTTTGCACGCCCCACTTTTAATTTTTTTATTAGTTAAAAAAGTTTCAAAAATCCAATAGATTTCGTTCCACTTCACAATTGTGTCCCACTTGTTGGTGATTCTTCACAAAAAATAACAATTTTATATCTTTATGTTTGAAGCCTGAAATGTGGCAAAAGGTTGAAAAGTTCAAGGGGGGCGAATACTTTCGCAAGGCACTGTAATTGAATAAACTATACATCATGAAGTACTCCAGTGCAAATATATAATAGTATAAAAAAAAATTGTGTAAAAAATGTGTATATGATATTGCTGCAGACACCAAAGAAGTGTTCTCACCTACACCTGTATATCAAATTTTATATTAAAGAAACTGCTCTTGTAATATAACAGAGCAGGTAAGTATCACATGTTTAGTAAATTACAACAATAAATAAAAAAAATAACCTTTTAGTATTACTTTAATAATACTACACAAGTTTTCCAATAACT
Source organism: Lithobates pipiens (assembly GCF_037356315.1). NCBI lineage: Eukaryota > Metazoa > Chordata > Amphibia > Anura > Ranidae > Lithobates > Lithobates pipiens. Next base: position 57,910,886 of record NW_027507784.1, read on the forward strand.
AAAATGTCTTTATTACATATTATATGTACAGTACATCTTAAATATACTGTACCAAACATATCACCAATATACACATTTCACAACAGTACATTTTTTACAGCACCAAGAGTTAAAAAAACACAACACATAGATAATGGTTTGGCTGACATATCTATGAAAAATAATGCTTTTTAGAGGCAGGTTACCTTATCTATAGCAAGAATAACAGGTAAATAACAGAAATGTGTAGTATTACAGCATTTTACTTATATAGCACCATTAGCAAATAGTTACTCTAAAAGCTTACATTATGGAATTGAGCAACCATCAGTGACAATAAAAAGACGAAAGTTATTTTTCCGCGGAGCCCAGAAAATGCACATTACCTCTACTTAATGGGAACAATTATTTTGTGTGATGAACGACCCATTATTGTTCAGTAGAAAACAGTGACATAAATCAATCAATAGCATAGCCACTTTGCATGGTGACTAGCTTTACTAGAAAATAAAGTGACATCGCTCAGTAGCAGTATGTCCCAAGGCTGCCTATAAAATGTAAGTGCATGTGTGAGCAAAGTAAAAAAACAAAACAACAAAAAAAACTGCATGTTTTATCACTTTAAAAATGCAAGTGTAAATAAAAATTAAAAATAAAATGCCTGATCAGCAATCCAGTAAGCTATTAATTTGCTGTTGTTGGCTGACAACTACGTCTGCTGCATTGCAGTCCCAGGCAGTGTTGTCAGCCTCTCTGCCCCTCTCCACATGCCTACATTGATAACAATGTGCTTATGCCCATGGATGGTTTGAGATGCAAATATGCTCTAATGTAGACATTTTTGTAATGGGAGCTACTATGAGCAGAGATCAGCAGGATTCCCCCAAGTCAGTTACTATGGACATAGGCACACACCCAGGAGCTACATCTTTCAAGAGCCTTTAAGGGCTCATGCACACAGATGGTTTGAGGTGAAAATAGGCAGTTTTTACACCACAGCATTTTTCCCACGCCTGGTGGTGCGTATTGCCAGCTGAAAAAGTAAATGGCTGTACTCTGGTAAAAGACTGATGATTTTTTGCATCTCATCTCATCTAGTCTCATCTTTGGAAAATATGTTAAACGCATATGGACAATAGCATCAGCGTTTACCCGAGTGTACCTGTGGCTCACCGAGCAATGAAATAGCTGGAATTTTTATGCTAGAACATATTTGCTCCTCAAACCATCTGTGTGCATGATCCCATAATGGCTCTTGAGAGATGTAGTTCTGGGGTGTGTGCCCATGTCAGCAGTCCTGCTACAGATCCCGCTTCATCGTGACTGCCCTTGCAAGAATTTAAAGTGTTATCAAACCCAGGACCCTGCATTCCTTATATCTGGTCTCCCACAGTACACAAAACACGAAAATGCAATCGTTTTAGTAAATATAAACAGCTAAATACCTTTTCTCATCAGAAGTTAGAGCAATCTTGTGACCTCTATCGGTGTCTGGTTAAAGCTTGTAAGAGGAGTTTTCATGAATGAATGAATGAATGAAATACTTATATAGCGCACAATGCGAACTGAATCGCCTCTGCTCTGACTGTCCTACAGTCAGGGCCAGCACCAGCATAAGGCAGCCCAGGTGGCTACCTTATGGCACCAGGAGAGAGGGAGTGCTAATGCTTGGGGTCCCTCAAGAGTTTATGCTGGCACCGGCTCTGCACATACATTTACATAGCTCAACACAACACAACAGATGTAGTGACAGGCAGCAGTGCAGCACAGTAGCAGGTGCTGTGAACTTCAGCCATTGCCTCCACCAGTGTCCACTTGCTCTCCCTCTCCCCCCCCCCCCCCCCCCACTTCGCCTCCTCTCTCCCAGATCATGGGTAGGCGATTGGCAACACACCCACTTCTCTGCATCCAGACCAGATTTTTAAAATGAAATCCGGGGACATATTTTTTTTTCTTTACTAGTAATGGCGGCAATCAGCAACTCTCTGCCCGTTGCCGCCCGCCTCACAGCCTGTCAAGTATTGCTTTCCGGGCCCCGGCTACTACTGGTTTGGGTGCGGAGGAAGATCACTCCGCCAGGGAAGGCAAGGAGATGAGCAAGTAGATGGCTGGCCCAGACTTGAGCCAAGGCAGATGAACATGGACCCGATACTGAAACAAAAACAAAAGATACTGAAACAAAATATTCTCTCCGCTCTGAACAGCAAAGGATCATCAGAAAGTGGCCCAGATAATGGAAAAAACACACACCCCCTAAGCTAGTAGGAGCGGTGGAGCGGGGGAGTGTAATTCTGAATTTTTATTTACATTTTTTTTATTGTTTTGAAATTGCCCCAGCCTCTGTTCAAATCCAATCCAGGGACAAAACCCGGGACAGACTTGGTCCGGGGACAGTGTCCTCAATCCGGGGACTGTCCCTGGAAACCGGGGATGTCTGGTCACCCTATCCTACCTGGGCGATAGCAGAAGCACTCCTCCAGTCCAGCACTGAGAAAATTGCCACTGAACTGGAGGCATGTGAGATGAGGGGGAGGAGCTGAGTGAGACCAGGGGGATCGGCCAGCAGTCACAGGAGTGGGAATGGCAGGGATCTTCTGTGAAAGGTAGGACAGAGCGCTGTAGTTATGATAAAGTCTGCTGCATGTACATCGTAAACACCTGAGGAATAGATTGGAGATGGGGACATAGGGGCACATGATCCATGGGGACACTGATGGGGACACCTGATCCATGGGGACACTAAAGGGGACAACTTATCCATGGGGACACCGATGGGACACCAGATCCATGGGGACACCTGATCTATGGGGATGCAGATGGGGAAACCTGATCCATGGGGAGACCTGATCTATGGGGACACTAATAGTAACACCTGCTCTATGGGGACACTGATGGGACACCTGATCTATGGTCACACTGATGGGACAGCTGAACCATCAGGACACTGCTGAGACAACTGATCCATGGAGACACTGATGGGAATATCTGATCCATTGGGACACCGATGGGACACCTGATCCATGAGGACACCTGCTCTATAGGAGCACTCTGATGGGGACACCTACTCTATGGGGACACTGATAGGGCAATCTATTCCATTGGGACACGTATTCTACAGATAAACTGATGGGGACACCTGCTCCATGAGGACACCTGCTTTATGGGGACACTGATGGGGACACCTGATGAAGGAGCACTCTGATGGGGACACTCTACTAGGGGCACCTGATGTAAGGGGTACTGTGATGGGGACACCTGATCTATTGAGGCACTCTGATTGGGTCATCTGATGTAAGGGGTACTCTGATGATGACACCTGATGTAAATACTCCTGCTCTATAAATGAATGGAGCGAAAATAAAGTGTATGCCATATGGGGGTGGGGGGTTGCATTGTGGAGTGGATGACAGGAGGACAGTTGGGGAGGGGGGAACCAAAGTAAAGTAGACAAAAATCCTTGCGCCAGTCCTGCCTACAGTATCAGGCTGCGGGACCTGTGGCCCTCTGTCTGGACAGTATTGATTGGTCCTGTGCTGATTACATGCACTCTCCTAAACAAAAACAAAACAACACTCTAGCAATACACACCAAACTGAGCATGTGCCACTTGTCCCCTACCTCTGTTCTACCAGGAGATGGTTTAGGGACTGCGGAAGAAGGGGAGGATCAGAGAAGACAGGATCAAACAGCCTTTTTACACAGTGCAGAGGATTAACCCCTTAGGTTCCACAGTGAGTATAACAAGCATGCTTTACTGAATATACAGACTGTTTTTACTGTTGTGGGTTTAGTAACACTTTTTAACAATACTTATTGATTACATTACAGGGAATAATAAAAGTTGTTTATCACTACAGGAACATGAGTAATAGAAAAAAAAGATTGCAGGGATATGCGCTAAAACTTTTCAGACTTACAATACTGTTTACCCCCCTCTGAAAATCAATTTACAATGGATCACATTTCAGAGGGCAGTAGAGCAGTGGCTGACAGGCATTAAGGACTACTGCTGCTTTTTTTTTTTTTCACTTTGGGGGACCAAGCCACAACTCAGTTGCGGTGCAGCTACATTAAACTCACCAGGCGAGTTTGACTGGTGGCGCTTATTCATTTTACAAACTGTTAAAGTAAAATAACTCATAAAATGAATATTGCTTTTAAATGTTGTATGTCTGTATTTTTATATATTGATTTTCATCTTTACAAAATACGAGCCCTTGTAAAAAAAATATCATTATCCTGTAAATTGAATTTTTTATTCATTACGATCGTTTATGTCAACCACCCAAAAGGGAATTCATTAATGTTTTGTTCCAGAATGACTTTGTATTTGTCCATAAAAGATTCATTATTTTAAAACCACACTGCAGTTACTGAGCAGAGATTAGAGCCGAGAAAAGCACAATGAGCCATAAAAAATACTACGAAACATAAACTACTGTTACTGTATGTGTACTGCAAAGTCTACCAGTAGCCAAAAACATATCATATTTGACCTCCTGTAATCCACTCTTGATATACTGTTAGTGAACCTGCTGGCTACAATCCCTTATATTATTCATTAATCATAAACTTCACTGACCCTAAAGTACTTTAAATCATTAGCCAGCATAAAGCTTATAAACATACTATGTTGCCAAGAAAAATATAAACTGAAAATCTATTTTTGGAATGAAAATCAGTTTTTCACTGAACCTTGCTCCAGCTAAGGTCTAATTCTGAGATATAACAACATTTTGTATACGTTTATTTTTTATTTATATATATATATTTTCTTAATGTTTGAAGCATTCAAAATAACGTAATGACATAATGCAGGGGTGTCCAAACTTTTTTCAAAGAGGGCCAGATTTGATGAACTGAACATGCTCGAGGGCCGACCATTTTGCCCGACATTCTTTGAACCATTAAAATTCGGTCTAAGTGTGTTCGGCCGAGCACTAATACACTACCCAACAAGAATTCTCATGCCTTTGTGGCTGTGTGTGGTGAAGAGATGAACTCAAGTGTATTATTTGGATACACCGTATTTTTTTGGGTATAACACGCACCTTCACTTTAAGAGGGAAGCTTCAGGGGAAAAAAATGTAATTTTAAATAAAGAACTGAAGCAAAATAAGGGTCAGTGCCCATCTGCAGACCCACAATTGCCAGGAACGCAGCGCCCACCATTGCCAGGAACGCAGCGCCCACCATTGCCAGGAATGCAGCGCCCACCATTGCCAGGAATGCAGCGCCCACCATTGCTAGAATTGCAGTGCCCACCATTGCCAGGAATGTACCCACCATTGCCACGAATGCAGCCCCACCATTGCTAGAAATTCACTCACCATTGCCAGGAATGCAGCCCCACCATTGCTAGGAATGCAGCGCCCACCATTGCTAGGAATGCAGCGCCCACCATTGCTAGGAATGCAGTGCCCACCATTTCCAGGAATGTACCCACCATTGCCAGGAATGCAGCCCCACCATTGCTAGAAATTCACTCACCATTGCCAGGAATGCACCCACCACTGCTAAAAATTCACTCACCATTGCCAGGAATGCAGCCCCACCATTGCCAGGAATGCAGCCCCACTATTGCACGGAATGCAGCCCCACCATTGCACGGAATGCAGCCCCACCATTGCACGGAATGCAGCCCCACCATTGCCCGGAATGCAGCCCCACCATTGCCCGGAATGCACCCACCATTGCCGGGAATGCACCCACTATTGCCGGGAATGCAGCCCCACCATTGCCAGGAATGCAGCCCCACCATTGCCCGGAATGCAGCCCCACCATTGCCGGGAATGCACCCACCATTGCCGGGAATGCACCCACCATTGCCAGGAATGCAGCCCCACCATTGCCAGGAATGCACCCACCATTGCCAGGAATGCAGCCCCACCATTGCCAGGAATGCAGCCCCACCATTGCCAGGAATGCAGCCCCACCATTGCCAGGAATGCAGCCCCACCATTGCCGGGAATGCACCCACTATTGCCAGGAATGCAGCCCCACCATTGCCGGGAATGCACCCACTATTGCCGGGAATGCAGCCCCACCATTGCCAGGAATGCAGCCACCATTGCAGCCACCATTGCCAGGAATGCAGCCACCATTGCCAGGAATGCAGCCACCATTGCCAGGAATTCACCCCCAATTGCTAGGAATGCAGCCATCATTGCCAGGAATTCACCCACCATTGCCAGGAATTCACCCACCATTGCCAGGAATGCACGGAATGCAGCCCCACCATTGCACGGAATGCAGCCCCACCATTGCACGGAATGCAGCCCCACCATTGCCATGAATGCAGCCACCATTGCAGCCACCATTGCCAGGAATGCAGCCACCATTGCCAGGAATGCAGCCACCATTGCCAGGAATTCACCCCCAATTGCTAGGAATGCAGCCATCATTGCCAGGAATTCACCCACCATTGCCAGGAATTCACCCACCATTGCCAGGAATGCACGGAATGCAGCCCCACCATTGCACGGAATGCAGCCCCACCATTGCATGGAATGCAGCCCCACCATTGCCCGGAATGCAGCCCCACCATTGCCCGGAATGCAGCCCCACCATTGCCCGGAATGCAGCCCCACCATTGCCAGGAATGCAGCCCCACCATTGCCGGGAATGCACCCACCATTGCCGGGAATGCACCCACTATTGCCGGGAATGCAGCCCCACCATTGGCAGGAATGCAGCCCCACCATTGCCGGGAATGCACCCACCATTGCCAGGAATGCAGCCCCACCATTTCCAGGAATGCAGCCCCACCATTGCCAGGAATGCAGCCCCACCATTGCCGGGAATGCACCCACCATTGCCAGGAATGCAGCCCCACCATTGCCAGGAATGCAGCCCCACCATTGCCGGGAATGCACCCACTATTGCCAGAAATGCAGCCCCACCATTGCCGGGAATGCACCCACTATTGCCGGGAATGCAGCCCCACCATTGCCAGGAATGCAGCCACCATTGCAGCCACCATTGCCAGGAATGCAGCCACCATTGCCAGGAATGCAGCCACCATTGCCAGGAATTCACCCCCAATTGCTAGGAATGCAACCATCATTGCCAGGAATTCACCCACCATTGCCAGGAATTCACCCACCATTGCCAGGAATGCACGGAATGCAGCCCCACCATTGCACGGAATGCAGCCCCACCATTGCACGGAATGCAGCCCCACCATTGCCCGGAATGCAGCCCCACCATTGCCCGGAATGCAGCCCCACCATTGCCCGGAATGCAGCCCCACCATTGCCGGGAATGCAGCCCCACCATTGCCGGGAATGCACCCACCATTGCCGGGAATGCACCCACTATTGCCGGGAATGCAGCCCCACCATTGGCAGGAATGCAGCCCCACCATTGCCGAGAATGCACCCACCATTGCCAGGAATGCAGCCCCACCATTTCCAGGAATGCAGCCCCACCATTGCCAGGAATGCAGCCCCACCATTGCCGGGAATGCACCCACCATTGCCAGGAATGCAGCCCCACCATTGCCAGGAATGCAGCCCCACCATTGCCAGGAATGCAGCCCCACCATTGCCGGGAATGCACCCACTATTGCCAGAAATGCAGCCCCACCATTGCCGGGAATGCACCCACTATTGCCGGGAATGCAGCCCCACCATTGCCGGGAATGCAGCCACCATTGCAGCCACCATTGCCAGGAATGCAGCCACCATTGCCAGGAATTCACCCCCAATTGCTAGGAATGCAGCCACCATTGCCAGGAATTCACCCACCATTGCCAGGAATTCACCCACCATTGCCAGGAATGCAGCCACCATTGCCAGGAATTCACTCACCATTGCCAGGAATGCAGTCCCACAATTGCAATTGCCAGGAATGCAGCCACCATTACCATCAGTGCAGCCATGGAGGGCAGGACGAGCGCCAAAGACATCCTACAGGAGAATTTCCTGTTTACACAACGGCCCCTTTAAGAGAAAGTCCCGCCTCCTCTGATGGACAGAACAGTCGTCCAATGGCAGAGATGGGACTTCCTATTACAGCTGCCATGTATAAAGGAAATTCTCAGCCTGTGTGCACGGCACTCGTCCTGCCTCCTCCCTCCAAGGCAGCTGGACTATATATCTTTTGTGACCCCGGCGCTGGGAGATCGCCGGGGGCCACAAAAGATGTATATGTTTAAATAACCAGGCGGGCCGTTCAAAACCGGACCGCGGGCCGCGATTGGCCCGCGGGCCGGACTTTGGACATGCCTGACATAATGAATGATCCAAATTGATTCAGGTCCATTTGTTTTTATTCTAGTAAGTGTAAATGAATATTCAAATAAACAGTAAAAGTGCAAAAATTTACGCTGCACAAACTCTATAATATACTGTGGGGGTTATTTACCAATGGTAAATCCACTTTGCACTACAAGTGCAAACTACAAGTGTAAAGTGCATTTGAAATTGCACTGAAAGTGCACTTGGAAGTGCAGTTGCTCTGGATCTAAGGGGTAGATCTGAAATGAGTGGAAGCTCTGCTGATTTTATCATCCAATCATGTGCAAGCTAAAATGCTGTTTTTTATTTTCCTTGCATGTCCCCCTCGGATCTATAGCGACTGCAATTCCAAGTGCACTTGCAGTGCAAAGTGGAGTTTCCTTTAGTAAATAACACCCATTATGTCACTTCTGACATTGTAGTCTGTCGTACCAAAATTTTTGTAACCTCTTCACTTTTGACATGAGACTAACATGCCACAAAAAAACAGACGTTCGGTCATGTGACGATCTAAGCGTGTTTACGAGGCTTAACTTTGAGAGATATTCACTTGTACTTTTAAACTGACTGCATTATAGCTATGCACTTTATATGTGATGGAACATGTCACAGCTTATGAAATTCATATGATTTAATGAGACATAGTATATTATAGGGTTTGTGCAGCATATTTTTTTTGCACTTTTACTGTTTACTTGTGGGAACACAGTGTAAGGTTGCAGCAACTCTCCATAGTACAGTATTATATGTTTATTGTTTTTTTTCATCTTCATTGCCTCACTTTATCCTATTATATTTATGTACTTTATCTTACTTGGATCATTTATTTGTATAAAAAAGGTAGCACAGAGGTACACATTCATCTTTATCAATATTCAAATAAAAGGTTTTTGAATTGGAGTTGAGACCATTTGTTTAATTTCTATGCTCGTAACCTAACAGTCAGTTGGGAACAGGCAAATGATTGGGATTAAATATTGTGCAGGAGTGATGCATTCTGATAGTGCTGCCTGATTGGCTGCACTGCTTGTGCAATAAAGTGAATTTGTATTTATCATCAGTCAATTCCACAGTCTAAAGCAATTCTTAGGTTTGAAACATTCGGCGCCTTACTGCATTAAAACAAATAATTCTGAATCTTTACGTTATATACGAATGACTAATCTCCCAAATTATGAGTCAATATAGCCAACCTTCCGAAATAACAAAAGAATAACAGAACTTCCGAAAATACAAATCGATTTGGAACACTGAATATATACTCTTTGGAAATAATGAATTGTTCATTATTTACTTACCAAATGAAACAAACTAAACAAACATTTCTGTCGTGCCCATGTCTACAAATCACAACTGTACTCAGCAATCAGAAATCATTACTTCCCAATTTTTTTAAATCCTAAACCTTGACACCTTTTGGTCCATCCAAAACTATTATTTCAGTTTTGGAAAGGTTCTAATGCTGCATACACACGACCAAACTTTCCATCAGAATAAACTCTGATGGTCTTTCCGACAGAGTTCCGACCGAACGGACTTGCCTACACACGATCATACCAAAGTCTGTTTGTTTCGATCATGATGATGTACAACGGGACCAGAAAAGAAAGTTCAATAGCTGTAGCCAATAGCTGCCCTTGCATCGTATTTGGTCTGTTGGACTAGCATACAGACGAACAGTTTTCCCAATAGGAATCGATTCTGTTGGAAAGATTTCAAACATGTTCAATTTCTAGGTCTGTCAGACTTTTTGAAAAAAAATAAAAGTCAGCTGAAGCCCACAGAAAGTTTGGTCGTGTGTACGTGGCATAAGAGATGGTGTCTACCATCTGTTAAAGGTAAAATCTCTGCACCGGATTTCTCATTTCCACCTACCCAGAAAGACCAAACCTTTAAGCCCCACCTTCTGCCCAATCTATGGTCCAAATCTGATCTCACCAGTTTCTGAAATAACAACTGTCCCCCTAAATGGGAATTTCCTCTTTTAAGAATCCTCTTCTCTAATATTGGAAGTTTCGTTTATTTCTATTTCTTTTGTTGGGGGGGGGGGGGGGGGATGTAGTATTGGCAGGTATAGGTACCTGCTCTGGATTCCGCTGGAATCATCTAGACAATTCCCCTCCCCTCCTGCAACTTCTTCAGACATGTCACAGGTCCCAAGAGGCTGTGGGACCATTCACAAACCTCAGCGTAAACATGCTGACACCGAGGACCTGAAGACCGGTGAAGAATCGGCTCGGGTGAGGACAGGGCTGGATCCCTTGACAGGTAAGTGTCCTTATATTAAAAGTCGGTAGTTACAGTATTTGTAGCTGCTGACTTTTATTTATGTATTTTTCAAGAGACTAAAGAACCTCTTTAGGGCCCAAAATTTGGGGCACTTTCATTAAAACAAGGGCTGTTAGGAGACAGTTTTTACCAAATAATTAATGGAGTTTAAATGTCATGATCATCACAGCCGGCAAATGAATTCTGGTTTAGATGAACAACCGCAACTATACTTTGCTTGCTTATTAGCACTACCAGGATTTCACTTTGTCAATCACTGGAGGAAACGAACTGTGCAATACACATTATCTTTCAGAACATGTACAGTACATATACTGTACCTATGATGGGTTTCATTTATATCTGTTGAGTCCCAGATAGCAGCATAGTCTAGAATCAGGCACAGCTGGAGCTATGTGCATAAGTTTAGTTGCTTCTTGATGAACTTTGCAATCAGTTTCTGTGGTCGCCTCTGGTACTCGGCTAGAACAGCATGACTCTCCGTGATCTGATCTCCTTGTAGTCTGTCAAGTAGAGTCACGCAGACCACTGCAGCTGAAAGAGAGGAGATAAAGCACTGTGAATGCTTCAAATGCATATTCTGAGCAAATTCCTTTTTAACAGTAATCTGTTACGAATGCCATGCTATCCAAGCCTAAAAAGGAAACACTTTTTCAGTTAAAGCAACAATATCTTGTGGATGAATCTTTTAAAAAAGGTATTTTATTTACATAGCGCCAACAATTTATGCAGCGCATTATATATATTGTACAATCTAAGGCCCGAAAATAAAACTGATACATGCACATATACTAGGGCCAATTTGGACAGGAGGCAATTAACCTACCAGCATGTTTTTGGAGTGGAAGAGGAAATCGGAGTACCCAGAGGAAATCCCCACAGGCACAGAAAATATGCAAATGCCAGGCAGGTAGTGCCCTGGTTGAGATTCCAACCCCAGCTGCTAGTGATGCCAAGTAGAAATGCTAACCACTTAGCCACTGTGCTTCCCTGATAAAACATAATGTATTTTCGTTGGGCACATGCAGTATATTACGACAGTATCTACATTGAAGGCATTTTTGAGTGAGCTTTTATATGTTTAAATGTCTTCTCTTTCATAATGTTATTTTATTAAAGCAGAGGTTTAGTGAATTTAACCACTTAATAACCGGCCTATAGCCAAATGACGGCTACAGGCCGGTTTGTTATCTGTGGGAGGCCGTCATATGACGTCCTCCCGGAGAATCGTTCGTGCGCGCCCCCTCGGGCGCGCACACCGGAACATCCGTGCTCGCCGGGTTCACGGGACCCGGCGCAACACGGATCGCGGTAAAGGACCAATAGCAGCGGTCCTTTACCACGTGATCGCTCCGTCCAATGACGGAGCGATCACAAAATGTAAACAAAAAACGTCATGGGGTCATGAAAAGTTCATCTCTCTCCTCTCCTCACACCGATGCAGCGTGAGAGGAGAGCTACATAGTGAACCGTGAGTGTGAAAAACAGTGCCCAGCAGTGCCCCAGCAGTGCCCAGCAGTGCTACAACAGTGCCCAGCAGTGCCACAACAGTGATCAGCAGTGCCACAACAGTGCCATCTGTCACCTCTGTGCCATCTGTCACCTCTGTGCCACACCTGTGCCACCCCTGTGCCACCCCTGTGCCACCAGATCCACACCAGTGCCACTACAGTGCACACCAGTGCCACCTGTGCCCATCAGTGCCACCTGTGCCCATCAGTGCCACATCAGTGCCGCCTGTGCCCCACCAGTGCCCCACCAGTGCCGCCTGTGCCCCACCAGTGCCGCCTGTGCCCCACCAGTGCCGCCTGTGCCCGCCAGTGCCGCCTGTGCCCACCAGTGCCCGCCAGTGCCATCTGTGTGCTAGTCAGTGCCACCAGAGCCACACCAGTGCAACCAAAGCCACTATAGTGACATCAGTGCCGCCTGTGCCCACCAGTGCCATCTGTGTGCCCACCAGTGCCATCTGTGTGCCCACCAGTGCCATCTGTGTGCTAATCAGTGCCACCAGAGCCACACCAGTGCAACCAAAGCCACTATAGTGCCCAGTGCCGTCTGTATCCACCAGTGCCGCCTGTGTCCACCAGTGCCACCTGTGCCCACCAGTGCAGCCTCACCAGCCACCAGTATGGCAAAAAAATATTTTACTAGCGAGGAGGCCTACCAGCTTCTAAGTATAACCGATGAGAGCAGCGCGGAGCTCTCTGATTCTCTGTCCGATTCGGATTCTGCCTATGAACCCGTTACAAGCAGCGGGTCTGATACTGAATCAGAAGAGGAATATGTGCCCGTGAAAAGAATGCGTTCTGGCGTGGAGCAGCAGCCTACTACCAGCAGCGCAGAGCCGTCCACCTCGAGAGCAGTGCCGTCCACCTCGAGAGCAGTGCCGTCCACCCCGAGAGCAGTGCCGTCCACCCCGAGAGCAGTGCCGTCCACCCCGAGAGCAGTCCCGAGAGCAGTGCCGTCCACCTCGAATAGGGGCCATGCCAGCCTTCCCTATGCCCTTCAACACCCCCTGTGGCTGCCCTCTAATTCCGGAGAAGCAAATATCCCCCCCCTTCACCGCCCAGCCAGGTGTCCAGGTGAACACCGATGATTTTTCAATGCTAGATTTTTTTCATTTGGCTTTCACCGAAGACTTACTATCATCCATTGTGGCCCAGTGCAACCTCTACGCACAGCAGCACATAGTAAGCAACCCTGGCTCTAGTTATGCCCGTCCCTTTCAGTGGAGAGAACTAACTGTAGAGGAATTAAAAATTTTCTTAGGCCTAACATTTTCTATGGGACTTTCAAAAAAAAAAAACAATTGTACTCCTATTGGTCTACCAAACCTGTCCACCACATGCCACTCTTCTCATCCCTTATGCCAAGATCGCGATACGTAAGGATTATGCGGTTCCTCCACTAAAATGACAACACCCAGTGCCTTCCCCGAAATGACCCAGCTTTTGACAAACTATTTAAAATTCGGCCACTCCTAAATTATTTCTCTGAAAAATTTCCCCAATTATATACCCCCGAACAGAATATTTCCGTGGATGAGTCCCTTGTAAAATTCTCAGGCAGGCTTGGCATCAAACAGTTTATCCCCAGCAAAAGGGCCCGATATGGGGTTAAAATGTACAAACTTTGTGACCGAGCCACGGGATACATCTACTCCTTCCTTGTGTACGAAGGGAAGGACTCCCAACTGCACCCCCTGAATGCCCAGAGTACATTGGAGCCAGCGGAAGAGTGGTCTGGCATCTTGTCTATCCACTCCTTGGAAAGGGATACCATCTTTATGTGGATAATTTTTATACGAGCTTGCCCCTCTTCCGCAATCTTCACCGGAGAGACACCCCAGCATGTGGTACAGTGAGAGCCAATAGAAAAGGCTTCCCGCAAAAACTCGTCAATGAAAAGCTACAACGAGGGGAGACGGCATCTTTGCGGAACCAGGAGCTATTGGCTGTCAAGTGGAGGGACAAACGAAACGTCCACATGCTGACGACAATACATAATGACACCTACATAGAAGTCTCCAGAAGAAACGGCCCAATCCAGAAACCAGCCTGCATCTATGATTACAATTTGTTTATGGGAGGAGTGGACTTTAACGATCAGATGATTGAACCATACCTTCCCACAAGAAAATCCCGCCACTGGTATAAAAAAGTGTCCATTTATCTTTTCAGTTTGGCCATGTATAACACTTATGTCCTTTACCAAAAATCTACAGAGAACCCCGTATCCTATTTGTACTACCAAGAAGAAGTTATTTCCGCCCTTTTGTACCCTGAAGGCCCACCAGAAACTATTCGCTCTGATTGTGTGAGCAGACTCCACGAACGCCACTTTCCTGACAAAATCCCCCCCAGTGAAACAGGCTGCAGACGTCAGAAAAAATGCTGGGTGTGCTCCAGAAGAGGAATTAGAAGAGACACCACATTTTATTGTCCCGATTGTCCTTCCCAACCAGGCCTCTGTATAGGTGAATGCTTCTGCCGTTACCATACTTCTCTACATTATTAGGGAAGTATGGTAAACGTAATTCTCATTTCCTGTCATTTTCCTCCACACCCCTTATGCCACTGCACTGAACTGTACATACCTCTGCCTTCTCCGACACCGACCCTGGCCTGTTATACGACCAAGCTTTTGCCTAACGCTAAACATACCTTTGCCTTCTCTGGAACTGACCCTGGCCTGTTATACGACCAAGCTTTTGCCTAACGCTAAACATACCTCTGCCTTCTCCGGAACTGACCCTGGCCTGTTATACGACCACGCTTCTGCCTAACGCTAAACTGTACCTGCCTCTGCCTTCTCTGGAACTGACCATGGACTGTTTGACCACGTTTTTTGCCTGCCTCTTGGATTGATCTTTTACCCTGCTATGCTAGTGGGAACAAAAGGGGTCTCACATATGTGAGGGGCTCCAGAATAGTTTTTCTGGATGAAGAAAACTAATTTTTTAGTTTTCTTATTCCCGAATTAGGGACTGGAGACTCAGAGGCTTCAAAGAGATTTGGGCGGGAGAAGCCTCTACCCCTTTCCCCATTATTTCATAGCCTGCTACTTGGACCATGTTCCTGCTTACTACCAGGATGGACAATATTCCTGCCTGCTGCCTGGACAATTCCATTCACTGTCGCTAACCACGTCCCTGCCTGCTGCCTGGATCAGGGCTCTCCTGCGGACAATTGGACTACTAAAACCACAGGTAATTTTTTGTTTACCCCTTACTTGGTATGTATGTGCTATGTTAGAAATATGAAGGGCCTTCAAAAATGTGATAGATTGTAAGGAAATTGGATGCGCAAGTTATGTTCCTAGAACACCTGATGATGCTTCTAAGATGTTGGGCCTCTATGTGGCCAGGCTGTGTAAAAGTCTCACACATGTGGTATCGCCATACTCAGGAGGAGTAGCAGAATATATTTTGGGGTGTCATTTTTGCTATGTACATGCTATGTGTTGGAAATATCTTATAAATGGACAACTTTTTGTAAAAAAAATGCATTTTCATTTTTTTTCCACATTTTCCAAAAACTTTGGGAAAAAAATTAACCATTCAAAGGACCCATTATGCCTCATAGATTATACGTTGGGGTGTTTGCATTCCAAAATGGGGTCACTTTGTGGGCGTTTCCATTGTCCTGGTGCTCCAGGGCCTTCAAAAGTGTAATAGGTGGTTGAGAGATTAGATGGGTAATTTATGCTCCTAGAACGCCTGAAGTTGCTACTTCAATGTTGGGCCTGTGTATGTGGCCAGGCTGTGTAAAAGTCTCACACATGTGGTATCGCCATACTCAGGAGGAGTAGCAGAATATATTTTGGGGTGTCATTTTTTCTATGTACATGCTATGTGTTGGAAATATCTTATAAATGGACAACTTTTTGTAAAAAAAATGCATTTTCATTTTTTTCCCACATTTTCCAAAAACTTTGGGAAAAAAATGAACCATTCAAAGGACTCATTATGCCTCAAAGATTATACGTTGGGGTGTTTGCTTTCCAAAATGGGGTCACTTTCTGGGCGTTTCCATTGTCCTGGTGCTCCAGGGCCTTCAAAAGTGCAATAGGTGGTTGAGAGATTAGATGGGTAATTTATGCTCCTAGAACGCCTGAAGTTGCTACTTCAATGTTGGGCCTGTGTATGTGGCCAGGCTGTGTAAAAGTCTCACACATGTGGTATCGCCATACTCAGGAGGAGTAGCAGAATATATTTTGGGGTGTCATTTTTGCTATGTACATGCTATGTGTTGGAAATATCTTATAAATGGACAACTTTTTGTAAAAAAAATGCATTTTCATTTTTTCCCACATTTTCCAAAAACTTTGGGAAAAAAATGAACCATTCAAAGGACTCATTATGCCTCATAGATTATACGTTGGGGTGTTTGCTTTCCAAAATGGGGTCACTTTGTGGGCGTTTCCATTGTCCTGGTGCTCCAGGGCCTTCAAAAGTGTAATAGGTGGTTGAGAGATTAGATGGGTAATTTATGCTCCTCGAACGCCTGAAGTTGCTACTTCAATGTTGGGTGTGTGTATGTGGCCAGGCTGTGTAAAAGTCTCACACATGTGGTATTGCCGTACTCAGGAGGAGCAGCAGAATTTATTTTGGGGTTTCATTTGTTGAGTGTACATGCTGTGTGAGAGAAATAACCTGTTATAATGACAATTTGGTGTGAAAAAAAATTAAATTTAATTTTGCAAAGAATTGTGGGAAAAAATGACAAGTTCAAAAAACTAACGGTGCCATGTACTAAATACCTTGGAATGTCTACTTTCCAAAATGGGGTCATTTGGGGGGTTTTTGTACTTTACTGGCTTGTTAGGGTCTCAAGAAATGAGATAAGCTGTCAGTACATCAGGTGTGATCAAATTGATACATTTTCAGCGATTGGCACCATAGCTTGTACACCCTATAACTTTCACAGAGAATAAAAAATTTCCACTAATTTGGATTATTTTTACTAAAGATATTTAGCAGTATACATTTTTGGCCAAAATTATGAAGAAAAATTACTTATTTACAAAAAAATTAATAGAAATGAAGAAAAAAGCATTTTTTTTACAAAATTTTCGGTATTTTTTCATTTATAGCACAAAAAATAAAAAACCCAGAGGCGATCAAATACCACCAAAAGAAAGCTCTATTTGTGTGAAAAAAAGGACGAAAATTTCATATGGGTACAGTGTTGCATGACTGAGTAACTGTCATTCAAATTGTGAGAGCACTGAAAGCTGAAAATTGGTCTGGTTATTAAGGGTGTTTAAGTGCCCAGTTGTCAAGTGGTTAAAAAAAAAAAAAAAAACACAACCTGAGGAATGATACTTCCCATGAATGAAGAGTGTCCTGTCTGCTGGTGGTTGCTTTGTTTGGTTGAAATCCTCAGTCCTCTGCCCTCGGGTACCTCCCACTGCAGTGATCTTCTGGTGCTGCAGGAGTTACAAGCGACTGCACCTCTGAAAGGCACTCGTCAAATGCTGACTATTCCCACCTTTTCTGCCACTGTGCTCCATTCAGAGATGCTGTACAATCGGTTCCCACAATGCAAAGCATTCAATAATTGCAGAAGGTGGACCTTTCATTCATCTACCTGCCCTCTATTCATAGTGGTGGATTTACTAATGACAAATAGACTGTGCACTTTACAAGTGCAGTGGTCCTCATTTTCTCTAGAGCTTAGTAAATGTGGTAAAGCTCTGCTGATTTCAATCTTCCAATCATATGCAAGCGAAAATTATTTTTTACATTTTTCCTTGTACCTGATTGGAAATTCTTTACCACATTACATTTACTAAGGAAAATGAATGCACCTGCACAGTCTATTTGCCTTTAATAAATTAACCCCATAAAGCGCTTCTCATCGGAGGAATCAATAGCACAGCTTCTGTGAATGGAGCACTTGGGTGGAAACACAGGGGGTCCCTTAGTTACAAACATCGCCTACTTACAGACGGAGGGAGACAACAGGAAGTGAGAGGAAATCTACCCCTAGGAGGGGAAATTTACTCCTACACATGGCCGGAATTTCCAATGGAAACAGTCCGATGAGAGCTTTTCAGATTTTCAACAGTGTGTAGGCCCATCAGTCTTTTTTTTTTTTGAACATGGGCACAGGCAGCAAAACAAATGTTATGGGGGTGATAACCCTTTCCTATGCTATCCAAAAACACATTTTTTGGCTGGAGCTACACTTAAAAAATGTACCTGTTCCGACAAACAAATTCAACTTAAGAACAAACCTACAGTACCTATCTTGTTTGTAACCTGGGGACCGCCTGTAGTCGGCACGTGACAGGTGCCTGTCAGGCAATCCTAATGCTCATATTATACTCCCCACTGCACCAGAAGATCACCACTGTGATGGTACTGATGACTGAGGATTGTAGCCGCCAGCACATGGGAAACTCTTCATTTATGGTAAGTTCCGCCCCCAGTTCTGTTTTTTCTTAAATCACTAAACTTCAGTTTCAAAGTGTATAAATGATTATAATTTAAATTGACAATGTAATGGTCAATAAAGGATTCTGGACTCTTGAGGGAATAGCTTGGCGCTTTGTGGAGAGTGGTCAGAATCAAACTTTTAGTCTTTATGTACATTGTCAGCTTCTAAAAACTTGAGAAGAATCAAGTTTAAGATAGGAATGGCGCAATTTTGCAGCGCTTGGAATTTGCCCCCGCAGCTGGTGGTCATAATAGTCATGTGTACATGAAGCCTTATGCCCTGTACACATGGTCGGACATTCCGACGACAAAATTCGTCAGATTTTTTCCAACAGATTTTGGCCCAAACTTGTCTTGAATACACACGGTCGCACAAAGCTATCAGAAAATCTGGTCGTTTAGAACGCGGTGACGTAAAACACGTATGACGGGACTATAAAGAGGTCAATAGCTTTCGTCTTGTAATTTATTCTGAGCATGCGTGGCACATTGTTCGTCTGAATTGTCTAGACACAATCGGAATTTAAACGATCGGATTTTGTTGTTGGAAAATTTTAGATCTAGCTCTCAAACTTTATGTGTCGGAAATTCAGATGGAAAAAGTCAGATGGAGCCCACAACCATCAGATTTTCTGACAACATGATCCGATCGCACATTTTTAGGGCATTAGACATTCTTTCTCAAAAATCTGTGTCCTGCACCTCACTTCCGTCTTTCTGTGGGCTGAGGTTTTCATTGTGGTCCCTCAGTGGGGAAAATGAACCTTACTATTTGCTTTGGGTAGCGTTGCCACTGGGGTATAGAAAGTGAGTGGCAATCCACACTTTTTCAGACATAGGAGGTGAAGAGATATTTTCCAGTGGGGATAATTGTTCAGCAAACAATTGTCAAAACTGGAATTCCCCCTCATTTTTGGGAGATTTGAACTTGCTTTCTATTCCTGGTTCTAGGAAAAGGATCTAATTCTTCACTTGGGGAGGAATGAGGGACAGTTGGGAGCTATGATTTTGCTACTGGTTGGCTTAAGCATTCTTCTAAAACAAAACTCCTTTGCACTTGGAACCTGTGCATAACCAGATTAACCACAAGGCAACCTAGACAGCTTGGGACCCAGTGGGTGTCCAGGGGCCCAGCTACAACCATTATTCTCCTGCAGTAAAGAGGGATAGCACAATTTCTAAAAGCTGTGCACCTGCCTGCCACTTCACCAGGGAGGATGCATTTGATGTCTGATGTGACTATGACACTACAGACAGTGCAGATGGGGCAGCTTCTTTGTGCCCCTTTCAAGCCCCATCAATCTCAGATTAAAGAGTCATACACACGGGCGGTATTGGCCGGTGTGATAAAAACCGGCTGACATGTGGCCTGGGTGTCTGGCAGCCAATCCATCTCCTAAAGGGCATGACCAAAAAAAGGTCAGCTAATAAGCATCCAATCAGCATTCTCAGTCAATGGCTGAGAGCGCTGACCGATGTGTTCCGGCAGGGTGTTCTGTCAGAACACAAGAGCTCAGCGGGGAGATAGCTGTACTAACATTGGGTAGTTAGTACAGCATCTCCTCCTGAGATCTTCAGTTTTTTTGTTTAGCCTGCTGGGGTGGGGGGAGGCAGACAAAGCTGCTCCCTTGCCTAGGTCCCCATTCCGACCCAATAAATCTGTGAATCTGTGTTTTGAGCCTGAAACTTAAAAATACCATATAACCAATTAAATCAAAACTGCTCAGTTTGTTTTACTTAATTACACAAAATAAGAGAATAGCACCTTGGTAGACTCTATTATAATTTTTAATCAGATTTAATAAATACCTTTAAGCCCACACAAATGACACATTGCGGCAAAGACTGAAGATTCCATCTCGATGTTTCTGACGCCGGCACTATATGCCTTCTGCAGATACTCGCATTTTTCTTCTTTAGAAAATGAACACAGTGCTCCATCCAATCTCCCCTGACCTTAGAAATAAATTACTTTTACTGTTTGTGTACATATTTCATTTCTTCAAACAAATACACAATTATCTTACATTATGTGAGTAATTTTTGCTCAGCAAGAGATATTTTCCACTCTTACATGATACATAACATAATAAAAAGGTGTACTTTCATACAGGGAGCATTTTCACGGACTGTAATTATGCATAGATCACTCTACTAAATTAAAAAGGCTTCAAATTATATACACATACACACACACATACATGTATATACACACTGAGCAAATTTATAAATGCAACACTTTTTTGTTTGCCCCTATTTATTACCAGCTGAACGCAAAGATCTACGACTTTTTGTATACAAAAGGCCTATTTCTCTCAAATATTCTTCACAAATCTGTCTAACTCTGTGTTAGTGAGTACTTCTCCTTTGCCGAGTTAATCTATCCACCTCACAGGTGTGGCATATCAAAATGCTGATTATTGCACAGGTGTGCCTTAGGCTGGCCACAATAAAAGGCCACTCTAAAATGTGCAGTCTTACTGTATTGGGGGGGTTCTGGGTGGGGGGGTCTGAAAACCAGTCAGTATCTGGCATGACCACCATTTGCCTGCAGCACATCTTCATATAGAGTTCATCAGGTTGTCGATTGTGGCCTTTGGAATGTTGGTCCATTCCTCTCTAATGACTGTGCGAAGTTGCTGGATATTGGCAGGAACTGGAACACACTGTCGTATACGCCGATCCAGAGCATCCCAAACATTCTAAATGGGTGACATGTCTGGTGAGTATGCTGGCCATGCAAGAACTGGGATGTTTTCAGCTTCCAGGAATTGTGTACAGATCCTTGCAACAAGGGGCCGTGCATTATCATGCTGCAACATGAGGTGATGATCGTGGATGAATGGCACCACAATGGGCCTCAGGATCTCATCACAGTATCTCTGTGCATTCAAAATGCCATCAATAAAATGCACCTGTGTTCGTTGTCCATAGCATACACCTGCCCATACCATGACCCCACCGCCACCATGGGCCACTCGACATCAGCAAACCACTCACCCACAGGACACCATACATGCTATGTGCCATCTGCCCTGTACAGTGAAAACCGGGATTCATCCATGAAGAGAACACCTCCCCGAAGTGCCAGACGCCATCAAATGTGAGCATTTGCCCACTCAAGTCCGCTACGATGACGAACTGCAGTCAGGTCGAGACCCCAATGAGGACAACGAGAATGCAGATAAGCTTTCTGACAGTCTGTGCAGAAATTCTTTGGTTATGCAAACCGATTGTTGTCGCAGCTTTCCAGGTGGCTGGTCTCAGATGATCTTGGAGGTAAAGATGCTGGATTTGGAGGTCCTTGGCTGGTGTGGTTACACATGGTCTGCGGTTGTGAAGCCGGTTGGATGTACTGATAAATTCTCTGAAATGCCTTTGGAGACTGGTTATGGTAGAGAAATGAACATTCAATTCAAGGGCAACAGCTCTGGTGGACATACCTTCAGTCAGCATGCCAATTGCATGCTCCCTCAAAACTTGCGACATCTGTGGCACTGTGCTGTGTGATAAAACTACACATTTTAGAGTGACCTTTTATTGTGGCCAGCCTAAAGCACACCTGATCAATAATCATGCTGTCTAATCAGCATCTGGATATGCCACATCTGTGAGGTAGATGGATTATCTTGGCAAAGGAGAAGTGCTCACCAACACAGATTTAGACAGATTTAGGAACAATATTTCAGAGAAATGGCACCTTCAGTTGTGAATATTATTAAATTATATATCCAATTCATATGTAGGTAAGAGCACTTGGAAAAATTTCACCCCTCCTCTGCCCTGTTTTCCCCTTGTGTCAAACATCTGTTCATTCTGCAATTCTTTGTCCTATTAGGCCGCGTACACACGCGCGGACTGTTCGCCCAACTTTGTCCGCTGAACAGTGTTTGGGCGGACAGTCCGCTCGTGTGTGGGCTTTCAGCGGACAGTTTCAGCGGACAGTTTGACGAACAAGGTTTTTCGGAAATTCCGTAAAACTGTCCGCTGAAACCTTGTTTGAGCGAACAGTCCGCCCGTGTGTAGGCTTGTTCGTCAAACTAAGTTCCGCGCATGCTCAGAAAGGATTTACACGCCGAAAGTTATAATGCAGTGTATAGAACGTCGTATTTTTCGTCCCGTCGTACGTGCCGTTCACGTCATCGCGCACGGTTTAAGCAAACTGTTCGTTCGTCGTGTGTGGGCATGTCCGTCCATGCTAATTTTGAGCGGACTGTTTGCTGAAACTGTTTGACGGACAAAGTTGGGCGAACAGTCCCCGCGTGTGTACG